>NW_013581195.1:53804-653804 GCF_000721765.1 Aureobasidium namibiae CBS 147.97 | reverse complement strand
AACTTTGTTCTACCCCTCCCACCCCGGCTGGTCCATGGTCTTCTAATGACGGTCCCAAGACGCGGTCCAAGTCTGCTCCAAAAGTCGAAACAGTCCCTACCAGTATACCTCATGGCAGCATCCGCGTCATATCCTTGGAACAGAACAGAGGAAAAGGAGGAGCTGTCACCCACGGCATGCGCCACGCAAGAGGAGCATACATTGTCTTCGCCGATGCCGACGGTGCTTCTCGCTTCTCAGACTTGGGCAAGCTAATAGAGAGCTGCGACCGTGTCGCTGATGCCAAGGGCAGAGCTGTCGGCGTTGGGAGTCGAGCACATATGGTTGGCAGCGAAGCTGTCGTCAAGGTAAACAAATCACAATCCACCGAGCTGAGCATCATCACTAACTCTCCTACAGCGCTCCTTGTTGCGAAACACCCTCATGCATTCCTTCCATCTTCTGCTACGTCTTCTTACGCCCCCAGCCACATCGTCGATCAAGGATACCCAGTGCGGCTTCAAGCTATTCACTCGCCCTGCTCTCCCATACATCGTTCCGTACATGCACAGCGAAGGTTGGATCTTCGACGTCGAAATGCTCATGCTTGCAGAGAGTGCTGGCATTCCAATGGCCGAAGTCGCCATCGGTTGGAAAGAAGTCGGAGGTAGCAAGCTGAATGTTGTCTGGGACTCTCTGGGCATGGCTTGGGGACTGGCTGTCTTGAGAGCTGCATGGATGGTCGGCGTCTACCGAAGGGACGTGTAATCTGCATTCTCAATCTCTTCGCCACCGTGTACATCGATTTTACCATAGACAAAAGCAGCATTGAACCACGTCATTCCACCCCATGGCTTTGGGCACAAACATGATCAACTCAAACCATCCTAAATTAACAATCCGTCAACATCGAACATACGAAACGGAATGGCAAGCGTTTTTCTAGAACATTATACAATAAGATAGACACTTTTAGATTTTGAACTTTGATTTGGCAGATACACTACTTTCTACATATTATCAGATGCAGCAACTCAAAGGTTGGCGCAGGTCTTGGGGTACTGAACAGATCTCTTGACAAACTTCTTCAGTCTGTTGCCATCGACCGAAACAACCATGTTGACCTTCTGAAGGTTCTGAGCACTGGGCTTCAGAGCCTCCTGGTAGGCGTGGATGTTGCCGTAGTTGGGGCTGGAAGGAGCAGTGTCGACATCGAGGTAGACTAGATTGCAATGTTAGGAACAAAGATCAAAGTTGGACACACGGTCTTTGCGTACAGCTTGTGGTGTTTGTGACAATGGTGGGGTCCAGCATGATGGCGGCGGCGGTCTCATCCCCTAGTTGTCGTTAGCATCTGTATCTCTCGATGGATGGGCCTAGAATACATACAGAGGGGGAAGATGGTGCCGTAGTACTTGTGCATCAGAGAAGAGTAAGGGTTCTTGACCTTGTAAATGTCGTCGAGGTACTCTTGGGTAACCATGACCTGGTTGGCGACGTTACCAGCGATGGCTGGACACACAGTCAGTATTTGTACTCGTGTGAAGGTTTCAGCCTCAAGATATGGGAAACCTACTGATGTTAGGGAAAGGAGCAGTAAGAGCAATCTTGGTGCCTTCGGGATCAATCATCAAGTTGATCTGTTGAATTGTCAGTGAAAATCACTCGTCACCTTCTAGCCTGAACTTACGTCAGAACTCAGGTCGGCCTGCAAGACACTGCCGGTAACTTGCAGAAGGTTACTATCAATGTAGCCTCCCTAGAAGAAGTGTCAGTCCAGCTGTCAATTTTGAAGTCCTCAAGGTTGCCATACCATGATGATCAGCTCCTTTGCATTCTTTGCAAAGTCGGGATCCATGCGGATAGCAAGAGCAATGTTGGTCAGAGCACCGGCCGAGTAGATTGAGACCTGACCAGGGTATTTGCGGACTTGCTCAATCATGAACCATGCTGCGTCCTTGGAGGCGAATGTGGTGTTGGGGTAGCCCTCGTAAAGAGCGGCCTTTGAGACGCGAGTTGGGTCACCCGAAGTAGGGTCGTTGCCCAATGCCTCGTAGGTAAGGTTCTCTGGCGCAAAGGCACCTTCCCATGCACTGGAATGACGGTCAGAACAGTTCTATACATCCACTTGCAGAGTACAATGACTCGGCGACTTACAGCTTGCCATGGACCATCTCCCAAGTCTGGAAAAGCTCGGGTGTGTTGAGAATAGGGTAGTCTGCTCCCTTGTGAACGGGAATACAAGAAAGGTTGCCAACTTCCAGGGTAGCCAGAGCATGCCTACAACCATTGTGATTAGTACAGAACATTTCAATCGCGGGTCAGGTAGAATTACAGTCCAGTCTGCAAGGCCCACGAGTTTGCGGTGTCAGAGACAAGACCAAGAACGTCCCAGCCGGCATCAAGTGCCATAAGGAAGGGAATGAAACCAGCGGTTCCCCAATCGTTGTCCATGATAACCTTTGGTCTACTGATGTTCTTAGCCGACCTTTCCTGAAGTTGCTCCAGAGGAGCAGCTCCAGTCAGGCTGGCAGCAACCAGAGAGCCAGCAGCGAAGAGCTTGGAGAACGAGAGAGACATTGCAAATAGAGAATCAGACAAAACGATCGATTTGAGAATCAAACTCCACTTGCCCTAGAAAGCATTCTTATAGTCACATCCACATTAGCAAAAAATCCATAAATCTTGGCGTGCTTATCTTTATCAATATTTAGGTTCGACATTTTGGCAGGTCAATAAGTTGCGGGTGAAGCGCCTTGTCGCGTGGTCAACGGCTCGGACAGCGGAAGGGACCTCTGTGGCCCGTGGTCGTATGCCTTGGCTGACAGAAGGCGTACTCTGAACCGCGTCTGCTTGGATAGCCGATGGAGAGCCACTGATCGGGCAGATAACAGAGATACACATGTACGCTGATAGGATGCATATGCGATTGCTTCGGTCACGTCCGTGGTGCCAAGCTACCAAGCTATTTGAGATGTTTAGTCAAGATAGACGACTACTCTATGTTGTATCAAGATAGCCGAAGCAGTCACCAAAGAGAGGTACAAACCCAGCTTTGTTCAACTCGAAGCTTTGGTCATGACTCTTGGTGCCAGTCCATGGACCAAAAACCTTGCATCACTGCGGTAGCAACGCGGCATATTTGCCGGTCAAGAATAAATCCAGTGAGAAGTGCAGATCTTCGGAGACTGTCGGACCGTAAGGACAAGGACGACAAAAGTGCTCACAAGTCGCGCGACTTCTCCAGTTGCAAAGATATGTATGTCATGCTCCTCAGTAGAAGCTATGGGCATGCACAGTTCCTTTGGTGCACAAGAAGTATCCATCGAAGGTCGCGATCTTATAGGCTCTCTGTGAACCTCTCCACCGTCTGGAAAGCACTGTGCATGTTCAAAGGTTGATGGCATTGGTCTCACGCTATGCGTTGAGTGAGAGACAAACAGTGCCCACAGGTGCAAAACGACAAAATTGTCGCAGCCGTGAATCGAACACGGGGCTCGTGCATGGCAAGCACGAATTTTACCACTAAACCACTGCGACTTGGAATGAAGCACAAACATTTGAAGAACTATATATCCACAAAATTTACGTGGGAAGCGCGTGGTTCGGCAAGCTCGCGCCAGTTCGGTGAACTAAACTTGCATGCTTCGTCAAGACCGCGGTCATAATCATTCCACACATCACACAACATGGTGAGTTCATTTCGATATTCGATCGCAAACATGATCGAATGGCTAACATGCGCAGGCTCGTAACGCAGAGAAAGCGCAAAGCACACTGTTCAGATGGAGGGCGCAACAAGCAGCAGACCTGGGCATCCTCGACACAACCCGCACGCGGCGACCAAAGGCCATATCGCAACAAGAATCCGTACCGACATGTGAGCGCTGGCGCGGTCAAGTGCTCAAGGAGATATCGCGCAAAGTCTCAAAGATCCAGGACCTCTCGCTCTCTGACTTTCAAATTCGCGACATCAACGACGAACTGAACAAGCTCTTCAAGGAAAAATGGCAGTGGGAGATGCGCATTCGCGAATTGGGAGGGCCGAACTATATGAGAGGAGGTGGTCGGGTTGTCGATGAAGAGGGCAGGGAGATACAAGGAGGTGGAAAGGGCTACCGCTACTTTGGAAGAGCAAAAGAATTGCCCGGAGTGAAGGAGCTGTTCGAGGCCGCAAAGATCAAACCACAGGAAGACAAGGCTCTGGAGACGCGATCGGATCTACGCCAGAAAGTCGATGCCTCCTACTACGGCTACAACCTTGACGAAGAAGATGGCAAATTGCTAGCCTACGAGGCACAGAAGGAAAAGGAAGCATTCGAGCATACTATGGATGATCAAGACGCGGAGGACACGGACTGGGAGCCGTTACCTGGGGATTCTGGAGATGGTGTTGCTTGGAACCTTCCGACCGCAGAAGAAGTTGAGGCCGAACTCATCGAGAGAAGGAAACGAAAGCTGCTTGATAAGCTGTGAAGACCTGGTGGCACTCTGCGCAGTCTACGCAACATGCTTCATCATGCTCCATTATGGCCGCCGATCGTCGCATCATACTAGCCATTCCTGCATCCAAACGGCACCCAATATTCACGCGTCAGCTATGAGAATCCACACTGCCAAGGGTCCATTCGCATGGACTGACCCATCTCGAAAACCTCGTCTGGTCCCTGGTCCTGCTGTCTTCTGCAGATAAATCCGGCCTTTGTAAATAATGAATCTGAGATCTTCCTGCCCTGGGATCAAAAAACTCACATTTTCAACCCATCGCGCTCTCGATACAACCACAATCATGGTCTGCCTGTGTGATGTACTCTATCATATATATATAGAGGTCTAATAGAGCTGTTAATAGAAAGGTCTTGCCTTCGCCATATATCATGCACTCAGGAGTGTGACCCTGTGTGTAGTTGACTTCCGAAGTACGAGGTGGCTTAAAGCGCTTCTAAAGAAAATGATATCCCAGAGAACAAAAGAACAGGTCTAGAAGGAATTTGTCTCCGGATACTTTTGGCCATCACAAGATGCTTCTCCACGGTGGTTGCCCTTATCTCGGGCATGGTGCACGTCCCATTCTAACCGACTTCGCTCTTGCCCTGCTCAATCACCCACCCCGGTGCACTCCGCATAGCGGCCACGGCCGAACGACGGAGAGAGAGATACGGAGTCAACGGCATGTTATCTTCAAGCTCCATGACAATTCCTCGCAATGTAGAGCAACTCGATCGGAGGACGTCGAGTTATGCATCGGGCGTCTCCGACTTCCATCAGGAAAGAGAATATGAACTTGATGAACCTCAACACACTCTTCCCTATATAAACTACCTACTAGATCATGTCTCGACTCCTTCAATCTGCCTTGCACACTGCTCTCTCTAGACCGTCGTTGTCGCCAAATCATATCAAGCTCAATCCCCATCAACTCTGTTCATACGCCACAATGGCTGTCAAGATAAACAAAATCTCAGTACACAAGATCCGACCATCGGATTCCCAGATAGATTTTGTTGCTGAGATCAGGGGAGCAGACTTGGAGAACCTCTCAGGTAAGTCAACCATCTTCTAAGAAGCATGGACTTGAACTAATATTTTTGTTCGATAGAGGAAGATTTCAAGATCATCAGAAATGCTTTATACGAGAACAGCGTGATTCTATTCAAAAACCAACAATCACTCTCACCCAAAGCTCAATTCGAGCTAACACAAAAGTTCGACCCTTCAGCTGGAACTTATGGACACGGAAAGACTCTCGACGCGAAAAGAAGCGTGCTTCACCCTGACCTCAAGACCATTCCTCACCAACCCCAAGTACAAGTCATTGGAAATGGCCCGGTTGCTGAGTTTGAAGGTTTGAAAGATATCACTCTCAAGCACCCTCATCACAAGACTTTCCACAAGACACCAATCAGCGAAGACGATGACCGCGAAGCAACGAGATTCTACCGCTGGCACATCGACGCTGCACTATATGATTTGTCACCACCCAAGGTCACCAGTCTTATGGCTGTCAGTGTACCCAAGACCGAATACCAGACTCTTCGTTATGATGACGGAAGTAATGACGAGATGAGAGTGCCTCGTGGAAGCACGGCGTTCGTTAGCTCATACCGTACATACGACCTTCTCTCAGAAGAAGACAAGGAGTTTGCTAGGACGACAAAAGTGCAATATGCTCCCCACCCTTACATCTGGATGTCGCCTGCTAGATCCAGGAGTGATGGCCTCGGTCTGGTTTCCGATGGTCTTGAGCTGTCTCGCGATGAGTTGCCGCCAATCGACGAGAAGAAGATCAAGATCCTGCCTATGTGCTGGCGCAATCCCGTCACTGGACGATTGGCTCTGCAAGTTCACCCTTCTGCGGTCGAGAAGCTCCATCTTGCTGATGGTACCGTTATCAGCGATTTGAAGCAAGTCCGAGATATCATCCACAGGCTTCAGAGACCTGGTATCGCTCCTGAGCTAGTATACTCAGTCAATTGGGATGAGGGAGACCTTGCTCTATTCAATAACGAAGGAGTGATTCATTCAGTCACGGGCAGTTTCTTGCCTGAGGAAGTTCGTATCTTCAGACAATGCAACCTGGCGGCCTCTCAGGATCCTCTTGGTCCAGAATGAAGCCTATATCAGAGTGCCGGAGGGTGACAGAACAACACAGATAGATTTACATCCACTAGACGAACAAAATTACAATCGTAACAGCGTCCACAAAACTCTTTCATGGTGCAAGGCGCAAGTGATGTGACAATCTGTCGAGAGGATCGCGTGGTGGATGTGCAGAAAAGAAGCGATGTGCGCTGATACTGCATTGGATGAACTCCTGCGGGCTAATTATATTTGAATGAATCATGATTTTTCTACGGTCTCTGAACCGACTGTCGGCGTCGCATCAACTTCTCGGCATTTCTTTGCATGAACGATTCTCCCAAGCCGCCACTGCTCTGTTGCTTACTGTAGCTCGGTCGGGAAAACGAACCGTACAGCGACCCAGGAGTAGGCAATTCTTCTGACGTTTCACTGAGGTCCAGCTGAGGGTCCTCCCGCACAGACGGTCTTGAGAAGCCTGGTGAGATTGGCTGGGCTGATGAAGAAGACGAAGTTCCGAAACTCCCAATAGGGATGTTGAGGCTGGGCGCATCGGTGATCGGTGATATATCTTTATCGCTGGGACTAGCCGGACTTGCTGCGCGCAAGGTTGACTCTGAATCCAGACCTGAGTCCAGATCTGCATCGATGTCTTCTATTTGGGTTGTGTACATCTCGGAGGACTCAAACTCTTCATCCATGGAGAACGGCGAAGCCAGTATTAGGTCGCCGCCAGGATTGATCTTGGATGGTGAAGAGTCGTTAGCCAGGCCGGGACCGCGGGTGGCCGAGGCGAAGCCCAGGCTCAAGCCTCCAGGTTGAAGTCCGGTTTCAATGCTCTGAGGAACACTAGACTCGATTTTGTCCAGTGAGGGCGATCGTGGTGGGACTGCTTCGAGCGTCGCTGCTGGCGTAGGTTGGACAGGAACCTGGAACTCGATGTGTTCAGCGACCAGATCAGTGTCTGGAGGTTGGTCAGAGGGTCTGGCTGCACTCGAGAAGATGTTATCACTCGGGGCAACGACGGCATCGCCCACAATGAGCGAGACACGTTTCTTGTTGGACAGTCTTGGGCCAGCCGATGGCGACTTCAGAGCGGAAACGAGGCTTCTCCCTTGATCGGAACCAGATGAAGGGGTCCTTGGACCTAAGGCGCGCCTGTAGGATGGGGACTTGTTATGGCCAGCAGGGTCGGTGTTAGCACGCTGCAGAGTCTGACGATCAGGTAGAATGGGCGTTGAAGTGGCAGGATCGCTGAGCACAGGAGCAGAAGGAGAGCGGTCGAGACCAGGAGGTCTACTTTCCAACAGAGGAAGATATGCAGGAGTGAACAAGCCTAGCAGCTCACTTTCGCGTTCGTGGTCCTTTTCCTTGGAAGGCTGTGCGTCTTGGTTGCTATCGGCAGCATTGGCAGGCGGATCAGCAGGTACGGTGGGCGAGGCATCTCCAGGGGATTGTGTAGAGAGAGCAGTCGGGGATCGATAGCGAGTTCGCAGCTCGCGCTCGTGAAGTTTGAACTCCCTCTCTTTCTGGGCGATGAACTTGTGGATCTGGTCGTCGAGTTGGCGGCGCTTCTGGTCGAGTTCCTTAATAAAGCCATCTACATCGCCGTGGGCGCCGGCGACAAGTTCGAGGCTTCTGCGTCGTGAAGCCTGGCGTCCCTCGGTTGGGCGCGGACTGGGAGACTGGTTCAGAGAGGCCGACAAGGGTGGGTCGGTGGATATGGCGGCAGGTTGGTCTGAGGGAGCCGAGGGAGTTGAAGCAGATAACTGTTGCGATGGCGTGTCTCGGTCGTCGTGTCGGTCAGCTCGGACAGCTTCAGCTTCGGCTTGTCCAGGCATTGGCATGGATGCGGGGCCGGCGGCCAGGCAGTCGAGGATGTTGCTCATATGCGGCTTGTAACTATGTGGACTGCTGGTCTGATGGGGGAATGGTCAGTCCAGTCGAGGCCGTCGGGGTCAGGCACAAGGCGTCGAGTACCATGTGCTCAGCTGCCCGAGAGCTCTTTGTACGAGATGGGGGACAAGGAGCGTATCAAGGGCAATTCGACGTCCAGTTCACAGCAGAGAGAACAGGGCAATGGATGAAGGATGTCTTGCAGATTGCCATGAACGAGTCTGGAAAAGGCCATGTTCTCAGCACATGCAGCTCTGCAGCCCTGCACCACACGAGTGCTGATAAGAGCCGCATCCGAGCTAGCCTTTATACGTACATATTCCCCATTGGGATGTGCCTCCTCAGCGTGCGTCACACCCATGCCTGTCGGCGAATCACGCTCTGGCCAAGTTTGTTTGCGCCAAACTCGCTCGCCTCCGCTTACCGAGTAGCTAGCTCGTGGACCGTGATTACCACGACTGCTGTGAGCGTGCTAACCAGTCTGGTGAACTCTGTTGTTGTCCAAACATCTGCTGCGAACGGCCAAGACTAGTCCCCCAGAGAAGCCTTCTTCCCCGACGTTGCTCGCCTATAGCGTTGCTGGGAACCAGTGCGAGCCCTCTCTTTCTACCCCCGCCGTGCCGCTGTCCACCACAACCTCCGTCAAACCCATCTTTTTCCACCACGCCGCCTGCGCGCTGCGGCTTTGCGACCAACCATAGTTTCATTCCCACTCCGTTCAACCACATATGGAGGTCGAGCCTGATGGCAGGACGGATGTGTCCTTGCGGCGAGAGCGTGCCGTCATCGCCGCGCAAGCTTGTCAAACCTGTCGGAGCCGGTAAAGCCAAACAAACCACTTTTCATTTTGTCAGAATGCTTTACTGACTGCTTTCTTCTCCGCCAACCAGAAAATCAAAATGTGATGAGCAAAGGCCCAAGTGTGGTCTCTGCAGGAGGCTCAGTGTTGACTGCGTCTACCGAGAACCTCAGCCTACAAAGTATGTCTGCATCCGAACGACGCAAACCCCTTGATACTAAGACGTTCGCCATGTAGAAAGGACAAGACCATGATCTATATTCTCCAGACTCTGCAGCGTCTCGAGAACAAGTTTGATACTCTCTACGTATCGAAACCCTCGACTCCGGCAAGCAACACTGACTGGAGTGTTCCACAACCTGGCCCACGCCCTCCAGGAGTCAATGGCAATATGGGTGCTGTCGGTTCCAGCGAATCTCACATGTCTCCAGATAGCGAGGTACGCCCAGGGGCGCGTGTGGGCTCTCAAGCATCCTCTCCCCCGGACATGTTGCGCACTTATCAACATCTGACTGTGGCTTACAAAGTGTTGCTGTGGCCATCGATTTATCTACATATTCTGAATTCTGGAGTTGCCGTAGCCTCTGATCTGCAATATGTGTTACAAGAAGGAACCCCTTGGTTCATCCATCTCGAATTGCAGAAGCACCCGAAACCACTACCTTGGGACACAGACATGCGAACATATCCGATGCCTAGCAGTACTGGAGAGATGAGAGCGGGGTTCGTAGGTTTGACGCCAGAAAACATGCGAAGGATGTGCGACGCTTACTTCAGTACCTTTAATATTCTCTTCCCCATCCTTGACAGGCAAATGTTCCTCGAAGATGTTCTCGAACCCGTCTCGCGGAATGGTTTTGCAGGCTGCGATCCCCAAAGCTGCCTTGTTCTGCTTGTCTTGGCCCTTGGTCAGACAGCCATCGATGGCGTTTGTGGCTCACCCATCAGCATTGTCGAGGGCAACCCCAGCGGTCTACGAGGAGGTACATCCGAGAGACCACCAGGTTTGAATCTTTTCAATGAGGCTCGAAGGTGCATGGGCTTCATCATGCATCAATGTACTCTCGAAAATGTGCAGATCCATCTGCTCGAATCGTGAGTAGTGTGCTTTTGGTTGTGCGTGATTACAGCTGACACAGATCACAGCGCATACTATGAAGCTTGTGCTCGACACATGGTAAGCAAGGTATGAAATGGATCGAGAGGGATATCCTGGCTAACAAATTTGCTCAGGATTTCTGGCGAGCCACTGTCGCGGCATCCGCGTCTTGTCAAATTCTCATCAAATGGTACGATATATTCCGGCAAGCCAACGACACATGAGCTGATCTTCCATTAGTGAATCTATTGATTGGTCTACGCCACGTGCAGATCTCATCAAGCGCGCCTACTGGGCGTGTATGCTCAGCGAGGAGTAAGACGTTTGATACGCGTTTAATGTAAAGCTGGCACTAACATTCAACAGTATGTATCATCTTGAGTTGGACCTTTCACAAACGGGGATTCACACCCTAGAAGACCAAGTCCCACTTCCTTACTTTCACGGCTCAGAAAGCAACTATGGCAGTCCTCCGGACGGAAAATCGCATTTCCAATACCACTTCCTTGCGATGATCGCATTGCGTAGACTAGTGGCGCGAATCCACGAGTCGATACATTGCTGTAAGTGCCTTTTATCAAGAAGGTGAGAACGCAAGCTCACCATATACAGCATCCAACGCAACGGCCGAACTATCTGAGGACTATGGCGGCCCACCGGTGCATGTCATCAAGGAGCTAGCTCGACAGCTCGAGTCGTGGCGCTCACTACTGCCCCGACCTCTACAATGGTCGGATAACGACAAGACAGAATTTCCGAACATGGGGTCTGCAAGCAGGCAGAGCACAGATTCGCTGTTCTCGATGGACCAAGGATCTGTTCCTATCAACCACCGAAACAACTTGGACATCATGACAGCACAACTCCGGACACAGTTCTACTATGCACGATTCATGATTTACCGGCCGTTTGTTTACAAGGCGTTGCACTTCCCGGAGTTGATGACGGAAGAGGACCAAATATGCTGTGCTCTGGCGATACAGTCGGCATGTCTATGGCCACTGATACTTGCGCCGCCCAAGAACAAGAAGCGACTGGTGCCGCACCTGTTCACATGGACACAGAACTTTGTGGGGATTTTGCTGATACTGCGGATGACGACGGAGAATGAATGTTTGAAGAAGATATGCAATGAGAGGGTGAACAGAAAGGATTTGGAGCAGACGACGACGTTGATGTTGGAGTGGATCCAGGACATCAAGCAGGTAGACGGAATTGCAGAATGGAGCTGGAAGATGCTGGGACCGCTGTATTCGAGGCATGGGTAGTTGGAGGCGCAAGAAGAAGAAGAAGGAGAAGAAGAATAAGTCTACCTGGCAATCAAGTCACTACCCAAAGGATTCATCCACAATGTTACATGGTGAGGTGTGGTCGTGTTCTCGGGGGTCTGTAACATGGGTAGGAAGGGTGGATGCCAAGCAGCGACGGGCGGCGTTCGAGGCCGAGCCGGGCAGTTGGTACAAATTACGAACAGGCGATTCGCAACGCAATCGAAGGCTCGACGTAACAGACGGATACAAACGAGCATGAACTGAGGCAACCATGGACTTGCCATGTTCCAAAGCCGTAGACGTGTGCCTTCAGAAGGAGCGCTCCGGGTCCTGCGCCAGCTCGCATACATCTCGTCGGGTACCGCATGCGGCGCCGCCGCCCTCATAGCAGAAGAACGCCGCCGCCAGACGAACCTCGTGTCCAAGATCGCTGAGAACTCGCGCCGCCTGAAGCAACATCCACGCTACCAGCACACCCGCGCCGCCCACCGCAGACCCGCCGAAGACGATGCCCAATCGCCCGTTGCCGCCCCGGCTCCCGATGAGGACCCATTGCCAGACGATAAACTGGTTCCGCAGGCAGACACGTTCCGGAACAGTTTCTTGCCCTCCGAGGTCGAGAGAGGCTACGCGAAACTCGACTCACACCAGCCGCCCAAATACAAAAAGAGTCTACCAAAACTCGATCCGCATCGGCCGCCCAAGCACAAAAAGAGTCAACCCGAACCCGCTCACGCCCACGCCAGCTCTCGTGCATCTTCCAATTTTTGGACCAAGCAAGACGCTGTCCGTAGATACGATCTGTCCTTGTTGACCACAGCTCTCGAATCCCATGCTTCTCTGAAAGCAGTGGACAGTGCAGTGGCCGATTTGAACAAGCGCTGTTCTAAACTCATTGACCAACAACAACTAAAGGCAGCAGATCGCCTTCTCAAATCAGCAATCGACCTTTTGAGGTCTAAAGACACGAGCTCACTTGCACTACGTCCTGTCGGCTCTCGTCTGTTTGATGCCTACCTATCCGACCAACAAGTCGAGAGATGCCGTAAGCTGCTGGGCCTTATGCACAGGGCAGGATGGCCCATCGCACACCCGTTAAACAGGCTTGCACTTGTCTGCGTCGAGCCTGTTCGCCCAAAAGAGTTGCAGTTCTTGGACCAGACATTCGGCGACGAGTTCGCTTTGCCTCCAACCATCTACCCTTCTTTGTTAGCAGCATACTCGACACACAATTCCGAACTTTGCGCCCTGCTATTCGCGAAACGTATACCCGCCGACGATCGTCGTTCAGTACTACCTCTTTGCGAACCTGCCTGGCCTGCTATCATCCATCACATGTGGACAGTCACTCACAATTATACCCTTGTCGACTCGCTTTTCATGAACATGTGCAAAATGACAGATCATCCACCTTTGGCTCTATACAATGCCATGATCAAAGTCTGTATCCAGTTTGGCAGAACCGATCGAGCTCACCATCATCTACATACCATCCAACAGAGTCAACAACTCCAACCGGATGTCGTTACCTTTGGTCACTTTGTCTTCAAGACTTCTTCGGATGCTGATTGGCCATCTATAGACGAGTTGATGACCATGCTGGTCCGAGCGGGAGAGACAGATGCGCCTCCAGAGAAACGTACTGATCTGTTCATTCCTGTCTTGAAAGCATACGCCAAGCGTCATCGTCCGGAACAAGTCTGGGCTTTTGCCTTCAAAGCGATCGATGAATATGGTGTCCTTCCAGATTCACGCATCCTGAGCACTGGTCTCGAGAACCTTGTCAGAACTAGCCGCTTGGGTTTGTTACCCGCATGGATCAACAAGATGGGAATCTATGACCAAGGTGCACAGGTTACTCCAGAAGTGGTCTTGACCATGGTGCAGCATTTCTACTTCAATAACAGACCCTCCCATACCATCATGGTATGGCTCTGCCGTCGTTTGATGAACGAGGTACCAGAGTACTGGTCTCCCGGTGTCCTCACTTTGTTGTGCGAGGCCGTAGCATATGACCTTCGAGGATACCGAGCAGGTCAAGCCCATAGGATACCGCATGCAATGCGCATGCTTGATATGCTGCAGGAAGTCAATCCGGAGTCGCCGAGCTTGCCAAAGCCTCTCTATTGGAATCAGCTACAGGGACTCACGGACCAAGATCAACACCAAGCATCTGCGCCGCTCTCGGACTCAAGTTCGCAACAGGTCGTCAAGGATGGCGTGCAGGTGGAAGACGATTCAGAGCATATGGACGATGTTGTGCTGTCAGAGGATGGTTTATCCCTTGACCAACTTCCTGAGGTTGTACTAACCACCGCTATGTTGAAGAAGTCGTTACAGGAGCACGAGATGCTCATGGCTTTGTCGAAAGGAAACTATACCGACCTTCTAGATTCGTACGAGAGCAGCCTTGGGCAAAGCGGTCTGCCTGCCTCGTCATACTCTTTGGAAATGGCCATACAAGCTCGTGCAAAGTTATCAGATGATGCTGGAGCGCTCGGCGACTATATCAATACAGCAAGCGAGGCCGGTATGGATACAACAGCGGCGTTGGTGCCGTTGCTGAACTACCAAGTCAAAAACTCTGTGATCGGCTCGCGGACGCACGTTGATGAGCTCTGCGAAACCGTGCGGTCTTTCTACGAAGAAATGGTCAAGAACAGTGTCACTGTCAGACACCATCTAGCCACAGCAGCGGCAACGGTTCTGCTCAAGAACAACAAGGCCAACGACGCCATACAGCTGCTATCGCAGATATATCACTCCAAATGGGCTCACAAGGTACCTTTTGATCTGCCAGCCATGACTGTGCTCTTGCAAGCATACACCCACGTATCTCACAGTTTGGGCATTGAGTGGGTCATCAAAGAAGTGCTGGACAAAGACTATCGCATCGACTATAGTTTCCTAGCCGTGATCCGAAAAGCGAAAAAGACAGCAGAGAAACGCTCATTGGCCGGAGGTGTCAAAGGTACAAATAATCTCAAGCTGTCAAAGATGCTAGAGTACTACACAGACGTCTGCAAGTCAAAGCAACAGACACAGATCAAACGAGCCTCGCGTCTGGGCAACCGGCTTGTTGCTACCTTGATCAAGATTGCTAGACCTGAGTCAACAGACGCACCATGGCAGCGACAAGCAGAACGTGACGGTATTGATCCTGCGATGTGGTCACGACGTGGGACCTCATGGCGAGTCATTTACCGTAAGAAGATTCAACGACGAGGATGGAGACGCCCATCAGCTGTCGCATAAGAACAAGTTCAGGCTGCAGCAAAAGAACAAACTGAGACAGAGCAACTCGAAACAGAGCAATTCGAGACGGAGCAACTCGAGACAGAGAGGCTTGGGAAGGAGCAGATCGAGGAACAAAGGTTCAAAGGTGCTTCGACATGAGTAGAGAGTATTTGCATCAGCGGATTGGATCTGGGAAAGAAGGCGTTATCAAGGAGTAAGCGGAAAAGGCATCTCACGAAGCCGACAGGGTTGTATATATCCAAAGCATTTTGGGGACACGATTTGTCAATGTAAGAAAACTCATGTAGTCATATCACTTGTATGAACAGAAGACACTTGTTGCGAAAATTACTCTTTCCTCTTTCTTTTCAGGGTATCCGTAGTCGTCAAAATACTTTCAATGATAGTTGAGGGTGTGATATACTGCTTCTTCCTAGTACACAAGACCATCACATGAATTCGCTTTTTAATGCTTCAATCGTTTCACCGCTCAATCCTCGTCCCAGTTGGGGTTGGGACCCGGCGGCTTGGGGCCACCTGCCTGGCGAGCAACAATGATCTGATCGACACTGAGGACCGTTCTGGCAGACTCGGTAGCAAGCTTGATGGCCCATTGCTTGCAGACCATCAAGTCAAGAATACCCTCGTCTTGAGCATCAAGCACACCATCACCATTGTTGTTCTCGATATCGACACCAGCACCGCAGACACTGCCGTCCTTTGACGACTTTGCGCTGTGGGCAGTGTAGAGGGAAGCGAGGATCTCGGTGGCGTCGAGACCGGCGCTCTCGGCCAAGAGACGGGGTACCACTTCAAAGGCCTCTGCGTATTTGCGGATGGCGTATTGTGAGAGACCAGAGGTCTTGTCTGCGAAAGCGGAGATGCGCTCGACGAGTTGCATCTCAGCGGCTCCGGCGCCGGGTACGAGACGGGCGTCTCTGGTGATGGCCTTGACAACGTTGACACCGTCGTCGACGGCGCGCTCTACGTCTTCGAGGTGGTTCTGGGTGGCGCCACGGAGGACGAGGGTAGCCGTGCGGGTGGTGTCGTTCTCCTGGCGGAAGACGGTTACGCGGTCACCGCCAATCTCGATGGTCTCGACAATGTCGACTGAGCCCATCTCGTCGGGCATGGGGGCACCGAGACGGGCAAGAGGGGTAGCGCCAACGACTCTGCAGAGGCGGCGGAGTTCGAATTTGGACATGATCTTGATGACAAGGATGCCGTAGCGGTTCAGGTAGTGCATGGGCAGCTCACCGACAGAGTTGCCGGCTACAACGACGCGGACGCCCGAGTCGTGCAGCTCCTTGATGGCCTGGTCGATTTGCGACTCCTCGCCCTTGGTGAAGTCGAGCATCTCCTGAGCATTCTTGAGCAGCACGGTGCCCTTGGTCTCGGTTTGTGCAATGTCGATGGGGCAGCTGAAGACTCCGACCTTTGCCTTTTGAACGTTCTTGATGGTGCCTTCGGGCTCACGACCAAAGACCATACCCTTGACGACGCGGGACTGCTCAATGGAGCCACCCATGATCTTGACGACACGGACGTTGTCGACGTTGAAGTTGAAGGTGTTCTTGGGCAGGACGGCGAGTACGGCCTCGGCGACCAGGTTGGCAAGAACGTCCTCGTGTCCAGACTGTTTGGCGGCGATGACGGTACGTAGAGCCTTGGACAGCTCCTCCTGGTCGCGCATGTCCTTGACACGGTCGACTTCGAGTTCCTCCAGCACTCTCAGGGCCTCCTGACCAGCACGCTCGTAACCAACGACAATGTCGCTGGTCTTGAGACCCATGCGCAACAGCTCCTCGGCCTTCTTGAGCAATTCTCCAGCCAGCACAATGACCATGTTTGTAGCGTCGCCCATCTCAGCCTCTTGTTGTTGACTGGCCATGACCAGCAACTTGGCAGCGGGGTGCACGACTTCGAGTTCTCTAAGGATGGTGGCGGCGTCTGAGGTGAGGATCATCTTTTGTAAGTGGTTGATGACAATCTTGTTGCGTCCGTAGGGGCCTAGCGACGTAGCCACTGTATCTGAGATGGTTCGGCATGCATCGATGTTGCGCACGACTGCGCCATCTTCGGCATCGTAGCTGGTGTTGTGTCAGTCGTCTGTGGTGACTTGTGCTGGTCTCATATCCTTGAACAGCGGCGGAAGCTCCATGATCGGTGAGCTCTGCCGCCATGTGGGTGTTCGAGAGGACGGATGGGGGAAACTGGACTCACTTCTGGTAGCCGGCCTTGAACAGGCCGCTGTTTGGCGCATTCGGTATTGATAGTGACATAGTGGCGCGCGTGTTGTGTTATTGCTGCTCAATTGCTGGGCCCTTGGATATTTTGTTGCGATCGCACACGCTCCGAAGTCCTTGCCAAGCCCGCATTTACACATGCCTCCGCCGACCTCACTTACTCATAATCCTATCTTCTGCCATGACTTCTGTCACAGTTCGTACCAAACAATGTGCCAATGTGCCATGATATCTCGAAAAACAGTTTGCCATACAAGAACAAATGGTGAATGAAACAATAACGAAGCCAAACTACAAAGATCAAAAGTGTAAAGGGGTATTGCGCCTCTCTGGCTACAGCCTCTGCTGCTGGCCACTGCCGCCGTCCGTCTCCTGCTGACATGCCTGCTATGATTCAGCCCTTCCAGACGAATTAAACATAAGAAACAGAAAAACTTATCCGCACACAGGTATGAAGAGAAAAGAAAAAAACCTGGTGCCCTCCACTCTCCCTATCCAACAACTTCCACCAATCGATTATCCTCCGAACAGCTAAGAAGAAAAAGAAAAAAAAAGGAGAGAAACGAAAATTATTCTTCTTCCACAGCGTCATATCCCCCAGTCCCGCCAGGGAGGGCCTTCTTGTTTTTGTACACTGGGTGAGCTGCACCTCGCCCTGTATTTCATCCAACGTCCTGCGCCATCCAACGCCTTGACATATGCTCTTTTTCGGGCTTTTGCTTGTCTCTTTAGTCGTTGCATTACAGCGCCACATCGAGCACTAGGCTGACGTCGCTGACTTGGGGCCCGGCAAGGTCTTCCAGCACAGGAATGAGGTCCAGGAGTTCGTTGTCGTGGGCATCCGAGAACCAACTGCTGATGGGCACAGCGTGCTGGGGATGGAAAATGTATGAGGTGGGTGAGTTGTCAATGATGATTGTCTCCTTGAGATCACGTCCGACTTGCGAGAGGTCCTTGACATAGTTGCCTTGATGGTTGTAGCAACTCTCGCGGAACAATCTGTGGTGTACTACGCCGTGAATGTCCAGCTGGTCCAGAAGTGGATCTCCGTACTGTGGTTAAAGTCAGTCTCCAGATTTACCAAAAGCGAGAACAACAGCCCGTGACATACCTTTGAAACCGAAGCCGTGAAAACGACGACTTCGTACAACTCTCCCACTCTCTTCATGAATGCATCGACTCCTGGTCGCTTGATAACATAGACATTATGATATGTCCCCTCTATTTCTACAGGTATAGTCATGTCCGCCTGGTGTAGGATCTGTTTTGCGTTGTGGTCAGTATTAGACGTTTTTGATATTCGAGGCCATGACCAACCTTGAAACTACTGTGGACAAGAGTCTCATCCAGATCCAAAATTAAGCACTTTCTTCCCTTGTGTTCTGGCCTCACAGCTGGCAACAACCACTTCTGAGGCTCGGGGCTAGGGACCAATGATGTGTCGTGGCTAGCCGTGTGCGGGTGGGCCACCTGTGCCTGACGCTCCACCAATGGCGGGGGAGGAGGCAGATCAACTCGTGTGCCAGACTCACGGTGAGCAGGAACGTGGCCTTCATCTTCAGAGGTACCAGCTACATCGTTGGCCGAGAGAGGTATCGAGGGGCCGACATCCGTCATTTCAATGTCCGTGTCTCTGGCCTGTTGTTCCGGAGTGCGGTCCGAGATGACGAGATCTTCGTCTGCGGTGGTTGCGATAGGAGTGGGAGCCTGAACAACGACTTCGGGCTGTGTAAGGTAGGGTGCGTCCGAAGAGGTCTGCGTTGGGGGGTCCTGGCCGTGCACAGATCCGGTGGAGGGCATTCCGGTTGTCATCAGAGGGGCCGCGAAGCCACCTTCACTTCTGGACTCTTGTTGACTTTGACCAGGGATAGACAAGTTCTCACTTCCAGCGTTGGCTGAAGTACCGCTCGGTTCAGCGAGGTAGGGGGTGGTAGACGGCTTCTCATCGATCGTGTCCACTGATTGCATGGTTGGATTGGAGTTCATTGACGGTTGTTGGTCGACCTGAGAGGCTTGCGCAGGCACCGACTGGCGAGAAGGCACATCCTGTCCACCATCTTGGGCGTCGTCCGAGGAGCCGCAGCAGTTCAAGAAGGAAAGGAACTTTGATTTCTTTTTCGGGCGGGCCGGGTTGGACTGCGTGGTGGCTCCAGAGAGCGGGCGGGTGGGTTTCTCGCTCATTGAAGGACGGGCGCGGTGAGATCGTTTGCTGCTTGCGTTGCTTCCGGCACGGGCACGTGAACGCAGACTACGTTTTGAGCGACGAGGAGTGACGGCGGGCTGGGCGGGCGACGAGTGGTCGGAATTGACAGGCGAAGGTGAGGGGATGGCAGTGTCTGCGCTGCTGGCGGTGGTGTCGAGTGTGGTGCGTGGAGAATGGGGAGGCTGGAGTTCGGTCTGTCGAGATTCGGCCATAACTGCATAACGTCAGAATGGGAAGCGGAGCGGAGGCAGACTGGCAGGATGCTCGCGAGGAACAGGACATACACAGGAGTAAATTAATCTATCGTAACTTGTTGATGCGCAGAGGCAAATCGCAGGGAGCGGTGAGGATAAAGAACGTCGAGTCGTGGATTGCGGTGGAGTGAAAGAGTGACTTGGGGTCGAGCGTCGATGGCAGAGACGAGCAGGTGCGTGCAGGAGGAGAGATGCAGGCGCTTAACAGGGCCGGACAAGACTCGACAAGACGCTGTGGGCCGGGCTTGGAGCGACCAGACGTGTCGGATGCGGCGACGTGAGGGTCGAACAGGCAGAGCGGAGCTGGCGAGGCAAGCGGAATCAAATCGGTCGCAGATCAAGGTCGCAGCGATGGATGGTCCATGTCGCATTGTTTGGAGAGGCTGGTGTTGGCGGCCTCTGTGCCCGCCCGTGCATTCGAACCTAAACTACAAAGGGAGATTACCTTCCACGACCGACATTATTGAACCTCGACCCGCCCTGCTTGCTCAAGCCATCCGTGCTGTCTGGTGAATCGTGATACATATGCCTGCCCAATCCATGCCTGTTCCTGCAGCTGCTCTCCCGATCTGCCTGACCCTCTGCCACCTGCCACCTGCCTCCTGCCTGCCATGTCGTGACCACAGTCTTGCTGCAAGCCGTGATAAACACCGACAGCTTCCTCTACTCTAAATTGTGCCCGACGCCCGTTTGGCCGCGCCAACGCCTGCTCTTCTCCCAAACACTGCGCCGGCCGTCAACCCACTGCCTGCTCCACAACATTAGCTTTACCTCGTCTTTCGTCATAGCGACCTTGCTGGGAGCTGCTTACCTCCTGGGTAGTTTGCATAAAACAGCCCGCCGACCATCTCCCCTGCTGCAAACAATCCCGGAATACAGGACCCATCATTCCTCACCACATTTGCCGTACTCGGCTCAACTGCCAATCCTCCAAATGAAAAGGTTATACCCGAAGTTACTCGGACCGCTGTAAAAGGTCCCTTCACAACAGGCAACGCCCAGTTTGATTTGGGCAGCTTCAACGCCATCCGAGATGACTGCGTCGAAAGTCCGTCCTTGATTGATGGATCGAGCTTCGCGTCAGGATACTCTTCTCGGTGCGCGCGAACCGCTGCGTTGTAGTCGTTGATCGTCTCGACGAATGCTTGTGAGTCTCTCAATCCCTCCGCTGCGAGCTTCTCTGCCAACTCCTCAATGCTCTCTGCTCGAATCTTGCGAACGATGTCATCACGGTATTCTTCCTCTCGCAACCAGCCAACGGCGTCTGCGTCCCACACCTGGAAAGCTAGTCCTTCCGGCTGCTCGAGTATCGCTCTACCGAACATGGCATACGTGTAATTGCGGAGGTCGAAGCCTTCGTCTACGAAACGTTGGCCGCGGATATTGAGCATGAGTCCAAGCGGATACCCGCTCTTGGTAAACTCATTTGTCTTGTCTCTATCGCCTCCATCTGGAGACGAGTCCGCATCCCAGCTAACGCTGTGGCAACCTGTGTGGCTGTAATCGCCAGCTTTTCGTGCATCTAGGTCCAGGGCTGCCAAAAGCATATCTCCTGTGTTGTATGGTGTACCTCGGACGTGGGCGAGCTCCCAACCAGGTCCCATGAAAGTCTTTCTGAGTTCTCGACTTGCTTCAAACCCACCAGCGCACAGGATGACGCTGGGTGCGTGTAGCTGAGAGGTAGAGTCTGCATTGCCTGATTTGGTGGTTTCGACTCCAGCGATGCCTCCACTCTTGTCGAGAAGCAAGCGCTCGACCTTTGTATCGAACGAGGTAACGATGCCCTTTGCCGTGACAGCTTCAGATAGATTCTTGATCAGACCTTTTCCTCCGTCCTTCACGGTAAGCGCCAGACCGCCCCAGAACTTCCACCTTCCTTGCACTTCGTAGGCCTGACGTCGGAAACTGAGCCACCAGACCACGTTTCCATTCTCCTTTAGCCATCGTACAGTGTCCAGACTGTCTTCGATAAGCACGGCTCCGAGATCCTTGTCGCTTCGCCCTCCTGTCACGCGTTGCAAATCGTTTCCAAAGTCCTCAGCGGTATAAGGTGCCAGATCAATCTTGTCCTCTAATTCTGATGGTACATTAGACACCAATGGCAGAAGAGAGGGAAGTCCATCGTGAGCGGTTCGATATGCACCGGCCGTGAAGTAGCCATTGCCTCCTCGCCATTCACGTGGTGCCTTGTCGACTACAAGAATGCGGAGGTCGGGATTGGTGACTTTGGCGGAGAGGGCAGCGGTCAATCCAGCCGCACCTGATCCGACAACAACAACGTCGTAGCAACCTGTATCCAGTGATTCTTGTGTCATTTTGATATGAGTTCTTGACCATTACGAAAGTCTGAAGTCAAGAGCATAGAATAAATAGTCGCATGTCACATTTGTCCTGCGGCATATGTTGGCCCGCCTTGGCTAAGGCTCGGAAGGAAGTGCGGATAGTTGCATATCGAGTAGCCATACTTGCCTTCATGGCTGTAGTAACACGATCGCATGGCTCAAAAGTCTCGATAATGTTACCATTGCACTAGGGGAAGTGTACCAATAACAAATAGAACATGGCCGAATTTATGAATGCATTCTTCGAATCGCTCTAGCAATTTGGTCCTTTGATAGCGCACACAGACAGCCTGCTGCCATTGTTCACCATCTGTCCCGTTCCATTCACATCGCTCTTTGACTCATACCTCAAGCTAATCTCATACAATGGACACGCAAACAACCATCGGATGATCCAGCTCTTCTTCAGGTAGACAGTCCCTGCGACACCCGTTGGAAACTGACGAGCTCAAGTTGAGGTACTTCTAGCATCTGGACCTCTTTCTCATATTCGTGCTCTTTGTCGTTCATCTGTTTCCACCAGGCGACAAACTCGGAAGCAGTTGACTGCGACACAGGATGTACACCATCGCATCTGAGATCCAGCCAAAGCCTATCCACAGACTTGCCAACGTGCCTGAAGCGAACCAGTGTCTCAGTGCGTAGATGCTCGAGTTCGGCTTCGTATGAACGCACAAACACATCCCAGGCACTCTCGTCGAACTGCTGATCGATATCAAAGGCGAATTCGTTGGAACATTGCTGAGAAATCGGACTCATGATCGGGGATGGAGAACCAGCAGATTCCGAGGCACGTCGAACCCTGGTGGCCAGCATGGCATCAACGTGCTCGAGACTGATCTTGTCGCGGAATGACGTGCTGATCTCATCAACCTCATCGCCCATGATGCTATCTCGTGGAGTAAAAGGTGGTGTATCTGGACTGGTCGACAAGATGCTGCCAAACCTTGTCGGGCGCGAAGAGAAGGGAACCTGTGTCTGGGGGGATGACATCTCCAGAAGGCCTATGGTGGGAGACTGGGGCGATCCAATGGCAGAGCAGTCAGACGTAGTACGCGAAAGATGTAGATTGGATCTGGACGGCCAGCCTCTATGAATACTCTCGTCATCGAGCTTGTCGATTCGAGCCAGAGCCGTGCAAACAGCGGCGCCTGCAGCTTGCCAGTTATCAAGCTCCGTCAACAGAGACTCGGGAAGGCGGAGCCTGAGGTCTGCCGGCATCATCCATTCAACAACGAAGGCGGCATTGTAGTAGAAGGTATCGGCGTCGGCAGCAGCAGGTATCTCATGTTCCTGCTTGCGATCGAAGTCTGTCTCTAGGCTTCAAATATTGGTCAGTAATAGTGCATCCGAGCAAGTTTGGTCACCCCAGCTCCTATGTCTCTACATCGCGGGGGATCTGCTCAAAAGCAGCATCTTTGTGGAGTTTACGTACTACGTGCGGTGTGGAACGCGTGACTGTCTCCACGAAGGACGGCGATGGCGAGGTTGAGTTGCGGGAGGCATAGTGGATCTGTTCTGATGGATACAAACAGTCAAAAGACGGCAACATCAGAGGTGGGAATGTCCTGAGGGATAGAAAGTAGAGAGAATCTGGTTAGGAGCTTCGAGGTAATGATAGGTAGAGACGGAGTCGTAGAGGAAAATGCCGAGGGAGGGGAACTGTCATTTATGTGTAAGGAAAGAGCTCCGCAAGGTTAAACAAAGTAAGAGCTGCCCGCGTAACCAGGCATTAAGAAGAGCAAAACGAAGCTGCTTACCATCAGATATCTTGTCTCCAGAGTTAAGGAAGGAGTACGCGATCACTTCCGACAGCTCTCAGAAATTTCAAGGACTATCCCCTTCTTGTAAGATTTCCTGCTGGTGAGCAAGCATGTGTCGCTGTTTTCCCACCGAGTGGAACGACCTTGAGGTAGCATAACAGTTCGGATAAGCTTAGTACCCTGCTTTGGCCTTGGCCCAACGAGAAACGCTAGTGCTCAGGGTGACATCTTAGTGATGTATGACTCCAAACAAACTTACATCTGTCACTTGTCGAAAAAGTGACCGGTCTTGGATCAAGACTTACCCAGCCATCATGCATAAAGATAGTCTTGGCCTATGGTTCGTTTGTTCAAGATGTTAGAAATTGAGTTTCGGCCAACGAACATTATTCAAACACCAAAGTCAAAAGGCACAACAGGCCTCTCGATCATGTCGACAAGCATCACTTCTACTGCCAGCAGGCCAGAGTGTGAGACAAATGAGCTGGTCTGCACCAGACACGGGAAAACAATGGATTGGCAGAACAGTCAGGATGCTTTTTTTTTACACAGAAAAGATGTCGAGACCGGACAATTATGAAGACCGGCGTCGGACGCTGAGAACAAGTCCAAGATGGTATATCGCGAGGAGGCAGAAGGGACAAACACACAAAATCTACTCCAGACTGCAAGGCGGAGAACAAACAATCAGCAAAGTCATGGGTAGATGAGACAGGACTTACCGTTCAATCAAGTGCAGACCAGAGGCAGTTGCGACTACATGGCTGACCTCGCCAGGCTTCAAGGCAAACGCAGCGTCTTCAAACTCCTTTTGCATGTCGCCCTTGGCAAAGAAACCGCTGTGGGAAGGTCAGTGAATGGAATGCAAGCGAGGCGGTGCAGGGAAACGTACAGGTCTCCCCTCTTCCTGGAGCTGCTGCAATCACTCTCGGTGGTAGCCAGGTCGCCGAGGCTGGTTGCGCCGCTTCTGATCCTGGCTTCATGGCCGAGAATGATGGTCATAGCATCGTCCTTGGAGCGAGTGATTTGGGCTTCACGCCAACTCGAGGGACGACGAGAGTCTCTGTGCTTGACGAGCAGATGCGATGCGCGGATCTTGCCCTCTTGTTGGCCTTGGCCGTCAGGTCGCAGGCTGGCAGAGCTGTGGTAGGTGCCCATGTAATGCTTGAGGGTCTCGCTGTCGGTGCCCGATGGAGGCTCCCATCTGCTCTCCTTGGTCGAGGGGTTGAAGTAGTAGGGAAGATTCTTTGAGTTGGAGTGTCTAACCTCCCAGCCGCTGGGAAGACCGGTAGCCTGGAGACATGGGCGTGTTAGAGGCAGTCGCGTGAGCAGAGCGAGGGAGCGCGTGAATGGCGACGAGCGGAGGGCGACGAGCGGAGGGCGACGAGCGGAGGGCGACGAGTGGAGGCTACGAAGATGGCGGGGAAAAGAAGCGACTCACCATGATTCTGGAGATATGCGGATTGGGGACTGGATTGGATTGGCTTGTTCAGTGACAGAAAGATGTGCGGGGAAAGATGGATGGTTGCTGACAGGTCCTTGTCACTTGTTTCGTCCGAGACGCTTGGCAGTTGGCACAACACCCGCCGCCGCTGCCTGCCGGTGCCCTAACAACCGGCCTTTGCAGCTTTCATCATACCTCCAGCTAATCCTCCGACGCCGTCCATCTCGCGCCTCCATCAACATCGTCTGTCTTGCGCCTGCTCCACTCTCACCGCCTGCGCCCTCTCAGTATCGCATACACTCAAGTCACGCGACTCGGCATTCGACCTCCTCCACTGCCCCTCACTGATCGCCATGGCCTCTCACGACTCCCCCTCGGACGATACCACCAACGCTCAGAACGAAAAGATCAAGTTCAGATTCTGCCGCGAATGGTACACATGATACATGCGTGTCTTACTATGGCCGCGTGCTGACTGTCTGCGCCAGTTCAAACATGCTCTATCCGCGCGAGGACAAGGAGACAGACCAGCTCATCTTCCAGTGCCGCAACTGCCAGTGGCCCACCGCCGTCGGCCCAACCTGCATCTACCGCAACGAAGTCATGGGCAACTTGATCGAAACCGCCGGTGTCGTCACAGACGTCGCCTCAGACCCAACAGTACGCTACTGCTATGCGCCAACCTACGTGATCCACGCTTACTGGTGATAGCTGCCTCGTGTTGAGCGCGACTGCAACAACCCGCGATGCGGAGGAAGGGAAGCCGTCTTCTTCCAGAGTCAAATGCGTAACGCAGAGACGGGTATGAAGCTCTTCTACGTCTGCTGCGAGTGCGGAAAGACGACCACTTAACGACTCGACGATTGTATTTCTGGCGTTCAAGGTTGCATGGGACATTGGAGTCTTTGCTTCGGTCGGTCATTCTGCGAAAAATGAAGTGAGAGGAGCCGAAACAGGCACATATGGAATAGAGCGAAGGGGAGAATCAAGAGACAGAAACAGAGAGGCATTTTTACATTCATGCGCCGAATTGGCAACCGAGCATGGTCGGTTCAACATCAAGGTGGATGCCTTGGTCCGCCTGATGGGTCTGGGGGTATGTCCAGAAACCCTCCTAATCGTACACGGCAACCTTCTATGCCAAAAGCAGTATCCTTCAAAACCGTGTCGCCCGAAACGCCTGTGCTATGCTCCTAGAAACCCCGTACTTTTGCCATGTCTTGCAAGTGCATGTCTTACAAGTGCATGGGAGCCAAACTCAAGATCTTGGACCATTGCATGTTGCGGAGCTCGCTTCCGACGATACCTGGACAGGGTCAGTTGATATGCGAGGGCCAGAGTGACAGAGTTGCGCACCGTTCAGTCTTGAGCCAATGGGCTCTCCGCCCTTGTTGATGAGGACGCAGGCGTTGTCGTCAAACTTGACGACACTGCCATCAGGCCTTTGGTATTTCTTTGCGGTACGGACGACGACGGCGTGTCTGATATCGCCACGGCGGACTTTGTTGGCGGCACTGATGGACACACTGCCTCCGGGGCCGGATTCAGGACCAAAGTTGCGCTGCTTCTGGACGACGACGATGATGCGATCACCTGAAGAACAGAGTCAGAACACTGGCAAAGACAGTTCAATGGCTACGGGTAGAGTGCTGACCGATCTTTGCGGCTCTCTTCATCTTGAGCACCTTGACACACTCGACCAGGGCGGCGCCCGAGTTGTCAATGCAGTTGAGCATAGACTGGCCACCGAGAGTCAGCGCGTGAGAGAGACATGGACTCGTACAAACAACCGACCTTTAGCTGAATCATGTTTGCGGCGGATCGTTCAGTTGTTCCTACAAGCACTTCAACTGCCTGACCGCGATGGATAGAGTGATTGACTGAACTTTGTACGGAATTTCCTTGGCGAGCGCGTGGTTTCCCCATTCATGCCCGCCGCCCTTTCCTCCGTTCTCCGTCATGCTCCGCGTTCGCTATTGTCTTCACACTGTTGTCGTCTGTATTGTGACTCGGTCCAGTATTCACTTCCGCCCGGTCGCATTGTGGTCTAGAGTAATCATGCCCATAAGGTGACACCTCACGCGTATTGTCTGTTTCTTGGTGCTATTGTCGGGTCCGGCGCATTCCTCTGTTTTCATTCATCCTCTCCTCCTTTCCTGTTCCTTTGCTTCGCTCTTTCCAGCCAAACCCCCTTTTGTTCGACTCTTTCTCTGTTTCCTTACACACTCAAAATGCCGTCGCGCACCCCTTCTTCCGAGGACGCGCTGCCCAGGAAAGGAGCCTTGACTTTGACCCGACTTGTCGACTATGATGATCGCATCACAGACGCACTCGTCGATCGCGTGAGTACTCGACGCACTTCACAAGTCCTCCGGCCTGGACACTCACTGTCTACAGGTCTACTACTGGTCTACTATCCGTAAGCTGCGAACCCTGCGTCCGCTCGGATCTCGGGGCATCAGAGAGGACGACGTCGTACGCATCCTGCAGACTCATGTAATCTTGAACAAGGATGCTGCTACTGCCGCACAGCACCTGCTGCAGCTACCTGCTCTGGCGAGCTACCTCAACAGCCTCCCCTCCAAGGAAGAAAAGAAACACTTCCAGGACCACTTCAGGAAATATGTCAACATCTATCTTCCCGACTGTCCCTTCGAAGTTACCACCACCAACCGCTACACCATCATCACCCATGAGGCTGCAACTGTCGCTCGCAAACCTATTCGGAAGAACGAGACCATCAAATACTTGACGGGCGTCCAGGTTGCCATGTCCGAAGCCGATGAGAAATTCCTTGGTATGAACGACTTCAGTGTCGTCATGTCCAGTCGCAAGAAGCGCCCGTCTCTGTTCCTTGGTCCAGCGCGCTTCGCCAACCATGATTGCAACGCGAACGCCAAGCTTATTACCATGGGTCACAACGGTATGACAATTGTCAGCGCTCGAGAGATTGAGGTTGGCGAAGAAATCACGGTCACATATGGAGAAGACTATTTCGGAGAGGACAACTGCGAGTGCTTGTGTGCAACGTGCGAACGTCTGCAGCGGAATGGCTGGTCGAAGCGACCATTGGCATCTAGGTCCAGCAGCGACACACCAGGACCGGAGTCGTCCACGAAGACCAAGCGAAAATTCACCCCAGATGTCACACCCGTTGTCGCAAGTCCTGCTTCGTCAAAGCGTCAGAAAACCCAGCATCCATCCTCCGCATCGAGGGCATCACCACAAGTCCCTACCATTAAGAAGGAAGTCAGCATTTCCTCAACCTCAGAAAAACTGCCGCGAGTGCCGGGCGTAAAGAGAGAGATCAGTGCTTCTTCAGCCCTGCGGGTAGTCGCTACCAATGACAGCGAGAGCGATATCTTGGGGTCGGCATTCTTCAAACCAACACAAAAACTCAAACATCGCTATGGAAAGGTTGGCCGACCACCCAAGCGAACGTACGAAACCGCTCGCTCCACCTCTCCATCATCGTCCACCACGGAAGACGCCTCACAGACGTCTTCAGTCACCACAGATCCCACGTCCGTCGACGAGCCACCGGCCGAATCAGATCTGTCAGACCTTTCCGAAAGCTACGAGTTGGACGACACCTTGCGCGAAGTGATCCAGCGGAAACCCAAGCCAATCAGGATGACCACAAGACAAACCTTACGGAAACAGCTCTCCATACCAATACCCACTATCGAAGGCACTGATTCGGATCTGGAAGATGATGTATCGATAGACCGAAGGAAGCCTGGCGATTACACACTGACACCTCGCCTACTAACGAGTGCGGTGTCGCGTTGGGTCGAGTGCCGCAACTGTGACGATTATTTTATTCAACACGAAGCCAAACTGACGCGTATCAACTGCCCCCGCTGCGAGAGACATAGTAAGCTCTACGGCTACGCCTGGCCAAAGACGGACAAGGAGGGCAAGCACGACACGGAAGAAAGAATACTTGATCACCGTACTGTCAACCGCTTTCTGCATCCAAGCGAGGAACGCACCACCAAGAAGAGTCGCAAAAGTTTGAGTCAGATGGTGTCTGAAAGAGAAAGAAGTTTGAGAGAAAGTGAAGAAGCCGAGTCACTAGAAGGTCGTAGGAGAAGTCGAAGACGGTATAGCTCGTAAATTCTGCAACATCTCGCATTATGTATTATTTGTATTGATATCTAAGGGCATAAAGATTGCTTGTTTCTACTCCTGCTTTCTCCTTTTTTTACATGCTGAATTTACTCAACTTGCGAATGCGTGCACCATATATGAAGAAGAGGATCGGGACTGGGAACAGTGCCACAGTCAGGAAACCGAGAAGGGACATGGCCTGCGCAAACTCGTTAGCTCTGGCTGCGTGAAGAGAAGCAAACAACTGGTATCTTACCCAAGGGACGCCCAATCTTTGGAACATGTAGTTTGCGAACATGGGGAAGCCTGCTCCCAACCACGATCGGAAGAAGGTATTTGCAGCGATGGCGGAATTCGCGTTAGCCTTGTACACCTGCATCGGAGTCAGTAATCTGTACTCAGAAACTCAAGTTCTGAAATCACAAAACTTACATCGATGATATAGTTCAACCCCTGCAAGAAGACAAGCAACACTCCAGCACCAATGAAAGCCCCCGAGATGACTTGCGGCACCCAGATGATGTTTGGGTTGCTGGTCCATGCGAACCAGAACATGCCGATGGGTAACAGAGCACCACCAACAATCATAGGGATCATTCTCTCTTCTGGCACAACATCGCCGGTCTCTTCCATCTTCCTGGCGAATCTGGTTTTGGTGAAGTAAGCGATGAAGCAAGAGCCGAAAGCGACTCCAACGATGATGGCAGCGAATGGCAGAGCACCCACGCCAGCGTTCCAGCCACGGTGCTCTTGGAATGCAATGGGGTAGGCTTCGAAGCAGAGGTAAAGGAATCCGTAGATGAAGCCCATGTACAGAGTTACCTTGAGGCAGAAGTTTAGCACGAGATCTCGACGTCAGGATGAAGTTGACTCACAAGAAGAAGGATGGGTTCCATAGCAAGCATCTGGAAAGGCTTCAAGAGGTAGCGATGTGCAAGATCCTTGAGGCTGACCTCGTTTTCATCGGCCTTTGCATGGATGGCCCAGTTCTTTGTGGCAAAGCGAATCTTCTTTGCTCTGCGCGAGAGCAAGATAGGGGCAAGAGTCTGAGTATGTCAGCATGAAAGTTCGTAGAGGCACGAAGGAGACGTACCTCGGGGATGACAATGAATCCAATAATCCCGAAGAACATGGCCATGATCAGTGTGATCCAAGCAGTCCATCGCCAACCACTGTCACGAAGTTAGTCTCAAGTTCAAAACATCAAGGCTCGAATTAATGCTTCTTACAGGTAACTCATGGTGATGAATCCTCCTACGATAGGTCCAGCGACGGGACCGATGAAGGTTGCGGATGCGAAAACGGCAACTGCGATACCTCGATCAACTGGTCCAAATATACTGAAGGGCTTGGTCAGCAAAATCTTGGGAATAAAGCATCGTGCTCCTTACTCTGCAAGCAGTCCTCCAATGATTCCCAGAGGAGCCGATGCTGCGAAACCTCCGAAGAATCTACAGATGAAGATTGTGTAGACATTTTGAGCGACCTAAATGGTTGGAACAATCAGCATGGAGTCTTATACAGGAGCAGTCCGAGTCCGACTGACCGCAACAGGGATCTGGAAGATCGCGAATGTGAAGAATCCGATGAACAGAGGAATCTTGCGGCCATAAAGCTCCGAGAAAGGACTCCAGACAATTGGTCCTAGTTGCCGTCAGGGACATGTATTGCACAGTACGTCGTTCATACTTACCAAACGCAAAGCCCAGGACGAACAGAGAGGTTCCCAGAATCATAACCTCACTGCTGACACCGAAGAGCTGCGATGTGACGGTGGTCGCAGTACTGAAGACTGACGAAGCGAAGGTCACGGAGAATGTCATCAAACCGGCAACGACGGTGATGATCCACTTCTTCCATTCAGGGAAGTTCATGGGGTTACCTGGATCATCAGGACCGTCCCAGTCAACCAGATTGGGATCATTTTCCTCTTCTTCTCCATCATCCTTCTCGTCATCGTCATTATTCTCATGAAGGCTGCTGCGGTTGGTACGCTCTCTCTGCATCTCGACATCGGCTTCAGAGCTAAAGTTTTCTTCGTTAAATCCTGCTGTAAGACCTGCTGGAAGGCCAGTCTTGGCCTTGGGCTTCAGGTTCTTGTCGTCGTCTTCAGTTGTTCCACTAGGACCTGAGATGCTCGATCTGGTTGAGTGTGCAGTGGTTGTTCCAGAAATGCTAGCAACCCTGCTTTGGTACTGTGTTTGCTGATCCGTGTACTGAGGGATGAAGTGGTTTGCACTCAATAGTCCATCCGGAGCATAAGTTTGGCGACCACTGGCCGTCCTGATAATGCCATCTCCATAGTGCTCAGCCATGACAATGTCGACCAGGTCTATCCAGATATAAGACCAGTGAGCAGGTATAGCGAAAAGCAATGGATCACCTACATCTGAGACGGGCGCTCTACCCTTTTTCATCAAAGGTCACCTACACATTCGGGATGCTCGGAAGCATACCCCCTACAACAATTCATCATGAATCGTAGTGATGGAAGTTTGGAATGACGCCATGTGCCCAAACGTTATCGACAATGGTTTAAGAAGGGCAAATAGGGAAACGCCGTTAGACTAGCTTTCCCTCGGAGCATTTTTTTGGTCTGTTGGCTGCAGCGCGCACGCCGCCAGGGCTTCAGGGACCTGATGACAAGCAAAAGGACCTGAGATGACATGCGCCTTCAATTATTCCTGTCATTGAGACGCTCGTGCAATATCGTCACGCTCGCCTTCAAAAACGACTTCAACAAGCTTGTTATTCAAGCAGTTTGAAATATCAGTAGTAGAAATCCAGAATGACGACATTGTCGTCGCTCGTCGCTTTGTCAGACCCGCCAGACTCGTGGTTGAATGTGGGTGGTTGGTTTCCAATTCCAAAAGTTCGTGCCGCAGAGCCTCAAAATCTCGTCACAGTATGACTTGCGCGAACTGGGAACGCCCAAACTTTCCTACTGAATCCTTCGGCGGACGAGATACGGAGCCCTCGACGGACGAAATACGGAAGCGTGTGATGTGCCATCTGCCGTATCGGACCAGGCGGCTAGATCACGTTTGATGTTGCGCAATGTACAGCAGATTCGCGTTCAATTGACCAGATCGTGTCGAAGTATATCCAAGATAAGCCATCTTGGGCAATGCTTGAGTGTGGATACATGGTACAGATATAAAATTACATGAGTCTTTGGCAGTGGATAGCAGCCTCTACTGAGAGCTCAAGCTTGAGAAGCGACAGGCGTGGACTCTGTGAACGGCTGCTTCATGGCCTGAGACTCTCTGTCAACGATAGTGACTTCTCTGGCAGGATCAGAGAAGGTGATGTCTCCGCTAGCGATCTCGGAATCGTGGATTCTGTCAAGATCTCTGAGATTCTTCTTCATGTAGCTGACGACACTGGCGACGGCAGCAGCATCGGCGTTCTCGTCACCGCGGAAGACGTTTCTCCAGACGGCAGTAGCAAGGACGGCATCTCCCTTGACCAAGCCCTCGTCGTAGGCAGCGAGCACACCACGCCATTGCACAAAGAGGTCTTTGAGGTACTTGTTGCGCACACTGCGAGCGGCAATGTTGTGCAGGGTGACCATGCGATCTTCGGCGGCATACGAGTAATGATCGAGCAAGTTCTGATGCCAATGGTGGGCGTGCTGTTGAGGGAACATCCTTAGACGTACTGTGAGGAGGTACATATGTACGTAGGTGATTTGAGCCCATGTATTGAAAGTAGGAGTCAGACCCGCCTCTGTCGTTTGGAGTCAGCCAGCTGCGTATCGCAAATGCGAGTGCAAAAGTGTATTACCCTCATACCACCAGCCTGAGCCAACGCCCAGGTCTTCGCCCTGTGCCGACCTCAGCGGCTCTTCGCCTTCGGCAACGGTAGGCATTGTGTAATCTCCAGCGCGAGCGCATGCGCGGAACAGGTCCTCGGTAGCACCGTAGGCAACGTATGGCTCTGTGGCAGCCGCCATCTGCTTTTGTGCTCGCATGCGCTGGGCGAACTTCTGCATGGTCGACGCATCCGGGCCATCTTGACTCTTTCCTGCTTCGAAGCGGTTGGCAGTAGTGGCGAAAGTGCGTCCTAGGAACTGGCCACGAGACGAGAGAGGAGTATGCACAATGCGGCCCTGAGAAAAGCGTGGTCAGAGGCTGCTTGGTTCTGTGCCTGGGCTGTCGGAGCTAGCTTACATTGATCTGTCGTTGAGCAGACTGTCTCAAGGCGCGGATACAGCTACCACAGACGTTGTTGGAAGTCATTGTGTGTCGTATAGGTAGTGTTGTGTATGCTACTTGGCTGGTCAAGGGCAAAATTGAGCAACGGGGACAAATGCAGCTATGACATAACCATATTTTTGAGCACCACCAATCTGTTCTGACTCGCAGATCAAACAATCCTTGATCCACCTTGATGGCATCATACAAGGCGCTTTGCACCATGTGTGTATTGAGCATTCAGTAGCTCCAGATGCATGTGTTTGTGTGTCACAGCCATCACCGACATCACTTTGGGGGAGGGTAAGCAGCAATCCGCAATGCAAGAAACATCTCATACGAGCAAAAAACCAAATATGCAAAATGAATGAAGCTCGTCACTAGATATGTTCAAAATCCCAGTCGCCTACGCTTTTTCCGCCCAAAACACTTTGACGCCCTCCTAAACTTTCATACAGCGAAGGTTATTTATCTATCTCGTCAAGCAGCCAGCGCTTGACAAGAGCCGGTCGTAAGAAACCAATCATTGAATCATCTCTGCATCCCGTTAGCATCTGTTTGATCGAAAGAACGACCTTGACTTACACGTCCTCTGCGCTGCCCACCGCCACCAACCTGACCTTGCTGCTGAGGATAATAGCCTACAGGATACTGGTATCCACCCATGCCCACATTGGGGTTAAATCCTGGTGGACCGTATCCGTTCTGCATCGCATGTGCACCAGGAGCGGCAATCGGCGAGGCGTTGAGGCTTCCTCTTCCATAAGGGTCCATCATCTGAGAGCCTCCAGGTCCGAAACCATTCATCGGAGGGTAAAATCCACCAGGTCTCTGAGCTGCCGCGTGCTGTTGGGCGAGCATGGCCTGTTGATACTGCATCTGCTGAGGCGTGACTGGTGAAATGTTTGACATCGCAGGACTATGCGTGTAGGCCGGGGTCATGAGGCCTGAATTTCCATAGGGGTCGAAGGCGTTGGAGTCAATGCTGGCGGTTCTTTGGAGCGTAGGTCCCATCATGTGCTCGAGAGGCTGTTGAGGCGCCATACCTCCGTACTGCTGACGTCCATAAACACTCTGATTGTCAAGATGAGCCATATGACCGTTTGCACCAGGACCTCTCGATGAGGAACGGGTTTGGCTAGCATCACGGCTAGCGGATGCTCCTCCATGACGGGTTGAAAGACCAACCTCGTCCATCAATCGCTTGTAGCCTTGTTGAGGTTGTGCTTTGAGGCGCAGCAGCACATTGCGAACATTTTCCAAAACCTCCGGGCGCATCTTTTCATCCAAGAAGGGTGTAGTAAGTACCTTGAAGATGAAAGTCGCTCCGCAAGCCGAATCACTGAGTACGTCTTGCAGAACGGCATCATTAGGGGAGAAGAACAGAGCGCGCAGAACCGCTTCGCGAGCGTCTGCTTCACTTCTTTGGTTTATGATCTTGAGCACTGTCAGGTACGCGACCTTGTGTGTGCACAAATGGACCAAGTGAGGGATGAGTCGGGGAGCGAGTACAGATCGGCGGCGAGGGAAAGTGCAAGTATCGAGGAACCAGGTCAACAGCAAAGCACCGTTGGTGTTGGTTGCAAGCTGCACGCTGTGAAGAGCAATGGCGGATGCCAACATTCTCTGTTGGTCTCTCGAAGCAAAGTGGCTTTCAAGACAAGCCCTCATAGCACGAGCACCGAATCTGCCCTGGGCAACCTCCCACAGCCTTTGAAGCATGGCGTCGAAGATGAAATCATTGCCAGGAGCCTGGAAACGCAAGCAGCACTGGATAACGTAGTTACCATATTGATCCAGGAATAATGCCAGTGTGTAGGGACGCAACGCATCGACAATCATGTTGACTTGAGCGGGTGTTTTGGCCACATCGATGATCTTCTGGGCAGCCCAAGTGCCGTTCTTGTGAACACCAATCTCGGCAAGGTGAGGAGCAATCTCGCGCAGCATGGCCTCTTTGACGGGTTCCGAGCAGTATTCGAATAGCTTCTGTACGACCGTGTTGCCCAGGTAGTCAGAGGCGAGTTCGGCGATCTCAGGCAACATGTCCATGGCGATGTTTTCGATCTCAGCGGGTGAGCAGCTGTTGTTGTCGATGCGCTTCCGAATCTCACGTAAGCGAGGGGCATCATGGACACGGTTCGGGCTGGGTTCTGGGACAGCAGGAATCTCAGGGTGGTAAAGATCGTAGCTGATAGCTTGCTCGACGTTGGTGTTAATTCTGACTTGTTCCTCCTTGTTAGCACCTAGTTCCTGGATAATGCCGTAGATTTCGCTGCGCATGTCACGGAGGTTCGGGGTGAGCAGAGCGGCAGCTGCAGTCTCTGCGTTGATGTTAATTGGCTTGAGACCGGCTGAGTCGCCAGCGTTACCAATCTGGTTGTCACGAGCGAATGGATCAGGACTGGGAGAGTGGAAGGAACCCGGTGCACCAGGAGTGACCGTGTTGCTTGGGACCTTTGCGTAGCCGATGCGAATAGGGCCAGCTCCAGGGAATATCTCCTTGTTGTTAAGTTGAGACTTGGCCTGAACAGCGCTCTCCAAGGTTTCGAAGTTTACGAAACCGCAACTTTTATGAGTGAGGACCCTGGTGGACTCGATGGGACCAAAATTGCCGAAGATGACATTCAACGAAGAGACAGTTGTCGAGGGCGGGATATTGCCGAGCCAGAGAGCACGTGTTGGGTTCTCAAGGAGACTGTCGTCAGAAATATCGAGCATTGGCTTTTGATCCAGGTGCATCTGTTGTACAGCATCGGCGAGTCCACTGTAGTCGAGACCTTCGTGCTCTTGGAAGTCGGATGCAGAGATGCTATTATCCAGACGCGAAGGGGTGGGAATATAGTTGCGAAGAAGCCTGGAAGAAGGGGAGTCGAGTACACCTGCAGTCCTGGCACGAGGTCTGCTAGCACTGGCCAGATTTGTGAAGGCTTGAACCTCGAGGTTGTGCTGGCGAACGGCCTCCTGAACAGCCAGAGCTTGTGCGGCAGTGATGTCTGCTCCAGATGGAACACCGTACATGCTTGCATAGGCTTCATAGTCATCCTCCTCATCATCTGCGTATTTTTCCTTTGCGTTGACCGAGTAGGATCTGAAGCGGTTTGCATTCCTGTTGTAAGCGTTCAATGCGGCAAGATCAGCAATAGTAGGACCTGGTATGCCCGATTGAACGCCACCGATCATGTTAGAATGATGCGGTCTACCAGGCTGGGGTGTATCGACAAGACCAAGGTAGTCCAGGGTCTTGACATCGTTGTCATTGAAAGAGTCACGCGAGGAATGTGCAGGAGACGAGGGGCCATCGGAAGAGCGAATGCTTTGCAGCGTGGACGCTCTCTCCCGACCAGAGGTCCATCCGTTGGAAAAGTATGGTGGCCCGAAGCCTCCGGGCGTGTTGTTGAGAAGAGCGGGGCGCTGGGGCATGGAACCTGCTCTCAAGCGTGAGAGCAGGGACTTCTGAGAAGGGTTGATGGCGGAGGCTGTGGCTGTGCTCGAGTCTGGAGGCGTGCCAATGGTGGCCTGAAGAGGGCTGGTGGAAGGCGTCGGACGTGAGGTCTTTGGCAACAACGAAGGCTGAGAAGATTGGTGACCAAGAGTGCCGACAGGAGGAAATCGCGATGGCACAGTACCTGCTCGCACGCGGCGGCCGGTAGCAGGTGCGGCACTTAGATCGGTAGCAGATTGGTCAAAGTCTGGAAAGCTGTCACTGCTAGGCGACTCTGGTATGATTTCGCGTAGAGGTGTCGAGTGACCGCTGCCTGAGGTTGGCGGACCCCAAATCTGGGGGCTCACGCCTTCTTGGGCCTGGATTTCGCGAGCTCTGTCACATTATTTGTTAGTCATGGCGGTTGCTGAAAGGGTTGTAGACAAGTCTCACCTCTTGCTAAATAGACGGCTACCATATTCTTTCGAGGGAGAGCCAGCTCCAGACCTGTTGACCAAGCCGATGGCACCAGCAGAGGCCAAGCTGTTGCCTAGCGGGTACCTCAAGCCTGAGCCCGAGGGAGGCTCGTTGGGTGAATTGGCAGTCGTGGACGAGGCGGAGCGGGATTGGAAGTTGACTTGTGGCAGGTTGTCGAGGTTGATCTTGTGTTCGGGACGCGTGGAGTGGGCCATGACGATGTGGACAGGGCGATATGATGCAGGGGTGGGCTGGTTTGCCAGAAACCGGAGTACGATGGAGCGTCCAGTCTAGCTGGTTGTCGTGAATGCGTAAGACTTGATGCTTTGTAGACTCGAGGGAATCGGTTCAAGTGGGCAACAATGTGCGATCGAGGGCGGCGATGAGGACAGCGTGTCAAAGCTTGCGGGCAGAGAAGCTGTAGCTTCCGAGACGGATCGGGGAGATACGACAGCGGTTCTGAGGAGGAAAGGCAGGGCGGAGACAGAGTGACGCGCGCCTCGATGAGAATAGTATGAAAGCGAAGGTCTTCAGGGGAACGCGAGCCAAGAAAACGGTGACGAGCCTGGAGAAGCCACCGGGAGCGCTGAATGAGGTCGGGTGTAGAGTGTCAGCTCGACTCTATGCAGATGCAGAAACGAGATGAGGATGCAGATGCAGTTGGACTTGATGCAGAAGATTGCACAAAGAATATGTACTGAGAAACCAACGATGAGTGCAAGAAACAGCTTGTGGAGATGTTCGTTCCAGCTTTTGTCAAGTCCAAAGTGTGGGGTTCTGACATCGACATGTGGCTTTGTTTTGAGACAGTCTTGCACATTGTTGCGTGGCATGTTCACCACACTTCTTGATCACAACCAAGCAGAGGTCTGGAGACATGCCTACAGTGGGCGGGAATCCTGTTGTTCGGTTCCGTCTCGTACTCTTGCTCCAGCACCAGTAAAGACATGGGTAGTAAAGCTCGTCGGGAAGCTATGGCATGGCATGTTTATATAAACCACAAGAATCGCGGCTGAGCAGACTCGCGAACGACTAGGTGATTGATTGGCAGACAGTTTTGGAAGACTGACGCCGTACCTTGCGTGAGCTCCTCGAAAGGCTATTGATCTGCTCAGTACTGTGTAATTGTAGCTTTGACGTAGTGTTGTGTGTCCTTAGAGGATCGTAGTATGATATATACAGAAGCTAAGAGTGGAGGCAACTCGATTGCCTCCCAGGTTTTCATCATCAGACGTTAAAGAGCTACTCAGACAGAAGTTTGCGTTGGATGTTGTTGGTGGTCAGAGCCAGACTCGTTTAGGGACACCGAGTCTAGCCGTTATACCAGCCACGAGCACCGACACCTCCATTTCCACCAGCCCCACGGTGAGGAATCATCGGCTCTGTGATCTTGAATGCCTGTATCAGGCGCTGCCACGTGCTATAGTCTATGCTGAAGACAGCCTGATGCCGCATTTGGCTGTTCTCACGCTGTTGTGCTACTGTGTGTGGTTCTGATGGTACTGTTTTTTTTGTCAGGCTCCATCTCCGAACAGACTCCTTGTAGCGACTTACCAAGAGTAGGCAGCCCATCGTCGTCCATATCCAGACCGACATTACCTTCTTTGATCAGAAAACTGATGTAGAAGATGTTTTCTACAGTCTGGCCGAAACTGTGAGGGTTGATAGCAAAGTCGAACAGACTCGGCCCACCAGTGTGAGTGATCCGGTGCCGCTTCATCTCTGCCAACACTTGATCATCGTCGAGGTCGCCGGAGTCGTTAAGCGCGTCTACCGCAGCGCTAGCAGTCTTACAGTGGGCATCAAGGATCTTTTTGATGTTCTGGCATAGTGTTGTCAGGGCGTTGTTCTCACTCGTTTGAAGATCACGCTCGGTCAAGGCTTCAGGGCGGACTTCCTTGACAGTAGAGTCCTTGCGTTGACGAGCACGGCGTTGAGTTTGCGCGCGAAGCTTCTTCTGAACTGAAAGTGGGCCAAGCAAAAAACTCGGGGTAGGTGGGCGGAGGTTGAAGGGGAAACAGGCATGTGTTCCAAGATGGGCCCAGTCAAGAATGTCGTTGGCATCGCGGTCGTCGTCTTCATCGTCGTCGTCATTGTCGTCACGGCGGCTCTGGCGCTGCCTACGTCGCTGAGTTGAGGTAGCAGAGGGGTTGGCGCGGTCATTCTTCATGAACAAGATACATTTGGAGACGAATTCGTCAATGTCAACACCAGTGGAATTATCGCCGAGAGTGAGCTGAGCGGACGACTTGTAAAGCATGTCGGAAATGCCGACGAACAAACGAGAGTCGACAGTAGCATCGGATGTTTGCTTGACTCCACTGAAGACTTCATTCGCTCGGTCAATTATGGACTCGAGCTGACCGCCATCTTTTAGGTAGACATCTCTGTTCTCTGCAACAAGTTAGACTGGCTGCCATTAGGGGCGGAGGTTCAAGGAATCGCACCATTGAACTCGCGCTCGAGAGCACGAGACTTTTTCTTTATCTCCTGGCGCTCATGCTGGTCTTGTGTAGGGTCGTAGAAGCGTGATTCGTCGAGATCTTGGTCGTTGACAGCGGGAGCGGTAGACCGAGGGTGTGTTTTTCTCCTCTTTGCAGAGTGAGAATCGGGGACGGTCGACTGCATGCGACCTTTTCCTTTGTCGCGTGGAGCTGCTGTCGAGTGGTTTTCTTTATCGGATGAGGGGTCTGGCGAGGATGGCGGAATTGAGGAGGGAGCAGCAGGAAAGTCGGATGAACGAGCGGGAGTATCAGAAGGGCGTTGATTGACACGAGCCATAGCTCAGCGAGGGTTGCGACGGTGAACAAACAAGGTGCGAGGGAACAGAACAAATCCATCAGGCGAGCGCGCGCATCTTGAGAAGCTGCGGATCAAGGTACGCGATGGGCGCGCGATTGAGCACGCGTCCCCGCCAATCAGACACCAGCTGGTAAGCATCACGCGCTATGCACGCCTTGGCGCATCGATCGTCATAGCCAGATGCTCGCAAGCTGCGATCGAGACGAGACATTCTTGTTGCATACTAGATTGCCTGCCCTCTCCCTTCCTTTGTCCCAACACCACACGCACAAGATGAGTCTCCGCACACCTCTCGGCCTCTCACGGCGGGCATTGCCTGGCCAAATCGCAAAGTATGCCGCCTCACAGCACCAATCCATGGCCACCGTCGTCCCGCCTGTCACCCAAGACAACACTGGTTCCAAGGGCCCCACCGCCATGGTCTTTATGAACATGGGTGGCCCCTCGACTACTGCTGAGGTCGGCGACTTTCTCAGTAGACTATTTGTAACTTCGCCGCCGACTCTGCTTTGTCCTATCATCACCCGCTTACTCGTACACAGGCAGATGGCGACTTGATTCCCCTCGGCAGATTGCAGAATTACCTCGGTCCCCTGATTTCCAAGCGTCGTACTCCCAAGATCCAGAAGCAGTATGCTGCAATTGGTGGTGGTTCGCCCATTCGTAAATGGTCCGAGTACCAGAGCTCCGAGATGTGCAAGATCCTCGACAAGATTTCGCCCGAGACCGCCCCTCACAAACCTTACGTCGCTTTCCGCTACGCCGCCCCTTTGACCGAGGAAATGTACCAAAGACTGTTCGACGACGGCTTTGGCAATGGAAAGGGAGGCAGAGCTGTCGCCTTCACCCAATACCCCCAGTACTCGTGCAGTACCACTGGAAGCTCCTTGAACGAGCTTTGGAAATGGCGCCAAAGACTCGAGACCAAGCGCGCAGGTGGCGAGATTGATGAAGCTGGTGCAATCACTTGGAGCGTCATTGACCGCTGGCCTTCGCACCCTGGCCTTGTTGAAGCTTTCGCCCAAAACATTGAGGCCAAGTTGCTCGAGTACCCTGAGGAAACAAGAAAGGATGTTGTCTTGCTTTTCTCGGCTCACTCCTTGCCCATGAGCGTCGTCAACAGAGGTGATCCCTACCCGGCCGAGGTGGCTGCCACGGTCTACGCAGTCCAACAACGCTTGGGCTTCAAGAACCCTCACCGTCTCGTCTGGCAATCTCAGGTCGGCCCCTCCGCTTGGTTGGGAGCCCAGACCAGTGATACTGTGACAAACTTTGTCAAGAGAGGCCAGAAGGATCTCATCCTCATTCCTATTGCTTTCACGTCGGATCACATCGAAACACTGTTCGAAGTTGACCAAGAGATCATCCACGAGGCCAACGAGCTTGGTGCAGAAGGCCGTGTCAAGAGAGCAGACTCATTGAACGGCAGTCCTGTATTCATCAAGGGTTTGGCTGAGCTTGCAAGAGACCATTTGGCGAGTGGCGATGTTGGCAGCAGGCAGCTGGGTCTGAGATGTCCCGGATGCACCAGCCAAAGATGCTTGGAAACCAAGAAATTCTTCATGAAGCAAGAGGCATTGCTGTAATCGCAGGCCTGGCATGACTCACACTTTGTAATATTAGCAAAATCATGATATACCATTCTGTAGATGTTTTAGTTGTTTACATTCTCATCCCTTGCATAACCCCATCTTCACGCAAGCTCTGTTTCCTCGTCGTGTTTCGAAGCATGTCACATCCAGCTCTGCGTCAGCTCTATGCAGATCAACACCAGAGCCACAAGATAACCACAAGTGACATAGACACTACGCGTCTGCGAAAACAAACACACTGGAAAATGCAATCAGAGTAAATCAGACAAGGGGGGGGACGTTATAAAATTGGTCGTCATTAGATTATCTACATTGGTTCATTGCTCTGAAGCTGCTGCTCTTTCTCGACAGTAATCATGAATCTTCGTCTGCCGAAGCCTTCTCGAGGTAAATATGCGGTCGGATGAAGAAACTGAGGACAAAGGCCAAAGCAAAGGTGGCAGTGAGGCAGACGAACACGGTCTGCGTGAACTTTCCCACAGTCACCGAGTATATGGCGTTGAAAATGGTGGGAGCAATAACTCGGGCCAAGGCGTGCAAGAGTCCAGACGCACCCAGCAGCTGACCGGTCTTCTCGTGCGGTACATGCTTGGTCAGGGCCGATTGAAGTGTAGGCGAGCCTATCCCTCCGATGCTTGCTATGCTACCAGAGAGAATCATGAGCGGACCGGTACGAGCCAGAGTGTATCCGAGGTATCCCAGAGTGTCGAAGAAGACTGCGACTCGGACGACAACAAGATCAAAATTGTCACTGCCCGAGCTACGCTGCTTGGTCTCGCTTGCCTTGCCACGAACATACCGGGTGACAAGTGGTAAGACAACAATGAGACACAGAACTCGGCAAGTGTTTACAATAGAAAGGAAGATCCCAGACTCGAAAGACTCCCAGTTGAACTGGTAGCGAGCGTAAATGACGATGATGGTCATGCTTCCCATTGCGACACCGAACAGGATAGTGTCGACAGCAGCCAGTAGAACAAGATTGCGCCTGAGTGCAGGTGAGGAACCCTCGCCAGTGGGCCACAGAATCTTGAGCGGCTCCAGGATGTTGACGGCTCGGACTCGATCGATCCAGTCGGATGAGCCCCTTTGAGCCTTGTCTTCTTGGTGCTTCTCCTGAGCAGCTTGCTGGCGTCGCTTGGAAAGAGATTCAGGGACGCAGAAGGCGATGAAAAGGATGAAAGCGGCGTGAACGGCAAGCGAAGCATAGAAGATAGACAAGATTTTTCCTGTGGCCTTGACGATCAGTCCTCCCAAGATGGGACCCAGGGCGATGCCGGTAAAGAGACAGCCATGGAGATAACCAAAGGAGATGTTGCGGCGTGCTGGAGGAGTGCAGTCAGTAGCATAGGCATTGGCGATTGCCATAGCAGCAATGAAGGAGCCAGAAAGACCATCAAGAGCATATCCAACGAGAATCCAGTTGACAGGGAATGTCTCAGGCTTGGTGGCCGCAATGATGATCAGGGCGTCTCCTGCAATGATGCCCATACTTGTCAAAGCGAGAATCTTGGTACGGCCAAAGCGATCTGAAAGGGCGCCCAGCTTGGGACTGGTGATGGCCGATAGAAGTCCAGCTATCAGGTTACCGTACAGAGTGAATTGGGCGACCCTCGCTTGGACTTCCGGGGACCTGCACTGGGGGTTCTCGCCGTCGAACAAGATGGGCAGGAAACTGTGTGCAGGGTTCTTGGACTGCTGCTCGGACATGTACTCGCGACAGACAAGGTTGAGAATGAGATTGATCCTGGGGGATATAATGGCACCAAACGCCAGGGTCATGACAAAGAAGGGGGCCAGGACGAAGTAGATCGAGGGCTTGCGGTACCATGGGAGATGATCGAAGTCCTCAGCACCAGCCCAGCCGTGGCCGGAACCAGCATCACTGGCTCTTCGTTGACGCGACTCGAGTGGCAGCAGCGGGTCCTGCTCGTCGGTTACCAAGTGTGCATCTATGCCTCCTCTTGCGATGGTTGTGTTCTCTTCGCCCGAGCGGGCGCTTGCTGGTCGTGACCCGGACACATTGGCATTCTTCGACCTGATCTCGGCTTCGCCAATGAAGGCTGCATCTGTGTCGTTATCCATGCTATCGCCCTCAGGTGGTCAAGGGTATGCCAGGGGTTAGCGACGAGTCGTGGAGGGCTGGACGAGGTTATGGGGTCGCAGCAGATACTCGAAGACGCAGACAAGCAGCGAAGAATGTCAGGAATCAGGATTGGTCATCCATCAGGGAATATCTTCGAGTGCGGCAGCTGGCCAACACCTTGATCCCTAGCTCTAATGCGCCCCCATCCCAGATAACGACGCGGGCCATCAACTCCCCGAAAGTCTACACGTAATGATCCGCACATGTCTCGACCATACGCGAGCCTCCTTCCGCTTTTGATCTGGTCTCCGCAACAGCATCGCACTCAATTGTACAGAATCGCATTCCTCTGTTAGGCCCAGTCTCTAGCGGAGCATTGTGTATTTCGGTGGCTATGATGATCCGACAGTCTTTGACCTACAGGGAGCTCATCCAAGATCCATCTTGCTTCTGCGGCTCTGCATCTCCGATCGGATTTGTGGCGCATATCAACATGTACGATGACGCTCCTGATATCGGCCTTTCTATAGTCCCGAATCCCCGACCACGTTGCGGCTGTTGTGACCCTGGTCTGTGAAATATTCTGTCTGAACTCCATGATCCTTGACCATAGATCTGGTCTTTCGGTATATGCACATAGTGACGAGTCTTGTTAGTGCCCAGGTCGCTTCAGCCATCATCAAGCGAAAGGAACGCTGGCAGATTGAGATGTTATGTCGAGTGGATGGTCATATACAATATACATACAAGTGTAACGACCACGTATCTCTATGATCTAACACAGTCATTACCATGTCTCCTGTTTATACCGGCCATCTTTCTCCATCTGATCTAGGTACTCGTTCGCCTTTTCCAGTTCCATGTGACCATATTCCCGAAGCACATCTGACAGTGCCTCGCGAACTCCTTTAGGCATATTTCCAGAAGATCCACAAACGTACACCTTGCCCCCGTCTCGCTCGAGAATCTGGTAGACAAGACTTGCTTTCTGGCGAATCAAGTCTTGGACGTAAGTCTTCGGCTTGTCTTGGTCGCGCGAAAACCCGGGAAACACGGTGAGGCCTTCGACTGCAAGGTCCTGCCACTCATCTTCGAAGAAATAATCGGCCTTCTCATTGCGGCATCCGAAGAACAGTACACTGGATTGTTTCGAGTTGTTTTCCTGTGCCCATTGTACGCGCTCATAAGCCATCGATCGCATCGGCGCGACGCCTGTGCCTGGGCCGATCATAAGCACAGGTGCATCGACTTCGTCTGGGCTCACATTCAAGTAACCCGGCTGGATCGTGAGGCTGAGTTGCTGTCCAGCCTGCAATGTTGCGATGTACCGGGTGCAGACCCCATAGCGCTTCCGTAATTTGATGATGGGATTGGGAGGATTCGCGATCGCTACAAGCAATTGCACTCTGGTATTACCATCTTCGAAGCGTTTCAAGATACCTCCGCTTGCAATGCTGAACTGGCGGCCTCGCATGACTGGGATTATGTTCAAAGCATATTCCCACGGAATCTTGACGCTCGGGAACTCAGGCATGATCTCCAGAATGGTTCGTTTTGGGCGCGTTGTGTAATCCCATAACTCATCAATCAGCTCGGGGTTGGCCAGCTCCAGGATACGTTCCTTTTGGTAACCCTCGTCCTCGTTCCCGTTTTTAGTGAAGTGAGCCAATGAAGCGAAGAATGTCCTCCGAGGTATGGACAGTATGTCCAAGTAGTTTGCTAGGAGCTCGCGCATGGTGAAGGCTGTTTTCGACGAGTCGAGATATCTGAGAGGCGAGGGGGGATATGTAGCTAGATCCGAGACCTGCACAGTAGGAACAAGCTCCAGAGACGTATCAGCCATAGATTGCCAGCCCATACAATCAATAAATTGATCCACATCCTTGGGGAAGTTTTTGGGGTATACGACAGCAACAGCGCCAGGTCCATAATCGATGTTGGAAGGCACACGACAATCCAGGAGTCGTACATCTTGACTGTGATCTGGAGGAGTCAGGCGAGTGTTCGCTATGAGGTCAGCAGTAACACTGTCTCGTATTGGTAGAAGGTCACTCGCTGGCGGAGTCTCCAGAGTAAGGACTTCAGAGGAGGTTCCAGTTTTCGGTTGGTTATTGGCGCTAGCGTCAGTCCTTGTGGCAGAAGCCCGTAGGTACCACTTTGGCTCCAGGAATACGTCCTCGGGGATAACATCCTGCCCCTCAGGCAAGGGGAAATGCTGTAAAAGTCCTTGCTTCAGATCCACGATCCATGCACGAAAGTCGCCGTTGTGACCTTCCGGGTGTTGCTCGTTGCCTTCGCCACGCTCAGAGAACAGTTGTGCGCCCAGTTGCAGCATACGATTGTGTAGCATACGATGAGCGACATTGTACTGTGGATACGAGCTATCACCAAGACCAAAGGTGGTGAAGTTGACGCGCCTTAAAACACCTGGACGAAGTTGACTGCTCAACAAGACTTTCCAGAAGGAACGGGCATTCTGTGGGAATTCGCCTTGTCCAGTGGTCGATATAGCGATTATGACTATAGTATGCTTGAGCAGATCACGCTGTCGAAGGTCAGAGAGTGCACGGCTAGAGACGACAGAATGGCACACACTAGTTCTATCGAGTCAAGATCTATGACAGTAGTATCGAAACGCAGACGCTCAGTCAAGCGAGCGATCTCTTGGGCTACATCTTGTGCATTGCCTGTCTCGGAGCCATACAGGATCAAGGCAGAGCGTGGCCTGGCAACAATTTGTCTGAACTGGTCAGAGCAGTCCTCGTGGAAGGTGCGTTTCTGACAATCACCTTCTTGCGGGAGATTGTGAGGCCAATGTAGCATTGTGCCCGGAGACACCATTCTGAAGAAGTGTCATGCAGAGAAGGCTGTTGTCGCGTGACGGACTATGCTGCGGCAGAGGAACGGAAACGGTCGTGAGAGGAAAGTGAATCGAAGACGGGGTTACAAGCACGAGTAATCCCAGCCGCGAGGTCAAGCAAAGCAATCAACTCACCTCACAGCCAGATTCACGACTGAGAGTGTTGGCTCGACTAGTGAGGCGACTTCGGACTTCGAAGGCCTTCCTTTCCCCAGCCAGAGCGGCCTGCGAAGCTACGCCAGCCAAGGCAAGGACGTGGACCCTGCTTAGAGCTGCTACTTCCGAAATTCCACCGTGGCCAGCGGTGCCAAAGTCAAGCCAGGTTACGAGACAACAACACCTTCCATTAACACCACCTACCTCCAAACAAAGTGATAAACTTGTCACTCTTCCCTCATCCCCAACACCACGAATCGGGCACCTAGCTACCCAGAACTCTCCCTCGTCAAGCCAGTTTCCTCCACAACAGGCGGTCTCGACAATCCATCCAACCTCCCCAGACCTCACAGCTCCAGCGTCATCTACAACCCAACGTCATAATGTCTGTCGAAGCTGCCACCGCCCAAATGGCAAACACTACTATCTCCGAGCCCACCTCAACTGCCGAGGGCGCTTCAGTCGGAGCCGGCGGCGACAAGCCCATCAACGCTTCCCAGAACGAGGCCGTCATCGCCAGCGCCGCCGAGGGTAGAAGACTCTACATTGGAAACCTCGCCTATGCGACCACTGAGGGAGAGTTGAAGGACTTCTTCAAGGACTACCTTGTGTGAGTTTCTTCGCCCTTTTCTCTTTGGTCTCCACCCCCTGACTCTGGCTACAGTGAGACAACTTCCATCCCCACCAACCCTCGCACCACTCGTCCTGTTGGCTACGCCTTCGTTGACGTCTCGACCCCCTCTGAGGCCGAGCGCGCCATTAGCGAGTTGAACGGCAAGACCATCCTCGACCGCAAGGTTTCGGTCCAGCTCGCCCGCAAGCCCGAGCCTGCCCAGGAGGGTAACGAGACTGCCGAGCCCGCTCGCCGCCGTAGCTCTACCCGCGGTCGTGGTCGTGGCCGCGGTCGCGGTGGCCGTGCTGGCCGTGGTCGCGTAAGTCACAACCCACAAAAGCCATTCTGATCAAACGCTAACCATAAGCACAGGGTCGCAACGCCGAGGGCCAGACCACTGACGCACCCGCCGAGTCTACCGACGGTCCTACCAACATCCCCGGCCAGGTCCTTCCCTTGACCGATACCACCAACGAGGCTCTCTCTGCTGCTCCTGGTGACAAGGACGCCATCACTGTTGACCCTAGCAAGGCTGGCAAGACTGATGCTCTTCGCCCCCGCAAGCAGCGCGGTCCTCCTGAGGACGGTGTTCCCTCCAAGACCAAGGTTATGGTTGCTAACCTCCCATACGACCTTCGCGAGGAGAAGGTGAGCTTTCGGAATCCAAATTTGTCGCGTGACCACCTGGCTAACGTTTTTTGACAGCTTCTCGAAATCTTCGCCGAGTACAAGCCCACCTCAGCCAAGATCGCTCTCCGTCCCATCCCCCGTTTCATGGTCCGCAAGCTCCAGGCTCGCAACGAGCCCCGCAAGGGCCGTGGCTTCGGTTTCGTCACTCTGGAATCCGAGGAGCTTCAGCAGAAGGCTTGCTCTGACATGAACGGCAAGGAAATCGAGGGCCGTGAGATCGCCGTCAAGGTCGCCATTGACAGCCCCGGCAAGGAGGACGAAGACCCCAACGCTCCCATCGAGGGCGAGGCCGAGACTGATGGCAAGCCCTCGACCGCCGAGGGATCTGCCAACACTTCGGCTGCCGTGGCCGAGTAAACGAAGTTACCGAGCATGATGGGCCGAGCACATCTGGATGCAAGGCCCTGTTCCAAAACACGACCAGAAGCACCAAGCATTACAGCGGCCGTACAAAACGCAGCATGAACTGGGTGCGCCGTCAAGTTAACTGCGGACCTTGTTGAAGCCGGTTGCGCAAAAGATATGATTTTCCACATGACATTTATATGGCCTACCATTCCCTCTCTATTCTGCATGGTAACTTGACGACCATCGAATATGTATTAGTATGACGAAAGAAAAGCGATCATGATTCATCTATCTTTTTGTTCAATGAGTTCGTATGTGCATTGTGACAATTCGAGGCTTCGAATCTAGACCTTGGCATGACTTGAACCAATGGCGACAAACAGCTGATGGACAAACCAATTACAAGAGTACTCCGTACATTTGCGCCTGTTAGACGGAGCGTCCGGAGCAAGGACTGGCGAGCGAATCAAGCCGAGTGTTGGATGAGGACCCCTCATGAGTTGTGCAAGCCAGCACAGCACAGGTGAAAGCCGAGGTCGGAATCGGCTGCCAAACTTGCTTGTGACGGCGGCGGATATTGACTGTCCATCCCAAGTTATTTCGCATCACTCTCCAACACAACATGTCTGGTCTACGAATCCTGGTGCCGGTCAAGCGCGTCATTGACTATGCTGTCAGTCTGCTCGTGTACTCGTCTGCGTCGTGCAAGCTGTGATTGACACCGTCTACAGGTCAAGCCTCGAGTCAACAAGGCCCAGACGGCCGTCGAGACAACCGGAGTCAAGCACAGTATGAACCCCTTTGACGAGCTCTCAATCGAAGAGGCCGTCCGCATGCGCGAGCGCAAAAGTCCCGTCGAGGACATCCTCGCCTTCTCCGCCGGTCCCACAAAGTCTCAGGATATTCTGCGTACGGCCATGGCTATGGGTGCCGACCGCGCACTCCACGTTGTCGAAGAGAAGACCGAGTTGGAGCCTCTGAGTGTCGCCAAGTTGCTCCAGAAGGTTGTCCAGGACGAGAACCGCAATCTAGTCATCCTGGGCAAGCAGAGCATCGACGACGATGCCAACCAGACTGGTCAAATGCTTGCTGGTCTGCTGGGCTGGGCTCAGGCTACCCAGGCCTCCAAGGTCGAGGTCGAGGGTGACACATGTACCGTGACCAGAGAGGTTGACGGCGGAGTCGAGACATTGCGTGCCAAGCTACCCATGGTCATCACCACCGACTTGCGATTGAACGAGCCGCGCTACGCCAGTTTGCCAAACATCATGAAGGCCAAGAAGAAGCCGTTGGTCAAGAAGACCATGGAGGACTATGGCATCGATCTCACCAAGCGACTCAAGACTGTCAAGGTCACCGAGCCTCCGGCGAGACAGGGAGGTGGTAAGGTCGAGGACGTTGACGGCATGATTTCCAAGCTCAAGGAGTTGGGTGCGCTATAGAGAGCATGTAACGAGCTCGATCTTGAAACGATACCAATGTATTTGTTCAGACATGAAAATGTAACTATCTGCTTCGACCTAGTTTCTGTTTTGACTGCACGCACCTACCAGTCACCCCAGGTGTCATCGCCAGACTTTTGCTGTGAATCTGAAGGCTTCTTCATGGCGCTTGTGCCTATACTAGACGAAGCTGCTTTCTTCTGTGTCGCAGTCTCACCGGCAGCAGCAAAGTCATCCCAGAAATCCTTCTTATCGTTCGTAGGACCCTGAGGAGCTTCACCGAAACTGTCCCAGAAGTCTCGCTTGTCTGCTGCTGGACCCTTGGCTGCTCCTCCCCTTGGAGCCAATCTCTCATCACCTTCGACAAATCGGTTGAAGGTCTCGGCGGCCGTCTTTGTGCCTGTTTGAAGACCTTGACCTAGTTGTGCTGCTGTCATGCGTGCCTGAGCAGCGAGATCGGCTTCTGCCAGCTGTCACGATGTCAGTACTAGGCAACAGTGACATTGATATGTATCATGACGACAAACCTTCTGCATGTTGGGCTTGACCCACCCGTTGTAACCAGTCTGTGCTTGTTTGGTCACAGTGCTGCTCAACCAACCAAAGCCCTTTGTCAGAGCAGCAACGGGATCCTTTTGGAAGTCGTCGACACCAGGAATTGAGGTCGAGTTTGAAGAAGATGGGGGAGCGGGTTCACTGCCAAAACCGGCGTACTTGCCGCCCTGATTAGGAGGCAGAGTGTCAGATCTGTGTGCATTTTCGGCGCCCATGCGGGCAAAGTAGGCTTCGTTCTGGACCTTCTGCGAGGGTGGACCGGTAGACGAGATAGCCTGGGGAGTTTGACTCCTACTGGTGGTAGCGGAGGTAGCGGGCTTTGCGCGAGCAGCCATGCCACTGCTCTTTGTGCCTGGTACATATTCCTTGCCCTCGACCTTTGCGGTCAGACGCTCTTTCCACTCTTCACCAGCATCACTGTCGTAGCGTTCCTGGATGGTACATTCGTCAAAGGTACGGCCCTGGAGAGCGTTCGATTCGTGAGCATCGAAGAAGTCTTTCCATGGCTTGTTGCCGCCCTTGGACATGCGCTCGACCTCCTGGACCTTGAAGGAGTCCATGGTGATTGAGCGTACGAAGGAGATGTGGACACCGAGGGAGCGATGGGTACCAGAGCAGGACAGACAGAAGAAGATGCCGAACTTGGGAGAAGCCTTGGAAGAGTGTGAGCGGCAGGCTGGCTAAGCTTCTCGGAGGGATATGATTGGCATACCCATTGCGGGCTGGGGGCGCCGCAGTCGACACAGCGGTTGTTCTCGTTTGTCTTTTGGATGTCTAGGAGCTTGCTCTTTGTTTCGGGATCAACCTGCACACATTGTCATTGGCACAATGGCAACCCGGACACGGAGCAGCTAGCTGACCTCCCACATTTTGTTGCTCATCTTGGAAGTGAAGGTGGCTGTGCCAGACCCGGAGATACGACTCGCGTGTGTTGTGTTGTGAAAGAGATAAGGTAGAGCGAGAGGGTGAGGTAGTGAGCGGACAATAAACGTTATCGTGGTCCCCGTATGTTCGATAGTCCCCTTGGTCGCATCTCGACGCTCGAAACTCACGTCATTGCCAAGGCCAGCCTTTTTGTCTACCATTTCTCTGCCCTCACTAAGTACTACTCTCTCTACTCGCACAGCCAATTTCCGTCAGTGACCAGTCGACGCAACCATGGACTATAGCCAGCTTACCGTCGCCAAGCTCAAGGATGAATTGAAAGAACGCGACATCCCTAGCACCGGCCTCAAGCTCAAGAAGGACTTTATCGATCGTTTGGAGCAGCACGACCTGGAGAACACTTCCGCAGAAGACCCTACGTCTGCTCAACCTGCTGATTCGGATCCGCTCACTACCACCGCTTCAACTACTGCGACGCACCCTCCTACTGCTACCGATCCTCCTGCTTCCACGCTTTCACTACCAGTCACCGAGCACAAGTCAGAAGAAGACAATGTGGACCCCGCTCAAGAGACAACTACGGTCCTTGCTCCATCATCACCCAAGCCTGGGGTCATGGACCACTCACCAACCGCCGCTAATTCTGAGCCTGCCACACTGGAAGAGTCTGCCTCAGCCGACGCTAAAAAGAGAAAGAGAAGCAGTCCCAGTCCTGATGAACCTCAAGACCTTGTCCACAAGAAGCTGAAGCAAGACACTGAAGGCGGCCAAGATGCTGTCGAGAGCGACGTAGCTATGCCCGACGTTCCACTGGAGCAATCCGACATCACCCTTCAGCCCATGTCCACCAGCGACGACTTGACCCAGCCATTCATCAACGACCAAGACAAGCCCAGATCAACACGGAGTCCCAATGAGCGTCGTTTCAAGAACCTCATCAATCCTGCCGAGTCCGATTCCGTCCAGCCCGCATCCGAGCCCGCCGATGTTGCTGTATCTCCTGCGATTCACCCTGCCACTCGTGCTCTGTACATCCGTCATCTGGTTCGTCCAATCAACCCTAGTGCCTTGAGAGATCACCTTGAAGACATTGCCAGACCTCCGGACCATTCTGACACATCCGCGTCCTTGGTTGAAGAATGTTATGTCGACGCTCTTCGCACACACGCCTTTGTCCTGTTTACATCCATCTCTGCTGCCTCCAGAGCACGAGCTAGCACCCACGCTCGAATCTGGCCATCAGAGCCCATGCGTAAGCAACTATGGGCAGACTTCTTCCCCGAAGAGCGCTTCCAAGAATACCTTGATACTGAGCGGGCAAGCGGTGGCTCAAAACCTAGTCAGGCAAAACGCTGGGAGCTTGCTTACAATCCCCTCGATGACGGTGTTGATGTACAGCTTATCGAGGCAGGTCCTGCTGTCGTTCACCGTGCTTCGACGCATGCTGGCGCACCAAATGCTCCTCCCACTGGGCCAAGGGGCAGCATGTCGAGCGGAAGACGTCCTCCGTTTGCCCAGGGTGAACAAAGACGTCCCTCGTTTGCTCAGAGTGAACAGAGACGTTCTCCTCAGCCTGTTCTCGCACCACCACCTCCACGTCGCAGCTCGAGGGTAGTCGAAGAAGCCACCGCCCCTTTCCTTGAGTTGGACAAGCTCTTCAACTTTACCTCAACCAAGCCAAAGCTATACTGGCAGCCAGTAAGTGATAATCTCGCCGATGACAGGCTCGACGAGCTCGATCGTGAGACCAGTAGAGACTGGGATCCACGAGCCGACATGAAGAGGAATGGTGACTCGCTGGGTCGCGGTCTCGATCAGCTCAAGCGGTATACCTTCGAGGATGGCGATGTTCTTGTCGATGGAGGTCCAGAGTTTGGAGGAGGTAGAGCATTTGCGCGAGCTGGCAATCGTGGACGTGGTCGAAGGAACGGAGATAGATACCATGGGCATTAGAAAGCGCCCGTCCCAGGTAGGCAGTCCATATAAACCTTCGCTCCTCTGGAAACTCCATCATCGTTGCTCTTTACCTTTCCAACCCGTGTATCGACGCTTGACCTCTAAAAAAATGCTCGAGCACTGGTGTTGTCGGATCAGCCACGTCGAAGTCTCTCGTTGAGCGTAGGTGCCACGCCATAGCAATGACGAGCAAAAGCCCATCTGCAACGGCAAACACGCATGCCACGATTACTGAAGAGAATATTCAAGCGTCGAGGTTCATCTTCAGATTTTTGTTTCTCCAAATTGTTGTCTTTCGAGAAGCTCACTGGTTGTACTGTTCCTACGAGAAGCAGAGCAAGAGCATGTGACTCCCTAGCCCATTCAAGTTAGCTGCGATGTGTTGGCAACAGATTGGATCGAAGCGAACAACTTCCTTGGCTCATTCAGTGGAAATGGTGATCTACGTTGATGTTTTCGAACAGTGTCTCTTGATGCATCAATGGAGAACATGTGCGTTTACGGTCGAGATGCAGTCTCGAAAGAGTCATGTAATTGGATGAGTTGCATTAATCGGACCAGAAATTCATTCATGTTGGAGCGAAGAACTCCAGAGGACAACGTATAACAATATGACACCGGCGACTTGCATTCGACGTATTTGGGGAAAAACTGCAAACACAATGGGTTCGCACGGGTCAAAAACGTGGAATAACTGTTGTTGTGGATTGCTTTTTGTACAGATTTTGGTATCTACCAGTCGATGACGTTGAACTCCTGAAGAAGCCCTCTATTGTGTTGGTAATAAATATAGGGAAATAGGGGAAACATGGCATTCCCCACCCAAACGCCCGCTAATGACCCGTAAGATAGATGGACAAGAAAAAAGATCTTCAAGAAGAATAAAGGAGAAATATGTGTGCACATGGTCGCGTGAGGCGGTGTTAATAAGTGTAGGCAGTGAAGCCATTAGTCGTCGACTGGGTCTGGGTTGGTGACACCTAAGGGGCGGGAGTAGTCCCTTTGGTCCTGCATGGTGCCGATGCTCGCGCGACTGCCGTTCATCTCCCAATGCTGCATCAGGGCTGCAGGATTGAGCCGTTGATCATAAACAAGTGGACGACTGTTACGTCTCTCACCGTCCGGGCTGGTGGGAATAGGTGCAGTCGATTCGCTGCCATGGTATTTGTGGCCGTTTGCCGAGTCGTCGTGGAACTTTTCCGTATCGAGACCAGCGCCCATAGAGGAAAGCAGACCAGTCTTGCTGAGGACACTGGTGTTACGCTCCATCCTTCTTCGAGCGGAGGAACCTGAGCTGGAACCTGACCTAGGAGATTCTGGATCGGATGCCTCGGTTTGTTTCCTGCGCCATAGGAAGAATGCTCCTGCCAGAAGAAGAGCGACACCAGCAACAGAACCGATGACAGCGCCTGCCACGGTTCCACCAGAAACACCTTTCTGCTCAGTGTCGTTTAGTGACCCGGCACCGGGAGTTACAACAGCGGTACTTGTGACAGTTTGGGTCACAGGACCGCCTGAGACGGTGACTACACGAGTACTGACGAAGGTGGTGTGGGAAAGCGAGCTGGTATCGGCAGTAGAAGAAGAAGGACTGCTGGTTACTACAGCTGCTTGGGTAGAGGTAAGGGACAAAGATGTTGATGTTGAAGATGGTGTCGATGATGGTGTGGTGGATGAAGGCGTTGAAGAAGTCGATGTTGATGAAGTCGAGGAAGACTGAACGACTTTCGTTAGCACGGAAAGCAGACGAGCAGGAGCACAGCAGAAAAGCAAGCGTTTGATAAACAAAGAGAAGTGGGGTAGGCGTACAGGTGTGACATAGGATATGACGACCGAAGCACTCTGCTTGACGGTCACGGTGACAGGCACAGAGGTGAAGACGGTGCTATCGCTCTGGACAGAGGAAGAGACCGGCGCGGATGAGGGAGAGGGTGATGAGGTGGTTGTCTAATCAGACATGCGGTTCAGTTGTTTTGCAGGGCAGTGGGGGGATTTATTTGCAAGTGGTGGAGAAGCACATCCAAGGGAGTCACGTTGTGGCTTACCGGTTGCTGCTTTGAGGATTGAGCGGCACTGCTTGTGGAGCTGCTGGAGCCTGAACCTTGAGTGCCTGAAGGGCTGAGGTTGAGCTTGATGTAGCCGTACAGACCACTGTCCTTGTCACCACAACTCTCGTCGGGATAACCAGGACAAGGTTGACTGCACTGCGAGACGTCGAGCTGATTGGCAGGAGCGTAGTTTGAGCACCAGCATTGCTGGTACTGGACGACGGCAAAGGCATAGTTGGCGGCGCATTCTGTCTGACATGCACCATTAGACTGGTAGATGTTGGTCACTGCATGCAAGTCAGCAGGGTGGCATACATGGAGCCGCAACATGAGACATTGTGCTCAGTGCTCAATCATCAGTGCTCACCAGCGTCATAGTCGGATCCGGTATTTTGGCTCGAGCAATATTCCTGGCTCAGAGCGTGAGCGTGTCGCCAGAAGTTGGACATGAGAGCCAGCGGCAGCAGCAGAAGTTTGCCATTGCGAAGGGTGCCTCGAGACAACATGATGATATGGCAAATGCCAAGACAGCGATCGAGGGGACTTTGAGGGGCCGGTCGTCAACAAGTCACACTGCAGCGACAAAGCGGCTTGCAGCGACTTGTTCTTGGGTGGTACAGGGATCTTGGATGCGCAAACTGTCGATCGAGCGGACGCGCAGCGAAAGAGAGTGAGTGACTGAGTGTCGGACGTCGTCCAGGCTCGTCGCAGAATTACAAAGTCGAATCGTCGGAGTGCGAGCGGCTTGGGCACATTTCCATCAACTGTCCTTGGCCAGGGGGAGAGCTAGTGCGCGATGCGTGTCCAGACAGGGTCGACGACTGAAAGGAGCAGCGAAGCAAGGACCAGAAGGGCAACGAGAGAAGAGCTCCAGCTGTGTGCTGACTGCCTAGGTATGGGTTGTAAGTGGAGAGAAGGGAGGAAGAGCTAGCTCAGGTAGGTAGCTACGACAAAACAAGAGACGCCAGCAAGCAAGCAACCAAGCAAAGCAACCAAGCAAACGAGGCACAAAACCGCACACAATGTTATTGCAGCCGTTGGGTAATAATGTTGACTCGCCTATTTGCAAGGCTCGAGTCGTCGAAGCCGCTAACCAACATAGCCAAAGTCTGTCACCTCTCTTGATTGTGATTTGCGCTCACCCGGCCCGCTGTTTCATCATCTCGAGCCCCGCTGCCAAACAGGTTCGCCAATTTCTTGTCACCTCGTCATCCGCTGAGACATGTCCAATCGACCCAGAGCCTTTGCTGCCTTGGCTTCCGCTGTCCAAGATGCACGTCTGATCTGCCGCCACGCGTGTGCTCATCATGCTTTCCTGCTTGTCCGCCGTGTCACTCTTTCTCGTGGACAACCTTCGCAAAACTTGCTCACCTAATCACACCAACGGCTTGATAATGCAACCCACAATTGCCTCCTCGAGAGCTTGATTTCGCTCCTGCTACTGTATCTGCTTCATGCACCTACGATCCATAACGACTAGAGACGTTTGAGCACAGACGCTCACAATCTAATGCCTGCCTACAGCTTGGCCTTTCCACCCTTGACGCCCTCGACAACCTGTCCACTCAGGAGGAAGTCTGGGTACTCCCATGTAGATCCCGGTCCGCCTGCGTTGACCCTCCAGCTGCCTCCGTCCACGACCACCGTCGAGCCATTGACAAAGTTTCCTGCATCAGAGAACAAGTACACGGTCGCGTCTGCTATGTCCTTGACCGACCCCAGCCGGCCCACGGGAACCCTCTTTGCCGACTTTGCAACGCTCGCAGGATCGCTCTTGGCCAATCGTTCCATGCCCTCTGTGCCGCCGATGGGACCCGGTGCAATGACATTGGATGTGACGCCTAGTGGCCCATATTCGATGGCCACCGCATTCGACAGAGAATCCACGGCTGCTTTGGCGGCTGAAACATGAGTCTGCAAAGGCAGACCGGTATAGTGGATTGTTGCCGAGACGAAGATGACTCTGCCGCTGGTAGTGCTGCGCTTGGCGCTCTCGACAAGGTAAGGCAGGGTTGCTTTGACAGTGTTGTAGCTGCCGAGGACATCGATATCGATGACGGACTTGAAGGCATTGGCACTGAGTTGTGACAGTGGCGCAAGGAAGTTACCCGCTGCGCCAGCAATTACATAGTCGATTGAACCCAACTCTCTGGCTGTTCTGTCTGCAGCGTCTTGAAGAGCCTTGGGGTCGCGAACGTCGACTCCGGCGATTGCAAGCACACGAGCGCCAGGGCGGGCTGTAGCAATGTCGGCGGCCATTCGCTCCGTCTTCTCCTTGTTGCGGCCAATGATGGCAGCAGAGGCTCCTAGATGGACAAGAGCTCTGGTTTGAGCGCTGCAGATAGAACCAGCACCACCTGTGCAGAACAGAACCTTGTCCTCTGTTAGAAGGGCTGGTTAGCATTGGGCGGACTCTCTTCCGATCAGCATGAGAACACACTAAAGAGGCCATCTTTCCAAGCGTCGCTCAAATAATCTTTCTTTTGTTGCGGCATGTTTACAGAGGGTTTTGTTTGTGTAGTGTGGAGCGATCAAAGGGGCAGTGGTGCGACGTGGGTCTCGCGACTACAAAGAGGGGAGAAGGAAGAGAAGCTGGAGTAAGATCGTGTTTAGATGCAAGGTCGTGTCAGGGCCAGCTGGACGGCACGAGGCTGCCGAGGTAGACATGTTTCAGGGCCAGACCACCGAGGTGAATAGTCATCAGTAGGAATGCTGACACGAGACGAGTAAGTTGAGCTACAGTACGAGTAGACTACACTGGCGATACCGAGACTGTGGCTTCCAAGCAGAGTGCAAGTAGGCAACCAACACCAGAAGCCCAAACTCTGGATGTGGGTGCGTTTCTGTGTTTGCAAGGTGCAAAAGTCAGTTGTGCTTGTGCTCGATGCAGGGACGTTGGAGTGTGGAGATGCACGGACGTGACGTAGATGATGGTATGGGGAGAGGTGAAACGCAGACACAGGCCAGACAGACGACGACACATCGAGTCTGCTGCAAACCATCTGCCGATTACCTCACAATGCCCTCCACCATCTCCGCATCCAAGTTTGTGGGCACGACGAGTCTGGGTCTCTTCACCGTGAGCCTCAAGCCTCTCTCTGCACAGTCGACTTGGTCAGTCAACTGACATGGATCTATTCGAGTAGGGCGCCTCGTACGCGCTGGCCACATTGTCCATACCGTCGCTGCTCGCCCTCCCTTCAGCAAAGCCCGCCCACCATGTTCTGGTCTCGCTGAAACAGTCGGCCTCCCTGCACTTGCGCTCGCTTGCCGTCATCTCAGTCCTCTCCTTCAACCTTGCCTACGCTCTTTCGCCAGCCCGCGCTAGACACCCCTACCTGCTCTGGACTTCTCTCGTCGCCGGTCTCGCTGCTGCCTCGGACCTCATTCCTGCCGAATCACTTCCCTCTCTGCATCAGGACGACGTCAATGGCGAGACAGTCGAGAAGGCTGTCAAGTCCTCCCAGACCCGCGAGCAACTAAGAGCTACCATCGGTTTCGCTGCCTTCGCCATGGCTGTCATTGGCATATGGGGCGACGGTGCTTGATCCACGTCTCGGTCAGCGCCGCCGTAGCCTTCGCGAGAACCAACACTTGCGTCACGGCCTCCAGTGCCTCGAGCTCTTGAAATCATGAACAGAAAAGGACACTGTGTTTCACGGTTATGCAGAGATACGTATCTATTGTAATGAACAGCAGCTTTACAAACACTCGCATGCTGATCTCAATATGTCACTCGCCCGTGCAAACCCTCCACTCGAAGCTTTTCCTCGTACGCTCGTTCGTCATGCCTGCTGCCGGACATCTCCCATTCTCCAGTGATCAAGTGGGAACATCGTCTGCTGACCGCGTCTATCTATTTCTGAGCTACGCTCATCTTTTCAAAACGCAAACGAGAATATTGCCACATGCGGTCCTACGGTCAAGACCTATACCCACTGTGACGCGACCTCTTGTCATCACGGACCGAGCATTGCTGTGTCAACAAAAGCGTTCCTCGGTCATGCGCTCTCATCCTCACCCAAGCCCTCGAACACAGCCTTGACGAGACTAATGAGTACTCAACAACTGCAGCTTCAGATACATGGCCGCCCTCTACCATCGAACATCTACCGCCGCAAGGTCGCATGTCATACAGACTTCCAAGACCAGAAACCTCGGAGGTTACCATACCTCGGCTTGAATCTCCCTCGTAATTCTCGGACGGCTTACACGTTTCTCACTGGCCGCGACAGACGATTCAGCCGGCAAACGCATCCTCCTTCGAGTAGTCATCCGTTCATAGGTCTCGCCGTATGCTTTTCCAAGGATTGCTCAAGTCCACCGTCTCTGTTGACAAGCGAGAACAAGAAAGCCACGGTTGCCAGGTCCGAGACTACACTGCCAGGGCCATTTGTCTGTGCTATTCAAAACGCATGAAAGAGACGGAAGTGTACACTGGACCTCCTACAGATATGGAACTGCTGCAGACCTCATTCGTGGACTCTTTTCCTCCCTCTCTCCCTCCCTATTCAAGGGTTGGTACTTGAAAAGACTGGTCGGAGGACTACTAGGTACACGCATAGCCGCTCTATGTGCAGGGGTCTAGATCCTTTTTGCGACTTGAGCTGAATTACTTTTAGTCACGTAGTAGATCTATGGTGCCTGGCGCCTTTAAAGACAACAACTCATCCTATACCGAAGTTCTCCGTGATTACTCGATACTGTCAAACATCTTGATAGTTCTCCGACTATAAGAGCTTGAAGCTCTGTACTCGTTCTCTTGGTTCTTTCGCGAAGCAACAGGAGTTTGTTGATAAAGTCTTTGACGTTTTCTTGCGTCTTGTTCCACCTTGCTATCGACGATCAACATTTCAATGTGTTTCGATACATGTCTTAGGCCACAAAAGAGTGCCTGTGGTAGAGCTCAAATAGTATTCAACACATGTAGCGGGTGTACAGGACGAAGACTTTGTCAAGCTGTCCTCAAGCAAGACAGGTCAGTCTGGCCAAACAGTGAGTTAGAGTGTCGCCATGTATCCAGATTGTATACAGTATACTCTCACTGATGATTCTAATGATTGTCGACGGACTTGAGTCTCTTTAGTCGCTGACTCGCGTGAACTCGAAATCGACAACACCGTCTGCGGTGCTTGATCAAACCATCTTGTGCTTCATGCCGCTGGGCGAGGGAGATGGACAAGAGCATACACGGCACACACGATGATGACAGAAGACAAGCACATGAAGAAGACGATGAAGAAGAGGCACAATTATCATATGAGAAACAAAACAAGACATGCATTGGTATCGAGCGAAGCGACGCATACAGAACATTAACGATAATAACCCTGCCGACAACAAGCAATGCTGAGCACCTTGTGCTGATGAGAAAAAGACAACCTCCGATGGAGAAAACAAAGTGAAGAACAGAAGCAAAGCCTCCTTATCATAACAGATGCGAGGCAGCATGGTGTGAAGAAACGAAAACAAAAGAAACAAGTCGTATCAACTCAAAGACAGAACCAACTCCTGCCGATGATCATGAAGAGTCATCTGACTCATCGATGCAAGGTGATGCCTCAAGCGCGAGGAGTCTCGTGGACGTCACAGACCATGTAGGTGGTCTTGTAAGGCTTGGTCACGGAGTGAAGGACGGTAGAGACGTCAGTAGCGACGCTGGTGATGAGCTGGGTGCTGACACGGGTCACGACCTTGGTCTTGGTAAAGACACTGGTGCTGACGTGAGTGACAGGCTTGAGGGTGATGAGGCTGGTGACAACGTCGAAGTAGTGAGCGAAGTCAGTGGTAATGGAGCATGCCAAGCTAGTGGTGGCAGTGACGGTCTTAGTGGCGCCGCCGCTGATGGCGGTGCTGGTAGCTGCGGAGGGACGAGCCTTGGAGTGGTGAACCGGCTTCAGGCAGTCGTCGATGTTCTGGCGACCGCAGATCCACTTCCAAGAGTGACCAGCAATGGCGGCGACATCCTTACCGTGGTGGAGAGTGACGTTGTGGCAGACACCGAGAGAGGTAGTGTTGAGGAGGTTGACAATGCTGGCACCATCTCTTCTGCACTTGTTGTCGCTGAAAGCCAGAACCTCACATGGCTGAGAACCTCCAAAGACGCTGTTCTCGTCTGCACGCTTGACGGAAGCTCTGAGAGAGAAGAAAGGCTTGTCGAATGGATGACAGTGACCTTGAAGCTTGGTATCGGTGTCGCGGTGCTGAGCCGAGTTGCAGTTGAAACCATCAGCAGGAGAGACGACAACGTGATCTTTACTGTGTTCGGGATCAATGGATCTGGCTGAGATGGGAAGGTCGTCGTCATCATCATCATCATCATCAGAGAGAGGCTGGGCAGGGAATAGATCGGCCCAAGTCTCGTCGATCTGATATTCACAAACCCACTTTGCCGAGTGTCCTTGGATACGGTGACCGTTGCGCTGCGTCCAGAGCTCCGAACAGTCTGGCTGTTCCAAGAGGCGGGAAGGATCACTGAAAGGTTCGAACTTCTCCTCCTCGTCGGGACCGAGTTTGTAGGAGTACTGCGAGATGATGGCACCATCAGTGGTGCAGTTAGTGTCGCTGAAGGTGACCAGGACACAGCGACCGATGTTTGTAGCGCTCAAATCTCCTGGAACGAATCTGGAGCGAATGGTGGTAAAGGGCTGGTCTTGACCGTAGCACATGTCGATGTGCATGTAGTGCTCACGGTCAAAGGTAGTCATGTTGCAGTGCTCGCCGGTACCGAGAGAGATGTGGACTGCGTCGAAGGCAGTGACTGGGATGTCGGGGATGACGGTGACAGCAAACAGAGTGGAAGTAGTGGAAGAGCCAGTGTGAGAGATGGGAGAAAGGTTGCCAGTGATGGCAAAAGCTCCAGTGATGAGGGCAGAGATGCCGAAAAGCTACGTGATGGTCAGTGAGTGCGAGACACGATGGAAGATGATGGACGATGATGAGATATGGCTGATGGCTGATGGATGATGGATGATGGATGAGTGAGAACGTACCTTAGAGAGCTTCATGGTGACTGAAGCGTTGGTGTGACAAGAGCGGCGTGCTCAGAGTTGAAGATGCTGAAGAGTTGATGGTGCAGCCTAACGGTGCGATGGAGCAAACAGAGAAGAGGGAATTGGTGATGCAGAATGGAGTTGTGTTGGATGATGTTGTGATGGAAGAGGAGGATGGAGGATGGCAGAAGGAGAAGAGGCTTTTGTACAGCTGCAAAGGAGGCACCCGCGCTTTCCCTTCGACGCTTGTCGCCAGCGTTGTGTTGGGATTGGCGTGACGCTTTGCTGGACTGCTGCCTGAGGCCTCCTTCCCTCGACGGCAGCCAACAGCTTCGCGTTCTCAGCGACGCGTCAGAAGCTATTGCCCTGAGTGGTGACTTCCGCCGAGTGCACCAGAAACAAAATGCTTGCTACTCTCACTGAACAGCGGCCCAAGAGGACCATGTTTACACGCTTTCAGGGGCAGTTGCGTGAGATTTTCCGCAGTCGATGACTTCCTTATAACGCCAAAGCAGAATATCTCGTCTGTCTTTTGACAAGTCCGCCATGTGTGATAGGTATACTCCTGAGTTCTTCTGGCTGCGTCTGAGCGACAGAGTATTCGTTTCTGTAAATGTAGTTGCTGTGTGCAGTAATGGCTTCAAGTGTTCTCGGTGCGCCACATGTTGGTGCCATGACTGTCATCACAGACGATGCTTGAGATAGGTATGATTTTTGATAGAGCTTGTAGATGGCCGCTGTATGCACTCGGCCACCATCCCCTGCAGTGTCTTGAAGGCGAGCTCATTGGTCCGAGGATTCGTTATGCTTCTACAGTTGTTAGCTCAAGGCGTCCATTCTACACACCGCACGACAGTCGATGTCGCTACACATGTTCTACAATCAAAACATGGTCGCGGAATCAAAGATGCAAGGCAGAAAGACAAGTTTCATAAGGGGTATCTCAACATGCTAAACAGGGGATGCAACAAAGTGATAGAGGGCCATGACATGTAACCGGGCTTCTCCAAAAGATCTATCATGGTTGAGAATACCATGAAGCTTGTTGGCCAGCATCAGCAAACATGCCTTGCGTGGGGAGAGTCGACGTGTTGTTTGGCAGGGAGGTCTGGTTCACGCGGAACACACCACGCCCGTTCTGCGAAGGTTGCACTTGAGTCACGTCAACGTTGGATCGTAAACCAGACAGACTCCGACCTACCTTGTACCCAGCGCGAATCTGGAACGGGCGCCTTATCAAATCTGAGGACAGAGGGATAGTTGCAGACCGTTCCTCGTAGCTGGCATGAGTTGCAAACAGGCTGCAGACCATCGCACTTTTGCTGTTAATGAGCTTCGAGTTCAGAATAAGAATGTCAGTGGACGTACCTGAGTATGCGCAGCCTTGCACTTGAAACAAGGAACAGCAAGCTTGGAGAAGCGGCCAACATCAGGCGGTTGTGGTTGCGAGTAAGCTTGGTTGAAGCTCGTACGGCTCGCTATGGGGGCATAGTTGCCAGGAAGAGTGTTGGACGACGCGGCAACGGGAGCCGAAGGCGGTGTCTGCCAGAGCGGCGGAGCTGGTGACGGCGATGGCGATTGATTGGGGCTAGGCCGGTGGTTGGCAAGGGAGGTGTCAGATGGAGCCATTGACTGTTGAAGAATTTCAACTAGCGACAAGGGACGTTCGACTTGGTCCGCTGGAGGAACGGGCTGTATCTTCTGACGCTTTGAGCGTGGCTGGGTGGCGCTGTCTTTAGACTTGCGAGGAGGCTTTTTCGTAACAGGAGGCTCCACAGGATCAAGATAGGGCTGGAAGGCCGAGTGGTCGACGTCGTGAAGGATGAAAGAGCTTTCATGGGGATCATGGTCTGCGAAGGACAGCAGACTCGCATCGGGGGTGGCTTCTGAGACGGGTTGCTGTGTGACGGACTTGCGCTTTGAGTCTTTGCGTGGAGGCGGACGTCTCTCGGCGACTGTCTTGTGAATGGCGTGATGCTTGTAGACGACTTCGACTGATTGTCGCATGGCGGAAAACTTGACGGCAATCTGGCCCTTGCAGTCGTATGTGGGCTTGCGGACACCTCGAGTGTTTGCACCCGGACGCCGGGTCGCAGCATTGGTAGCACGGAAGCCGTTGGCGTGTCTGTCTTTGTTCTCCAACGAGTCGAGACATGTGTAGGAGTAGCGATAGCCGTTGTCGTCTTTGCTGGACCAGTTGTTGTTGAAGCAGTACTTGAAGCCATCAAGGTGTTGGATCTGCTGGACAATACCCTTGGCTGCAGCGCGCTGCCATATCTGTCGCTGTTTGAGCTGGTCGATGTTCACCAGCTCCAGCACCGTCTTGTACTCTAGCTGCTGCTCTTGCTCTTGCTCCTGTTCTTGTTGGTGTTGCTCGTCGATAACGGAGCCGACGTCATGGCCGCCCAGATCTAGCTCGTCACCAAAGCCCTCGAAGGGCACGTAGCTGGGACGACGGCGGGAGCGAGGAGTATCGGTAGGATTCTTGAGAGGCAGAGCAGCGTTGGTGGACAAGGTCATGGCACACGAGACATATTGCGGGAGGGCGTCGGGGGTGGTGGCATTGTCCATGTACTGGCGTAGGGCGGTTTTGAGGTCGTCGAGCGACTCGAATACCGTGTCCAAATTGGTGTAGTCCTTGCGAGGGCGATGCGGTCGCCGCGCTCTGGGCTGTTGTTGCGCCTGTCCAGTCATCGGCGCTGTTGACGTGTCCATATTGAACACGTAGTAACTCAAGATACTCGTTCGACCGGTAGCTTGTTGCTCCACCAAAGCAAAATCGCTGTCGCATCGACGGCCGTCACGTTGACTCTACCATTTCCCCGCTATCCACACTGCCGCGTCTAGCCCGATTAGGCGATGCAGTATCGTAACTCGTCTTCGCTTCCAAGTTGCCTCTACTTGCCTCTACCTACTGACATGAGGCCCTCGCGCGTCTTTAGACCCGAGCAGACCAGGTAAATCCAGACTTCGTGTGTCTGCCTGGTCAAAATACACCATGAGAACATAGAAACGTATACGCGTACTGTTCAGTAGATGATTGGCTGTTCTTGCTCCCAGAATCGGATGATACTCTCGAATTGTCACAGTATCAAGAATAAGATACCTGATCAAGTGCCAATTGGAACAGTATGATTGTGGTCCTATAGTTGTATACATGCTACAGGATATCTTCAGCAGGAAATCCATCCGAGGCACCCCGCACACTGCTACAAACCGAGGTTGATCTATGAGCATTCAAGAGTCAACACCGATTATGTCCGCAGTCAACAGCAACAATCCGCCTCTTAGATGGACACACCTTCTCGTCAACGACCAACACCCATGCCGGTCGACAAGATCACCCCCGACGATAGTCGTGTGTCTCATCGCGAGACTGTTCTGAACGGACAAAAGTACCGTATGTGCAAGTCTTTGACTCGAGCCTCTACCAGTCATTGATCAGGCAGACTATATACACGGTGTCCCGAAGCATGGGAAGTTTAAGGCTACCGTCTTCCTCATTCACGGATGGCCGGACTTATCGTATGGCTGGCGATATCAGATACCGTTCCTTATTCAGCAAAACATGCAGGTCGTTGTTCCGGACATGATGGGATATGGTAGAACTGTGAGTCGAGTGAGGCAGTTCTCTTGCCTTCCAGTAACTAAGCATCCGCATATCAGGATGCTCCACGCTCACCACCTGCTGATCTACGTCTCTATTCGATCAAACGGGCTGCCGACGACATCTCGGAACTGGCCAAGCAACTGGGAGCCCCCAAAATCATTCTGGGTGGCCACGACTGGGGCGGCATTGTGGTGTATCGAACTGCACAATGGTATCCGGAGCTCGTTACCCATGTCTTCTCTGTATGCACTCCATACACGGCTCCCTCTAGACGTTTCATCTCGCTTGCCGAAATGGTACATGGGCCCTTGCCTCAATTCGGATACCAGATGCAGCTCGCTGGACCAGAGCTGGAGGCCAACGTGACATCCTGTGATCAGGTCAGGAACTTCCTCAGGGCTTTGTACGGTGGGAGATCCGAGCAGGGGAAACCTTACTTTCGGCCGGAAACTGGTATAGATCTTGATGGGCTGGAGACGATTGGTGTCGCACCCTCGCTTGATGGAGAGGCATGTTCAAGTGAGATGAACTCGCAGATCGTTATTGACTCAAGATTACAGGAACTCGAATACTATACCAGAGAGTACATGCGCCATGGACTACATGGACCTTTGAACTGGTATCGAACACGTCGTATCAATTTCGAAGACGACTTGAAGTAAGTGACATCTGGAGCATTGAGTAGCCTGATCGCTAACAACTTCAGGCTGGGTACGAAGATGGTCAAGCAACCAGTACTGTTTATCTCTGGTAGGCATGATGCAGTGCTGACACCCGAGATGTCCAAAGGTATGGAAGCGTTTGTTCCACGTCTGACAAGGAGAGAGGTAGAAGCCAGTCATTGGGCCTTGACACAAACCCCCGAAGAAGTAAATAATATTGTGAAAGAGTGGCTTCGAGAGGTCGCTCTCGGATCGAGAAGTTTATTGTAGGATCAATCACTTATGGCTGACAATCACAAACGCGCGTAGAAGAAATTTGCAGTTCATTTGAGCTCGTATATGGATAGAATAGGTTGCTACTGACGGTCTACCTCCATGGCGCGCTTGAAATCTTCCCTATACCATGATCTTGCTAGAAGCGCAATGAGAAAGGCGCCGAGGGATTTGAAGCTGAACAGTCTAGGAATCTACGTATCAACGGCTGCACTCTCGAAATGACGCTCGAGCTAAGTATTTGCTCCTGGGCCGAATTCGATCACTGCGAAACAGCACCCGTTGCGGCCGGGTGAGATTTTGCACCTGTGCCGTAGTCGATATTGCTGGTGACAGTTGACAATTTGTACACCGCTGTAGCTGACATCTGACCTTCGACGTTGATCTTCTTAGTCTCAGATCTGACATCGCTCGCAGCTTTGCTCAAGCCCGTACCAGCTTCGACTTGAACCACATTTGACGAATTCGCTCCGAGGTTGGCCTGTGCCAATGACACCTGGCCGTTGTCGAGGTCAAACACAAAATATCCTGCTCGCATGACAGCCGAGCCTGTGATCATCAGTTCGTCGCTTTCTACAACGCGTAGCCAGCACATAGGTTGGCCATCTCCATCGGTGACGACGCTTCCGTGCTCAGACGTCAGTGGAGTGAACAAATTAGCTAGCTCAAGATTCAGTGTGCCTGTGTTAGTTCCATTGCCAGAAAAGGTGATGTCAAAGCGCGTGGTGTTGGCGGTGCCGTAAGCCACATCTCGACAGGGCCTAACATACTTGCGGTGCTCAAAAACAGAGCTAAGCGGTACATCGTCTGTCGATGTCACTCCTGCTTGTTTAATGACCTTACGGTATGCGCTGGTGGGCAAGTACCAACTAGGAGTACCTGTATCGGGTACAGTTCTGTACCTCCTGTGTTTAGTGGAGCGGACAATAGTACGATTCTGCCCACCATGAGGCCGCATTGTAACTGATTCCAGATACAAGTAGAAGTTGCCGGCAGGTTTCTCGTCCTCAGCCACCACGTTGAGTGTGGTTAGCGGACCACGGTACTTGGCGGTATCAACGCCGCCGAATAATATGGAACCTCGGAATCCAGTGAATTCAAATATATACTGTAGAGGCGTGAAGAGATAGCACCGGCTTGGACAAGAGCTTCCACGAAGCTCGGAGGCAAGGCCACCTTCTTGCTTTTAGTGCCCGGCCAAGCCATGTGACTCGAGTAACCAAGACCTAAGATCCCGGTGTAAGGGGCAAAGAACAATGCCATCCTATTGGCAATTCCCATTGGAAAGTTCGTGATCGCGAGATCATCTGGAAACATTTTAATTAGTATTCTTGGACCGCAGGGTACCGGCTGCTGACTAGCAATCTCGAACGTCAAGGCTTTACACATACTCATCTGGACCCGGTCTCCAAAATAGTCCCCTTCGAAGTACTCATGATCGACGTAAGACTGCTGAAGAGCTCCGGAATCGATGGTTTCCAATGTCGACGCTGCGGATAAGTTCAGAGTACCACCAGCACAGACGGAAGTCTCGCAGAACGACGCATTTGAACCGAGAACAATAGTGTTACTGCTTCCAGTATCGATGGCCATTGTCTGCACTTGCCCAGGGGTACCGATCGAGATGTTCATGTAATAGCGTTCGCCTATTGTTTTCGCAAAGTTGCTTGTCAGAGCAAGCTCGATAGTGTTGGGAGTTGTTGCTGCTCTCGCACAGCTTGACAGTAGTCCAAGACATGCAAGGACTCTGATAAGAGAAACCATCGCTGCTGTGGATGTGGTGCTAGAGGTAGGTATTGGTAAGGAAAGCAATTTTAGAGACAAGAAGCGAGCGTGCCAATTATATACCGATACCTTGCCTGTTACTCAACACGTATACAAACTGTTGGCTATCAGATCACCAACAGCGATGACTCCTTGGCGTCCATCACACGAGAATATCCTGCTCATATCTTGCTCACTATTCAGGGCGGAGTCGTTGATTGACAGGTACAGGACTCACGCAATCGTATTTTGAGGCTTTTTCGATCTCATTGATCTTTTGGCACCGTCCATGAAGTTGATGACTCGACAGAGACACGATCTCTGCCTAGGATTCGAGTTGAGTTGGGTGGAAACCAAGGCCATCAGGCGTATCATCTCATACTCAACATTCGCAATGTCAAAACTCCCGATTCATTCGCAGAAATTTGCGCCACATCTCTGCGCCAGATTCTTCCAAGGATGCATGCGACGACCGTGTCGTACTGCTGAAACAGATAGCATACACAACGCGCAGGTGACTGATGTAACCACTATGTGATCATGGAGGAGTGTGTTAGCAATGAACACGAAACTTGACGAAAGGTTTTGCTACAGTGCAGTGCTCAGAACAGCGGTTATGGGGAGGACCCTGTTCTTTGATCTTCAGATGACGTAGCGCTTGCCGTGACTGTCGCCGCCTCGACAACATTCACACATCCATCCACTTTTTACTTCCGGCCATCAGATACAAGCCACACCGACCGCCTTATCCAGTCTGACTTTCACTCGCGTAATTCGACTCTTGGGCGCCAGGATTCAACATGGTAGACGCAGAAAGAGCGGTGACGCCGCCGAGAACAGCTCGACCGGGCTCTATACCACGGTCACCGATGACGCCAGAAAAGATTCGACGCATGGTACGCAAATTGATTGTTTGCAAAGTGAGACAAGATGCTGAGGTGATATACAGGAAGAAGCGCGTCTAAGAGCGAAAGCCTTACGATCACAGCAGCTTGCATCGAATCAAGAAGCACCGACAAATCGCACGCCCTCAGGTTTCATCGCCGGACAGAAACGAGCGCACATAGCTCTATCTGGATCCTCGGTAGAACCAAACCAACGCGACGCTCGGCAGACTCTTTCTAGCGACAAAGATGGCTTCAGCAAACCGGCACGCGATTCAGGCATCGAAGCAGCCAAAAAGTTTCAAAAGTTTGTCGAATATGACTTCAGTAAGATGACGGACACCAAGGGTGGATTCTTGACAGCCGAGGACGATCCACACAACAGAGCACTTCATACACCAAATCAAGAGCAGAAGCCTGCCAACATGACGTTGAAGGAATGGGAAAAGGCGCAGCTGATCAAGAAGTTAAAGAACGAAAGAGCTGGCCCTTATGAGCCAGGACTCAGTGCGCTGGGGGCGGCGAAGGAGCAGAAGAAATGCAGAGAGTGCGGCACTTTGGAGATCGATTGGAAGTGGGACGATGTGTTTGGGTGTCAGGTGTGCAAAGCGTGCCAGGAGAAGTTCCCTGACAAGTACAGCTTGCTCACCAAGACGGAAGCACGAGAAGACTATCTCCTCACGGACCCAGAACTCAAAGACGAGCAACTACTACCACGGATGGAGAAGGCAAATCCGCACAAGTCAACATGGAACAACATGATGTTATATCTACGATACCAGGTTGAAGAGTATGCGTTTTCAGAAAAGAAATGGGGCAGCGCGGAAGCACTGGACGAGGAGTTTGAAAAGAGGCAGGCCGAGGCCAAGCGGAGAAAGGAGGCCAAGTTCAAGAGCAAGTTGAACGATCTGAAAAGGAGAACACGGGTGGATGCATACAAGCGCCAAAAGGCGGGGGTCGAGGGAGGAAAGTTTGGAGACAAGCTTTGGGGCTCAAAGCACGAACATGAATGGGGTCGAGCGGTCGAGAATCCAGAGAGTGGAGCAAGCGTCAAGACGTGCGTCGAGTGTGGCATGGAGGTTGAGGAGCTGGAGTTCTGAGCAGAGCAGACATTACAGTAGTCATGACAATCCCAGATAATGCAATAATCATAGCGAAGGAGATGCGAGACACTGAGACAGATGATGAGCACGGAGCTGATTGATCTGCATGAACCGAGGCGTGGCTGCATTGTGGCATGTCGATCATGATGCTTCTCAACAGCTGGTCGAGTAAGCAGGTGCTTTATTTGTCAATCAACTGAAAGCCTACACATGCCCATCCCCTGTGGCATGCATCTCTTCCTCAGACAACAACACAAGACCACCAATCCGAGCAAAAAGTGCGCAATCACTCTGAGACGCGTGCACGCTTCTCCAATCGCAACACAGCAAGCTCCAGCCTCCATCTCTTGACCATGGCGCAAGCAGCTGTGGTAATTACTCCGCAAAGGCGTAAGCAGGTGCTCAAGGTGCTCTTCATCTCGCTTCTGCTTGATCTGGTGAGTCGCGTCGTCCATTGCCCATCTGCCAGCATCTGTCTGACCCTCGTGCCTCTAGATCTCTTTCACCTTCATCCTCCCGCTGTTCCCCAAGCTCCTCGAGTTCTACCGCGCCGTCGATGCCTCTACCTCGTCTTCATCATCGAGTCCGACCCTTCTCTCTCGCGTCCTAAGTCTCCTCAATGCATACAAGAACACTTTTGCCAAACCGATCAACGACCGCTACGACATTGTCCTGTTGGGAGGTGCACTAGGCTCGCTCTTTTCCTTTTGCCAGGCCATCGCGTCACCCGTCATTGGCCGGCTGTCGGATCGCTACGGCCGTCGCACTGCCCTGTTATGGAGCATGGTCGGTAACATCCTCAGTGTCGCTCTCTGGGTCGCCGCCACAGACTTCCGCACCTTCCTCGCCAGTCGTGTCGTTGGTGGCCTAAGCGAGGGCAACGTCCAATTGGCCATGGCCATTGCTACCGACATCAGCGACGACAAGCAGCGCGGTGCTACCATGGCTCTGGTTGGTGCTTGCTTCAGCATTGCCTTTACTTTCGGTCCTGCTCTGGGTGCTGCTCTGTCCAACGTCACCATCGTCCAGAGCAACCCCTTTGCTACTGCCGCTGGCTTCTCGCTCTTCCTCATCGTTAGTGAGACTCTATACCTCTACTTCTACCTACCCGAGACGCATTTCGTCACTGCAACTGCCCTCAAAGAAGAAAAACCAGATGGAGCTAAAAAGCCTGTGACTCGCCGCACGAATTCGCACGCTCTACTCAACTTCACCCACCTGGCCTTCATCCTCTTCTTCAGCGGAATGGAGTTCTCTCTGCCATTCATGACCTATGATCTCTTTAACTATGGCAGCAAGGACACTGGGCGCCTCCTCGGCTTCATTGGCATCATTGCTTCCCTCCTTCAGGGCACCGTCACCCGCCGTATGCATCCCCTTCGCGTCGTTCAGCTGGGTGTTGTATCATGCTTGCTTGCTTTTGTTCTCCTCGCTCGTCTCACGACTCAGGCTCAGCTTTACGGTGCTGCTGCTCTGCTCGCCGTTACCAGTGCCACCGTCGTGACTGGTCTCAACAGTCTGAGCAGTTTTGAAGCCGATGCTTCCGAACGCGGCAACAAGCTTGGAAACCACAGATCCTTTGGTCAGATCGGGCGCACCCTAGGACCTCTTTCCTTCTGCTCCTTATACTGGTGGGCTGGTCGCGATGTCGCATATGCTGTTGGCGCTACCGGCATGCTTGGAGTTGCCGCACTTGCATTCGGTGGTCTTCGTAAGCCTTCGCACGCGTGATATCGCCAAGCTGCACACGAGACCCCCGAAGCCAGGTAGTCCGTCTTCAATTCACATACTCGCGATGCTGATTCCAGAACAAGTTTTGCTACTATTGACCCGTGACTGTTTTCTATCTCTCACTTTTCTTCTCAATCCTGCAAAGAACCGCCTATCCTCAGTATTGTATGCCTATCAAGAAACTTCTTGCGAACTTTTGCCACACTCGACACGCTACGCACAATGTCTTTTACAAGACTCTCATGATAGGATGTCCGCCTTCTTGGCAATGGCCTCAAATCGAGTAACACGCGATATGCTGTCCCCGAGTCTCACCGTTGTGACTCAAGATTGTGAGTCAACGACCGCTTACTTTCTTGCACGATGAGCAATACCCAGACCGCATCTCAGTATATAATCCACCCTTTGGCATCTCCCCTTCAAAACTTCTTCCAAGAACACTTAACTCTAATATCTGGTCTTTATCGAAACTCAGTTTCTTCACCAACAATCATGAAGCCCTCCGGAGTTCCCTTGTCTCTCTCTCTGCTACTCTGTTGTGCAACAGCAGCAGAATCCCGTTCAAACACCGTCGAGCTTGCCTTGATGAGTACAGTTGGCGATTTGGATAATTTGCAGTACTATGTCAACTTCACCGTTGGCACTCCCGGACAGCCGCAGTTAGTTTTTGTTGATACTGGAAGCTCTAACACCTTTGTCTTGGCTTCCAACGCGTCTTTTTGCAAAGTCTCTGACTGTGACGGCGTCACTTTCGATCTATCCAAATCCTCGACGTATGAGATGATCAAGCGCGGAAGATTTCAGCAACTCTTCATGGGGACCAAGACCTGGTTCACAGGTGACTACGTCAGGGATGTGGTTCAGATGAGTATGCAAAAACTTTGCCGAGGCCAAGCGCCGATCTGTTTGGTTTCATGAGCATCTACTAACATGTTTTTTAGACGACCTGGTGATCTCAAAGCTCCCGTTCGGACTTGCCAGACAATTTGGAATAATCTGGACGCCCCATACAGGTGTCATGGGTCTCGGCTATTCAAGGCACATGAGTATTGACCACGACAAGAAATTGCCCCCGAGCTTCCTTGAAGGGCTGGTCCAGGCCGGTGCCATCTCTTCACGCCTTTACAGTATATATCTGAACACTCTGGATCAATACGGCTCGATATTGTTTGGTGGACTTGACACAGACAAGTATAAGGGCTCATTGACCACGCTAAATCTCGTGCGTCGTTCGCGCAAGGTGAAGAAAGTCGATGACTTCCATTTGTACCTCGAAGAGGTCAAGATGCAACCCTTCAATCAACCAAGCCAGACGATCCTTCGCTCTACCAACGACAGTAAGATTATAACTCTGATAGACACAGGAACTCCCGATTGGCGATTGCCGAGGGATGCGTTCGTACAGGTCGTCAGACATGCAGGGGGAAAGCTCTCATCGGACAAGCACGAGGTGATCAGGCCTTGCAGTGAAGTTGCTCGTGGTATGGCCGACACCACCTACTTCGATCTCACCTTTGCTGGGAATGGAAGTAACACTGCAACTTTGCGCCTTGAACTAGCTGATCTATTCTCCCCGGTTCCGACGAAGGACGGCAGTGTAGCAACTGACGACGCTGGTCGACCAATGTGCGAGCTAAGAGTCGTTGAAGCAGTTAGTGATCAGTTTCTTTTGACCTCTAGCTCAGTGATGCGAGCAGGATATTTTGTGTTTGACCTCGACAACGGCCAGGTGTCATTGGCACAGGCCAACCTCGGAGCGAATTCGTCAAATGTGGTTCGAGTCGAAGCTGGACCACAGGGACTGAAGAAGGCCGCGAAGAATCTCATAGCTGAAACTCAAAGAGACGAGGTCGAAGGGCTGAAGCAGGTTTCGATGGCTTATGAGTTGTCCACTGCTACCAACACCGTCGGCTATGCTACAGGCATCAAGTCCTATTCAGCTCCTACCGGTACTGGAGCTCGTGAGCCATTGAAGGTCCACAACTCGTCTCGTGGCAGAGCCGATCCACGCGTACGCCGTGCTGAGAATGCCGCTGCCATCACGATGAGTTTCGGGGCTAATGTGTTCTGGGCTCTCTGTGCCGCTGTTCTCGTGGCAGTGGGTATTATCGCAGTCTAGAAATGTAGCGAGGAAGGAAAGAATGTGGAGGAAGGTGTTTCAAGTAGTTCAAGTACTTCGAATACGAGGACCAGATTGACTTGACTGTTGTCTTGGTTGTGGGTGATTGCTGAAGGTGGATCCAAAACTCAACTCGGTTTCTTTGACAGATTTGATGCACCCTGGGCTCTGATAAATATGTCAAGTACAGTCACTCCTAGAGATTTATGATCATGATCATCGTAGTTATTTGACTAGCTAATCATCCTGGAAGTCTGCGAAAGCATACATGACTCCTCGATAATTAGAGATCACTTGACAAGAAAGTGGTTTGGCTCATCCTGCTCTCAAGACAATGATATCGAATAATATAGTACAAAGAAGAGTGTGTAAAGCACACGCTCAACCGATCTGTGTACGAATTGTCGGCGGCGGCGTGACTTCTTCGAGCTCGACTAGTTCGATGTGAGAATGAGTGGCCCAGTCCTTGCCATTCATGCTGCTGTCGTCGTGATTCCTCGACCTGTTCTCATAATGCTCATGTTGCGTGACAGTTGTGTGAACAGTGATAGGTTCTGTGGACCCTCTCTCGGCATTGTCGTATGTGTCCACATAACTTGCCACTCTCTTAAGCCTGTAGTCCTTCATCTTGTCCAATGCTGTCTTGAAGTCGTCGAGGATGACGGTATCGGTCATGCATTTGAAGATAAAAGACAACTTCCAGAATGGGTTGATGCCGTCGGGTAATCCTTTGCTTGGAATGACGTGGGTCACGCTGAGGATATCGACGAAGAGGAACAGGACCGAAAGAGTCATTACAACAAGAAGCACACCGAAACGTGGCGATATGCGTACGAGCTCGATGAAGCCGAAGTCATATCTTTTCTTGATGTTGTACACAAGATTCAAGATTGTGAAGATCCACCATGGGTCCCTAGTGTACATGTTAGAGGTTGAAGTGACTCCAAAAGTGAAGCGTCTGCATACCTGAACAATGCCTCGAAGGGTCGGAGATGTTCAAAGACCTTGTGGTTGATGTTGTTGAAGTAGAGAAAGTTTGCAGCGATCTCTGCTACCCAATAAGGTTGGACCATTATGACAGTGCCGATATAGATCATGGACATCTTTCGGCTCAAGAAGGGCTTGTTCTTCATCCATGAGATGACATTGTGTAGACTCCAGCTGATGTTGAGAAACAAAGCTCCCACAGACTCATACCATCCGTAGTACGGTGGATCGGGGAAGATGAACGTTCCTTGGAATAGACCGAATATCAACTGTCAAACTCATCGTGTCAGTGGAATGTATGATAGTAGTAAATGAGCTCAGTGATAGAAGATCATAGGTCTAGACTTGTAGCACCGCGGTAAGACCGAGAGTGACAGACGCACAGAGGCCTCCCCCAACTTGGGGAAGATGGGGAAGAAGACGGGGATTTCATAGTGAACGAACCTCTATGAGAATGAGGTGGTGGAGGACGACTCTTTTTCGCATGTTTGCGATTGTGATACATGCCATGGTCATAAGACTGCCAAACATCAGGCCCTTTTTTCGACTGAGTTAGCTATGTCCTCTGTACAATCTTCGCTCTCTGACTTACCTGAGCCCATGCCTCGAGCGTCAATCCGTGAGGATCGCTAGGCTTCTCGATGAGACCCATGTTTCCCGTTTCAGTCCGTCGCAAGCTGACAAGGAATAGAAATTGATAAACGAGGGTTCAAGCTTGATCTGGTGGCTATGCTTCGACAACTTGAAGACAAAGGAGGACAAAGGAAAGAGATGAGACTGTTGATGACCAGGACAAGCGTACGTCAGGAATAAGAGTCTTGGGGTAGAGCAACTCCAAAAAACTTCTGGTGGAAGCAATAAGACCTATGTGCCAGAAGGATCATGGGTGCCAGCAACTAATATTGACTAACCCATGTGGAGATCGACGCGTAGATCGCGAAACGACCATGTCAAGGGGATCCTCCCCATGGCTTACCCCATCTGGAGAGGGCAAACGGCTGCCCTGCGGAGCGATGGGCAATGCTATTGGTGAGCGCTTCGGCACTGACTACTCGAGGCTGGAATCCCGTAGACGAACTAGACCGCGCCCAGCGATGGCGCCCTAGAAGATCATGAAATTTGGACGGGCTGTGGGCAGGTAAGCGATGTACAGTAGTTACGTACGCTTCAGGAGCCGACAGTAGGCGCCGTGCGGATTATACTTTGCCACGAGGATGGCCAGGGCTAGGGTCGAGTCAGGGTACGTCCTTAAGCAGCGCCATGTTGCGTTCTCATCGACCTTCTACGCCAATTTGTCGATAGCGAGCTCCATTCCACGGTGAGCTATACCAACAATGGGCAGCGCGGTGTCTCTCATGACTTCAGATAGTTGCTTGGCAGGCTGTCTTATCATTTTATGCTGCGATTTACGGCTCTCGTGTCGGCCACTACTCCGAGAACCGGCAACCAGGAACCCTCAAAAGCGAGGTCTCAGAGGTCTGAATTCTTCCGATCGCCGTGATGATCACCGGACAGCTTGCGGTCAAAGAGACTCGACCAGCAGAAGGCTTGACACGACAGCCGAGCATCGCGTATTAGTTCTGCATTCAGGATGCGAAGGAGCTCTGTCTGACAGCATCTTCGAATGCCCTACAAGTCGGGGCTCCTTGTGCCGGCTAATTACCTCGGCTTCACAGACATTCGTCTTATCAGATTATGATTGTATGCTCAACTGCTATAGACAAACTGCCTCGAGACTTCTCTCCAGGATATATAACTTTCTGAACGAGAAAGAACCAATGTCCCGTCTAAAGCCTTTCGGCAGTCTCTCATTATTATTATCGACTTGTCATGCAAGTAAGAACCCAAGTTTGCTCGGCTGATTGGCTTGTCCAGTCAAGCCTCCAGATATGTGGGTTCGCAATTTGAGCCGAAAAGAAAGCTCTCTAATAGTTTTCTCACCTCCATCACATTTTACCAGAAAAATAGCTCGTCGTTATTGCACGTGAACACCGACTCATGGACCAGAATCCTTCGATTGCACAGGGTCCGAGGATAGGCTTGGCTTCCTGCCGCAGCCACGATCAAGTCATTTCTTCCATCGCTCAGCTTCTGGACCCAGGTGTCTTATTATCACAATTCATGGTCCTACATGCATGGAGCATCGACGTCTTGTTGCATCAGATTCGGGTGAGTATGCTTACATCAGATCATAGCCTTTGCAATGCTCGATGCTCGACGCTGTGAACGCGGCAGATCGGCCTCCGTGTCCATCATCAGAATGTCGCGACTTCCGAACCAAGTCGAATCAGCTTGGCAGCGCCTCGTCCATGGCAGTGTGTCTGTATTATGAGAGATTGCGGTCCGAATATCTAATCGAGTGAGTACGTCCCTCGAGACGACTTTTGATTCGCCATACACAAGACTTTCTCGACACCCCTCACGATTCCACTGCCGACAAGTAACTGGAGACGATTAACAGACAGACCGAAAATATCCTCGATTCCATCAAGCGAGATGCAACTGTGAGTATTCAGACGTTGTTCAGCTCTAGTTAGATAACAATCTGTCTCTTCTTCGCAACGGTCGCCCGTTGATCATAACATTTGCCGTTGCCAGAGTATTACTTGTGTGGACATGGCCGCTCTGCGTTAGCAACTTCTATTTTTCACGTCGACCACGAACATGTTCGGAAGTTCGGCATATACTTTGATATGGATTCTGCTTTCGATTTTCGGTATCGCTAGGTGTGAAGTTTCGACAAACCAAATATCGCTGTCAAAGCGAGCGACAATCGACCTCGTCATCACAGCCAATTTTCCGGATCCAAGTATCATCAAGGTCAACGGCACATGGTATGCGTTCGCGACGCATACTAGAGGTACCGATATCAAGATCCAGGTCGCCCAGTCTACCAACTTTGAGGACTGGACGATAGTAAAGAATGCAGATGGCTCGCAATTTGATGCTTTACCTGTACTTCCACCTTGGGTGCGAATGGCCAACTATTTGACATGGGCTCCAGATGTCAGCCAGTTGGTGAGTACTATATGTCTACAGGCAGATTCTTGTTTACTGAATTTGCGTCCAGGACGATGGTTCTTTCATCATGTACTACTCGGCGACTACTGCCGCTCGACCAGATGGATCAAAGCATTGCGTCGGCGCTGCTATATCGCCAACAATCCTGGGTCCATATACTGGGCTGGCTGACGCGCTGTTCTGTCCGTTGTCCAGAGGGGGTGCTATCGATGCCTCCGGCTTCAAGGACAGGGACGGGAAACGATATGTCGTGTACAAGGTCGATGGCAACAGTATAGGCAGAGGCGGCGCTTGCGGAAACACTGTCGCGCCCATCGTCGGTACGCCACTGATGCTTCAACCGGTGGCTGCTGATGGCTATACCTTCACTGACAACGCGGTCGCAATTCTGGACAACGACGGTGCTCCAGATCAGGGCATTCTGGAAGCTCCAGTTCTGACACGTTCTCGAGCTGGTGTCTACTTCCTCTTCTTCAGCAGTGGCTGCTTTGCGACTTCAGGATACACGGTCTCTTACGCAACGGCGACAAACCTAAAGGGACCCTACACTCGTGCAAGTAGTGCACTGTTCAGGACAGGAGACGGAAACGGACTGAAAGCTCCTGGCGGTATGTCGGTGTGGGGCGACAATAGACACATGGTCCTTCATGCAAACTATGGAAAAGGCCGTGCCATGTACACCACGTTGATAACGTTGAAAGGCACAGAGGTCGTTACTATGTAAGAGAACGGGAGCTTGTTGCTCAGATGCTGTCCGTTGGAGAACAGCGCGGCCGATCAGCTTACAAGGAGAACACAACAAACCTTCGTGAATCAAGCAGAGCATCGGCTTGACGTGTAAAAGCAGATCATAGAGGCATGCTGCTTCAAGAAAAGGATATGCTAGTCATGACAGCATCGAGGTCGCAGTAGCGAGTCTCACCGAGCTGTGGGCTTGCGATATTGTTGGGATCAGACTTGCACAAGCCGGTCTTGTTACAAGAACGAAAAGGAGCAAGGCAGGCGTGTTATCTGCAGGCAGGGTGCAAGGACAGGAAGATCAGGGTATAATGAGGTGACAGAATGGATCAGGAAGGGGACGAGGAAACTGTAGTGCGGCTTGTATAAATCACCCAGGACATCCGGGAGTACATTCAATGGATAGCGCATTGTAGGCTCGCGATATACCACCAAGACATTATTTCACAATGCTTGAAAAGCAGATTCTACGAGGAAAGACGCCTAGAAGAGGACGCCCTTTGTGCTGGGAATCTCGCCTTCACGGCCGACGACAGGTGTGCTAGCCATCCTGATGGCAACAGCAAGAGCCTTGAAAGCACTCTCGGCCTTGTGGTGATCGTTGTCACCTCTGATAACATCGACGTGCATCGTGACGCCAGAACCCTGGGAGAAACTTTGCAGACAGTGAGGCAGCATCTCGGTGCTCAAGTCACCAATCTTTTCACGGCGGAGCTTCAGATCGGTGACGCAGAAGGGACGGTTGGAGAGATCGACGACTGCACGAGCGAGGGCTTCGTCGAGGGGGGCGTATGCGTAGCCGAAACGGGCGAGACCGGCGGTCGACTTGATGGCAGACTTGAAGGCCTGGTTACTTGTGAGCACAATGTACTACTGCTGTGACATCGATTCTCCATCCAACGTACCTGACCCATGGCGATGAAGACATCCTCGGCAGTGTGGTGGTCGTCGATGTGGAGGTCACCGCGACATCTGAGCTTCAAACTCCAGCCAGAGTGCTTTGCGAGAGCGTGAATCATGTGGTCCAGGAAGCCAATGCCAGTGTCAATGTCGATGGTTTGTGATTTCGAAGCTTGGGCAGCGTGTGACTTGTCTGCGCCATTCTCCTCGGATGTGATCTGCTCCAATGAACCACCGTCGAGGTTAAGAGCCAATTGGATCTTGGTCTCGTTGGTGTCACGGTTGATGACGGCACTGCGGACTTGCTTGTCGGACATGTTGATTCTGTGTGTGATGGTGATTGTGGTTCCAAGTTGTTGAATTCACTTTGGCTCTGGAGAGATGACGATCATCTTTCCAGAAACCGATGGTCAGCACGGAGATGCAAGATCGATAAGATAACTTGCTGCTTGGCGTCAAACTTCTCCCGCCTGCGACACTATATCGCAACACTTTTGCTCATCATAAAGAACACAGAACAAATCATGTCTACCAACGGAGATCTCGAGATGGCTGATGCCAATGCCGGTGCTGATGTGAACGATGCCGAAGTTGAGCTCGTCGAGCCTCAGCGCATCAGAGTCGTAAGTTCTCTTTTCATGCTTTTTTCTGTATCATTTCTTTTTTGCATATCTTGTCTTCCAATGGCAAAGACACGCAGCGAAAAACCACAAACGGATGTTCAAGTACAAACCTGATAAAATATAGCTGCCTGGATCTACCGACACTGCCGCTTCATTCGAATTCACAAAGGAAGACCACACTCTTGGAAACGCTCTACGATACATCATCATGAAAAAGTGAGAGACTATTCTATCTATCTCGGGACCACTATACTCATGTAAATACAGCCCCGACGTTGAGTTCTGCGGTTACTCGATCCCCCATCCCTCAGAAGCAAAAATGAACTTGCGCATCCAAACTTGGGGTAAGGATGATTCTCATGTATGAAAAGACAATTCGCTGACCAGCCCACAGACGAGGTTAATGTTTACGATGTTCTGGAGAAGGGCCTGAACGATCTGATGGATCTCTGCGATGTGGTGGTTGACAAATTCACCGTGTCAAGGGATGCATTCGATGCGTCCAAGGCATAATATGGCCAGAAGCATGCATGTTACAGGCGTTTTTGTGCATATGGACACAAGGGGATTGCGGTTTGAAATGGTATCATTATGGAAAGGCTGGGGAATATCAAAAGGCGCATCATGATTGTTTTGTTCTCTAGTTGCGTCCCTAGAGATAGCAGCGTCAATACAAGCAGCTTGCATTTGATTCGACAAAAGGGCAATGCGTACCTCGAGGAAACCTTGGATAAAGTTCTTGGGCAGAGCGGACTTGGGGTCCTCCTCGGCGCGGAAGTACTTGAGGACGTGGGTGAGTTGCTTCCAGAAGTTGAGGGTTTCCTGAGGTGAAATAGGGTCAAAATTTCGCTCGATCGAGGCGGTACACGGTAGCGTACCTGGTATTCCTGGTGAGAGTTGAACAGAAGGACGTCGACGGTCTTCAATTGCTGGACGTAGCGGTGTCTCTCGAACTCTTGTCTCATCTTTGTGCGAATGGTCGAGACGGGCATGTTGAGCGAGTACATCTGTTGGATCTCGGGGGCCTGAGAAGAATCAGAGGGATATGCTAGAGGCGTTCGTGTCGGTACAGGGCATCATACAGCGCGGACCCAGTCGCGGTAGGACTTGATGACTCGCTTCTGGGCGTCGTTCCAGTTGACGGCTGTAGGAGGTGGGGTCAGCGTGAGGGCGCATGGGCGCGGGAGGACAGATCTGGCGTACACGAGCGCGTCCTTTGGGCAAGGTAGGTAGGGTTGATCATTGTGTGTGGTGAGTCGAGCGAAGGGGAGTTCAATGGCGCATTCGAGAGCTTCGACAGCGTGAGCGAGGCCTACGGAGACCGGCCGCCCGAGAGGCCGCCGGAGGTCAGCAGGCCTTGGCATCAATCTGGCAGCGCGTCACTCGATCTTTCTCTTGTCAAACTACTCACACACGCTGCCATCGCCTCATCGTCCATCTTCTTGTCGCCATAGCCATATCACCCGCTGTCGTCTCGATCGCCCATTTCTCCTCGTCGTCTACGCTCGCTGCGTTTCACAAAATCAATATGCCTCCGATCCGTAGCTCCAGAAACCGCAAACCCCCACCCGATGGATTCGAAGACATCGAAGACACGCTGCTCGAATTCTCCAACAAACTCAAGGACGCCGAGAACGCTTCGCATGAAGGAAAGAAAAAGCAGGAAATGGTCTGGCCCGTCTTCCAAATCACCCACCAGCGTACGTGAGCCAGACACCTTCCTGGTCCGTCTCTTGGCCCTTGGCCCATTGCTCGACATGGACGCTTGCGCAACTCTTTTTTTCTCCACCACATGTGCTGATTCTGTCCACCAGGCTCCAAATACATCTATGACCTCTACTACGAGAAAGAAGCCATCTCGAGACAACTCTACGAGTGGCTGTTGAAGAACAACTACGCCGACAAGAACTTGATCGCAAAGTGGAAGAAGCAAGGCTACGAAAAGGTATGCTACCATCTCATAGCTCTCTCTGTACTTCACACGCTGACTATCCTCTTCTAGCTCTGCTGTCTACGATGCATCCAGACCAAGGAGACCAACTTCAATAGCACGTGCATCTGTCGCGTGCCCCGTAAGAACCTCAAGGAGGATCAGGTTATCGAGTGCGTCAACTGCGGATGCCGAGGATGTTGCAGTGCCGACTAAGCGACACGACCGTTGCATTGTTGCCAGTTACGGCCCATCACATCATACCCCAGCAGAGAACCCATGCCCTGGGTTTCGGCACCACATAATCAGCCAGATGGCAGCATCGGTTAGAAACAAGAGGCACATCCTCGCACGAACATCTGCCACATCACATACTGGCTTTTCCTCCCAGGACGGCTTCCAATGCAGAAGAGGCACGTCCTCCACCAAAGACCAAATAGTTCTCAGGTCACTGTGGCCGGGTCAATTGTGCGCCATCACTAATGAGAAATGAATTTTCGATATTCTAATCTAATCCTAGCTCTTGTCGCTCAGGCAGTGAGCATTCTTGGACCCACTCCTTCCTTGACCATAGTACGTACCATCGATTGTAGCCAAGTGTTTGCTTGACTTAACCTTCCAGCTCGCTCATCTCCGCCATGGTCTCACGAATCTTCTTCTGCACTGCTTCTCCTGCTGGCGGATATGGTTGGCGAGGTCTCAACTTGGCCCCCGCATCTTGTATGCCAGCCTTAGGAGCCGAGAACACGCTCGCCGCATACTTGGTACTCGCGATACCTGCTTTGCAAGGCTCCTCCGCCAAACTGGCCACCCGATGCAGCTTCAATGCCTCCTCATGCTGCCCTTCGGTCCAGAGCTTGTAGATACGACTCAATGTTTTGGGGAACACGTTTGCAAAGGCTGCGATACAGCCAGCGCTACCCACGCTCAACCCACCGATGAGGAAGTCTGATTGTCCACCGTACACGCTGAATCGAGAAGTGGGAAGTTGTGCGGCTAGCCTCGTAATCTTGCCCACACTACCACAGGTCAGCTTCACACCAACAATGTTTGGATGTGTGTTCGCTAGCTCCGCAATCAGGGACGACGAAAGATCCACGCCGTTGCACACTCCTGGAAAATTGTAGAGCACGATTGGCAGAGCAGAAGCTTTCGCGACTTGAGCGTAGAAGTTGCGAACAACAATCTCAGTGGTCGCTGGACCGAAGTACGCAGGTGGCAGCACGAGAACGTAATTGGCTCCTGCCTTGGCTGCATCTGCTATGTATTCCAGCACCTGTTTTGTCGAGTGACCGCCCACGCCTGCCATGATGGGGTAATCAGAGCCCACGGCCTCGCGCGCGCATTTCAGTAGCGAAGCACGCTCTTCCCTGGTAAGGAGGAAAGTCTCCGCATTCGTGCCTAGAATGACGAGTCCCGTGAGGCCAGATTTTGACAGGTAGTTGTAGTACGTTTTCTGTGAGTCGAGGTCGAGATCGTCTGTCGCCGGGTCGAAGAAAGTAATGGCCGGTGCCCAAACCCCTGGGGCTGGAACTTTGGACATGTCTTTGATGTGTTCGCTGATTGTCGAAACTTGTACTTTGCTGCTAGAACGTGCTGAAAGAAATGAACGAACACTGCTGCATCAATTGGGCTCTATAAACATTTTACCCCGCTCGCCTTTGCCCTATCCCGCAGGGTGGGTCTGAGGAGGCAGCATATCAACCGGGCGGCCAGGTCTGAGAGTGATGTTACTCGGAGATAGGCGGCTATCGTCGGCATTGACTCTTGTCAACAAGACTGCTAATCATTCATGATGTGGTGGGAGTCAAGCAGGTATACCAGAGCAATTCCGACCTCGTTATGTATTTGTAGAGCAATCTAAAGCGTGGTCAGGTGAAAGCTGCAGAGGCAACATGAATAAAGCCTTGGCAAACATTGATTAACGCTTCGTGTCTGATTGCAAGCTTGCCTCATTAACATAACTTCAATCCTCCCGAGCTTGGTCAAAACATCGAACACATTCGACGAGAACCAGTTAGCGTTGTGATGGAGCCCCTCAGAAAAGCTGGTAGATATTCACACGCATGTAAGCACAGCGTCCACCATCTGACTTGATCAGGTCCAAATGAGCGTCGCTGTATCGTCCGTCAAGCGTTAGGCTACTATCGCACTCTGGTTGTGGGAGGAGTTTACACATTCGAAGAGCTCTCCTCGAACCTTCCATTGGGAAGTTCTCTCATCAAAGCCTTGAAGCACTGTGTCGCTTCGCATCCGATTCTGTCCGCCTGTATCGTTGGTGAAGAGACAGAAACTCCGGAATTTGTTAGACCATCCTTCTTGAACCTGAACGACCACATCGAAATATTGGCTACGCAACATTCTCCGAATGTTGTGGGCGAAAAAGACCTGATCAAGCTGGTCCTGGCTCAAACCAACGATCATGTATTCACCAGCTGTGATAAAACACCCCCTTGGAAGATCACTGTGCTACCTTTACCAGCCGAAGAGCAACAGAAGACGAGCAGATATCTCATACTTTTCGGATACTACCACTCACATGGCGATGGTAAATCAGGACTGGCTTTCCATAAAACCCTACTTTCTGGATTGAAACAGGCGCACGGTGCGAACTGTGCCTACGACGATGCTCCCAAGTTTGCGACCCCCGGTAGCCCCCTGCTCCCTACTCTAGAGATGGCGGGACGGCTGTCGATCTCCTGGAGTTACCTGCTTTCGCCACTGCTGGGGGCATATCTGCCATCTTTCGTAGCGAACCCACTTGGTATTCGTGCATCAGCCACGCCAGAAGCAGATGATCAGTGGGCAGGCAACAAAACATTCTTCGACTCCGATGGGTACCAGACTCGACTTGAAGTCATATCTGTTGACCACAGTCATGTTAAGAAGATTCTTCAGGCATGTCGAGAACGTAATGTCAAGTTTACAGGCCTTTTGCATCAGGTCATAGTACAGGCCCTGAGCAGGGAACTGCCTTTTCAGAAAGCGGGCTGCTTCGTCTCGCAGACTGCTGTAGATCTACGCTCTCATCTAGATGGAATTTCTGACGACGATATGGCGCTTTGCCCAACAGCCTACTATGAGCTGTTTCCAAGGACTGTGCAAGACGACGCATCAATGGCACCCAATGCTATGTCCGATGCTGTCTGGGATGCTGTACGCTCCACGACCCAAAGCTTAGCGCAGTGCGCCAGCACTTTGAATGATCAGCCGGTCGGATTGCTGTCATACCTTCGCAACATGTATCCATGGACCGAGGGACAAATCGGGAAGCGCAGAGAGTGCTCATACGAAGTCAGCAACATTATGTCCTTCAACCCAGGCCCCTTCGTTCCGGAAGAGATGTGGAACATTGAGTCCATGATTTTTTCTCAGCCTGCCAATGTCTCTTCTGGTTGCCTCAATATTAATGTCGTCTCCAAGCATCAGGGCGATCTGACAGTGGTCATCTCGTGGCAAGCGGGTGCTCTGGATGTTCAGGATGAGCAAACTCTTGTCGAAAACGTGGGCCATCATATTGTCAAGATTTTGGAGTCAATTGGCCAGTCGTAGTGTTTGCTTACCACAATGGCCGATGTAAATTCCTCGAGCTCTCTACCTACCTTTTCTACAAAGTGGTCACAAGTACCAGACGTCACCGCCACCGAGAGCCTGTAAAATTGTCCACTATCTGTGGTTAATTACACCAAATAGGTTGTGGGCTCGCATAAGAAAGCATTGAGAGTGTAAGTCTCAAATGGGATCTGATCATATCTTCACTCTCCCAGCTCGCATTATGCCTATGCTCACCGGTAAGACTATGTGTGAGCATATCTACCTAGAGAAGTGATACATCTCAATACCACATACTCCAATACTCCACTCACTACCGCTCCTTGCTCTCACAGAAGCTCTGCACCTTCCTAATTCATCTCAAAGTCCGCCCAGGGCGCCCTCTCCCAGGAGAATCAAGAGGCCATCTCGAGTCGCAGCGCATCAGCTTCCACTAAGGGCTATAAAAGCTTCCCTCTCTACTGAACCAAACCTCTTCCACTACACCTCACTCCACTTCATACGCGACATACCACCTCACTTCTTACGCGACATACTACTCCTTCCACATCTATCCTTACATCATAACCTTATCCCATCTCGCACTACAAGCACTAACAGTCTTCACCATGGGTGCATCAAGCAAGATCATCGATGATGTTCACGGTATGTCAGTCTAACGTTTCGGAAAGCTTTCTAATCTTTCAGCAGGCAGCGTGATGGACATCGCACTCGGCTCCCTTCGGGCGCGCAACACACCTATGCTCAAGGTCGAAGGCTTGTACTGGATCCTCGACGAAAACCTGCGCCCTGCCATCGTCGTCGGCTACGGAACCAACGACCCAGAGAAGATGTCGAGCATCCACCACATCATCAAGTTCCACGTTCGTAAGCGTCCTATCTTCAACGTTGTCTCCGCCATGGAGGACTATAGTGTCAAGCACACTCGTGTCGCCACGCCCAACGTGGTGCTCTTCGACGAAAAGATCCCTGCGCCAAACATCAAGGCGGCCAGAGATTACCTCGAGGCTCAGTACAAAGACTATGTCCTCGATGTTGTTGATGCCTTCCGCGGTCGTAAATTCGTGGTTCAGTTCGAGACCAAGGCAGATGTCGGCAAGGCCAAGAAGAAGGCCAAGATCGTCAAGGCAAGAGCGGTCAAGCAAAAGAAAATCGCACGCACCATCGTCGAAGACGACGACGAGGATGGTCCCTTGCGCTGCTTGACCCCCATCAGGAAGTACGCCAGCGCTCAGCCTGAACGCGCCGACAGTCTCATGGGCGAAGCTGGCAGTCCCAACTTCACCTACAAGAATTCTGCCGACGGTCTGACACTTGTGATTGACCCTAACGTTCCCATCATCTCGATCGAAGACGGTGGCCATGGGCTCAGCACCTCTAACAAGCCTGACGACAACTTTCACGGCTTCACCACCCCGATCAGCATAAACCACACTGCCTGCGACTTGCTGAACAGCTCGCCCACTGCATGCACTGCTCAGCAAGCTCTCTTTGAGCCTTGCTGAACAAACGGCGACAGAAAAAACTCGCTTCTGGGACAGACAGACGGAAGGAAGTATTGGATTTGAACCAGATTTCTGAGGGCGAGGGAAATGGAGAAGCCTGAAATTACGCTGGAACTGCTACCTCTTGTTTCCAATTGTTGACTATTCGATGATATCTCTTTACTCTTTTCAAGCTTTGCGATATGTATTTGCATTCATTCTTGCGACATCTGCAGCTTTGCGACACACCATACTTAATGAGTGCTTATTTCGCATGTACTTACACGAAAGGCAAGAGAGGAGGGTAATTCAAGTGTCAGGATGACTTTGATTTCGACGACCACATCCATGTTGTTATGCATGGATTATTGTGCATTTCCATAGCTCAGCATCATGACTTTGTGAATGCTTGGCAAGTCGCGAATCATGGTCCGTTATCACGCGGTACATCAAGGTCGAAGACGTGACATGTTGACCGAGTCGTCGGTTCCGATGGACCCATAATCGCGCCTTCTCCCCAAAACGCTCTTTCCGCGACGACAGGGCCTACCGAACATCGCAAATACAGTATGGATCGTGTGCGCAAGATATGGCAACAAGAGCAGGAATATGAGCCTATCGAAGGAGGCTCGGCCGACGAGGAACAAGAGAGGCAGGAGCTGAGGGAGTCCACGTCTTTCTCATGGACGGAGTACTTGATTTTCATGCTGCTGGGTGTGGCCATGCTGTGGGCATGGAACATGCTGCTCGCGGCAGGGCCATACTTCCAAAGTCGATTCGCATCGAGTGACCGCCTCTTGGACAACTTCCAGGCCTCCGAGTTGGCCGTGTCCAGCATCACCAACTTGGGCAGCATGCTCGTTCTTACCAAAATGCAGGCCCGCGCCTCATATCCTCGACGTATTGTCATGTCCCTCCTCATCAATCTGCTTGCCTTTGCATTGCTTGCTCTCTCAACGTGGTTTGCTCTCGGCGTCAGTCCAAGTGCCTACTTTGCTTTCCTGATTCTCATTGTCTTCGTCACCAGTCTGGCAGCTGGCCTCTGCCAGAATGGCGTTTTTGCATTCGTCTCCGGCTTTGGCCAGCCGCGCTATACGCAGGCCATCATGACTGGACAGGGCGTTGCTGGAGTGCTCCCTTGTATCGCCCAGATCGTCTCGGTACTTTCTGTCACAAAGCCAGATGAGCCATCCGATGATGGATCTGCACCAGTCCCTGGAACCGCCGCTTTCGCCTACTTCCTTACCGCAACCGTCATCTGTGCTTCTACGCTGGTTGCTTTCTTCTACCTTCGTCGACAACACAATGTCAAGAGCGCTGCCGCCCATTCAGATATGGCATCCAGCGTAGGAACTCCAGAACAGCCCAAGAGAAACACGGTTCCACTCACCGTACTGCTCGGCAAGTTGCGCTGGCTCGCAGCTGCAGTCTTCTTGACCTTTGCTGTCACCATGATGTTCCCTGTCTATACTCAACGCATTCTGAGTGTCAACGCGACAGACTCGTCGTCGCGCATCTTCCAGACACCGTCTTTCGTCCCTCTGGCCTTCCTGTTCTGGAATGCTGGTGACCTACTAGGCCGTTTGCTGCCCGCCGTACCTCGCCTCTCCCTGATCCACCGACCAAAACTCATCTTCGTACTTTCCGTTGCTCGTGTCGGCTTCATTCCGTTATACCACCTTTGCAACATCCGTGGCCAGGGTGCTGTCGTTCATAGCGATGCGTTCTACCTGGTTGTTGTACAGTTGCTTTTCGGCATGTCAAATGGCTATCTTGGAAGTATGTGTATGATGGGTGCTGCTGAGTGGGTTGATCCTGAAGAACGGGAGGCCTCAGGTGGCTTTATGGGCTTGTGTCTTGTGGCTGGTCTGGCGGTCGGCAGTTTGATCAGTTTCTTTGCTGCAAAAGCGTAGATAGATCGCGCAAAGACAACACATCACTTGGCCCAAGACCACCTTTTTGACAAAGCATGATGATGTGGTAATCTAACTCTGTCTAATACTCTAGTCCGGATGCAGAGGATGCCCTCAAGGTCAGCAGGTACAAGCCAACATCATCGTACCTCCACCATCGGGTCTACCTTCCACTCAACACGTAGGCTCAATAGAAAAGAATGTCTCACGGTGTACGCTGGCTTTGAAAGTTGTGTGTCCCCGGGTCTTGGGGTGTCTGCGATCACAACTCTCAATCACTTGATGGTTACAATCGGCACGTCCAGTCGCACCCGTTGTTGACAGTTGAATACCAAGATATGCATACGCAGAGTGTGCCCTGATAACGAATTGCATGGTGGCGTGCAATTTACCACCTTGGGTACCTGTTGCTACAGCCGGTCATTCTGGTGTTCTTCATTATGGACACCCGGACAGCAACGCCTTTGACGGGTGTTCTTCATAGGGTGTTCAGGGTCAACGACTGCGACACTGAGTACCGGTCATACGGTCACGTTCATGTTTGCGTGCACATCGATACACAGCAACATCGAGAATGCAACCGCACGACAGTCCGAGATCATAGGGCAAGCGAGTCTTCTGCGACATTCAGGCAAAGTTTACGCCCGGAGTCCACTCAGCCGTGGACTTGTCTCCGACTCAGTCAAGTCTTGCTGGCGGGATCCTGCAGAGGCAGGCGGTGATCAACGTGGAGCAAGCCTTTGGTATCTCCTGTAGGACATGAACTTGGAAGCCCACATCATCCGGCTAGGCTACAGACTATAACAGCGTACCTGCAGTCACACGCCAGGGAACTCGAGGGTGTGGAGCCGGCAAACGCTGTCAAGGAAGCTCTTGACGTTCTATCAGACAGGCAAGCCACAAGTATGCTGATGAATGCAAATGACAAGAGTCCTGCAGTTGTTTGAAGCTCATTCGTTATGTACACGATTTGTGTTCTACTACATTGGTGGCCCCTACTATGGAAGGAAAGTCCAGGAGCGCTTCATCTAATCAGATCATACCATATCAACCCCGTGTACTATCAGCCGACCATACTCTCAACACCTCTCGCGAGATCCTCGCACGTTGCTACAAAGCCCCAACTCTTGGCCGCATTGAACTCGATACACTGCTGCGAGAACTCTGGACTGGTCGTACCGCATGCATCTCTGAGCATGACACAATCATAGCCCTTGCTGAACGCATCTGTAAATGTCCCGCTGACACACTGATCGGTGTTGACTCCTGCAAAGAGCAAACTGCGTATTCCCCTTTCCTGCAAAAAGTCCTCGCAGTCAGTACGTGCACCCCACATACCGCTCATGCGGTCTTTGTGAATCCAAACGTCTGGGTTGCGAGTTAAGTCAAGACCAGAAGTATACAAGGTGTCGAGAGGAGGATATAAAGCCGAATTCCAGGCATCGCGCATGAGCAGGCGTCCTGCATCGACTGTTGTGCCATCCGCGAGCTTGACCTCTCCACACTCGGATCCCAGACCCTTGTAGATGCGCTTATCCTTGCCGTTCTCAAGGACAACAGTATCTTGAGGCTTGACTTTCGGGGTACCTGCCTCAGCATTATGTTCACGGAAGACATCTCCGTCAGCGGTCTCAGCCTCCACTTCTTCATCCTCATCGTCTACAACGGACTCAAACCCGAATGCACGTTTGATTGCAGGAGGCATGACTTCAATATCACGCTCCGTCAGACCCCAGTTCAACCATACAACCTGCATGCCTGCCTTCCTCGCTGCAGGGATAGCGTATTGCTCCAAGTTCTTGGCTGCAACGTGACCAGCGCCTTTCTTCCTTCCGAATCCTTCTGAGAGGAAGAAATTCTGCATGTCGATGACGACCAGGGCTGTCTTTTGTGGGTCCAGGGTGATGGGTGTGGTTGATGTAGTCAAGTCGAATCGTGGCGAGATTGCTTCGCTGGAGGAGGATTGAGGGTGTGTGAGGTCGAATTTGTTTTCTTTGGAGGAGTGTAGCCAGAAGTTGTCGGCATTGCCGATGACAGTTTTGCGTCCTTTCCCCATGGTTGTATGCCAGGAATCGCACAGCTGTATGTGATGCACTTGTCTTGATTGGATTTGATAGAGTTGTGCTTGGAGTTAGGTTTGAGGAAGATCAAAAGTTTCATGCCTTTGTGTTATAGAAGAACTTATCTATCTCGTTATCGCTATTATGCAACAGGCAGCTGTCCTCGGAGGTTGGTATTCTGGGGGCGGGGGAGGGGGACGGGCTGTTCAGCAGCTTCCTATTCTGGACTTGATCTGCCAGCGTCGGCCTATCTTCTTATATACTCTCCTCTCCAACCTCATCTGCTGTTGTGGAGTAGCTGACGGACACGCTCAATATATGATTACTGATCATGGGGTAGTTGTTGATTTTCTCATCCGCTATGGTTCAGTTGCAGGACAAATAAGGCATGTGTGCGACATACTGGAGTCAGACAAGACAACTCGAGTCTTCTCTGAGCCTGAAATCTGCACTCTATGGACTGTAGTTTTGAGCGCATCAATCTGCTTGAGTCTTGCGCTCACACAACATCGCCAATCGCCCGGTCTTGCCCGTATAACATGCACGACATCAGATTATGGAATTGTCTGTATGGCACACAACAAACCTGTTGGCATTCTATGGTATGGCCGTAGAATGTTAGTAATGTATGCACAAGCGCATCGGCGAAGGGCGCCTCCCGATCCAAGCCTGTCGATGTGGTAATCCTGCTTGACCATCAGAGCAGGCAGTCCGATCATGTCTCTTTGACTCGGTCTGGTCAGAGCGTCTAGATCTATAGACAGACAATCATCGGAACTGCCAGAAGGAGCAAGCCTTGGTGAACATGATTAATAGATATGCTATCGATCTTCCATGTATTTGATCAGGCGAGGATACCCTCAGGTGACTCCAGGTCAAGTCCTTATGCCGACGTCTAAGGCAGCCCTGAAAGCGATGTCGTTTTCAAGAGCACAAGAAATCCAGATTGAGTCTTGCTTCTGATCAGATGGAAGATCTGGCCTGTGCCGAGAAGAATCAGTAGGTCGTAGCCGAACGAGTACACCAGAACTCGCGGCAGGCAGCATGTGAAAGGGTTGGGTACATGTGGTGTAGGTCAGCAGTAAAACAAGTCCTTGCCATACTCTTCATGTACCATGATCTACGGTTTTGTTAAGGGTTTCAACATGGTGTTTGCCCCAGACCAGATGTAAAATCCCATCGGCCTTGATTAACCTATCGAGTATCTCGCTCGGGGGCATGTTACATTGCACTCTGGTCATACAGCCCTGTGGCATGTGGCTCTGATCTGTGGTAGCAGGTGATGCAGGGAGCGATTAGATAGCCGGTAGTGAGAGCGGGTGTTTGTGGGCAGGACGGTCTTGACAGGGCTACGAGGGCATTTCTGATCTTATGGTTCTAGCGTCGTGGCTCATTCCATCCTGAGTCGAGATCGAGCCTTTTGTGGCTTAGACAGTCTCTCCAGTAAAGTGCTGACTGCAATTCTTGATCGTCTTCATCAGCGACAAGCATCCCAAGAGCCGCGCATCTTCAGCGATCTTTACAGGCACCGAGCAAAGGGGTATCTGCCGCAGCTTATGATGATGGATGCTTCAGTGGAGGTCAGAAGCAGAGGGAAAGATGACAAGACCACGAACCGCACTTGTCTCGTACCTGAGCTGATGAGGGCCAGACTCACCAAATAGCCCTAGGCAGCGTACGTAGCACGGAAAGCACAAAGTGGCGGGATGGATGAGACGCATGCCATCGACCATATGAAGTGCGAATTTCTTTTTGACACAATGACACAGCTCATGGCGTAGGTCGAGTCCGGTCTGGTCTGAGGTACTGCCATGGACAATGGTTGTTCTGGAGATACAAATTCGGAGCTTACTTCCGCGGCAGGCCCGTGGAAGCACACCACTTTGCATTGCAACAGTGATCCCTGCTCGACGAGGCACGTCAAGCTTGGTGTTTTGATCCGAATTGCTGGGATTGACGCCTCCGGTTCCCAGTAGTGTTTACTCGGCATCTGCCATGTTACTGCCTTTTAGATAATGAGACTGGAGACGCGAGGGAGGACCACTTGACCTGACCTACTCAGAGAGAAGTCCGGAAACATCTCTGATCAAGCATGTTTGCCTGTGAGAGGAAAACAAGAAAATGCCATGAGTCTGGTACTGCCGTCAAGCCGGGTCCCAGTCTGCTGCCGGCAGTTTTTAGCCTTGGAGCTGTGTGCCACGCTATCGGGTTGCAAGTCGAGATGCTGTGAGCCGGCGATGACTCGTTAGGCGCCATCACAAGAGAGAGAAAGCGCTGTATGCTGGTCGTAGCCATCCACGTTGCACAACAGGTGTGTTGGTTGCCTCTGGTCCTGGCCTCTCTGGAATGGATCAAGCAGGCCCTTTGCTCTTAATTGTGGGGCGACACCACGCAACCTCGATCAGAAGATGCGCGACGTCCCATTGGGTGACATATTAATCTGGATGTTTGACCTTGCTATCGGCAGCGTGCATTGCCATGAATCGACAGGCGCGGAAAAACAAGGCGTATGGCTGGCGATTGCTGACAATGACGACGCGACAAACAGAGTGCAGCATTAGTAGCAGGAGCAGCAAGCAACGGCAGCCGTCCTCTCTTCCTCCTGTCTCCCAGTGACCGCCTCACCGTGTACGCCCATGGCATCCATTGCCAAATCTTGAAGCGTGCATTTGCAATTGGCGGTGTGTGAGAGATGTGTTTGGAGCGGGTGGGGACGGCTGTCAAACACATGTTTTTTCCGCTTCGACTTCGAGGAAAGCAACACAATCACGCATGCAGACTTGTCACAAGCAACGAATCCCAAGAATCGAGAGTCGTAAAAATGTGACACGTCAGGACTTGGCTTGGTGTATTCATCATGCCTTGCACCACAGTCGACGTTCAGCTGTGATATTAAAGAAGGTCCCTACCACCCACCACTTGGACAAGCCTCATAACCCTGTTGTTTCGTGATCTGTGTCCTCCGCTCTCACTCTCCCCTTCAACCGTATCTGCAACTGTCCGCGCTATGTATAACTCTACAAAGACAACTCCGGCTAGCGGCCACCATTACCACCACCAGCATCAGTCGGACCGGAGCGATCGTTGTAGAGAAATCATGTCGATAGACAACCTCCTGACACCTCAAAGGAGCCAGCTCTCGGTGCAGACAAACAGACTCCAGCCTGCGTCCTCCCAACTGCCAAGCCCTTCGGCACCCGACAGCGCATTCGAGAGAACGCCTCGAGAAAAGCGCGAACCATACTCGGACCAGGCGCAGTTCTACATCATATACGTCAGAGTTGGCAAAGAAAAGGACTGGAACCAGATCGAGCGCTCGTTCGAAGAAGTATTTGGCCAACATCGCGCGAAAGATGGGTTGACCGCCGTCTACTACCGCATCAGAAGCAAATGGGGTCTCCCACCAGTCAACAAGTCTTCGCAAGAGATATCCGAGGAAGGGAAGGACATGATTCGACAACGAGCGCATGGGTTCGATCATGGATTCCTGAAAAGAGTTGGGTATTTCGAGTGGTGTCAGTCGTATCAATCATCTGCTGCGCCGAGATGAAGAAAGTCTTCCTCAGAGCTCTTCGTCATCTTGTTCGGCAGCAGTGCCTTGGGTCGAGCGCATCCAAGGAAACTTCTTCCAGGGGTTCTGCATCGCATCGTCGCCATCGCTCCACTCGTCTGGATCTGATTCCCATTGTTCATCGTCAGAGCCTCCATGACGGTAGCCATATGCGCCTCGATCGTACTCGTCATCAGAAGCGACTTCATCCTCTGGATAATCTGCGGCATAGTAACCTTCGGCTGGAGTTGGACTCATGTGTTAGTACGTGGGCTGCTAGAATTGTGTGGGTGGGTGGATCAAATGCTTACCATTTTCGTCCTCGTCATCGGTCTCGAATTCTTTGTCGCTCTCGACGTCGTCTTCGAAGTATGTCTCCCACAAGGGCTGGTCTTCTTCAGAGATGACGATGTACCCAACCTGGATATTGGAGGAATCTTCGGACTCGAGGTTTGCAGGGACCACAGGGTCTTTTGTGCGGATATATGTATCGTAGACATAATCATCGTCATCGCTCATCATGTCAACATCTTCTTCTGTCTTGTGGGCTTTCTGCGGCTGAGCAACAAACTGCTCAGGATGACGTTCGCGATATCTTTGAACAGGCTTCTTGGGGATCGAGGTGACCTTTGGCTTTATGCGGGCTTCTTCCCGAGCCTCCTCCTCCAGAGCGAAACGGTGGAGAGCATCAGCCAGACGGTCCGGAGGTGGGTTTGCTGGGCTTTGGAAGAGGGCTTCGGCAGTTTGTTTCTTGAGCCTGGAGCTTGCGCCGGGTCGCTTGAGTGTAGTGGGCGTGGACACGGGGGTGTGTGTAACGGCTTGGGGAGCATCTTCTTGACCGACCCGGCGACGCTTGGGGGTGGCTTCGACGAAGGTGGGGATGTCGTCGTGGTCCAATTGGGCTTTGCGTTTCCTGACAGATTCAATGCGCCTGTGGAGGGGGCGAGTCGGGCGGGCAAGGCGGAACTCGCGACGGACCAGGGCGTCTTGGTGGAGTTGTTGGTGGAGCTGCTGCTGGAGTTGGTGGGAGTCGTCCAGGGCGTTGGTCGGAAGGGCTTGTTCAGACACACCGCCTCGTGGCGTGTCAGATGGCAGCTGCGAGGGGTGTGCCTGCTGCAGACGGAACTGCCACACTTGCTGCTTCTTCAAGGTGCGTTCTTCCAGAAACAAGTCGGCCGTGGGCTCTTCGCCGCGTTTGCGCTTGACGCGTACCAGCGATGGAAGCTCTGCCATCTTGCGAAGAGGTCTTGTGCGTGAGCCTGTGGAAACAGCGGTCGACCGAGGTGAAGGCTGGAAGTAGGGAATTGTTCTTGTCTTTGTTGTCACTCTAGCTAACTATTCCCGGAGTGCGGCTCGTCCCGCCATGCGGCACGTCATCCTCCAAATTTACTCTATACTGTACTCTCTACCGCTCACGTCCTTCGATCAATCTCACTTGCTTTCACTTCCATCACTTTCTATTGTTGCATCGAAAACACCCTTGTCCTGTTTCGGCACGGTGGACATGAGCCTACTCTAGACTTGAGATGACTGCAAGCTGTAAGGTGAGAACAGTGCACCTCAAGTGACTGCTTATACTGCTCTCACCAATCAATACACACACTGCAATAATTCGGATAAGTACAAACAGCTCCTGATCAGGTAGTTCTTCCAGCATTGTGTTCGCCTAGATTTGATACAATCATTTCACATCGGACTTCCTGAGCTCTAAGGAAGACAAACACGAGGCAAACGGCATTGCTCACAGTCGAGCTGTTGACTTTTCGCCTTCACTTCCTGACTTCATTGTTTCGTTCATCTGTCTCACAACCACTCAAGAATCACTACTTGTGGATTTCTCTTATACTTTCCTCCTTCCTGCTTCCACTTTCTATCCCCTACTTTCCGCTTCCCAACTGCGCCTTCATCTCTTACCTTTACCTCATCATCCCTCTAACATCTTCCCCTCTACCTCGAATCACACACATTTCAACTATGAAGAACCAGCCTTCCACTTGGCCCCCTGCCCCAACCGTCGAGGACGAGGTCCCCGGCGAACAAACCACCCCTACCACCATGCCGGGTGCTCAAAACAACGGAGACTCCGAACCACCTGTCAATGGCGACACCACAACCCCCGCCCCCAACGATGATGCTGCTCCTCACACTCCTGCCAATGCCACTCCAGCCCCAGCCACAGATCGCGTGCAAATCGTCTTGAAGGACCAGGGTGGCACCCAGGTTGCCTTCGGCGTCAAGTCAAACACTCGCATGGAGAAGGTCATGAACGCCTATGCCGATAGGGCTTCCCGTCCCGTTGGCGCTCTGCGCTTTCACTTCGACGGCGAACGCGTGCTCCCTGACGACACTACTGCTTCAGTAAGTCATTCCTTTGAGCAAATCCTTTCGACATCCGGTACTGACTACAGTCCCCAGCTCGGCATGGAGCAGGACGACATTATCGAAGTCATGACTGAGCAGATCGGTGGCAACGGTAAACATAACATCGCTCCTACTAACCTCAACAAATACATTGCGAAACACGAACCCGAATTCGGCGAGGAGATGTCGTTCGTGGTCAACGCTGTTGAGGTCGGCGGTAAGCCGATCAGCGAGATGGAGTTCGTGATTGGCCGCAACACTAAACCCAAGGACTTCATGAACGCTTGGGCTATGCGTGCTGGATGCGCTGTGGATGATGTCGTCTTCCGCTTCAATCCAGACAAGGAAGGACCTGGACTTCCCTTCGAGTCTGAGGACGAAACTTTCGGGGATGTACGTCAATCTTGATACGATGTCTCGATTGCGTGTGTCGTGCTAATATCTCGTCAGCTTGACTTTCTTTCTGGAGACGAGATCTTTGTCAACGCTCTCACTGACGAGCCAATCAATCTGGTCCATCCCAGAGAAGACCTTCCCGTCAAAGAGGCAGACACCAGCCCTGGAACTCTCAGAGACTCAATTCTCATCAATGTCAAGTATCTAGCCGAGGATGATGTCCATCGCGAGATTCACTGCAAGATGACCAAGACCATGTCTTTCGACAAGCTCATCAGCATGTACTCCAAGCGCTGGGATCTCGATGCCTCAGCACAGCGCCTGACCTTCAACGGCAAGACCGTCTTCCCCAGCGACACTCCTGCCCTTGTAAATCATCAAACCCCCGTCTATGTCTATGCAGATACTTACGACTTTGCAGATCGGCGCAGAGCATGGCGCGATTCTCAACATCGCAGAGGACACCAACTTCTTCGCCATGGATCTCACTGTCAACTAAGCCATGGCCCTCTCGGTCTGGTGCAACACATCCATTCCTGTTCCACAACGAAGCCGACCAAGCACGGCATTAACGTCTCACATGACTTTCGAAAATCCGAAACCTTAGACGACAAACGCCAGTAGGAGGAGAGACGAGAGGAGGAAAGAAACAAGATATCGGTTCTGCCCAAATTCCCACGACGGCGCAAAGAGAAATAGCAGCACATATGTACACTAGCAGAGGCAGAACCAGAAGAATCCCAAGATCTTGCACACACACTTCCTGATCCTAGTCTCCAACATTCCTTCCCTGTGCCTTTGATCTTTGCTCGTTGATACGATTTCTTCAGATGCCTAATCGAGTAAGAGCAGTAGTCGATCCGCGCTGTGCAAACGCGAGATTGTTTCAAATGCAGGAACCCGCGACTCGCATGCAACCACGCAGACCGCTCTTCTTTGGTGTCACGATTGTGCATTTGCTTTTTAGAATGCCGGAAACATGCAGAGGCTTCGCTACTTCCCCGATGGTATCCATAGCGCTTTACTACATGTTTGTTGCAGACGGCCCGGCCTTCTACCACGGGGATTGCACATCACAAGACAAGACAAGCGGAAGATTAGATAGGATATGAAAGTTGTTTCACAGCTAGCTTCGAAGCCTCCTAACAGTCGTGATTCGTTTCATCATCATCAACATCCATGCCTACAAATCAAGATGTGCCTACGCTTTTATACGCTGCATAAAGTCGTGAATACCATCGATGAGCACGGGGCCCCATGCCTCGAACGACCTGCTGATGAGGTTGTCAAAGAATGTGATGGCTTCCTCTTCGCTGAGCTGCAGACAGAACCTCTCTTCGACCTTCTTGACCGCCTGATCACCAGCAAGCTTGATATCAGGGATATTCGCGTCCTGCATGAGTGCGAACAAGTTGAGTATAAGATTTGACGAGCGACGTAGTGTGGTAAAGGCAGTAAAGCAGTACTGCTTGAACTCGTCGAATCGACTGTCGGGATTGCTTGGATTTCGGTCGGGACTACCGCCCAGACCATCAATCATCTCGACACTGAGTCTCATACTAGGCGCTAAAGGCTTGGGATCACGGCCCAAGATGTAGCCAAAGTCGGCATGGAAGAAGTGGCCATCTGACGCAAGAAGCAAATTGTCCATATGACGATCGCCAACACCCAATAAATATGTTATAACACAGTAGCCAGCCAAAGACTTGACGTAGGTATCCATCACCTCTTTGCGGACGCCCATGGGAGCTGCTCCATCTGGATTGTGTTCACGGAGGTAGCCAAGGATCGAGTTGTTGTATTTGGCATTTCCAAGAATTGTGGAGAGGGGACTGGACGAAACGAATTGAACGGCGCCAGACAGCGCACCAGTCGCTAGGATGCGATATGGTGACAGTTGAAGATTGAGATTTTCTTTCAACAGTAGCTGATCCATCAGAGTGATGATCTGGATGACAAGTTGATCTTGACGCAGATTATCGCCGACCTTGAAGATCAAAGGATAGATGTCTCCTTTGGTGGTTCTGAAATGGAGTAACAGCGGTGACAACGTTGATTTGAAGACATTGACATTGTCCGGCACGGCACCTACAATCTCTACGTTAGGATCGAGAGGAAGAGGAAGAGGTGGATCAATTTTGACGAGATCGTTCTTTGGGTCCACGAGAGCTTTCTTGAGCTTCTCGACCTTGCGTATACGATCAATATTCTTGCTCCGGGCATCTTCGCAAAATTGAGAAAGAACAGTGACAAATTCACCTTGACGCAGCAGAGTCTTGCGACGCGCTTGACCTTCAGGTGTCTTCTCAAGCTCTTGCATGAAGTCGTATGACACACGAGCATAAAGCTTTTTGAAAGTGGCTGCTTGGGCGTCATTTGAGCTTTCGTCCAATTCGACCATGAGGTACCAATGTAGGTAATTGCCAAGAAAGATGTTTGCGGCTGAGCGAGCTACGAGGAAGCTGGCCAGGGATGAGTCGTATTGATCGAAGTTCGCATTTGACTTGACTTCGGGTTCGAACTTCAAAGCCTGGACGAGTTGTAGCAGATACAGAAGCAGCTCTTCGTCCCCAGCCTTACGTAAGCGATCGACAGCATATGCGCGGACTTCCTTGTTGTCGAAAGATGGGCCGAGCAGTTCAAGGGCATCGTCAATGTCAATCTCTTCCCACTTAGGGAGTAGTTGGATGACTTGACGGACCTCGTTTGAGTCATTCCAAGAAGTCGACTTGATCAGCTTGGTGAGAGCACGTTTGTCACGAGTGAGATAGTGTCTGAATTTGAAGACCTTGTCCCTCTCTTCTGCACTCAAGTCGGTGGTAGGTCCGTATGACAAGATGTGATTGAGTTGATCTCTGGTCTTCGGGTTGGGCTTGAGATGTCGATCAAGCATGCCGATGCGTTGGTTTCGCACCAGACTTCGGTGCTTGATCTCAGCAGGATTGTCGTAGAAACCAACTTCCGGGTCGTAGATGCGAATCAGATGGGGGGCATGCGAGTCGCCGTAACCAGGATTTTTCGGATCGATGCCAGGGCCAACATGAATCTCGGGCGGAGGTTTGAGACGAACATCTGAACCTGGAGCGGTGCGCAGGCGAGCGCTCGAGACGGGAGGAGGAGGATATTCGTGGTCGGTGAAGACAACAGGATGATCAAAGCGGGGAAACTCAATGTAGAGGTAGAAGATTGAAGCGTCTTCTTGTGAATGGCCATTGGTGGTGGGCTGAGCGTGTATCTTGTTGTCGTCGCGAATGTTTGCTCGCTCCATTCGCTCAATCTGGCGAAAGACCATTTGATCCAGCCATTTGTGCTCGGAGAGTTCACCCATCTCATGCTTCTTCAGTAGACCTTGTAGTCTTTCGAGCTCAGCAGCCCTCTGGCTGTGCTTGTCGTCAGCAAAGAGTTGTTGGTTGTCCTGGCTATGGCGACGACGCTTGGTAGAGGGGGCGCATGGAGTGGTCGAGTCGGAAAAGGCGTCAGCCTGCTTGTGCCTCCAGAGACGGCACTTCTGCCTGCCTTTCCTCAAGGTGCCATGTTCGTCGAAGAGTGAGATGGTGGCACCGCCGAAGGGGATGTGATGGCCTCTTGCACCGTGATTGCCAGCCGGCGATAGGTCCCAGACAGTGATTGCGAGCTGAGCATTGAGCGGGAGGAGAGCGTAGTCAATAGGCAGATGTAGCCACTCGTTCCAGGCACGTGCGTTCTTGAAGGTCTTGTATGGGGTTTGAGCGTGGACGGTCAAGGGTTTGCTGTCGGCGAAGACTTGAGCAGTAACGTAGAGCTCAGATGTCGGACTGGGTAGGCTTCAGCTTGCGTGTTGTAAAGGACTAGGATGAAATTGCGATTACCTCAGGTTGGATCCCCGGTGGCGCAGTTCGGGCTGGCGAAGCAGAGTCGAGTAGGCCAAGGCTTTCTCATAGCCTTCGAGACGGCCTCTGTACGATGGTTAGTATGCGGGTTGGGTTTGGTCGAGAGCGGCTGTAGAGCGATACCACACCTTGATGCTGACACTGGTCTTGACCTCTGACGCACTCGCAAAGGTAAACGTGTCCATGACAGCCTCGCCCATTACCGATACAGGAAAACAAGGACGATGCGGGAGTTGCAAGACGGAAAGTGCTACCTTATGTCACATGCATGTCGTCGGCGCGATACCGACGCGTCCTCGATAATTCCGATAGCTCCGACGCTGCTTCGCTGTGGTGCCTACCACCTTGATTTTACTCAGCAACACAGCTTCCATTGTCTTTTTCTTCGTTGCCATAGCCCTTGCGCGCTGCCAGTCGGCTGTTCACTCCATGGCCGACTACTCAAATCACAATCGTGGTCAGGAGGACGAAGAGGATGAAGAAGACATTGACGAAACAGTACTGCACTTTGATTCTCCACCATGTAAACACACATAAACTGATAGTTGACAGGGCTACAAAACAATCAAAGATGCTGTTCTGTTTGCTATCGATGTCAGCTCGACCATGCTCACCAAACCCCCCCAACAAGACTCGAAAAAAGCTGATCGTGATACTCCTACCATTGCTGCCCTAAAATGCGCCTATTCTTTGATGCAGCAGCGCATCATATCCAATCCCAATGACATGATGGGCATTCTTCTCTTCGGTACCGAAAAGTCCCGCTTCCAAGATGAGTCTACCTCATCCAGAGGTCTCTCCTACCCACATTGCTACCTCTTGACCGACCTCGATGTTCCTGGCGCCAGAGACATCAAGCGTCTGCGTGATCTTGTCAACGATGAGGACGAGGCCAACCAACTCCTTCGACCTTCCAACGACCCTGTTTCAATGGCCAACGTCTTGTTTTGCGCAAATCAAATCTTCACCACAAAAGCTCCCAATTTCTCCTCGAGGCGCCTGTTCCTGGTCACCGACAATGACACCCCTCACAACGACGACAAAGCCTTGAGGTCTGCCGCCGCTGTCAGAGCAAAGGATCTGTACGATTTGGGTGTTGTCATTGAGCTTTTCCCTATCTCAAGCCCCGAGCATACCTTTGACCGCTCCATCTTCTACAACGTATGTATTGCTTTTGACTGCTGCTCTATCCGGCTTTCACTCACCTATAACAGGATATTATTTACAGCGCTATTCCATCAGATCCGGATGCCCCTGCACCTGTTACCAAGGCCTCTAGAGCTTCAGCCAGCGGTGACGGTCTCACTCTGCTGCAGTCGCTGTTGTCCAACATCAATTCAAGATCTGCCCCAAGACGTGCCTTGTTCTCAAACATGGCTTTCGAGATTGGCCCGGGTCTAAAAATTTCTATCAAAGGTTACATCATAATCAAGCGTCAAGAGCCCGCCAGAAGTAGCTACGTTTACACTGGAGGAGAAAGGCCTCAGCTTGCTGTAGGCTCTTCGACACTCCAAGCAGAAGACACGGCAAGATCTGTCGAGAAGGTTGAGATCCGCAAAGCATACAAGTTTGGTGGCGAGACTGTGTCCTTCACACCAGAGGAGATCGCAGAAATCAAAAGCTTCGGCGATCCTGTGCTTCGCATCATCGGCTTCAAGCCCCTGAGTATGCTGCCTATCTGGGCAAACTATCGTCCATCTACCTTTATATACCCCTCGGAAGAAGACATTATCGGCAGCACAAGAGTCTTCTCCGCCCTACAGCAGAAGCTTCTCAAAGACCAAAAGATGGGTCTCGCTTGGTACATTCCTCGTCGCAACGCAACGCCTACACTTGCTGCTGTCATTCCAGGAGCAGAGAGGCTGGATGACGACGGAGTGCAGGTCATGCCACCAGGCCTGTGGATTCATGTGCTTCCTTTCGCGGACGATGTTCGTCAAATACCTGACACATCAGTGGTCCAAGCACCTGATGTCCTTGTCGATAGGATGAGGATGGTTGTTCAGCAGTTGCAACTACCAAAAGCTGTGTACGATCCCAAGAAGTATCCCAATCCCTCTCTACAATGGTTCTACCGCATATTGCAAGCTCTGGCTCTGGAGGAAGACATGCCAGAAAAGCCCGATGACAAGACATTGCCGCGTTACCGTCAGATCGACAAACGGGCAGGCGAGTATGTTCTCGATTGGGGCGCTGAACTCGAGGAACAATACGAAATCTGGAAGATGGCCAACGCTGGTCGTCACACCGCTACAGGTGCGACTAAGCGTGGCTCAGCAGCAGCGGGTGAAAGCGGCAAAAGAACCAAGACTGTCGCCGAAGCAACGTCCAAGTCGAGTGATATGATCAGCGATGAAGAGATGCGCAAGGCCTTTGAGACGAACAAGATCAACAAACTGACGGTTGCGGTGCTCAAGGCTTGGTGTAAGCAGAAGGGAATCAAGCTGCCGACAGCTGCAAAGAAAGGTGATGTCGTTGATGAAGTCACGAGTCATTTCGAGAACAAGATGGTTCTCTGAGGAGATGCTTGAGCAGAGGATGAGTGTAGAAGAGTGCGAAGGCAGGCAACAAGCATAACGTATACCCTAGCTTTACCTGACACAGAGTCACGAGAATATATATGAAAAGAGTCTCTCTCAATGCAACTTTCCTTGGGTGTGGTAGTACAATCTCTTTCGAGTATCATGATACAAGCTCTTTAAAAGGCCAAGTTGTAGCCGGTCAAGCCAGCGTTGACAAACAGGCCTAGCTGAGCCAGCCAGAAGAAAGCACCAGCCAATCTTCCCTTTCCGTTGTCCTTGTTCTTAGCGGTGTATCCGACAGCGTAAACAATTCTTCCAAGCGACCAGACGACACCGAAAGCCGAGCTGAGAAGAGGGTAACGGAGGCCACCGATAAGCAGTGTTGTGAGGGCCATGTAGTGGTTCTCGAGGTAGTTACCGTGGGCACGCTGTGTCGCCAGTCAGAGACATGCATTTCAGATGTGAGAGATCTAAGCGTACCTGAGCACAGTTGAAAAGGTACAACTTGTGCTTGTCTTCGGCCGAGGCGGCGCTCAACATTGCAGAGTCGGCGTAGGGGGTAGGGTAACCGAGCCCGGCGGCCTTGCGGAATGCACCGCACCTCATGCCATGCCATACACTCAGAAAGCACGTGCCTGTGGCGGTAAGGACGACATAGCTATATGGGGGGTTAGCTAATGAGCTCCTTCGAGCACGCAATCGCATATGCAAGAGGCGAAGCGATTGGTGGGGGCTTGCTTGGGGCGTGGTTCGGCTTACCCGTATTCGGGAGAGATGTTGAGAGTGACCATTTTGGGCGGGTAGATTGGTTTTGGAGAGGTATAGAGAATTGTCCAGATACTTGCAAGAGAGGTGGTATAGAGGTTGCTGGAGCTGTTGCTCTCCTTTCACAGGCCGCTTTTCGGAGACAGCTCCTACTTATCTCCGAGGCTCTCTGCTTGCTAAGCACTTATACGACATGGCCATCCATAATATACAATCTTCACGTTTCACAACTTATTCTTGCTATTATGATTCTCGCTAGAGTTGTCACATACGTTCATACACACTCCTGTCAGTACAAGCACAATTCACGGTCCATGGCTTGAGAGCCTTCAAGCTTGTCTTACAGTACACCTGATTTGGGTCTTGTGCTTCAAAAGATTTGTCTTTGATCTCGATTTTTTCTTATAACGTTCCTCCAGCTACTGCTGAGTGATATCACCTTGCCCTAGGGTATTTTCCTCTCCTAATCTCCTCCTGCAAACTCTCACTCTGACTCGGTAAAGGTGCTCTCCTCCTGTTCTGTCCCTGTAGATCGGGAGGTGCATTATTGCCTGGAGGAAATCCTGGGAAGCCTGGAGGAGGCATGGGCGGCACACCAGAGAAGCCAGGGAAAGGCATTGGCGGCGGCGGAAGGCCTTGTGCACCGGGAAATCCAGGTGGTGGAGGTGGTGGGAATCCTTGCTGTGCTCCTGGTGGAGGCATCGGCGGAAGTTGCCCACCAAACATCTGCTTGAGTTTCTCCATGTCCATGTTTCCGGGCAGCGGTGGTGCGCCACCATGTGGTAGAGTGAACGGCAAGCCCTGAGCTCCGAGCATCGGGGGGCCACCGGGGAAAGGTAGCCCATTGCCTCCCATGCCTAGCATCGGTAGTGCTTGGGCTCCTCCAGTACTTGTTCCATCTGGGAATGCCGGTCGGGGTGCAGAAATACCAGGCAGACCAGCAAGACCAGGCAACATGTTCTGTCGCGCGGGCATTTGTTGATCGACGAGACCATCCGCCTCGTCTTCCTGTTCTTCTTCCTCATCCCTAGCTGCTCGATCTGTTGTACGCTTCCACGTTCCTTGAGCTTCTGCTGCTGTTTGACCAATATGCCATCGATCGTCCTTGTACGTGCTGTCTCCCGGTCTTGGCCTTGACCAGAATCTAGTTGCTCTGTCGTTAGATCCAGAAGCCAGAATGTGGCCAAGAGGATGCCAATCCATACTCCAGATGGCAAAGTCATGGGCGTAGGTGACACGGTGCGCAGGGTATATGGTTTGAGCAGGCGCATCCGAGTTTTCTGGCGCGTCGTAGGGCGACAATGTGGGCGCTGAGCCAGCCGGTAGGTTTTGCTCGTCTAGCAGGTAGTGATGCATTGCACCATCAGCACCTCCAGTCGATAGGAAGTTTGAGTGGATCGGGTGCCAAGCAAGCGTGCTGATATCCTTTTCATGACCACGCAGTAGGAAAACGTCTCTCATCATACGAATGTCAAACACTCTTGCGGTCGAATCACGGGCACAAGACGCCAGCAGCACACCATTTGTCGGTTCAAACAAGGTCTTGCTCACAGTATTCTTGTGTCCGTGAAGCGTTGTAAGACATCGCCCATTTCGAGGATCCCAAAGCTTGATCTGATGGTCTTTTGAGCCAGATACCAACAATCCTTTGGTAGGGTGCCAATCAACGCACTTGGCGTCCCATTGATGGCCTTCCAACACGAGCTCCTCCGCGCCGCCGGCAAAATCGAAGATCTTGAGATGAGCGTCATCTGCTGCCGTTACGAACTTGGTGTCAGTAGGCGCAAATGCCAAATCTCTGACTGGGTCGTTGTGCGCTTGTAGAGACTTGACGTTGTTGAAGTTTGGTTGCCAGTATTTGACGATACCAGCTTGTTCGGCGGAGATGAGCCAGTCGTTGCTGTGTGAGTATGCCACTGCTCTTACCGCGCTGTCGTGAGCCTGCAAGTATCCATTAGCAACGCGCTGCATCGAGCTTTTGCGAACATTCGTACCTGCATAATGGTTTCAAAATTGAACGCCGTTCCGTTCCAGAGGGTGAATTCACCACTTGTTGAACCAGTAAGCAGACGCCTTCCTTCCGGCGTCCATTTCACCACGTTGACAGGATGGCGCATCTTGTTCAGAGACGAATGCAAGTGTCTAGCCGGTACTGAATCTACTGCATTGCCTCTGCGGGCTGGTGGCAGGAGCGTCTACGGGTTGAGTCAACATACAGCTTTTGATTGCGTCGTCTATCTGAGCAGACGTCGAGCACAAACTCACGTCTATCACGTAACTAGCACTGGGTCTCTCCATCTCGAATCCCATGGTTCCTTTATACTGTGGCCGGCGGTTGTGCACAAACTGTGCCATGTTCGCGCTGTAATCAGTAGCAGGACCTGACTTGCGTGTTAGTGCCTGTTCGAGGCGCGCGACTTGACGTGTCCTATAGGGAACGCAATAAAGATAGTCGAAGGGTAAGATACGTACGTCGAGAGAGTCTAGTCCTCTTGCTGAAGCCCTCATGGCCGCCGCCTTCTCCCTGATCCATGGTGGTCGGCTTAGATGTTTTGTTTGGCTCGTGATGGTACAATAAGAAGACCGACTCCAGTTACGCGTTGCGCAGGGCTTGAGCTTGAGCTTAGGAATAAACACTCGTACGCGACACACAGAGATGATGTGACGATCAGCCCAGAGATGCGCAGCGACAGCACTTGAGAAAGCTCAAGCTGGGATCGGATGGTTAGCAACAAATAGAAAGACTCATAACAGAGCCATTGTCTTGACCACGATGACTAGCGGCATAGTAGATGTGAAGTTGTCGCGAGATCGGGAAAGTCGGCATGACAAGCTGGCCAACAACAGCGCCGGCGAGTGTACCTGCGTCACTAGTGGGGCTTGGCTGGTGCAGGGCTGGGGCACTGGGGCACTCGGCAGCGTCAACCGCATGGCAGCTGCTTCTCGACGCGTCGACGATGCAACTTGTTTGCTCTGAATCCCTTCAAACATGTTGAATCCTGTGCCGCTGACACCCCTCTTTGTTGCTTGGCTCTCACCAAGGTGATCACTCAATGTTAAATTGATCTTGTGCTCTTGATATACACATCAATCCAAGTTCCCTGGCTGTCTTCCAACTTGCCCAAGCAGCTTCGAAGCTTCGAAGCCATGGCGTCCCTCATTGACACAGCCATTACAACCAGTCATGAAATCCCAACAGATCGTCCTGAGAAATCTGTCATGCGGCAAGACACTGGCGAGAGAAAGCAAGCAGAGAGACTTGGAGTACAGCCCCCCAAGAAGTACAGACACACCTTTGCCGTTCATTCTGCCACCAGAGCTTCATGTCTGAGCCAGGATTCGGCTGCACCCACCAGCTTTACTGGCTTCAGGAATCTAGGCGCCCTGGTAATCAGTCAGTAATCAACAGTCAGTCGCCATGCCGAACAACTATTAACGGTCGCAGTTGTATCTAATTTGCGCTTGATGATTGAGAACTTCAAAAAGGTAGCTCAATCTTGTGAACCACATTATCGCTTGTTCTTGACTGACCAAACAGTACGGTGTCCTGATATGTATCCATTGTCATGACTATCGCCGGCAGGATGTCGTGTACGGCAGCATCCTCTACTTCCTAGTTCCTTGTCATCTGTTCGTTGCCTACATTATTGAGCTTGTTGCTGCTCAGCAAGCCAAGGGCGCTCTTGCTAGAGCCAAGAAGATGGGTGTCGACTCACCAGCCAATTCAAGCCAACGAAGACAAGAACTACGAGCTTTCCGTACCGCATGGCATCTGATCGCCTTCGCACATGGTGTCAATGCCACCCTCAACTTGGCCCTTGCAACATACGTTGTTTACTATCATATCCACCATCCCGGTATTGGCACGTTGTGCGAGTTACATGCTGTCATTGTATGGCTCAAGACGTGCTCGTATGCTTTTACCAACCGCGATCTACGACATGCCTTGCTCTATCCTTACGCAAGCGAGGTTCCAGAGCTGTACAGCTCTTGCCCATACCCGCAGAACATCACTCTTCGCAATCTGACCTATTTCTGGTGGGCTCCAACTCTAATCTACCAGCCAGTGTATCCGAGAACTGATAAGATTCGCTGGCCTTTCGTCTTCAAACGCTGTGTCGAAGTCGTGGGTCTCAGCATTGTCATTTGGATCGCAAGTGCCCAATACGCAGCTCCCCTCTTGAAAAACTCACTGGGAACTATATCTTCGCTGGACCTGCCCTCCATCGCCGAGCGTCTCATGAAGCTGTCAACTATCTCGCTCTTCTGTTGGCTAGCTGGATTCTACGCTCTCTTCCAATCCTTCCTGAATGCCCTTGCGGAAGTCATGCGCTTCGGCGACAGAGAGTTTTATGGTGAATGGTGGAACAGCAGTGGAGTAAGAGGATACTGGTCTTCTTGGAACAAACCAGTCTTTCAATTCATGAAGCGACATATCTACTCCCCAATGGTCGGACGAGGCGTGCCACCGCTCGTCGCTCAGATCATGACTTTCCTTTTCTCTGGCGTGCTTCATGAGCTGCTGGTCGGTGTTCCGACTCATAACATTCTTGGTCAGTCAGCATATATTCCGCAACACTGATCGTCGATGCTAACTAGAAACAGGTGTGGCATTTGCTGGTATGATGTTTCAGTTACCGTTGATCTTCCTGACAGATCCGCTGGCTAGGATGAAAGGAGGCAATGGAAAGCTTCTGGGCAATGTCATCTTCTGGGTGTCTTTCTGTCTCGTCGGGCAACCGTTGGCTGCACTCATGTACTTTTTTGCCTGGCAGGCCAAGTATGGCAGTGCCAGTAAGCCGCAGCTCTGGAGTACTTCATAGAGACAGACAGTCAGTCGCTTGGTCAGACTCGCGGTACCACACGACGGGGTCTTCCAAAAACACTTGTTTTTCCAGAAATTACCTATGTACTAGAGTCTCTTTCACGTGTAGCTGTAATACACTCATTGCTTTTAAAACACAATGGCTTTCACAGATGACCGTCATATTGCCATCCAACTCCATCACTGCTGCGGAATACGTGGGCAGCGGTGTCGCTTTGACCTACAAATGACAGATCGCGAAAACAAAAATACACTTTATCTCATAGTTGCACCATAAGAATGATCCGACAAGAAAGATCAAACGCCTCGTCAAATGTCGTGATTGTCTGATTATGAAACTCGGGCAACGACCTTGCTCGGATGCAATTCGTTATGGGCCTCCTTCTTCACTGTTGGTCTTTCCTGATAGGGAAAGCGAGATGGGCCCGATGCTTATACCCTTTCGTGGTCCCGGACTGCCGTCCTTGCCGTGCAGACTGCCTTTCCTCCTTAGCGGGTGCCCTGCACCATTTTGCTGCTGACTGGCAGTGGGCGAGTCCAGGTTTGCGGCCGACATATCGCTGCGCACACTGCTTATACTGCTGACTGAGCTACGACGTTTGGCTGGGATCGCACCTGCCAGTTTCTCTAGGTCGTCTTCGTCGTCGTCTTCACGTCGCCGCTTTTCCGGCACGACCGATGGTGACGATTCCAGTGTTTCTTGTGTCGTCGTCGTCGTCGACTCGACACTGGCATCTTTCTTTTCAGCCGGTGTGCCCGGTGATGCTGCGAGCATCTCCATTGCGTCCTCATCCTCGTCTTCGGGATATGAAACCAGCGGCCGCATTGGAGGGCCGACTGCAGAAGGCTTTGCACCAACAGTCTCTGGTAGCGAAGCAGCGCCCTCGTCCTCTGTCTCTTCGTCCGAGTTGGTGTTGAAATACGCTTCCTCTTCCGCATCGGCGTCCTTGAGTCCCTGCCATCGCTGGCCGCCAGCAACAAGACTGCGATTCGGCGTCTCCCCGCCCTGTGTTGAAAAGCTGGTTTCATCAGGGTTGAATCCACTCTGTATTTGCTCGAACTTGACAACGAGGGCTCCGAATGTGCTAACATAGGTGATACCAAGCAGCTTCTCCCTATATCCCTCGACTAGCGGTATGAGCAATTGCTTGAGGTTTTCACGCTTGATGAATTCAAACAGTTCGAGACAGGCAGAATTGAGGAGGTTGTCTCGAGGCATTGTCTGGTAGACAATGTCGAGGATCGGGTCGAACACGCCTTTCGTGATCATGTCTTTGTTGTGGTGTTCGTCGTTGAGCGCGACACATGTTCGGAACCACTTAAGAGCCGCTAGGATTTGTCAGCATCAACGCCGCATTGTCAGGTGTTTTTGGGAAGAACATACTCAGTTTCAGATGCTTCTGTGGGCAAGATAGCAGCTGCGCTACACGGCAATGTAAGTTCTCAGCAAGAATGTAATATTTACTTCGGAAATTATGTTGGCGAATGAAGAAACATAGAATTTCGACCAAGTGGACGAATAAAGAAGCCTCCTGTGCGGATATAGTGTGTACTACAGAGTAAATTGTCAGCGTTTGATCATATTTCTGGAAATTCGTGGACTGACAGTTTTGGTTGTGCTCAAGATCTTTTAGGGGCTGGAAGAGGCGTTTGGCACCGTCGTTGTAAAAGTTGTCAACAAAACTCTCCATCTGAGCGCTAGAGTTGGGATTTGCACCCCTCATCTTTGCCATGAAATCCCCATTGGTTCTGCCCAGCATATCCATAGACGTAGAACTAGCATGAGGGTCCAGGAGAACTTTGATCGCATCCGCCATCTGAGCCTTGACTCCCAGGTCGACCTCAACGAGCAACAGCTCAATAAGAGTGTCTGTCAGCGGCTTGGTCTTCTGGTTGATGGAACGGAAGATGTGAGAGCGCATCATGACGGGATCGTGGTCGATGAGGGCAACGAGGATGTCGGTGCCAGCAACACGCACAGAGGCATGACGGTGGCGCAAAGCATATGTGACGACGTCCAGCAAACCGCCGTGAATAAAATTCTGAAACAGGTGAGCACGCGATTGTGCTTGAATACTTTTGGCGACGGAGCAGCACGTCTGAATGAAGTGCACAGCGTCCTTCTTGCGTTGGTCTTCTGAGTCAGGAGTTGTAAAGATAGTAAAAAGCTCCTGAATGAAGTCTTTGCTAGACTGGATGTGGTTGACAATGTCGACCTGGTTGTAGAATATGAGAGAGTTGAGGACGGTGAAGGTGGGGTCGTCCAGAATACGGGCCAGCACCACATCCTTGAGGTACTGCAAGCGATATGTGGCGTGAATTTTGTTCTTGATGACAGGGTTGTCAATAGCCACGACCTCCTTGAAGCGAGATTCATCCGCGAGGTAGTGGCGGTGGTTGGCCTTGTGACTTGGGAAATCCGGATCGTACTCTAGAGCACCCACGACACCCAGGATGGCATGGTCCGAGACTGTCAAGTCTATGATGGACGTGTCGTTGAGCAGGATGAGCGTCTTCATGATGGTGCACAGACGATGCAGGGCTTGAATGTCCTCGGCGTCTTCGGCAAGCTCGACCAGGGGCAGCAGCTTGGAGAGGTACTGAGTTTCGGGGGCCATGACGAACTTGACCAGGGCATCGCGGCCGTGGGTTGTTTGGCTGGCTGCGCGCATCGTCTCTTGTACTTGGTGCAAGTTGGCTAGCTCGGGCATGGGTAGCAGCAGACCTTGACCATCTACCAGTTCGTCCGACAGACCGTCGTACTCGTTGGGGTGCATTGCGAGCATGCGCTGCTGTATGTCGGTGATAAACTCCCTGCCACGCCGTCCATGTCAGTCGCGTGCCATGTCTTGTATCGGGGCAAGCTCACTCACCATATCTGTGCGCATCCGTCTGCCTCTTGAAAGCTCAAGGCCATATCGATGCCGCTTGGTTCGGTCCATACTATCAATGTGTCTGCGCAGTGCTTGCATCAGCTCGTGTCCAAGTGGTTTGGTGGGCTGAGTGAGTGTACCCTGTTGCCTCTGGTAACCATCGTCGCGCGAGATTCTCGTTTCGAGCAGCAAGCGCTGATTGTCATCCTCGGACTGGACAAAGATGCGGGCTTCATCATTCTGTAGCGGCCATGTCAGCGCATTGCCACGAAACAAGTCGTGGTGAAGCATGGGTCCAACTTACGGCAAGGAGCTGGCCGGCGCAGAAGCCGGTACCACGGTCATACCAGTCGTTGTTCTTGAGCTCGTAGACCTTGACGCGCTTGCGATCATTGAGCGGAGGAGCGGCAAGTGCCATCATCAATTAGATGCTGCGCACCGCCTGGCTCCACTGCCCCGGGAGAGGGCTTGCTGGGTGCTTGTGTCGTAGTGTTCCAAGTCCGTCTGTTTCCTGTAGACGTGTCGTGCCGAGAAGACGCGACGCGTATTGTGCTGTATAGATGAGGCTGCGTGACAAGGATGAGGCTGACGACGGGAACGCGGGCAATGCGCAGTAGCTAGTGTCGACGGCAGGCGCGTCTTGTTTCCCAGAAGCCTGTTGGACGCGCCGATTATGGCGTGGGTCAGTCTGGCGATTGTGCCGGACTCGTTGTTTCAATGCGCGTGTCGCTCTGGCTGTCGTGTGTGGCATTCGAGATGGCCGTCGAGCCCAGGTCCGGCCAGTGCCAGAGACTCCCGAGCACGGACTGCTGCTTCTTGCGCAACAACTCTCAAGACCTTTGATTGACCGCGATATCAACTCGTCCTAGAACAAACTGCATCTCCCCCAATCAACCCATGCACTCTGATTAGGGATATAACACGCTTACTTCTTGCAACTTCATGCTCTCGCATCTCGTGAATCGCTGTCCTCGTCCTTCGGTCCACGGCGCGATCCAAACCCTCAGCACGTCATAGCTACTTCTATTTCCAGCTTCTCACGTGATTTTCGAACGCTGTTCCGCGGTTTCCTCGCGCCGCTTACAGTGCTCGCCGGAGCATCGACGAGTTGAGCAACTTCGATCGCTGATGTCCACTGTCTCCGCTGCTGATCTTGATGCTTGTCCCCATGGGCCATGGCCTGCCTGCAGAAGATTTACGATCCGCGATCGTCGACATGGCGCTCCATCATGCAGATGCCAACTCTGTTTCGACTCGCTCGGGTTACTCGTACATACCATCTGCACAGACTTTCCACCCAACCTTGATGCCTCTATCACTGAGACATTGACGCCGTGCTCCGTCCCTATCGAGGCTATCGGCATGCATTCCTGCTCGCACTTGCCTAGCTATCGTTGCTTTTGTGCATACCCCGCAGCTTTTGTCGGCCATACTCGTCACTGCTTACAACCAATGTTTCAGTTTGTGGCTGCTCACCTCGCCCAAAGTGAATCAGCCCATGCATCTGTGTGATAATCCAACACCGTGATGACCACCACGAAGCCACAACGTCGAGCCTTCTCCACGCTATGTGTATCAGGGTGCTGTTCCTCGTTTGTGTCTCATCCCCATAGTCCTGGCCAGACATGACATGAGCCTCCCACCGTGGATGACCGTTGTATAGGGCCAGGCCAGATTCCCACATCTCAACGCCTGCCGTCACGCCGTGAGCCATACCATACAAAAAGTCAAGTAGCTGACCACAGCCATGACCCCACGAGCTATTGACTTATCCAGAGATGCCACTGCTGGCGGCGCTTTTGGAAGAGGGCTGAATCGTGCGGCCGGACACCCTTGACGGCACTGAACCTTGACCCCGTCTCGATTTCGAAATATTGCTAATGACTTGCAAACAGAATTTGGCAAGTGGCACGTCGCCAGCCGCTGAGCAACGGCAAACCCGAGTCTTCAAGCGTTGCTGTGAGCAATCTCGACTCAGCGTCCTCTGCCAAGTGTTTCTGCAAGGACAGGAGCAATAATGTTACTAACACGACGTCTGCATAATGACGAAGCTCATGCAAGTTACCGAGTACATCTTAAGGTACGAACTATTGATAGCTGGCTTGCTGAGAGAGGCACAGGGAGCGCGCTGCCCAATCTGAGGCCGCACGAATCCTTTCTGGCCCCTCTTCGCTGCTTTGTGTATCTTCAGCTTCCAGATGCAGCTCCCAATTCAGCTTCAGCTGCTGTACACGTGGATACGATTGGCACGTTCTTATGAAATCTAGCATGCGCCAGTCTCACAGGCGCCACAGGATCTGTCAAACTCTGATCGCAGTGCACGTCCTCTCTGTTCCTGGATAGAGCTTCCGTCTGTGCACCGTGCTTCTTGGACTTCCCAATGTGGAAAAGTCGACGGCACGTCCGGGTATTCGACAGTTCAAGGCTCGGTTGCATCTTTCCAGCTGGCGATAAGGATGACAATTTTTCAGCCACCCTTCATCATGCCGAGACTATTGCTTCACTGCCTTACAGTCGAGCTGTTTCTGTGTCTCGGATACCGCTGCCCTTCAACTGCAAGATCGTCATGAAACCAATCGTTCTACCGTAGAGGTGGGACGAACGGCATGACCGCCGCAGAATTTCAAACTCCGACAACGCGCTCGTATCGTGTCAGTCGTTACCATGCATGTATGCTAAGAGAACCACGCGCTCTATTTCATGTGCATGCAATAAACCTGTCCCAATCGAGCGGAACCACAGCCATCAGCCAACCTTAACAAGACCTGATAATGACCAACTCGAGGTCTTCTTAATGGCGGTAGCATATTGTGTCTTCCGGCCTCAGCCAACCCTGGCTATAGAGCTAGCCATTCGAGGTAGTTCTTGGCCGTTACTAGATCCAGTGGATCATCAACCTTCCGCATGGTTTGGCCTTGTCCGTCAGGTACTTTATTTTTGGCGCCACGCTAGATTCAGAGCCGTGTAATCAAGGCCCCTGGCCAAGCTCGGGACTTTCTCTTTGGATCCGTTCAGCAACTAATCAAAAGGCCGTCGTCCCACTGCTTCTTGAGCTCTGCTTCCTGGTGAACCGTTTCTTCTGTCCCATCCAACAATCCACCTCCAGATTGAAGACGTAGGATTGCCACGATACCCTCTATCCCCCTTGCAAAAAAATCAACCCATATCTTATTCATTGTACTCGACCAAAATGTCTTTCTTTTCGAAAGTCAAGGGCGCCAAAAAGGCGGCAGATACCCACAAGGCAAAGATGGAAACCGAGGACAAGCCTGCTGCGGCTCCTTACAAACATGTTCCTACTCATGCCGCTACCGATGCCATGACTAGCTCACCTGGAGGTTGGAAGTCTGAGGAAATCGCATACCAAAACAAAGCTCGCCTCAGCAGGATTGGCAGCGACTATTCTACTCGTCCTTCTACGTCATACACCACCACCACAACACGATCAAGCAGCAGACCAGGATTCAACAGAGCCAACAGTGATTCATCCTTGGACTTCACCCCATCTCTGCATGGTTTCTCAGCACCTCTCAGATCAACAGGCTCATCCATGAAGTCGGCTGCCATTTCACGCAACACCAGTTTCCAAGGTCTTGAGAAGGTCATGGAAGCCAACGATCGCGACCAGGAGCCTGTTTTCGCTGCCGCATTACTAGCCAACAGAACCAAGGCATCACGCTCTCCTCGTGGCTCGACCCGAAGCTCGCTAGGCAAGAGCCCCTTGTCCAGTGTTGGTAAGTTTATCGTGTATCCAAAGCATTATCCATCGACTAACCTTTTTTCCAGAATCGTCAGCCGAGTCGTCGCCCGCTGAGAGTGAAAACAGTTCCCCAACAGGATCAAGCAGTAAGTTTGCTTACGATCTCCAATACCAAGTGCTTTGGCAGCTGACATTCACATAGGTGGTCAAATTGAGCTCAGATCAGCAGCAGTTAATTATGCACCTGTTCTTGAGATGCATTCCGATCGTAGAGCCCACCAGATGCCTGATGAGAAACAACAACCTCAACGCAAATACTTCGGACACAACAAGGGACCTATGTCTGAGACCAAGGACATCCCTGCTCCCGCACCTGTCGTGGTCAAGAAGGAACGTTTCTCCTTCTTGAAGAGGAACAGTACTGTTGCTGCTCATTAGAGTGCTCTCCGGATGTCCATCTCCTTCACCATTCCCGGTGACCGCAGGCTACGGGTGCCTACTCGAAAGCGCGAGTCGTAGATCAAGAACGTTGCGACACGCGAAATGACTCCTCTAGCCAGAGGGAAACGCTTTCCACGATTTTCCTATGTTTTCGTTTCTACTTTTGTTGGGTTTTTGTTGTTTAGGATGAATTGGGTTCAGGAGTTGGAATTGATATCCGCAACAACAGCTGTTTGCGGATCCGGGTTCATGCTTTGACATTTCCCGAATGCAGGGGTGATGCTGCAGATAGCCAGCGACAGCACGATACGAAGACGATACATGCAATTACGATCACACCATTGTTTCGATGATTCCTTCTCTTTTCTTTTTCCAATATCAATGCGGCTTCACATGCAGATACACATGCTTCAAAAGCTAGCTTTTGCGTGCTTATATGCGCGTCTGCTATTATACGATCGGTAGAGAGGGCGCTATTGAAGTATTCGTGTTTTAGGTTTCAGGAAGCGAGCGGGGAGGATGCATGAGTTGTTTATCGGGAGGCAGCGAAGACAACCATGATGGATAGGGCTGGCTGTTGGGAAGTTGGGATCTGCTAGACAAGAAGGATTGTTGACTGCTGAGCGCATAGAATTCAGGTTGCGGTGCAAGAAAAAGTTGGTTGGCAGGCTCGGCTCGCCGACACGAGATTCCAGCTGCAGGTCCTCGAGCTTGAATACAGCCTCGTCCGTGAACCGCGCTTCAGCCCGAACCGCGCAAACGGCTATCTCTCGACGCTTTGCTCAACAGGGGGAGTCACTATTTTACTGTGGTTCGACGACGACCATTGACCGTGTTGGTGAATAGAAAGGCCGAGCAGTACACTCGGACTCGCCGCCTGCCGCGCCCCCTGAACGCAACGTGGTTGATGTCTCGTCCCGGTGCTGGCCTGCATAAATGCTGTTAATTACCTATGATTGACCTCGAGGCCGCACAAGGCAATCGGCGCTTCGGAGAGCGACCCGCTCAACGGTGCTGGACCTTGAGGCTCAAGTAAAGACGGCACATGTGGCAAGCGCGTCCTTCGCGTGTGGAATCAATTGATGAGTCTGGACCTCGCTTGGCAAGAGATTGAACCAATCAGACGAGCATATTGCATGTTTCCATCAGCTGTAGGGCTTTGACTCTGCGAAACAGAAAAAAATCCATCACCACAGCTGCTGAGCTGCTTCGCTTCCAGACGTGCTGTATTTGGCGACGAATACGACTGGACGTTAGGTGACTAGGCTCTGTGGCCCCTTTTCCGGACTTGTTCGATCCACCATCCGCCTTCAGTGAAGCGAGTCAGGCGCTGAGCCCGTCAGCATGAGCCACCAAGATGAGCACCAGCGGCAGCGCGAAGTCGACCACGCCAACGATATCGACGAGATCGAAGCTCCAGTAGAGCGTATCACTGTAAAGACCAAAGGCACCAACACCACACCCGAGCCCTCCACGCCCAGCTCGAGCATCAATGGCAGATTTCACGGCACTCCCGAGGTCCTCGATGACGGACAAGTTGTACACAACTATGAAGAAAGAGAAGGCGCCAAGAAGAAGAGATTCGCATACCTGAGAACAAGAGACTTTTGGATAGTGCTCCTGCTCACCCAGATCATTGCACTGGCTCAGACTGGAACGAACACCCTTACATCCTTGATCAATGCTCGAGGCACGAGCATTCCGGCTTTCCAGACCTTCTTCAACTATGTTCTGCTGAACGTCGTATACACCTCCTTCACCATCTACAAGTACGGCTTTGCCAAATGGTGTAGAATGGTTGTAAAAGATGGCTGGCGATTCTTCATACTGGCCTTCTTGGATGTCGAGGGTAATTATTTCATCGTGCTGGCCTACAAGTACACGAACCTTTTGTCTGCTCAGCTTTTCAGCTTCTGGACCGTCATTGTGGTAGTGGTCATCTCGCTGGTCCTTCTCAAGGTCCGCTACCATCTCGCACAGTATGGAGGCATCGTACTTGCATGCGGAGGCTTTGCACTTCTCATCGCGAGCGATTACATAACCAAGAGTAACAACTATGTAAGTAATCAATACATCAACTATTCCTATATCACAGAGAAGCTGACGATGTCTATCTGAAGGCTCCGACGAACGCTCTCAAGGGAGATCTCTTCTGCCTACTCGCTCAGACCCTCTATGGTTTCAGCAACACATTTGAAGAATTCTTGGTCTCAAAGCGACCCATGTACGAAGTCATTGGCCAACTCGCATTCTGGGGCATGTTCATCAACGGCGTGCAGGCTGCCATCTTCGATCGCCACTCCATCCAGGAAGCACAGTGGGATGGACAAATCATCGGATACATCGTTGGTTACACTCTATTGCTATTCATCTTCTACTCTCTGGCACCAATCGTCTTCCGCATGAGCAGCGCTGCTTTCTTCAACATCGGTCTGTTGACGGGCACTTTCTGGGGAATTGTCGTCGGAACTCAGGTCCTGGGCTACCACATCCACTACCTCTACCCTATTGCTTTTGTTCTCATCATTCTGGGTCACTTTGTCTATTATGGAACAGAAGGAGTGCTAGGAGAGGCCAAGAAGCCATGGTTGGGAGAAAACCAAGAGCTTGGAGAAAGTGGTCTGGGAACTGCTAGACGTAGGGCTGAGCACCCTAACGCCATTGTTTGATCGTTCTTTGTCGCAAATTTTGGAGCTTTTGGCTCTTTTCCATGCATCTCGGCTATATATTGTATGTAATGCTTTGCCTGTGATTGGATGCTGTATACATGATTTGAGATTATCTCTTGGTTGAAGTGGTGCTTTCTTGCCCTTTTGTTGTGACTGATCACGAAATTGATGATGGATTTGTCTTGAGACCACCAACCGAGGAGAATACACAATTACAATGCGACTTTCTATGGCTACTCATATATCCACCGAGTACAGCTCTGTTCGACAAGAATAGGTATGCTCTGAAGGCACATATGAGGGTTTCGGGCAGAGCGGGCAGGAGATTTTTTTGAGAGACAGGGTCGTACCCGCATCCATGTTATCGAGCAGGGTCACCCCGAAAAGTTGTGCACATGGCGTTTTTGGTCCGAGCACAAGACTACGACAGTTTGGGGAGATGTAGTGGTTTGTTGTACTTGCTAAGATGAAATGGCCATCGACAGTGGTGGTCACAGCTTCAAGATAGCGAGGCTCGAAACCAATACTATATGCCCGACAACCATCACTATGGAAGCTCTAGACTTATCACGCTTTTGTGAATTCGATCAAACATGTGTGTTCCTGGAAAGTCGTCAGAATCTTACTTGGGTATCCCAGAACAATATGCACTTACCGCTATCTTAGGGACGCTCTCATCATAGAACAGCTCGAATCGCGATGTGATGGCGGGTGACTTGTCCTCGAATCCTGGCGCAATAGATGTTGTGTACTCTCGATAAACAGCAACTACCAGTACTGTCATCTCCGCCATGGCCAAGCTGTAAGTCATGTCAGCATGATGCATAAGCGGGCAAAGTAAATATGCGGTAACGTACTGCAAGCCAATACACATCCGGCCACCGCTCGAAAAGGCCCAGAACCATCGATTCATCAGTGCCACTTTTTCCGCCTCATCGAACCATCGGTCTGGGTTGAAGTCGAGCGGTTCCTCGAAGACATCGGCGTTGCGATGCAGAGAGTAAGGCGACATGTTGACGACAGTGCGTGCAGGAATACTGTAGCCATCGATAGTGCAGTCGGTAGGCAGCGAGCGAGGCTCTGATGCAGGCAATGGGGCGTAGAGCCTGAGCGTCTCTCGGATAACTGCATCGAGGTATGGCAATTTATCAATGACATCGAGTCTAGGCATTCCGCCTTCGAATGCATCTTCAGATAATGCGCGAACCTCGTCCACCAGCTTTTGCTGTATATGCGAATTTTGCGGTCGCGACAATGCCCAGATCAAAAACATCAGAGAGTCTGCTGTTGTGTCGATGCCGGCAAGCAAGTGGTCTGCACATTCGGATGCAATGTCAAGATCACCGAGAGCAGAACTACCCGATCCTTTGATGCTCTCATGCGATTTCCATAGCCGTGAGATGATAGTCGATTCCGTAGACAATGTTTCGGGTTCGGTTTGCGCTGCATTTTGGAAGCGGTGGAAGGCGTCCAGTGCATGCTTGCGGATTCCAGTGTAGGTAGTAGGCTTCTTCATAGGAATCACTGGTTCTAGTATACGCTCCATGAGGCCAACACGCGTGTACATCCACTTTGTCAATTTGGGGAGATGTACAGCAAACCAGCTGAGGTAGCGACGAGTCGGGTCGATTATGTCGTTGAGCAGAGCACGGTCTTGAACATTTCCTTCTAATGCAGACGTACCACCGTAGGACGGCCCGTACAGAAAATGTGTGATGGCATCGATGGAGAAGTAATGGAGACTGCTAAAGATCTCATGTGGTGCATCACCTTGTGCCTCAATCAATGCCAGGTATTGGGACACTTTATCTTGTACCATACGTGCAGCTGGTCCCTTGAGCATCAGAGACTTCGAGTAAGCATTGGCAACCAGTTTCTTGCGTTCGCTGTGCTCTTTGACAGTGCTGAATGTGAAGAGATTCTGCTTGCCGTATGCATCGAACATACGATAGAACCACGTTCTCTCGAAACCGCTACCGGCACCATAGATTGTGCGAAGAGCATTCAAGCTGTTGCAATGAATCTCGTCGGGGCCGATACGCACAATTGGACCATATTTCTGATGGAGTGCATGGATAGTTCTTGTCCTGCTTCCTTTGTAATCCTCTAGAGCCAGGCGCCATTTGGTCAGAGCGAACAGTTTCGGTCCAGGGATTTTGCTTTTGGGGTTGAGATATAGAGGTTCGATGATCGAATGATATGCTGCTGCTACCACGAGAGCAAAGAAGACAAGGAGAGTTAGCATCTTTCGGTGTATGCAATGGCAAAGGATTGCTGCGGAAAGGAATCAGATTTCGATTGTCAGGTGAGTTACTGGTATCGATTCATCAACGGGTATTCGACAGATCTGATACCAACCCATTTATGAGTCTAATCATGACATATTTCAGAGTGTATTTTGTGGACAGCTGGGTTCTGTTTGACTAGGAGAGATAAACGTACCCCGCAGATGCGCGAGTCTCTCCGATCGGAGCGTCCGACATGGTCAAGATTGCCGATGAGTTGCAACATGCGAAGAAACATTCGTCGAGGGATTTCAGACCTGAACACTTATCTTGACTTTCCCACTGTATAGATTTCTGATGACAGTAGCGGGAGGGAAACGTGGTGATAGAATGATAGGTACATAGAGGAGAGCGTTCAATTGTGACGTCCGATTCTCCGCGGCTTATTGCCGGGTCGGACTTCCCGAAATGCAACCCCACCTTTCTTCCATTTTACACGAGTCATCGCCAGCTTCATGGCAATATACCGAAAGCAAGAACATACTTCTTCACAACTTCTTCCGCGGCCCATTCGGGTTTCAACATATGCCCATGGATGAGCGAGACAAGCCACTCGAAGCGTTTTGGTCTTGGCAGTACTAACATATGTCGTGCATCAATTCTCAGAGTCTCACTCTTGCCCATTTGCGACGAGAACGCGTCCTCCGTCAACACAGATAGAGACGCCATCGATATATGCCTGTGATTGTGTCAGCGTGGTGTGCTTGAAGCAAGTACGAGGCACGGCTTCAAGCGAAGGAACATAACATACACCTGCTCGACTGGCGAGATAAATGACAGTCCCGGCAATGTCTTCCTCATTTCCAGCTCGTCTAGCCGGAACGCGATCGAAAAGAGAGCTAAACATGTTCCCGGCTTCACCAACTGGATTCATCTTGCTTGGAACGACTGTTGTCACGATCAGCTGGACGGTTTTTCGTGACGCAGCAGTTGTGAGACTTACATCCAGGGTTGATACTGACGACTCGAACGTAGAATCGACTGAACTTGGCGGCTAGTAGTTTGACGAGATGGTCTGTTGCCGCTTTACTCGTGGCATAGCTGGTCAAGTCTACGTTCGTGGCATTGTGCATACTTGCGCAAGAGCTTGTTAACACAATGGCACCACGACCATCCTCTCTGCCCATACGTCCATCGGTCGAGGTGGTTTGCGAAGCTGCGGCCAAGAGTGGTAGCATTGCTACAGACAAGAAGTAGTGGGCGGTCGTGTTCACAGAGAAAGTATCGGCCCAGTCGGAATGCCGTGACGACCACATGGAAGCTTGCAGCTCAGATAACGGAGCCGAAAGAACGTCGCAAGCAACTGGAGGATCTCTTCGTATGCCAGCGTTCGAGATCAGTACGTCAAGGTGACTCTCTCGACTGCGAATCGTGGATGCTAGCTCTGCTATAGAGTCCTTTTTACTGACATCGCAGGCAAGCCTAGAACATGCGTGTCAGTAACTGAGTCGACAGATGAGACGTCCTAGTCGCTTACCCGATCGCTGAGCCACCTGCGGGGCGTCCAATCTCATTGAGTTCCGACACCTTTTCTGCAATCGGTTCAGTGGGTAACGCGACTACGTATACCTTCGCGCCATTCGTCACAAATCCCTGATAGATGCTGGTCAGTCTCGGGGTCTTGTCTTTGCGATAGAATACGAGCTTGAGGCACCCCCCCCCATACCTTGCTTATCATGAAGCCCAAGCCACTGGTTCCTCCTGTGACGAGAGCGACATAGCCTCTCACTCCAAACAGTCTTTCAATGTTGAGTGTTGACATGATGGTACGGAAACGATCAGTGCTCACAGCCCACTTACTGTCTAGTATAAGTACTAGATTGTGCTAATTACGCGACTTGCCTTGAGCTTTGTCGGACAGGCCGGACAGGTGCATGAAATATACCTTGCATATGTGGATCTCAACCTCTGTGAGCAAGGCTGGGTTGGAAGCTAATGTAAGCCTATCTTTCTTCAAAGTGATTGGGTCTTGTCGGAAGCTCCGAAAGATCATAGTGGTGTTGATAGCCCTGTCACTTTACCCCGCGATCCTCTATCATCGATAGGCTTCTTATCTAGCTACACCGACACCCATCAGGTCCAGCTCTGATGGCTTGTCGTACCACAGTACTGTCGCCCAGGGATATCAATGCCCAAGATTTCCTCCATTGAGGTTGTGACCTAGTATGTGAGGCTTTCGGTGCCTTTCCTTTCATAAGCACGGACAACTTCCCAACTGTCGATCTCTGGTACAACATCCAACACGAGCATGGAGAAGTCAAAGCAAGAAGCTTCTGCAGAGACTAACCCAGTATTCAAGATCGATGAAGATGTTGCTCAGGGGTCCGTCGCAGATATTACCTCTGGGTCTCAACATCTGCATCGGAGTCTTCGTGGTAGAGAAGTTCAGCTATTTGCCATCGGCGGAGCGATCGGTACCTGTATGTTACCTTCACGAGAAAGCAAGCTCGGCTTGACAGGAGCATGGCTGACTTTTCTAGCTCTCTACGTTCAAATGGGCTCGGCGCTCCCAAAGGGCGGCCCTGCCGGGCTCTTTATCGCCTTCGTCATCTGGGCATGGGTGATGTGGGCTGTCAATGAGTGCTACGGCGAGATGGTGTGCTACCTGCCAGTACCCTCACCTTTCATCCGCTTCGGTAGCGAATGGGTAGATGGCGCCGTCGGCTTCGCCATGGCATGGAACTTCTTCCTGAATATGGCAATCTTGGTGCCCTTTGAGATCGTCGCCGTGAACATCATGATTACTTTCTGGACGGACCGCGTTCCTGTGGAGGCTATCATTGTGGCGATGATTGTTCTCTATGCCTTCCTGAACACCATCACAGTGCGTTACTTTGGCATCTCCGAGTTCTACATGTCCATCTTCAAGGTGTTCCTGATGATCGGGCTGTTCTTCTTTACCTTCATCACTATGGTGGGCGGAAATCCTCTTCACGATGCGTATGGCTTCCGGTACTGGAACAATCCAAGCCCCTTCGTTGAGCACCTGGAGCTTGGTGCGACCGGAAGATTTCTCGGCATCCTCTCATGCTTATATCAAGCAAGTTTCTCGTAAGTTTTCACAATGTTCGTTGTGGCCTCTCCTGTTTTTCCGCTGACGATCGATAGTATCACTGGACCAGAGTATATATCGATGGTAGCAGCAGAAACCGAAAACCCCCGCAAGATACTACCTCCAGCCTTCAGATCATTCGTTTGGCGCCTTCTTGTGTTCTTTGTCGGTTCGGCGTTATGTATGGGAATCGTAATACCTTCCAACGATCCCACTCTCTTGGCGATACTCGGTGGCGATATAGCGGGTAGTGGCACAGGCGCTGCATCGTAAGTCTCAGCTACGTATTCGGTTGCAAGCGAAAATCCTGACCATCATCCTAGTCCTTACATCATCGCAATGCAAAGACTCAAAATATCCGGGTTGCCTCATCTCGTCAACGCCCTGGTCATCACGTCTATCTTGAGTGCCGGTAACGGTCTTCTGTACTCGGCAACCCGTACACTGCACGGCATGTCGCTTGAGGGTCACGCCCCGAAGTTCTTCTCATATTGCACCAAGAAGGGCGTTCCATTATGGGCTCTCTGCTTCTCGTTGTGTTTCTGCCTTTTGGCTTTCTTGCAGGTAAAGAGTTCTTCGGGGGTAGTCTTGAGCTACCTTGTGGATCTCGTCACCTGCTGTCAAATGCTCAACTATGGATTCACGGCATTGACATACCGGCACTTCTACGCAGCACTGAATAAGCAAGGAATATCCAGAGATACGCTTCCCTACAAAGGAAAGTTCCAGCCATATACATCCTATCTGGCTATGGGAGGCACTCTCTTCATGCTTCTAGCAGGAGGCTACGATGTGTTCCTCAAGGGTGGATGGAGCATAAAGTGGTTCATGCTTGATTATGCGATGATTGGCTTCTTCATCGCAACGTTCATCTTCTGGAAAGTTGTGTTTAAGACCACGTATGTCAGACCTGGAACTGCTGATTTGAGTCTGGGCGGATTGAAGGAAGAGATTGACAACTACGAGGCGATGTTCATTCCACGAAAAACTGGCAGGATTGAAAAGGCACTCTTCGAGTAGTGAAGGCTGGTAAGTGGATCGTTGTGATGCGCAGAGATATGAGCCCAAGATATGGTGCGTCCTTCAAATGCAAGCATTGTTTCGTATAAAGATATCCTTTACGATTTGTAGAAGCTTAGGCTGGCAATCTCGCGCCGAGAGAGTATTCTGTGGCCTGTCTAATAGTCGACAGGCTTACCACCTGGGGATAAATTGCAAGCTATCTTGTGAGAAATGCAGATAGTGGAGAGCGAGGAGTGCGTCTGTTCTCTTCACAGGTGGTGAGAGCGACTCGGTCTGGGCAAAGATGAAGGAGCCCGCTACTATATATCACCGTCCTCTCCTCCAGCTCTATCTCGATCATTCTAGTACCACTGCCACTCCCTTGACCTCCACTACAAACCGCCTGTCCGGCAAGTCCTTCACGCCAACCGTAGCTCTAGCTGGCGCCACCATCCGACTTTCGAACACCGTATTCCAGATCTCGTTCATGCCTGCATAGTCTCGCTCCATTTCAGTGAGATAGACCACGGCATCAATCAGATTATGGACACCTCCTTTCCCCTCAGTGGCGCCTTTGATGATTTCATCGATCGTTTTGAGGATTGTCTTGGTCTGCTCTCGAACATCAGGTACTTTGCCATCTTCAATGCCCGTCACAGTGCCATCAGGCAGTATGCTGGCAATGCCGGCAATGTAGATGGTTCGACTGCCGCTTGACACTGATCGTGCTTGAGGAAAGCGAGTGAGGCCTTCTGGTGCATCTGGGTCGAGCAGGAAGGCTTGTCCGTTGGGTGACATTGCAATGATGGTAGATGGTTGGAATTGGACAAGTAGCTAGACGATAGTTCGTATGAGAGGCCAGCAATATCTTGCTGAGAAAACCACACTTCTTGATTTAAGTAGTAAATTCATGTCATCGCTTGGTACAGCACTTGTTATAGTGCGCCAAAATCTTGCGTCGGAATGTCCGACACGCTGCATGAGCCAAAATGTTCAATCTCTAAGGTTCCTTTCCACACCGTGCAAGGCGACACGATGACACGATAAGACAAAGATCCTAGTCAATATTGGTTTTCGGACTTTCCGCTCACCGATTCTCAAGCTGCTAAGGATCCAGCAGGCTTCTCTTGATAGCACAACGCACAAACTTCTGTAACACAGTCATATATTAGGGACCGACACTGTTCTCACAGTAGTTTACAGCTCTCGCTATACTCTTTCCGACTCGATCAAAATGCAGTTGCTTCAATCCTCCTACTCAGAGGTCTTGCGCACCAACAGCGCATACATAATCGGATTCGTTATCATTGGCTTGGTGGCACTCCTCATCTCTGTACGTCTACTGTGCATTGTTTGAGCTACGCCTTAGACTAACACTATTGAAGTGGGCATATGGCACAGATATCAAACGAATCAAGGGCATACCCGAAGCTCCCGGAGCGATACCTATATTCGGTCATCTGCTCAAACTCGGAGAAGATCACGCTTCTTCGTGTGAAAATTGGTGGCGCCAAAACAATGAGCCAGTTTTCCAAATCAAGTTGGGTAATACGCGAGCCGTGGTATTCAATTCGTTCGAGGCTTGCCGCGATATCTTGGTCAAGCACCACAACGCAGTGATAGATCGTCCTAAGCTCTACACTTTCCATGGAGTCATCAGCAGCACACAAGGCTTCACGATAGGGAGCAGTCCTTGGGATGCTAGTTGCAAAAACAAACGCAAGGCAGCTGGAACCGCTCTTTCCAGACCAGCCATGCGCAACTACCATCCCATGTTTGATCTGGAGAGTTTCTGCATCGTGAGAGATATGCACAAAGACAGCAACTTTTCAGACCCGTCTGTGGAAATCAGCATCCGACCTTACATCCAAAGATTTGCTCTCAACACGACGCTGACGCTTTGTTACGGAATTCGCATGGACGATACTTACGACGATCTTCTTCGTGAGATCCTGCATGTAGGATCAGCCATTTCCCTTCTACGAAGCGCATCGGAGAACATGCAGGATTATGTGCCAGCACTTCGATATCTTCCAAACAACGAGAAAGATGCCCGTTCTAAAGATCTCCGGTCGCGTCGCGACGCATACCTCAACCTTCTACTCGACAAAGTGCGTGAGATGATCAAGAATGGCACGGATAAGCCATGCATCAGCGCAGCTATCTTGAAGGACGAAGAGACCAAGTTGACCGGAGTCGAAGTATCTTCGATCTGCTTATCGTTGGTCAGTGGTGGATTCGAAACCATCCCCGGAACCTTGACCTCCTGCTTAGGATCGCTTTGCACACCGGAGGGACAAATCTTCCAAAAGCGCGCTTATGCCGACATCGAGCGTCACTATCCGGACATTCGCGATGCCTGGCAGAACAGCTTCCAGGAGGAGAAGGTGCCGTATCTCAAGGCAATCATTCAGGAAGCCGGTCGATACTACACCGTGAGCTCTATGAGTCTGCCACGCCGAACCGTGACCGAAGTGAACTGGAACGGCGCCATAATTCCACCCAAGACGATGATCCTTGTGAATGCACAAGCTGGCAACCACGACGTAGACCATTTCGGTCCCGATGCTGGAGTGTTCAATCCTGAACGCTGGCTCGAGCCTATTACAAAGGAAAACGACACGGGTCCTTTCCAGGAAAGAGTTCTCACATCTCAAGCTCATTTGTCGTTCGGGGCTGGTACTCGAGCTTGCAGTGGCCAGCTCATTGCCACCCGTCTACTGTATGCCGCCCTCATCCGCATCCTGTCTTCTTACCAGATCGTTGCGTCTGAGTCCGAGCCTCCAAACACAGACTACGTGGACTACAATCAATTCAAGACCGCACTGGTCGCTATACCGCGAGACTTCAAAGTCAGACTTATCCCCCGCGATAAACAGGTTATGGAGGAATGCATGCAGTCGGCGTTTGAACGGACGAAGGAGCATTATAGGGAAGACATCAAATCTGTGTAATGGGATCTTATCGGTCTTTGCCATTAGTCATCGACCGGGAGTGTGAGCGCGAGCAAGGGAGGTTGGACAAGATTTGCCGATTCAGGGTCCATCCTGCCCACGTGCTAAAGTTTGTAACTCCCACCATTATTCCATGCGACTCCCTCGAAGAGGTAGAGCGTATCATTCATCGCAGAAACGCGTGATGGCTAGCAGAGTAGAGACTTATCCAAAGGAACTTGATGTGGTGTTATCATCCGATGAAGATAGTTTATGTCTCAGGGAAACTGTGCATTTCTGCAGTTGTACGCGTTACAAACTTTAGCATACGGGAAGGATCGAAGAGCCGTCACGGTCGAGAGATAAGCAAGCACCACCACCAGAGACCTGGTCAGCGACAATAAATATACAGACCGGATTCACAATGATTGTTTACCACTAGAATGCCGTGCGAACCTCGCATTCACGCATCAGCGCGTGCCAAAGTTTCCTGTACGCGTTGCCATCGGCGCAAGAAGAGATGTGATCGTACCATCCCCTGTTGTGGGAATTGCGCAGCTGTCCAACATTCTTGCAGTCTTGCAGAAGAGACTCATGACAGCGCAACGTATTCGGTCGCGTACGTTTCTCATGGCGGCATTGAATATCTTCTAAAAGTCTTGGTTGACAATTTCATAGATTTGTCCAAAGCCTTGAAGAGCGGATACGCGAATTGGAAGGACAGCAAGCCATCCTGGCGTCACCCGGGGTACATCAAGATCCAGTGACTGAGTATGCACCAGAAGGCTCTCTGCCTGAGATCGGCGAGACCACCGGGCATGAGGATACCGCGATGGAAGTCTTGAGACAAGACGCAGGCCTCCTCTTCGCTGACCAACACGTATCGGATCTCGTTTCCAATGTCGACGCCGGTATCGTGCCATCACCAACTACATCAGCATCGCGGAATGTCGACGAAACACTTCGCAATCGTCCTCGTACAGCAGAGACCCTCGATCAAAATTTGAGAGACGTCTCCCTCGCAGCCGTGGCAGAGCCCTACTTGGGCACCATTTCTGGGTTGACATTCGCAAAGTTGACGCAAGCAGTGCTTCGTAGACTGTCCCCAGATGGTAGGGATTTCGTGTTCAGGACCAACATAAACGGAAATACAGTGCCTATCGAAGGTGCTACGAATCTGCACCTGGATCTCATCAGCAGCATGTATTTTGATTACGATCAAGCAATTGACTTCTCTCTCATCGCGGAAGAGAGCACGATACCTCTGTTCGATATTCCGACTCAGAGGGAAATGATCAAACTTCCCACTCGGACTGAGGTCCTGCGTCTGGCGACGTTCTACTTCGATCATTCTCACACTTTGTATCCCATCGTCCACCAGCAAGAAGTCATGTCAGACATTTATTTAGTCTTGCAAAGTCCCGACCACCAGCTCACGATGTCTCCACCGTGCTTGTTTCGCGTCTGGATGGTCTTGGCCATTGGTTCCACTACACATTCTTCAATCGCGTTGACAGAAGAATCTGTGTCACAATTATACTATGAGAAGGCCATGACATATTTTGATGCGTCTATGGACCACGGTGATATAGTAAGTAGGTATGGTCAGCTGAGAATCAAGTGCTAACACAGGCAAGATTGCATTAGAAGTTATCATGCTTCAAGTATCGTTTTCCTTCTTCAATCAATCGGGTCCAAGTATGATGACTACCATGACAGCTAATGCACATACTCTCGGCTAACAGATTGCTCTACAGACACCTGGTTTCTTGTAGGTACCGCTGCACGCTTAGCCCTTGGTATGGGTCTTCATTGCGAGTCGACCTACCAATCTTTGTCGAATGCTCAAGCTATAAGGCGTAAGCGATTATTCTTCTCGATATACATGATGGACAGGTGAGGTGCCATAGCTTGTTGACTCGTGTAAAGCTATCAGCTACTGACACCGCCATGTTCAGGTTGGTCTCCATCACTCTCGGTAGACCATTTGCCATTCACGAGGATGACGTTGACATTTCGGTGAGTGTGCACTCCAGGTTGCGACTTTGAGCGACCTTACTGACTTCGTACGTGATTAGCACTTCGCTATCGAAGCATGCGAGGAGTTGGATCACAGTCCCTCTGCTCCTTCCAGTACTCTGTGCAAACCACCACTCACCGTCACTGAGCATATTTTACGACTGCGAAAGATTGCTAATGACATCGCCACGAAAGTATACTGTAAGCGCGTGGTTTCACGTTATTCAGCAATAGAGCGGCAGCAGACCTTGGAGGCACTCCACAAAGATCTGGTACAATGGCGACAAAGCGTCCCATTCCCATTGCCGAACTTACATACCAAGGTACCACATGGATGTACGAGCTGGTACGACCTCAATTTCTACACACATCTCACAGCACTTTATCGTCCATCGCCTCTTTTCCCAACACTAGACATCGACAGAATCAACCTCCTCACGGAAGCGGCAGCCATGGCTATACGCCATGCAAACAGTATGCGCTTACAAAAGCGTCTAGCTTTCAACTGGTTGACTCTGCTCACGATATACAACGCGGTTATAGCTCTTGTGTATTCCGTAACAGTACGTCCGGAAAATCTTGCTACTTCGCAAGAGTGTATGCGTGCAGTAGAAGATCTAGAGCTAGCGGCTGAGCTGTTCACCGTCCTGGCCGTGAAGTTTCCCGCCTCGAGAACAATTGGTGCAATGGTGGCACAGATCATCGATCGCTACAGACTACTGGGCGCTGGTCCGCCAACTTGAGCTGTTGTTGGGTGAGAGTTTAGCTTGAAATTATGACTCTGCTTCTCCATCGGACAAGCCGAAACATCGAGAAATCAGTCATCTCCACAATCATCCATGGCGGAGAGAAACGACTTTGCATACCAAACACAGCCATGACAGAACCTATCGCTGCAACGTCAAAGCTCACTTCTGGTTGATGCATGTGGTAAAGCCCTATCTGGAGTCAACGAGGAGTTCTTTCGTCACCACGGCTAGTTTGGCTGGTGTGAAGCCTGGAGGTAGTTCTCTGCCATATGCGATCAGCAAAGCAGCTCAAATCTATCTCGTCAAGACGTTATCCAAAGTTTGCGCACCCAATATTCGAGTCAACAGCGTGAGCCCGGCTCTCATGCTGACAGATTGGGGTATGCATTTCGAAGAGAAGGGACAGCTTGCGCAGGCGGCGCGCAACGAACTCAAGCGTCCGGTCACGATACAGGTATGTGTATTTACACAAATTTGCTAACAACTTGGTATTGATATCGGCTCAGGATACCGCAAATGTCGTTCGAATGCTGCTTTTCAATGACTCCGTGACCGGACAGAACGTGGTAGTAGACTGTAAGAATGCAGCTGATACAAAATTTGACGGATTTCTTACTGACAGCATTTGTCTTGATGGGTGACTCGTAAATGTCGTGAAGTACTCTGGGATTCTTCAAAGTCACCTTGACATCTGCTAGACTACATCATGAATTAAAAACAATCTGCAACACGTCTTTCCAACCAAGCATTTAGTGTTTGAAGTCAGGGTTGAGATGCTCTTCGAGCATGTAACTCGGCTGGAACTCGACGAACAGTGTTTCCTGAAAGAACAGTCAGCAGGACTCGCGGATCAGTAAGGTTTGTTAAGACTTACAGGTTGACTGGCCGATTGGAATGTGCTCATCGCTTCATCATCAGGTACGATCACCTTTGGAAGCCCCGTAGCTTCAACCATGAGCTGAATCCGACAACTTTTCTCTAATAGTGTGTAAAGATATGCTGCCTCGTCGACCGTTTCACCAACCGTGATCAAGCCATGGTTGACCAAGATCGCAGCTTTGCTGTCGCCAAGCGCACGCGCGATATTGGTACCTTCGTCCTGACCAAACGCTATGCCTCCGTAGTTGCGATACACAGAATGTGCTTTGTAAAAGTAACACACATCCTGGCTGATCATGTCAAGCTCACGGCCGAATGAAGCCCATGCTTTACCATATAGCGAGTGAGCATGACATATAGCGTGTGCGTCAGGACGGGCCAGATGGCAAGCAGTGTGTATCGAGACACCTGCAGCATTCGCTGGTACGGACTAACCAATAGACCCATCATTCAGCACTGATAACCAGAAAAACCCACGGATTGGAGAACTCACCCTGTTACCATCCACAATGTTCCCTCGCATATCAAGGCAAATCAAACCACTGACTTTCATCATGGAGAAATGGACACCCAAGGGATTGATCCACAGCCTATCGCTGAACTCGGGATCTCGGACGCTGATATGGCCGGCGATACCCTCTGCATAGCCCTCACGGCCAAAGATTCGAAAGGCGCCGGCGAGGTGTTCAAGTGTCCATCGTCGTTCTTCTGCGAACGATGCAAATCTGGGAATGGTAGCTACTGGCTTGCCGGCGTGACCCATCGCTTCGAGTGGCGTGAGTGGCTTCGTGGATCGTGCAAGAGACTTGATGGCTGGATCAGTGACCCCGAGGGCGATTGGTGACATCGTAGGCGAGTGGTTGTGTGATGTTCTCACGGGATATCAACGAGTACAAGGAGAAAACGAGTTCACTCTGATGTGCTTGCTGGGATAGACAGTTGCCATTCTTGCCGTCATCTTATAGCATATAACTTGGCGTCGTCTCGGAACGGAAGTCACTCCAAAGTTATGCGGTCGGCCATGCCGCCGGACATGCCGACACCGCCGTGACATGCAAAGATAAGCAAAACAACTCCAGGTTATCGCTTTTGTACCGCTATCTGCATGTCGTAGAGGCTTACTCTGTGCTGTAGTAGACTTTCTTGCTGGAATTGGCTCAGCAACTCGTTGACCGAGGAACAAAAAATTGCGAGAGTGTTTCATTCTAGATACAGTCAGAACCAAACAACGAGCTTGCATGATAGTATTCATAGTCAGTAGTGTAAAAAGATGCAACAGCTAAACAATTGATGGTGCCATAACAAGGTTTACAGATGAGAAGTGCAGAACTAGCAGCACAGTATAAGTTCCTTGAAATTGAAGCGTCGTGCAGTCAATTCAGCACGATGCGATGTTCGAGATAGCATTGACATGAGGTCGGCGTCGTCAAAAAATCAAAGTATCGAGGGTTATATGTTTGCGTGACAGCAATTTGAGCACATACGGCCACAGTCAGCTGAAAACTGGGCATCCCGTCCGCTCTGCCATACATAAGCAGTTGAACGGCAGATTAGTACTACGGTGGGTGACCACGTGGGAATCCCTGCTGCTGTATGTTTTGCTCATCTTCTTCCCAAATGTTTTGTCAAGAGAGTCCCCACATAGCTTTTGACAAGCAGTTGAGAAGTACATTCACCCCAGGGATCCGCAGGGTGACCCAAGCGTAGTCCTTGTTTGTACTTCCAAATTCCGACGTTGAGCATCGATACAGTTTTGGCACATAAACATCGTCATCTTTGTGTCTTGATTCTCGAAGACAATCGGGATGATCGGAAACCGCTAATTTCCATCACTGTTCCTTCATCATTGCCTGATGATGTTGTCACCTAGCTTTGCCGCGCTGTTTACCGGAAGAGCCCAGGAACCCCGAAGCAGGTTCGTGAGGTTTCAGAAAAGGCTTGACTGCAACATCGTCATTCCACTCCCATCTATCATACTGACATTCGTCTTGAGGTCTTAGATGGATTGGCAAGGGCAGATAACTTTGCATACGAGTCCGCTCAAACGTCTGGGTATTTTCTTTCCTCTTGGCAGGTACGCAAGCCGTTTGACGGTGCAGAGTAGTCCCCAAGACTCCTGAAGTCTATGCCTTGTGTGCCTTGCATGACGTTGATCTGATCGGGCCGCGCAGTTGCATGGGATAATATCTTATCGATCTTCCATTTGCAGATTAGTTGTTTTGCGTCGCGTCCTTCTTTTTCAGCAGAGGCATGACGGATGTCAAGTCTTGATGTCGAAGACATATTCAGTCATACTCTATTCTTGGACAGTGTACACATGTTGAGAGGTTGATGAAACCCCACAGCCTTCTGTGGGATATTGCTGTTGCGAAGCTGCGTGGCTTTGCAGCTACATAGTTGGAGAGAAGTCCGTCCTCCAACTTCTGCTCGCGCTCGGGACCAGGTCTGGCACTGCCAGAACTGGTTGTGCATTGCCCAATTCGACCATGCAGACGCTGATCGATGCGGTTCAAAGCGGCAGTGCGTCACGCGATAGTTCTGAATCACATCAACGGGACCGTACAGTACAGGTCAAGATCATGGTATATACTACTATTCGAAGTGAAGCCATTTTCGTGTTCGTGTTCACGTTCACGCGCGTCTTCAGAGGTTTCTACGTGGAAACGTGGACGGTGGGGTACCTTTCTGGGCAGACCGGGATTAGAGCTCTGGAGGCTGGAGCTGACGAGTACGGGAGGATTGTGGACCTGTGGAGCAGTGAAGGTAGCGTTCGTGCGGAGAGATGGATCTGGCATCTGGCTGGCGTTACAGGAAAACAAAGAACCGAGCAAGTTAAGAGCGAACAGGTAAGCTCACGGAGCGCAGAAAGAGACCTCCTATTCTTCCGGCCGGCGGCTATGGCTATGGTTGAAGCCATCGGGGCTATTGTGCCTGGCGAGTCAAGCACGTAGAATCAATCTGAAGACGATGCTCAAAGTCTCACAAAATTGGCCATGTTCTGATGACTCATGGGCGAGCGACAAACATTGTGCAATTGGTGTCGGTTCTCGCGGTACGAAGTTCTGGACAAAGAAATATCCGGTCGACGAATACGTACGCAACCTTGCTCAGTGATGCCATAGCACGTAGACAGACGCAATTCCACGACATTTAGAATCCGGCGCAGGAAACAACGCTTCGTTACTGAATCTCGGACAGCGTATGTTGTGACAATGTATGCCATTTGATGTCGGCTGTTCTCGTGCGTAACACTGTAGTTGATACTGGTGGATGCGTGTGTGGAGAGTGGAGACTCGAGCGGACAAAACAGTCTGGAGTCTGGATCAAATCAAATCGACACGAGTTCTGCCGAAAGGCCAAATGCGGGCAAGGGTCTTTCTCCAGAAGCGCCAACGAGCACGCATCGGCCGCATCGCCCACTGCGTCGTGGCCGCTTCAAGAGATGTCATGCGTCCATTTGACAAAAATTGCGAATCGCTCCACTTCGCAAGTGCAGTGGCCGATGAGCCAAGGGGGTCAATGGGTCACAGGTAGCCCGTTTTATCTTGCACCATCGTGCTGTCTAGAGGCGCTCTTCAATTCTATTTGTACATACCAAGTCTGCCTTGCTCAACCTCGTCCAACCCTCTGGCACACCGCGTTTCCACAGACTTGCATTATCAGCATCCATCGCTCGCTTGTGACACCGCTCGGCGTACCTGCAGCAAGCGCTTGAACTGTCTCGGATCGACGACGCCCTATTGGCGACCCTTATCAAAAACTATCTCGCCCAAGCCTCACCGCTGCAGCAGCAGTTCTCGACGACAGGTACGCACACTATTCGTTTCCTGTTTTCTTGTTTCTGCCCCTCCGAGGAATGAAATTTGCTTCTTGTCGAGCATCGAGCAGATGGTGTGGAATCTGCGCCAGCCGTGTTTCCGATGGTCTGCAAAGCCGATTCAGGGAGCCCGCTGACACATGCGACGACAGTTAGATTCTCGGGCGACAACTATCTTCAGACTTTACATAGATAAGCACGCTCGCTTCTCTGCAAGGCGCGCCCTGTCTGTGTTCAGTGCTGTAAAATACCGCTGTTTGCTACAATACGCCAATAATCCCTCGGCCACCCTCGGCTTAAGTTGCATGTCAACCACATTCGTTTTATCTTAAATCGCGCTTCCTGCTCGTCTGATAAAGATGAGTCCTCCGCAGCAACATGCTCGTACTCAGACGTCCAATACCCGCCGAGCCGCTCCCACACATGCTCGCACGCTAAGACCTCCTCCACTGGGTCCTAGAAAGAACAGCCACTCGGGTCATTCAAGAAAGACTTCTATCGGCACAAAGACTATCACCACTTCTGCCAAGAACAACCACAGAACAGATACAGCTATCGCCCCAGAGGACGAAGACATGGCCGGTCTTCCTCAGTTCTGGTGAGTGGACATTGTCGTCGCTGGCCCTTCATGCACTAACCAGTCTTAGTGCTACCTGCGAGAAGCAGATCCTCACACCTGCCTGTAACTCGATCCTCTACTGTTCAGAGAGCTGTCGTCGAAAGGACCACAACAAGCCTCTCAGTCATTCGATCTTGCCCTCAGAACCCTCGCCGCAACCCACCACTCCTAGAAGCTCGTACTTCTTCGATGACCACCAGCATGAGATCCTCCCAATGCGATCACCAACCGTTGTTCGTCCCCCATCGTTGGCATTCTCGGACGACAGCTTTGACCTGTCCGGCAATGAAGAGCAACCTCAATATCGTCGCAGCGAGAGTGATGGGTCTCGCTACTTCTCGCACTACAACCATCACTCTGCCGACCACAGTCCTCGTCGCGCGAGCTATGATCCGTATACCCCATCGTTGTCACACACACCGGCTTCGCTTCTCAGTACTGTCGGATCATATCTGTCTACTCGCCCACTGCCAGGTCGCAAGAACCCTTACAGTGCTTCTTTCAGCTCTCTCTCTGTTGATCTCGTGACGCCGGTCGTCAATGCAGAGTCACTGGCCCCAACGACCGACCTCAGTCATCAGGCCGCTTCGCTTCGCAGCACCGCAAGTACAAGCACTGCATTCCGCGTCGTCGAGGGAGAGATGAGCTATGGCAAGAAGGATTACATGTCCGGCACTTCGCCCAGCAAGGGTAGTCTTCGACAACTTTTCTTCCACGAGGCCATGCAAGCTCCTCCCAGACATGAGTAGCATGCATGCATCCTCCGTGTTTCACTTTTGCATATTGAGTTTAATTTCACGAAGTTTATGATGGATACAAGGTTATGGAACAATATCGCGCCATCTTGATAAAAGAAGGTATCAGCATAGGGCATTATAAAAACCATAAAGGCCCGGATTTGGTCTTTCGGAGTTGGGCATTACAAAAAGTGTTTTAGAATCCTTACGAATAAAATATTGTCAGCTCGAATGATAGCGTTTGTCATTCGATCGCGTTTGTTCAACGAAAGCCATCGTCATTGCATCTTCCCATGAGATCAAATCTGAATGAATCAATCAAGCATTGGTCTCTCGTCTATCTCATCGGTATTCTACCATTCAGTGTCCAATCACATGCGGTGACATTGGTGGTGGGGGTTGTATACAAAAGACGAGAATTTGTGCATGCATATCTGGCCCGTGCCGCGCAGACGCGCCTGTGCCAAAGCATTCTCGCTTTCGCTGGAAGCACATAATCTGTGACTTCTGTTCGACTTGACAAATGCAAAATGCAATGCGAAGGGTAGTCATAACAGGCCTGGGAGCCGTCACACCTCTCGCAGTTGGTGTGTCTGACCGAATTGTTGTTCACTCGCAGCGGGAATGCTCATGGAATGTACAGGCGTTCGACCGACTTGGAAGCGACTGATCGATGGCCATTGTGGAATAGCAAACATCAGAGACAGAGACTCAAAGTTTGCGACTCTGCCATCGCAAGTTGCGGGTGTCATTCCTCCTGGCAATAGAGTGGATGGTGGGTGGAATTCCAAAGAATGGTTACAGCTGGGCGTGAGCGACACAGGTTCCTTTGATCATTCAACGATTAGTTGACAGTGGAATCAGGATGACCGGAAAATGGCATTATTTTCACAGTATGCCATGGCTTCAGCGGAAGAGGCCCTTCAAGACGCTAAATGGATGCCTCAGTCCGAGGAGGATCTTCAAGCAACGGTATGTTGGCAGAGTATCGTGGGCCACAATGTAATACAATCCTAAATCTGCTTGCAGGGTGTCTACATTGGCTCTGGTATAGGCAGTCTGGATGATGCCTACAACACAGCTGTAGAGTTCGAAAAGGGTGTACGCCAAACCTTCTACTACCACATTGGAGGGTGGAAAACTCACACTACCGCAGGGCTACAAGAAAGTATCGCCGCTATTCGTTCCCAGACTTCTGATCAACCTGGCCGCAGGTCACATATCCATGAGGTACGGGTTCAAGGTGCGTGTGACTTTACCAGAATGATGACAGACCGATTGGACTGACGGTAGCAGGGGCCTAATCATGCAGCGACAACGGCTTGCACGACAGGAGTCCATGCCATCGGCGATGCTGCCCGTATGATCACATTCGGAGATGCAGATGTTATGGTTGCCGGGGGTGCAGAATCTTGCATTCATCCACTCGCCGTTGCTGGGTTTGCTCGCGCCAGAAGCTTGGCTACAGATTGGAACGACAACCCACAAGAGGCTTCAAGACCATTCGACAGATCGAGAGCGGGTTTTGTGATCGGCGAGGGAGCTGGTGTTGTGGTGCTTGAGGTGAGTATTACTATTGTACTCTATAGTGCGATATGTTCTAACCTTATTCGTCATACAGGAGTTGGAGCACGCAAAAGCACGCGGAGCCTCCATTTACGCCGAAGTCAGAGGCTATGGCCTCTCGTCTGATGCACATCATATGACTGCCCCTCGAGAAGACGGTCAGGGGCCATATCTCGCCATGAAGCGTGCGCTAAAGCAAGCCGGCATCAAACCTGGCAGTGTCGACTACGTGAATGCTCATGCTACCTCGACTGTACTTGGTGATGCCGCTGAGAATCGTGCCATCAAGACACTCTTGCTTGGTGAACAAGGCTACACGAAAGCTGGCGAAGTCAATATCAGCAGCACCAAAGGAGCAGTAGGACATTTGCTGGGAGCTGCTGGAGCGGTAGAGACCATATTCACTGTACTGGCCTTGCAAAATGTATGTGCCAGACTCCAAACACAACTGAGTTCGACTAATTTGACATAGAATATTCTACCACCAACTTTGAATCTCGAGCAGGCAGGCGACCCTGCGACCGACTTCGATTGCAATTATGTACCAAACACAGCTCAGGGTCACAATGTGCAAGTCGCTCTATCCAACAGCTTCGGATTTGGGGGAACGAATGCAAGTATTTGTCTAAGCAAGTACCAAGACTGAAAACATCTTTCCGAATCCGAAGCTTATAGCATTGTCGGAAACGTCCGCGTCTATAGAAGAAAAATGATCTTGATGGAGAGAGTGATTCTTGTTGCTCGATGGAAACTGTCAATCCTCACGAAAAGCGGCGCGCCCCAGGTTTGCCCAGCGGGCCGCCGCCCACAGATGCCCCACCTTGGGCCGATAAGTGACGGGACTCCAGGTCATATCTCTATACCGCGATTTTTCTTCTTGCTGCTTTGCTTCTTCCCTTCTGGAGAAACATCACAAATCCTTGTGCGTCCTCCAGAAAACAACAATGTCTTCTCCAGCCGGGCCCTTGATGCTTGGCTCAAATGATGAAGGCAGCCAGAACGCCATTTATCTTCGGCTGAAAAATAGAAGCCAGCGCTATCATGCAAAGATTCCGGTGCTGAAACGATTGCCCTTCCCTTCCATTGCGATTATCTCGTTGCTGGTGCTCGTCAATGTTCTGGTGTGGATTGTTGTTGGTATAGTCCTTGTGAGTAGACCCTGACTTGACTGCTTGTGGAATATGACTTCTAATCTGCAATAGAGCTATCACACGTAAGAAATTGTTACGGCAAGGAAGTATCGTCATATTGACTGTCGATCAGATCGCTGGTCTCTACTGCTGTACTAGCATATTCCCTAGGCCTCAGACATGCTCTCGACGCAGATCACATCTCGGTATCGATAAAACATGCACTTGGATTTTGATTTCAATGCTAATACAGAAAGGCGATTGACCTCATGACACGCCGTCTCATTGCAGCTGGCCAACGTCCAGTAACAGTTGGCACATTCTTCTCACTGGGCCACTCGACGTATTTGAGCCCTACATACACCTTTCCATGTCAAGCATACTGATCTGTGCCTAGTATCGTTGTAATAACATCCATCGTGGTGGCTTCGACAGCAGCCGCCGTCTCATCGCGATTTGGAGCATTCTCTAGAGTTGGTGGCATCATCGGAAGCAGTGTCTCGGCCACCTTCCTGATCGTGCTTGGTATCATGAACGTGTTCATTTTGTACAAACTTATCAAACAGCTTCGTGAGATCATCAATTCTCCCGCTGACTCGCCTGAGCCCGAGTTCACCATTGAAGGCGGAGGATGTCTGTTTCGTGTATTGAAAGGCATGTTCAAGCTCATTGATCGGTATGTTGTTGGTGGAACGAGAGTCAGATGTAACTGGAGCTGACAGAAATTGTGCAGTCCATGGAAGATGTATCCGCTAGGTGTTCTCTTCGGCCTAGGATTCGACACATCATCAGAGATCGCCCTGTTGGGCATCAGTGCCATCTCCGCCAGCCAGGGAACATCCATCTGGCTCATCCTCATATTCCCTGTTCTATTCACCTCGGGCATGTGCTTGCTAGATACTATCGATGGATCTCTCATGTGCGCCGTCTACACTTCTACCCGTCTCGCAAAGGACCACATCGCTGTACTATATTACCAGGCTGTTCTCACTGGTGTCACCGTGCTCGTGGCTGTGGTGATCGGTGTTATCCAATTCCTCGGTATGTTGCAGGGAGCGGCTGATCTCGAAGGCGGATTCTGGGATGGTGTCGAAGTTGCAAGTGACAATTATGACATTATCGGTAAGTTGCCCTTTCTCGTGTCACATCTAGAACTGTACTAAAACCATTTTAGGTGGTGCCATCTGTGGCAGTTTTGTTGTCTTTGGTGTCGCGAGCGCTATTCTCTATCGACCATGGAGAAAACGTGTGGATGCAAAGCGAAACGCGCTGGTTCTTATGAGACCATACGAAGAGGACCAAGACCAAGTGAGAGAAGCTCATGGACAACCCGAGATCATGCTCGAGGAGATCTCAACACCACAAGTTCGTGCTGACAGGAAAGGAGATATTGTGGTGTAATTAGGACCAACTTACAAGAACCGATTCTATCTCCGATCTGTTTCCAAAACACCTTGCAGCATAACAACTTTTTGAGATTCGGAAGCTCAGTGCTTCAGCTTCTTCCCACTCAGTTCAAAACATCCGGCACTGCTTCAATACCTTCCGTGATATAGCGCTGTACGGTATCTGCTTGCTCTGCATAGAATTTGTGCATAGTCTCATCATTGACATAGCCCATGTGGGGTGAAAGAACCACAAGTGACCGGCCATCTTTGCCCCAGGCAGTGTTACGCCAAGGGCTGTTTAGAGGCAGTGGCTCCACGTCAAAGACATCCAACGCTGCACCCCTGATAGCACCCTGGTTGAGAGCATCGAGTAGCGCCTTTTCGTTGATCAGGGGACCGCGAGAGGTGTTGACCAGAATGGCATTCTTTTTCATGATGGCGATCTCAGCTGCGCCGATAGTGCCTCTGCTACGATCCGAGAGCACATAGTGCATACTGACGACATCTGCTGTCTTCAGCAGCTCTTCTTTGGTCACAGCTTTGATGGAACCTTTGGGAAGGCCTGCCTTCTCGGCTGCTTCGTCAGCTTTTTCTTGGGTCAAGTTTGCACTCCACGAGACGACCTTCATTCCAAATCCTAGGATGGCTGTACGCGCAGCATTGGTACCAAGCCTACCGAGACCAACGGCTCCATAAGTCTTGTTGGAGAGAGTGAAGCCAAGACCTGTTTGGAAGGCACCACCTGAGCGCAAAGCGGCATCCTCGATTGGTATGCGAGAAGCAAGAGCAAGGATGAGGGCGAAACAATGCTGAGTCGTAGCGTCATATTCAGGTGCTGGAGCTATCAATGAGGGGAGGTCCGCATGAGTGATGTTGCGATTGCCCGGAGCGGTAGCAACAACGATGCCGAGTTCTCGTGCGGCTTCCATGTCGATAGCACGATTGCGTCTGGCGGTGGTAACAAGGAGTTTGAGGTTGGGCAGCGCAGCGAGCAAGTCTTTGGGAAATGGAGTCCGCTCCCGCATGGAGCTGATAATTTCATATTGACCGAGACGAGTAGCCAGTGCTTTTATGTTCTCCGGGCTGTTGGGCGATATGGTGTCGGGGAAGCTGTCGACATTGAGATTCTGGATGTGCTTGAAATAGGTGGGGCCTATGCCAGCATAGTCGTCCAAAATGGCAAGAGAAGGCATTTTTGCGTGAGAGCTGAAAAACAAAGTGTTGGAAGAAGAATGGCTCAGAAGGTGTAGTGGAGCGGGACAGAACGGTAGTCAGTCTGGTTCTTACGATGATGTGCTGAGGGGCAGGAGCTTCCCCCGGATGCTAGCAGCGGTATATACGAGAGGCTTCATCATGTCAGTGCCGAGGCAATGATTGATGGTGGATATATGAGCAGTATGAGCAGGAAGAAGCAAAAGCACCTCTTCCTGACATGCAACAATACCGAGGCCACGACACGAGGAGACGTTTTTGACAGAGGCAAAAGAGGAAGGCACCAAGGCGCAAGAGCAAGTGAAGGCTTGGCATCGGATTGTGATTGTCGATTGCTCCACACTTCGCGACAGCCAGCTCGCGCGAGCTTCTTCTTCTTCTTCGTCTTCCCATGTCTTGGTAGTAATCAGCTTCCATTCTTACAGCAGGATCGCCAGCGATCATGGGCTCTCTGCTACAGTTGTCCGACGTCGCCGAGTTGATCCCACGACGTGATGCTAACTGCTTCCGCGAGAGTGTCGCCGACCTGCTTGGCCGCACGTCAACTCACTTCCCTGGCGCCCAGCCAGTGAGCTTTTCGCGCCGCCATTTCCGTGAACTGCAAGACACCGACTACTGGCTATGTGAGAAGACCGACGGCATTCGCTGCCTCCTCTACTTTACTACCTTCCCTGACGGCAACAACGGCCATCGAGAAGCCCATATGCTCATCGATCGCAAGAACGACTACTACAATATCGATAACGAACATTTTCACTTCCCACTCCCCGACGGCCCCGACGCCAGTTATCATACCGAAACTCTGCTAGATGGCGAGCTTGTTCTGGACACGCTACCCAATGGTGAACAACAGAGAACCTACTTGGTCTTTGACTGTCTTGCTGTCGACGGCAAGTCCTTGCAACAGCGCACATTGGACAAGCGGCTGGGTTATTTTGTCGAATCCGTACTCAAGCCTTACAACAAGCTTCTGAGCCGATACCCTGAGGAGAAGGATGAACAACCCTTTGTAATCACTGCAAAGAAAATGGAAAAGGCGTACGGTGTCATGATGATGATAAAAGACGTCTTGCCCAAGCTACCACACGGCAGCGATGGCCTCATTTTCACTTGTCGAACTTCGCCCTACACAAGCGGTACGGACCCAAAAATACTAAAGTGGAAGCCGCCACACGAAAACTCAATCGACTTTCGATTACAGTTGGGCGAGTTTCCATCCATCACAGAGGACGGTCAAAGATTCACAGATTACGATGCATGTCCACCAATGTTGTTGCTGGTGTTCCATGGCGACAAGAGAAACGAAGTCTTTGCCAACCTTTACGTGACCGAAACCGAATGGGAAAGCATGAAAGGCATGCAGCAGATTCTGGACGGGCGGATCATTGAGTGTTACAAAGACGAGCAAGGCCGATGGCGGTACAAGAAAGAGCCAAACGGCGAGCCGCGGTTCCGAGACGACAAGACGGAAGCCAACCATATCACGACGGTTGAAAGCGTGCTAGAAAGTATTGAGGATGCCGTGAGCGAGCAAGACCTTTTGGACAACGCCAAGATGATCAATGCACAATGGAAGAGACGTGAGGCAGAGGCGTCAAGGCCACAGGCGAACGGCGCGCCACGTTAGCTGCGAAGGGAACACTGATGAATTGACGACTGGGGAAGAAACGATTGGGGATTTGGAGAGAGAGGATTCGCTCTATGGATACAGACGTTCACAAAGATACCCACTTACGGCACGGCGTATGGTAGTGCCAAAGCAAAGAATACGATGATTTACGCACGACATCAAGTCGAGAACGAGTCGTGTAGAACAAAGCGAATGGAGTGACTGTAAGGGGTGAGTCGAATCTTGCTATGTACCCAGCTACCTAGTTAGCTACCTAGTTATTACTGCAGTTGAGGTAATCATGTGTTAAAGTAGGTAGACTTTCGTGTGCTTGACGCGCCACGGATTTGCGGAGACGCCCAAAGTCCAAGCATCACGAAACGACAATGATCTAGAGTAACGACAAGACTACTTCACTTCGGCTCACACGGACAACTCTGGTCCAAACATCACATGAGCGTGCTCAAGACCCGCAAACAAATTCCCAGACCAAACCAACCTTGATACTCAAATCCACCCTCTGGCCATACTGCGACCGTCCTCATTGTCTGCTCTGCCTGGCCCCGCCACCAACACTTGTTCCTCTTTGGTTCAGAATATCACCTTGATTCCAGAAAAGACAGTATCGGCATTCTCAGACAACACACCATCGTCCTGCCATTCGGCCGCTACAAGTTCAGTCCGCGACCGCATATAAAGAGCAAGGAAGACGACGGTCAAGACTCAAGATTGTCTAGCCGAAGGAGGTGAGGGAGGATCGAGAGGCAAGCAAGAGCTCTGGCCTAGTGGTGCGTGGAGGGGCAGAGAGTAGATGGATCCGCAGAGCGTGGCCTTTGTTCCTCACAACGACTCGTGGCGCTTGTGCAACGACTTGCTGCGTCTGCAGCAGGTCCAGCAAGACCACACCGACCGCCTACTACGTCTTGAACGCCGCCACGAAGACGACGCCAGGATGAAGTCGGTTTGGGGCGCCACCTCTCCTTTCCCCAGCGTCCTGAGTAGCACTCCTCAGCAGGCTCCCGTCCACCACCTCAAGGACTTCGACGATGAGCCCGTCAACCTGATTGGCAGCCTCCACCTTGATCCTGACGACGAGCCCCGCCGTATGGGTGCAACCTCTCGCGCCAACAGCGTCCGCTTTGACGAATCTGCCAACCAGGGCCATTGGGCTCATGCCTCGCGATCCTCGATCGACTTCCTTCCACGCAGTACGAGCAGCTTGGCCGGTCTCGGTATGACCGAGCGCACTTCGTCTCACAAGTCTGATGGCCGTGCCAGCTCGGTTCATTCTGTGAGATCTGCCGCTTCAGGCCGTGCCAGCAGCATCAATCTAGACGCTGGCTATGCTTCTCCCGTCGACACTCCAGCAATCGCTCCTGGCCTGTTGATCTTGGGGCCCGTCCCGGCCATTGTGCGTTGCTGGGCAAACACGAATTTCAAGCACGACTCCCTTCTGTATGCTGCTGTGTCTACCGCATCTTACAAATCTCAGGTAGATGAGCGTCTGGTCCAACATCTAGGACTGGAGCACTGCATAGTGGAAAGCGCTTCTGGTGGAAGGTCGCTCGCTTTGTCCGTCTACTTTGCAGAAGCTGTCCCACACCCCGTCTCAACAAGATCGAGTAGTCCAGCACCACAGGTTCCGTCAGTCACAGTCGAGTTTAGCATTGTCGCCTCGACGCAACCAGGGCTTGACTCTAAGGCTATTCAGATCGTTATCGGCAGTGATGTGCTTCGGTCACATAACGCTGACATTCTGTTTTCATCCAACAGCATGACCATATTTGACGACGATCAGTGCAAATTGTCTATTCCCCTTGTTCGACCTGAGAATGAGGCAACTTTTAACTCGTTGTTCATCTCGTCTTTACAACCAACAGAGCTCCACCAACATATGATGCCAGAAGAACCGGCCCAGCTCAATGGACTGGGTCAAACGGAACCGAACACTCCGTCTAACGAGTTGATTTTCGAGGATGGACTTTCACAACCAGTCGCTGACACTCTCCAAGAAGCAACCGAAAACTCAACGGTTGAGGAGGACTTCAAACCCAGCGGGCCACAGTCATCTGCTTCAAAGGGTGTCCGGTCTGAAAACAAGGATTCCACTTCGTCGACGCAAGGCCCGACTTCTGCACCACCGACCTCATCGCCATCTATATGGAGTAATTGGCGTCGTGAGACATCGAGTCAAAGCAATGGTTCTGAGACGGCGGGTGCTACATCCAAGACCAAAGACATGGGCTATCAACGGCGAGATGCTGGCATCAAAGTGCTGAGACCAACAAGAAGTAGCGGACGGACGTTTTCCAGTGGGTCGGTAGCATCGTCGCCCGCTGGAGAGGGAAGATCGCGTTATTTTGACGATGGGAAGAAGAGAGGGCTGGACACTGTCGCGGGTGAGGAAAAAGGTACGAGAATAACGGGAGATGTGCCAGTCGAGGCAGTGACGAGTAAGACAAGGAGCAATCCAGCAGGCGGAGCTTCAGCTTTCTCGTGGCTGCATTCGGGAAACAGAGCCTAAGGCAGCGAAACGCAAGAGCATGTGCGGTGCAGACGATTCTCTTTGCTTTTCGAAGAGGACTATAGAACAAAGTATCTTTATTAATGGTCAATTAACGCCTTTTGAATAAGCTTGAGGCTAAGCTGCTCGATGACAATGTCACTGTGAAGGCCAAGCTATTGGGAATGTATAGACCGGCAACGTTGGCGATTGCGACAAGTGAAGTGGACCAAGTTGATCTGTTTGTCTGTTCCTGTAGGCAAACGGAGGAAGCGGCTCTGTAGCGTGGTGGTCGTGACAGACAGGTTGGCGCAGATCACAGCTCGTTCAAGCGACCATCCCCAGGTACGGGATCTGAAGGCAGATCAAAAATCTACGTCAACGCCCTGTCGCAGGACAAATTGCACCTCGTTAGCACCAGACAAGCACGTGCAGCAAGCATCGCCGGACGTCGTGTCGCTGTATATCTACGGCCATCTCTTTGATCCAACAGAGCTGCCCTCCAGCGGCGGCTCCCCCAGCGTCAAGACGGCGTCCTCAAAGAAGCAGAAAGTCGTCCACCCTGCCGCAGACGATCCGAGACACGCATACCATCACTCGGTCCATGACCCTGGCCGCCAGCCGTCGTCGCCGCAGTCCTCGTCTTCGCCCTCCAGCAACCAAGCTGCAAACACTCCTTCGTCGCCGCCGCGCTACATCCCTCCCCACCTGCACGCCGACTCACGAGCCAGCTCTCCCAGCGACGCCTACGCTCAGCTGAACCTGGCCGAAGACATGACCCACTCCACCGGCCAAGAGGACGCTGATGCTCCCAATCCCACCCAACGCCCTGCCTCGCCCGCCAAGCGATCTGCTGCTATCATGGAAGGCTTTGACCCTGCCCAAGACTCCCTCACCTCAATCCCACCCACAGATGCCCCTCCGGCATACCACGCCGACCAACAGCCTGCTGATTCACCGTCCACACCGAGCATCCAAGAGCAGGTCACACACATCCAGTCTCTACTCAACACACCCATAGAAGACGGTTCAAAGGGCTTCGTCGTGGCATCTAGATGGTTCAATCGCGTCGTGGCTAGAACAGAAGGTGCTAACCAGAAGGACTTTGATGTCGATTTGTTGCAGGGGGAGATTGGCAAGGTTGACAACTCATCTGTCATTGCTCCAGGTAGGTGCAATGCTGTTGCCACGTCAGGCCATCGCTAAAGCTGTATCCACAGGTGCATTTGACGACCCGCTCGCCTTTCCCGGAAACCCCGATCAGCCCTTCATCCCTCTGCGCGCCGACGTAGAAAGGCCCCTTGACTACGAGATATTCACCGAAGAAGCATGGCGTCTGATCGTCGCGTGGTATGGCACAGTCGACGGTCAGAAGTCCATTGTTCGTTTTGCACACAACTCGGCACCTCTAGGTGCACCATCCGCTCATATCATCTACGAACTGAGCCCGCCTGTCTTGACTGTACGCAAAGTAACAAGTGCCCCTCAACCCACTCAAGTCGATGCAGCTGCTGTCAAGCTGGTCGCTTCACGTACTGAGCGCTTCCAAAGCTTCCTCGCTCGCGCAAAGGAAGCTGCCGGTATTCCCTTGCAGCACAAGGTCAGGATTTTCAGACAGCTAGACCCTACAAAGGTTTCTGGTGACATGCCTGCGATCGCTCCACCGGGTATTCCGAGCCCTCCGACTTCACGAAACCCTTCTCCATCACCTCCTGCGTCTTCGAAACTTGTCGTTGAGAGCTCTACTTTTGCCAAGTGGACCGAAGGAACAAACTTCGAACCGGTCGATGGTCAAGATCACACTGCGAACGAGAAGTACAACGGTAAAGTGGACCTCGGTACACTTGGCTTGATTTCAAATCAGACTTTGATTCTCGAGGAACAGCAGCGTGGAGCAGGCTTTGTCTCAGACGTGGCTAAGAAGCAGAAGAAGAGCACGGAAACCACGAGCAAACAGACCAGCCCTGCTCCCACAGCCCCCGTCACTCGAGGACGCACTCGCAAGGATGGCAGAACCCGTGGCACTATTGGTCTGATCAATCTTGGCAATACGTGCTACATGAACTCAGCCCTACAATGCATAAGTAGAGTTGAGGAGCTGGCCGTCTACTTCCTTCATCAGAAGCACAAGCCTGAGATCAATGCCGACAATCCGCTTGGCTACAACGGTAGAATCGCAAATGCCTATGCTAACTTCCTGGCTGGACTCTACAGCGACAATGCCACTTCTGCCTATCGACCCAACGGTTTCAAGAGCGCTCTTTCCATGGCACAGCCTATGTTCTCAGGTTACGGGCAACAGGACTCGCAGGAGTTCCTGAGTTTCCTGGTTGACGCTCTGCACGAAGATCTCAACCGCATTCACAAGAAGCCCTACATTGAGAATCCAGACTCCGACGATAAGACCGTTCATGATCCAGAGGCCATCAGGCAGCTCGGCGACACGTACCGGAAGAACCACCATGCTCGCAACGATTCTATCGCTATGGATCTATTCAACGGCTTCTACAAGAACACCATGGTCTGTCCTGACTGTGACAAAGTCAGTGTGACCTTCGACCCATATTCTCTTCTTACTCTACAACTACCAATTGAGAACACGTGGCAAGCGAAGATCATGTTCATGCCCGTCACCGGATACCCTTCTGCTTTCGAGGTGGACGTCGAGAAAAACATTTCTGTCAGGGCGCTGAAGGATATCTTTGTTGGTAAAATCGGCCGTGGGCTTACCCGTGAGAGACTCATCTTTGCCGAAATGTTTAGTCATCGTTTCTACAAGATCGGGTACGACAGCCAGACTCTGTCGGAGCTCGACTTCTCGAACACTGATGTTCTCTGTATGTACGAGCTCCCAGAGGTGCCGACGAATGCAGCCTTCGTGCCAAAGAAACAGATAGCCTACCGCTCGATGTACCACGATTCGTCGGATGATCCTTTGCCAGGAATGGACTCGCCCCTAGCAGAGACTATGGCGATGCCCGTCTTCCACTCCAAGTCGGACAGGCGTTCGTCGGGCTTGGTCCTTAACCCAACTCTGATCACCATCACGAGAGAGGAGGCCAAGGACTATGATGCAATCTTGAGAAAAGTGCTTGGTTCTATTGCCACCATGACCACAAAGCGTATACCCGAGCACAGTCAGAGCAAGCAGGGTCAAAGTGCGGCCGAGGATGTCCAGTCTGACGCTGATGTCTCCATGCGCGACGGTAGCCAGACACCCTCGGCGCAGCTGTCAGATACCCTGCAGTCTGCAAGCTCCATCTCCCAAGACCCGAGAAACATGTTCGAGCTTAAGTATGTTCAAGCAACTGGCGACATGTTCATGACAGGAACAAACAGCATCGGCAACAGTCACCCCATACAGAGCCGTGTCCGGACCGTTGAGCGACGTAGAGGCAGCACCACTTCAGTGACTTCAAACACATCTGCAAGGAGTAAAGACTCTGGCTACGATGGTCAGGGTAAGAGCTCGTCTGAAAGTGACGAGGATGCTGACCCAATGGTGGATTCGTTCAAAGCCAACGATCAGAGCACATTCTCTGGTGATGTACAGAGCGATGATGAGTTAGGCATGGGTTCGCTCGAACAGTTGTCGGCAAAGGACAATCGCAGACGTAAGTTTGACAAGAAAAAGCTCAAGAAGACGTATTCGCGCAAAGGCGGTCGTCCAAACAACAAAAACCGAGCGCGTTCTAACCCACTTCGCTCTATAGCAGCAGCAGATGAACCCACAGCAGAAGACAACGAGTTCTACGTCAGACTCGGCGAAGGTATTCTGGTAGAGTGGCAGTCAGACGCCTTCGAGTCCATGTTCGGCGGTGGCAACGGTAACGGTCAGTTTACATTCAACGAGAAGGAGGTTCCTTTGGTAGACGATACCGAGCTCCAGGTAAGGAGAAACAAGCGTATGCAACGCAAGAAAAACGGCATCACTCTCGACGACTGCTTCACCGAGACCGGCAAGACCGAAGTGCTATCAGAAGACAATGCATGGTACTGCGGCAGATGTAAGGAGCTTCGCCGTGCCAGCAAGACATTGGAGCTGTGGACAGTGCCCGACATTCTGGTCGTCCATCTGAAACGTTTCAGTGGCGAGCGATTCAGGCGCGACAAGGTAGACGTCCTAGTTGACTTCCCCATCGAAGGACTCGACTTGACCAAGAGAGTTGGGTGCAAGGAAGAAGGCAAGGAGTACGTTTACGACTTGTTTGCTGTCGACAATCATTATGGCGGTCTTGGTGGAGGCCATTACACAGCCTATGCCAAGAACTTCTATGATGGTAATTGGTACGATTACAATGGTAAGGCATAACAGGTGAACATCATTCAGATTTGCACGATTGCTAATTCATGCATAGATTCTTCCGTCGGTCGACAGAACGCAGAAGGAGTTGTGTCTACAGCTGCGTACTTGCTCTTCTACCGCCGCCGCTCAGCCACGCCGCTAGGCCCTGCATACCTTCAAGAGTTGGTTCTCAAGGCACGCAACCCTGATGAAGCCTCCGAGGCAGAGGACGAGTCGGGGGAAGGCGAGCGTCTCGGCGACCACTCCTCAGCTACCTCTCGCCTGCTTGGGTCGTCGAACGCTGGAGCAGTCGAAGCAGGAGCCAGAATCACCGGGACGCTTCATCGGGGAGCCAACGCAGGTGGCCCTGGCAGAGGAGTGAGCCAGGCAGCGAGGTTGATGAATGAGGTCGATGACGACGAGGGCATCTCTTTGAACGATGAGCTCTATGGCAACAATAGCAACAGCATTACTGCCGTTGCGCTGGCCAACCAAGATGCCACTTGGGGGTTTGACGGCTTGGGTGAGGAGGATGATAACACCACTTCTGTCAACACACCTGCCGACACTTCTTCGGATCGTCCGGACGTTGGCTCGGACATCGAAGACCGATTGATGGACCTGGATCGTGATACTAACTTCGACGACAATGACGATATGCCTTCGCTGGCGGGTGATGAAGTGATGACTACAGAGGGACCCGGACAATTTGACGAACCTCTCTCAAGCGTACATCAAGACGAATAGACGTCGACCTGCTCGGTGGTTTGGCAAGCTTGGCTGGTGGCAATTCAAAAGGTCAAGGTGACTTTTGCAGAAGCGTGTGTCTCGCAAACAAATGATGGTCTGGGTCAGAGATGCAACTAGAAAAGCCAATCATAGAAGTAGACGGAAAAGAAGTCCGATTCGCTGGAAACATCAATGCAAGTTTCAAAGATACCTGGCCAAACCGATGATACTCTATTCGTGAACAACATCTTCCATGAGCCTCGTTTGCTTGACCTCAAGTGACCATGATCTGAGGGCACGTCTCGTAAGACCAGCGTCATACATGGCTCTCTTGTCGGCGAATGCGCTGCAGTAACATATTCAAACTCGGCATTCAACCACCTGCATCACACATTCTCCGCACGAATCCAAGTCAAGGTCACTCCGCAATCCCAGCATTGCTGCAAGAGAAGCCGGGGAAGGACTACCCTCGGTGGCTTGATGTAGAGGTCAAGAATCTTTCAGCCTGCCCCATGCTGGCTTGACATCCACCGAACCATGCTCGTCTACAATCTTGCCCCGATCCCATTCTCGGCCCTCGCCTTTCTTTGTCCAGACGACATCCTCTTCTGACTTTTCGCCGCCCTTCTCCCATTTGCTAACCTCTTTCTCGGTGAAACCAGCTGCACGGAGTCTGTCTGCGCCTTGCTGTTTCCATTTCTGGCGATCCCGTAGAGCTTCAAGAGCCTGGTCCCAGTCATCGTCTTCTTGTGGATCTGGTCGCACATCGGCAGACGGGTCGTAATTCGAGGAGAAATGGGAGTCGATGGCCGAAGCATGGTTTTGAGTGCCACGACCTCGTAAACGGACTGGATGATTTGACGGTGGGGCAGGACCAATAATGGCATCTAGAGGATCGGAGTCGGAAGCGTCGGATTGTGGAGAGTGCTTCGCGCTGCGGCGACGAGTCGTGTCCTCTGACGACTTGGATGGTCTAGTCGAGGCATGGCGATTGCGTGGCGAACGGGAGCGGTGTCTAGTGCTTGTATGGCGGTTGCGTGGTGAAGATGAGCGGTGTCTTGTTGATTCGTGACGTTTTGAGTCGGGCGAGCGACGGTGTCTATGACTACGGCGTGGTGAAGAGCGGTCTGGTGATTCGTGACGACGGTGGGAGCGGGAGCGTGTGGCCTTGGCATCAGGAGAAGGGTGACGATGGGAGCGAGAGTGTGTGGCCTTCGCATCAGGAGAAGGGTGACGATGGGAGCGAGGCTTCTGGTCGGGTCTCGAGTGGTCTTGGGCAGGGTCAAGACGTCTCCTCTTGGGGTTGTGCCTGTCTCGGGCAGAGTAGAGTTGCTGAGCAGGACGCTGGGAGTGAGAGTTGGACAGGTTCTGCAGACGGAGTCTTGATTCTTGGGCTTCTTTCTTGAGCAGGGCCGAGTTGTGGTTGTCTGTGTGGCGGAGGATGTTCCTTAAGAAGGTGGTATTTGGTTTCGGAGCATTGGCGGATCGCGAGCTGGTAGCGAAGGCATCAGCGATGCGACACACAGGATAGTAGCGCTCACGGATGGCACCTTTTGTCAATCAGTGAAGCGAGTCTCGACGATGACGAGGACACGGCCTTTGCGTCTCGCTTGAGCATTTCGGTGACATAGTCGTCGGTGATGTCGTCGTGTCCAGACACGGGCATGTTCTCTATGTTGTTGATGGACTTGAGGAGAGTTGATGGACTGCACCATGTACAAAAGGGAGGGGCCAGAGCTTTTGAGACGAGAAAGAGACGAGCATGTGAAAGAGGAATCGGCCAGGCCGTGACGTTGATTTTGTGGGGAAGCCGCCCTCGGTCGACAAACATGTAAACAACAAAACTGCGACCAACTTGAACAATTCGATACACCAAAATGGCTGAAACTGAAGATTTGTCGCTCACCATTCTCAGCCTAGCTGAACCGCTGCTCTCTGCCCATGGTGGCGGCGATGGCATCACCAAGTCATCGCTCGGTGCAGAGCTCGAGCACTACAAAGATCTCTTTTCCAAGTTGCGCTTTTCATATGTTGAACAAGTCACCAAAGAGAACTTTCTCAAGGCCATAGTCGCCAACCCGCCACAGCTGGTCGATGCTGCTGAGAATGCCCGGCTGGAACAAGATCTGGCTCAAGCAAAAGCCGCTCTCAAGGCAAAGAAAGAAGAGACCAACCAGAAAGTTCGAGAACTGCAAGAGCTGGCATCTCGTCTGGCACAATGTAACCCCTTCGCCCTTTCCTCTTGCGCTCTGTCACTGACTCCAATCGTAGCCCATGACTTGATCCAACTGCAAACCACTCAACTGCACGCTCTGCCTGCCGACATCCAGAACCTCCAACTCACCATCGCAAACCTCAAAGCCGCCCAAGAAGCCCCCTCGTCCTTGCCCATGCTCAACCTTCCCCTCCATTCCACAAACGCCCTCCTGTCAGAAAAGGAATCAGAACTCGCCCGACTCGATCGTGAGATCGCTCAACTTCAATCTGCCTTGCCCGACAAGAAACGCTGCGTCGCTGCCCTGAAGGCTGACCTGGAGCCCATCGAGTCTCGTAAACGCTCCGCCATTGCAGACGCTCAAGACGCTCATAAGAAGCGAGGACAGCATTCTCTTGCACAAGACCTTGACGAGAGGGGAAAGTGGCTGAAGTCGGCTGATGCCGGTCTCCGTTTGATGCTTCAGATCTAATCTCTTTGTCCTTTGGACGTGTCATGGTCCTCTTCCTTCTTTCTCTTGATTACCTAGATACCCAATTCAACTTTGCTTTTCTTCTCTCCGTCTACACATCTTCTGCCTTTGCGCACCCATCCTACTGTGGTCCTGTGTTGTGTAGCGATATCTTTTGTGAAAGTCGAAATCGTGTTGTATTCAGAGTATAGAACCAAGTCGCAACCATTCTACAATCATTGCTACCGTGACTTCGTGTAAGACCCTAGTTCATGAGACAGATTACATTCGAGCGAAGGGGGTAAACGAAAAAAAGAAAAAGAAAAAACCAAAACTAAGGTATATCGCAAACAAGACAAGAATCAATCAAGAAATCGAAAGAGAGCAGGAGGCAGAAAACAGAAAACAGAAAACACATCGGGATCCGTATATCATCACGGACCTTCTCCGCCTTGCACCACAGCAGTTTTGTGAACAGTAGGTTACAAGGGTCAAGCTCTAGGTTATTCTGCTCATGCCCGTTCCTTGACTGGTGGGTGCGCGGCTGCCTTCGAAGAGGAAGTCACGGGCTGAGCAGCTGAACTCGAGGTGCTCGGTCGCTCGTCGTCATCATCATCATCACCAACTTCCAATCCACGTCTCCAGTTGTCCAGTCCAAACTCTGCCGGCGCGGTCCCGCTCGTCGGTGTCTTTTCGAACTCGAGGTCGCTGATACGATACGACTTGTTGGTCGTCTCCCACTGCGTACGCAGAGCGTCGAGCTCCGTGGCCAGATTGTCGAGTGCGAGGCTATCACGTCCGTCTGGGACTTCGACGTCACCGGTCTCTGAAGCTGCAACACTCTGCGAGTAGATGCTGTCTCCTCCCAATGATTCTCCTCGGGAATGGCCTCTAGAGTGTGCAGGTATGAAATTGGCAGTGCTGGCGCTCACGTTGCTTAATGCTCTATGATGTCCAAATCCGTTTGCAGCACCGTTTGGCATCGAGGATTGACGGCGGTAATTGTCCACAGATGACTCGACCTGATCAAGCAGAAGCTGCACCTTGTTCTCGGCATCTCGAGCGCGCTCCTCCAGATGCGCATTCTCCCTTTGTAGGCGCTCAAGATCCGCTCGTGAGGTCTCGTGTGTCGACTGGAGCGCGGCGAAACTCGATTGCGTGTTCTGATGAGAGTTGCGCAGAGTATTGATATCGGCTTCTCTATCGCCCAGCTGACGATGCAGAGTTGAGATTTGAGCCTCGAGGTCCGTCTTCACCTTTTCAAGATCCTTGCGAAGGTCATCTCTCTCGTCGCCATGGTTGACATTGATCTCGTGGTCCAGACTACGAGTGTCATTCTCTTTTGTACGCATTGTGTCCAGTTCCTTGGCATAGTCGGCGGCTTGGTTCTTCACGCGTTGCAGTTCCTGCTTCATCTTACTGAGCATCTTCTCAGTGCCACGAAGGTACTTCACAGCAGCCTGATGGTCGTTATGCAATGTCGCAAGTTTCTCCTCGTACTCCTTCCTGGTAAGACCCTCACGATCCTGCATCTCTTCGAGGCTAGTCTTCGTCTCTTCGTGCGCCCTGAGGTTGGCTTCCAACTGCTGCTCCAGTTCCTTGACACGCTGAATATCAGGGGTGCCAAATCTGATCTGCGACGAAGGCGAGTCAAAGCCTCGAGATTTGCGGACATCGACAGGGTTGACACCACGCTCAGACAGGATGTCCTTGAGCGCGCCGTGTTGCACAGCAATGGCATTTGTTTCCAGCTGTTGGCTCTGTAATTGCTGCTGCAAGTCGGCTCTTTCTTCTGAAACGGTTCTAGCCTCTTTGAGTGCTGCTTGAAGTTGCTTGCGAATCGTCAATCCTTCACGAGAGGCCTGCTCTTGATAAGACTCCAGTCCAGCAATACGCTCCTCAGCACGTCGCAACTTCTCTGAAGCAAGATCTGCCGCAGCCTGGTTTTGCCTGGCCATAGCGTTGGCCGTCTCAACCTGTCCCTGAAGGATAGAAACTCGCTCGTCGTCGCCGTTGCGTGTATCGGTGCCGCGACTGGAGATTTTGCCGAGGCCATCAAGAACAGCTTGACGATGAGTACGTGCCTCAGCTGCATGTTTCTCTGCAAGACCTTCTGCATCTCTGAGGCGCCGGCTGGTACTTTCGAGCTCCGTGGCACGCTCTTCGTGTTGTGTTCGGAGTTGCGAAACTTGCTGCTCAAGCTCATTGCGTTCTCTCTTCTCCTCTTCGAGGCGTTCCTCGAGGAGATTGGATTTGTCAGTCGACGCTGCCAGTGCTTCACGTAGGGATCCAAGAATTGCTCCGTGTTGCGCTGCCTCTGCGAGAGCATTCTCCAGTTTGGTGTTGAGCTCGGTCTTGTCAACGGCGAGAAGTTTGTGGGAGGTGAGTGCATCGGCATGGTTGGCAGAAGCTTCTCTGGAAGTCTTCTGAGCCTCGTGTAGTTCGTCGCGCAGTGACTCGATCTCTGCGGCGATGCGCTGTCTGTCGGTGTTGAGCTCGGTGACGCGCTGCTGAGCGGCTTCCGCAGTTTCTTCTGCCAAAAGTCGGGCCTGCTTCTCAGCTTCCTTCTCATGAATCAAGCTGTCGATTTTACGGGACAACTCGGTTTGAGCTGCGAGTGAGGATGCAAGCCGCCTGTTCATATCACCGACGCGATCTGTGTCGGGAGTACCATGTCGGCTAGAGTCCGGGAGGGGTGAAGCGCCTCCTTGACCTGCAAGCTTTGCTTTGGCGAAGACCGCTTCGCTGATGGCCGTGTCTCTCTGCTTTTCTATCTCAGCGATACGAGCGGCCGCGGCTTCAGCTTGGCTGTCAATAGAGCCTTGCACCTTGGCCAGCTCTGCGCGCATACGGAGCAAAGCTTCTACAAGCGGCCTATCGTCGTCGCCGAACGCATCAGTAGGGCGTTCATCGAAGGCTGGAGTGTTTGTAGTGCTCCGTGAGTAACCTGCTCTGCGTGCTAGTGTAAGCTCCGACGCGAACCAGGCATTTTTAGTCTTCTCTGTCTCCAGTTCTTTGGACAGACTGCTGGTGCCGTCATTGGATGCAATTGCCTTGTCCAGTGCGCCGTTGCTTGAGACATCTTCTCTTTGTGCATCGTGACGAGCATCATTGGTGATCATCTCTCTTTGGGCGGGATGGCGGGGGATGTCGACTGGAGTTCCTCTATCGACCCGTTCTTGCTGCTCAGGATTTCGCAATGATGGATGTGTGCGATTCGTTGGCTGATCGAGTGATTCTCCGACGATGTCGCGAGCTGGTTGTGGCCCTGCTGTTCTTGAACTAGTCCTGGACGGGGGAGAGAATGTTTGATCAATGGATTTACCGATCGAAGAAATGGGTTGGTGGGTTGGTTTGTACGTCTGCGGTGTTCTGTCTTGGTCGTCATCTAGGCTGGTTGGGTCAATGTTTGCGCTTGGGCCAGCCATTGTAGGAGTAGCGGTTGTTGGCGACATTGTTCTCGCACCAAAGGAGTCATTGTGGAAGGGTCCAGGAGCCATGCGAGTGGCAACAGTGGGCGATGGGCCGGCTTGAACTGGACTCAACGCGCGTTCTGGTCTGGTTGGTTGGCGACTCGGTGGTGTTGTGGGCTTGTTTTGTTGTTGTTGCTGAGGTGCTGGGCCAGGTGCCGGTGGCCCAGCAGCGCGAGGCAACCTAGAGCCCACAGCCATAGGCTCGGGAGCGCGATTGATTGGTATAGAACTATCTCTACCAGGACGTCGAGGGCCATCAAAGTCTGCTTGATCTCGAGGGGAAGCACGACTCTGTGGAATGCCGCTCCTGTCGCCGCTTGGACGTCTATGACCCTGGATTCGCTGATCGGCTGGCATCTGTGATTGAGAGTCGTTGGGGTACCTTATCTTACTGGTATCCAAGTAATACGCAAGACTTAGTTCGGCAGCATCGCGAGGGGCTGAGCTTGGCTCACCACCAGTAACAACAATGTGTTTGCCAAACGCGGTCATGCTGTGTCCGGAGCGAGGTGACGGTGAAGGGCCCATGTTCTGGAAAGTGTACCATCGCCGAGTTGTGATGCGGAAAGCAGCCAGATCGCCGAGATCATTGCCCTCTTCAGTGCGGCCTCCAAACACATACATGACATCGCCGACTAATGCAGCTGCATGTCCCTCACGCGCCACCGGAATGTAGCCAATGCATTCGAGCTGCGACCAGGAATTGGTTCGTGGGTCGTACGCCCAGACGTCGCTGAACCAAGTGACGCCGTCTGTGCCGCCAAAGAGATACAGCTTCTCGTTCCACGTTACGACAGTGTGGTTCGTTCGTGCTGGAGGAATCTGTCCGTGTGGCGGGCCTCCGTCAATGGTATTCTGGATCAACGTCTCCCACCGGTTGCTGGCCTGCTGCAGCGCATTGAGGTCAAACGTGACTAGATCGTTAAAGAAGAAGCCCTCGACCTGGCCACCGAAAATGTAGATCTTGGAGCCAATGATGTTCAGCGAGTGGCCATAACGACCCGGAGGACGGGGGCCTGCCGGAGCAGCTCTTGACCATTGCTTAGTGGCTATCAAAAGTTAGCAAAGACTCGAAACTCGACCAGGAGGTTGAAAACGCACAGGTGTTCAGCAAGTAAAGCGTATCATCGAGCATGTCGGTCTCGTCTGTTTTTGTGTCTCCTCCAAAGACAATGAAAGCGTTTCCAACAAGCAAAGCAGCATGGCCGACTCTGGGACCAGGGCCCTCAGAGGTGGTCGCTACAGGATAGCAGCTGAGGTTGTTGGGGGCGGATTCAATCATCCAAAGATCACCCTTGACGGTGGAACCGTGTATCAGACCACCCATGATGTAGATGGAGCCATCTTTGGAGGAGAGCGAGTTGGCAGCGGCGCCGTAACGAGGGAACGGGTGGTTCGTGGGGACGGTAAAGTTCAAGTGTCGCTGAGACCAGGGATACGGCGAGGAATCTTGGTGAGGTCGCATACGTGAGTGCTAGGAAGCCATGTCAGCGGGCAGTCAAGCACAGCAGACGAATGCGACAGCTTACCTGCAAGTCGCTGTCAGCGCGTTCGCGCAGAGCCTTTTGCTCCGGGCTGGGAGTGTTCGAGGGCTTGTCGGACGACCATTGTGGGCTATCTTGCAGCTTTTCTCCGAGGGAATTGAGCGAGTTGACGCTGGTGCCGGGTGTAGGGGTTTGCTGAGACTTCTCTCGTGGACTCCCAGCAGAGCCGTCTCGAGCATGACCAAGGGCTGAGGCAATGTTGGACGGAGAACCAGGGCCATCCGAGGACTTGATGTTGCGCGTCGCAGCAGGCAGAGCAGAGCCCTGCTGCTTCTTGGACGACTTGAACAGAAACGACATGGTTACGGGAGCGCTCTAGGAGCGCGAGGACGAGGTGAAGGAGACAGAGGACGAGGCAGGCATTAGACGACAGGGAAACTCCGGGGACACACGGCGAATGTCATGAGTAAGTTAGCGAATGGACGGCGACTATGCTCTAGGGGAGAAAAAAGGCAGGGAACGTTGTTGGAATGGCGATGAGCACGCGTGTAGATTAGGAGGCTGGCAATTGTCCTTTATTCATTTTGGCCATCTCTCCACCCCAGCCCGGGGCAACCATCAGATATTATTTAATGCAGGCTAATTCGGCGACCTGAAACACCAGCTTACTGCATGGAAGAAATGGCTACTGCCAGTCCTGCTGCTCAGCAAAAGGGTCTCGATGAGCATGCATGCCTACGACAAAGCGTGTCATGCCGAACGGTGCAAACAGTTGGACGATGTTGGAGAGGCTGGCCACCTCGAAGCCTCGACCAAGAGACAGGCGCTGGCTGCCCTGCTTCTCGGTTGAACAATACGTCTTTGTTGCCGTCACACGACTTGCAGGCGCTACGCAAGAACCCGGATGCCAACACTCTGACTTGACGACTCGATCCGCCCGAGATACATAGACTATGCTTGTCCATGCATCGCAGCCAATAATACTCGGGAAGTGAACAGCAATCAAAGGCCAGACAGGCCTCGAGAAGCGGACCCGAACGCCAAAGCCGGGGGGCCAGTGCTACAATCGAGAGGATGCCCGTGCGCGAGGTCGCAGTCAATGCGTGCTCTTGCCTGATTCATGCATCGCCTGTGTCTTATCAGATCAATCCCCGGAAGGCAGAGCAGCCTGAGTCGTGACTTCGTGCATAGTGACCGAGTGCCTGTCCTGCCTGCTGTTCGTTGCTGTCTACTCGTGCTCCAAGACCATCCGCACTTCTCGCCGTTCCTACGCGTCTGTCCTTCTCGTCTGTCAGCTCCGGACCTCCATCTAACCGTAGCATCCGGAGATGCGCTCGTGAACACTCTAGCACGAACCTGATGTCAATGCAGTCTGCCCTCGCCGCGCAATATGAGGGTGGGCGCGCCGCAAGACGATGCGGTCAGTCAATACCGTGCAGCGAAGCATCCGCAACCCGTTCTCGATCCCCTTCCCTCCGACTTGTATGAAGGCAGCATTCAGCAAGCCATCCATCCTAATGCCGACCCTCCGCCGGACCCTCAGACCCAGGCCATCAATGGCAACACCGTAGCCCATCTTCCACCTCCTCATCAGTTTTTCAACCACCCTTCAAATCCATCCGCAGCCGGCTCAAACATTACTGCTTCTCCGTCGGAAGATGGTCCGCTTGGTCCACGGTCCGAGCGGCCTCTGATGCTTCGCGCAAAGAGTGACTACGGTCCAGGAAAACAACGGCAGTCCCTTGCCTCATCATTCGAGCATAGGGACGGAGACGAAGCTTCCAAGTTCAAGATGCGCCACGGCTGGGAAGACCAACTCATGTCACCAGAGCAAGCAAATCTGTTATCGCAGACATTTTATATGTATTACACCGACAAGCGCCATGAGACTGCTGGCAATCCCAAAGAAGCAAAGGACGGTTATCATGTCCAGGAATGGCGTATGAAGGACCGTCTCAAGACCATATCCGCTCTTCTGACCGTCTGTCTGAACATTGGTGTCGACCCGCCTGATGTTATCAAGACGAATCCTTGTGCACGTATGGAGTGTTGGGTCGATCCCATGGGTACCGAGGGCCCCCAAGGCTCTGGTGGTGCTAATCCGCAAATCGGGAAGAACCTACAAACACAGTATGAGACGCTCAGTATGCGCACTCGCTACAAGCTTGTTATGGATCCCAGTATCGAAGAGATGAAGAAATACTGCACTACCTTGCGTCGTAATGCAAAAGACGAAAGAATCCTCTTCCACTACAACGGTCATGGTGTGCCAAAGCCCACCGCGGCTGGAGAGATCTGGGTATTCAACCGCTCCTTCACGCAGTATATCCCTATCTCTTTGTACGATCTGCAGAGCTGGCTCGGCGCACCTGGCCTATTCGTGTACGACTGTTCTGCTGCTGGTCTGATTATCAAAAACTTCCACCCTTGTATTAAGAAGCACGAGACCGACCAAGTAGAGGCTAGACGGCGGGACCCGACGTCGCCTCTGATGAATTGGAGCGATTGCATACATCTGGCGGCTTGTCGCGAAGACGAGTCTCTACCCACCAATCCCGATCTTCCCGCCGATCTGTTCACATCTTGTTTGACTACTCCGATCGAGATGGCTGTTCGTTTCTTCATCCTGCAAAATCCCTTACCCGGGGGTCCCACTCTTTCCGAGGGCCGCAACATTCCTGGCAAGATTTCTGAACGTAGGACGCCTCTTGGTGAGCTAAACTGGATCTTCACTGCCATCACTGACACGATTGCCTGGAATTGCCTCCCTAAGCCACTTTTCAAGAAATTGTTCCGACAAGACTTGATGGTTGCTGCCTTGTTCCGTAATTTCCTCTTGGCTCAAAGGATCATGAGAAAGTACCATTGTCATCCTCAATGTTACCCCGAGATACCGGAGACTCACAATCATCCTCTATGGCAGAGTTGGGACTACGCTGTCGAGATGATCCTCGCTCAGTTGCCTAGCTTGATTCAGCAAGCAAAAGAAGTCAAGGAGCTGGAATATCAACACTCCGAGTTTTTCGCGCATCAACTCAGCGCTTTCGAAGTATATCTCAGCCAAGGCGCACTTGAGCAAAAGGTCCCGGAGCAACTTCCGATCGTTCTACAAGTACTTCTGAGTCAAGTTCACCGTCTGCGCGCCCTGATTCTCCTGGGTAAGTTCCTTGACTTAGGTCCGTGGGCTGTCAACCTTGCACTCAGCATCGGTATCTTCCCCTATGTTTTGAAACTCCTTCAGTCTCAGGCAATTGAGCTCAAACCCGTCATGGTGTTTATCTGGACTCGCATCTTGGCCATTGATCAGTCGTGTCAGTCGGACCTGCTCAAAGACAATGGTTACGCCTACTTCATCAACATTATAAGCCCGCAGACTGGCATTCCGGTTGGCAACATGGCAGAGCACCGGGCCATGTGCGCATTCATCATTGCCATGTTCTGTAAAGACTTTCGTCCAGGGCAGAACGTGTGTCTGAGCACCAATCCAGAGCTCATTGAGAGTCTTTTGAGTCACTTGGTGGACATGGAAAACCCTCTCCTCAGGCAACATTCGTGCTTGTGCATCAGTATGCTCTGGTACGACTTCCCTGAAGCTAAATGGCAAGGTATACGCTCTCAAGCGCACATGCGCCTGTGTGATCTTGCCCTCGATCCCGTGCCAGAGGTTAGAACGGCAATGCTGCATGCTCTGACGAGTTTCTTGGGCATCCCCGATGTGACCGATCAAGTTGCCTACATCGAGGAAACCATCGCCTCGATCATTCTCGCTATGGCGAACGACAGTAGTGTTATGGTTCGTAAAGAGCTACTTGTGTTCCATTCCACCTTTATTGCAAGGTACAAAAACAAATTCATTGTAGCAGCGTATGAGCAGTTCACGGAAGAGCATGCGGCTCACCTAGCTCAAGATGCCAGCATTCATCGCCCAACAACACCTTCGGAGGTGAACGGATCGTATGATAGCAAGCGAGATTTGTCATTCGACTCCCACTTCTCAAGGGGCACTGTTGACTCTGCGGCATCTAAAAACACTGTGTTCTCCGCCATGTGGAAGCAGATTCTGATCATATCAGCTGACCCCCACCCCGAGATCGCGAGGAACGCAGGTATCATCTTGGACAATGTCCTTGGTGCCCTGTTCGACTCTCCGCTTGCTGTCTATGTCCATCAGATGCTGGACGATATGGCAGCACGGCCTATCCCCTATGCTCAGGCACCGGCCACTTTACCTGATGGGCCAATAAGATCACAGCATCCAGACGTTCCTCGAGCTCCACCATCTCCCACACCATCAATGAGCTCAAAACACGACGGATACTTCTCCGTTTCTGCGGGCCTGAGACGGACAGCCAGTATGGCCGCTTCCATCAAGAACCTCGCTTCCTTTGGTGTTGGTAAGGCGTCCCAAGACCCTTCGCAGAGTCAGTCTTTACGAGGACCAGGAGCCGGTAGACGATCCCAAGTACCATCGGATTGGAACAGACCACCGGACGCGGCTGATCCTCAACCAACCCGCGTTCGTGGTCATCAGATTGCCAAGTCACCATCAGTGCCCAATTTCGAACCTAGGAATTTCTCCCAACCTCCAACAATCCCTTTGACTTCTAGCTTCTTCCAATGGTCGGCTTCATACTTCAGGGAGCCTCAGATGCGGCCATCCGAAGCCGACGAGCCAGGATCTCTGGACTATAATGAAAGACTATGGCGACGCAACAGAAATGATAAGATAATTGCTTCGACACAGCCGCTCAAGGAGGTTGCAGGCACTGGTCGCTGGGATGTTCCTGCTGGAGTGCTTGCAACGAACAGTCCTCCGATGCGGATGGTGTTCCATCAATTCGAGGACCACCTTGTTATCAGCGATGACCAGGATGGTATCAGCGTATGGGATTGGCATCGAGAGAGAAGACTGGCACGATTCAGTGCAGGCAATCCTCACGGCAGCAAAATTAGTGATCTTCGCTTCATCAACGAGGACGATCAAGCACTGCTCATGACAGGTAGCTCGGATGGAGTCATCAAAGTGTTCCGAAACTACGAGAACGAGAAAGAGGTCGAGTTGGTCGCTGCGTTCCGCGCGCTCACAGATCTCGTACCGAGCACGCACAATGCAGGACTGGTCTTCGATTGGCAGCAAGGCCAAGGACGTGTCTTGGTTGCAGGTGATCTTCGCGTCATCCGTGTCTGGCAAGCTGGAACGGAACTGTGTACTGCAGATATTCCAGCAAGATCGGGGTCCTGCGTAACTAGCTTGACTTCAGATCAAGTAGAGGGTAACGTCTTTGTGGCAGGCTTCGGCGATGGAGCAATTCGCGTCTATGACCAGCGTAACCGACCAGCCGAGAGTATGGTACGGGTATGGAAAGAACATAAGGGATGGGTTGTGGGCTGCCATTTGCAGCGTGGTGGCATGCGAGAACTCATTTCAGCAGAACGTGGCGGTGCCGTCAGGCTCTGGGACATTCGTATGGATCGCAGTGTGGGTGTGGTTAAAGGCAAGGGCGAGGGCGGTATTGGCACGTGTCGAACATTAAGCGTCCATGAGCATGCGCCCGTGTTTGCGACGTAAGTTTTGTGGTTCTGTGTTGAACTCTAGAGACTTTCACTAACATGCGTGAACAGAGGATCGTCCCACAACGCAGTCCGTGTCTTCTCGACCAACAATGTGACGGCTACAGCAGCAAATTCGACGCCACTGTCAACCATCGAGCCCTTCAGCAACTTTTTGCATACCAATGTGCTCTCGTCTCACAGGCCGACACCGATTGCCTCGACGGCATTTCATCCACACCGGATGATGTTGGCGTGCTCTACAGTCAACGATGGACATGTCAGTCTGTTCAAGTGTGCGTCGAGAGACGGCTCGATACTGAGCGGACAGAATGGCATCGTCAAGGAGTGGGAGGCGTGAGATGTATGACCTTGCTCTGGCTACTGGTACCAGAGAACCATACGAAATGGCTCATGTTCAACAATGGCGAAGCTCTAGAGGGTAACGGCTTCTTGGCCAGCGATACAACAAGTGGGGAGTTCAAGCATAGCGAGAAGGGGACGAGGGAAAGGCGTTCGTGGGTTGTTAATAATCGCAACAAGTGTCTTAATGCTGATGTGAAGCGAGCGGCGCATCTTTGTTGCACATGTTTATCGAGATTTATCACCAGAGAGTGTAATTATTCAAGTCTTTCGCACAAAGAGCTCAATCATGATCCCGAAATGTCATAGTGTCTGGTCTGGGCCGTGATGTTCAAGTGCGTACGCTGGCGTGAAGCTTCGCAGGAAGTGCAGATATGCACGTAACGACAGCACTAACGCATCTGTGATGCTACAACTCACGAAGCACATTCAGAGCACTGACCAGATTAGGCTACAGTGGTAACAACTTGTATACATCCTCAGATAAGTGAGCAGACGACAATTTTTGGCCGGATCTGGTAGTTGACGGGGCGACCCTGTGCTATATGCCGCAAGGTCCTCCGATTGCTCGAGTCTTCGAAGCTTCTCTACAGAAGCGTTTAAACAATGATCGACAAGCTATAGACAAGCAAGTTTGAAAAAAGGATATCGTGATTTGACAAAGTTTTATGTATGATGTGCATTAAGATCTGGTTGCGCAACAGGAACCTGATCAAGATTCTCACGTTGAATCATGTTGGTCTTGCCCTCGACCAACTGCATCATCATGTAATTGCAAGGGAGCTGCATGCCCAACTCTTCGCCTTTGCGGACAATGTAGCCGTTGATGTAGCGAGCCTCTGTCTTCCTGCCGGCGCGCACATCGGCAAGCATGCTGCTAATGTTCTGGCCCGTCTTGTTGGCAATGCTGACAAGCAGCGTCTCGAGCCGCTCAGGCGAAAAGCGATCTTGAACGTTAGGCAAGCCTCGTAGCTCTGGCAAGGAGCGGATGACCAGGGAGATTTCGGCCAACAACAGACGCATGGTGCGGGTTATGGCAAAGTTGTACAAGATGGAGCCGTTGGGAGCGTCCAGCATGACGGTCAGAGGGTTGATGACGGCGTTGATGGCCAATTTCTCGAGCTGCAGCAGCATGAATTCTAGAGGGGGAAAACCGACGGCGGCAAGGACAGGACTGGCTGTCAATGTCCGAAGCAAGTAGCGAGATGTGGGTGCAAAGGGAACAGAGGCCGAGGGGTTGTCTTTCAGGTCGCCCCTGGGCATGGCAGCCAGAGCGATGGTACCATGAGCGGCATGGACGGCGAAGAAAGGGTCGTTGGGATGGGGAGAGTTCAGGCCGTGGGTGACTACTCCCTGGATGTAGTTTGGACGGGTGACGGGGTCCGGAAAGACGTCTCGGTTGAGGTGATCTATGATGCCCATACCATTCTGCAGCAAACAGATGGTCGACTCTGGTCGTAGGCGATGTTTGACAGCATCGAGAGCACTGGCAGTGAAAGGGGCCTTTGCTGTGACAATCAAGTTGTCGATGGGCTCCTGGTCCGAGGCATCAAGTGGCTCTTGGTCGTGCGAGTCGAGGCGGGTGGCATGGCTGCGTCTAGGTGGAATGGCGAGGTCGACGTCGAAGCCGGTACGAGAGACGCGGTGACCGTCGGATTCGAGGGTGATAGTCTTGTCGCTATGATTCCATTGATTCAACAGACGCGGGCGGTGGAAGAGCAGCGTGACGGGTGGAGGATGGTTGTCGGCGCGCAACGAGTGGGCAATCAGCTTGCCCACATTGCCGACGCCGTAGACGTGGATGCGCGGCGGGACACGGCTCTCACGCGCATACTGTTCGCTGGCCGCAGTGTATTTCCGCCGACCGGCAGCGCTGATGTTAGCGGAGCGAATGAGGAAGGTGCATGGCTGGTGCTGCAATAGCGTTCGAGAGGGAAGGCGCATGGTTAGAGTGGCATGCTTGGGCTCAGCAAGAAAGTCGCAAGCACTGAACCATCCATGACGCATCTCGTTCGTCCGCCCGCTAATCCATCAGAACTCACTTCTGCTGTTTCTCGACCATGCCGTTACGCATTCAGACGCGCTCTTTCTCGGTGCTCAACCGCCCAAAGCCAAACTATCCCGGCCATGTGCCTCTGAACATTGTCGAGCGATGCGGCCTGGCCGTCGGTTCTGCCCTGGGCTCCATGCTCAACCATCACCGCCACGGTATCGCCTACAAATTGCTCGAGCTAGACATCTTTCGCAGTCTGACTGACCCTCGCAGACCTAGTCGCTGCCCTCGGCGAGGCAACATGCCAGCCCTATTTCATCACACGCCTGCGACAGAGCATGCTATCGCATCCTACAGGCCGCCGTATCCTCCGTGACCGTCCCCGCATCTCATCCAAGACCATGTCGCTCCAATACCTGCGCACTCTGCCCGACAACTCGGTCGGCCGTGTCTACGCCCAATGGCTCGATCGTGAAGGTGTTACTCCCGACACTCGCGACCAGGTTCGCTACATCGATGATCCGGAAGAGGCCTATGTCATGCAACGCTACCGCGAGTCGCACGACTTCTACCACGCCCTCACCGGCTTGCCCGTCTTCGCAGAGGGCGAGATTGCTCTCAAAGCCTTCGAGTTTGCAAACACTCTTCTACCCATGACTGCTCTTTCCATGGCTGCCGTCGTGAAACTCAAGCCCGCCGCTCGCCGCCGTTTCTGGTCCACATATCTGCCTTGGGCTGTGTCCAATGGCCTGCGCGCTGAACATGTCATCAACATTTACTGGGAAGAAGTCCTGCACAAGGACTGCGCTCAGCTGAGAAAAGAGCTGGGCATCCAAATGCCTCCAGACCTCCGTGAACAAAGAAAGATTATGCGAGACCAGAAGAAGGCCGAAAAGGCCGCTCGCGAAGCTAGTCAAACCGTCGGCAAAGCTGTCATGTCAAACTAATAATCTCGTGTGTATACAGCTTCTTTGTCTATATATCACCATGTATGGGTATTCGTCCCAGAACGTTAAACACCTCCAGCCGTCTCTTTTAAAATCATGATATTGCGAATTCTGTCCCATTCCGTCTATCGCTTAGAGCTGGTCAAGAAGACCCTCGGCCTCGAGCAGCAACACAATTTGGTGGACAGCTGTGCGGACGCTGATCTTGGTCAGGTCAACAGTCAAGTTGGCCTCACCCTCGGTGGGGGTCTCGTAGGGATCGTCGACACCGGTGAAGTTCTTAATCTCACCACGGCGAGCGGCAGCATAGATGCCCTTGCGGTCGGTCTTCTCACACTCCTCGAGCGGTGTGGCAACGTGGATGAGGTAGAAAGATCCGTACTTCTCGACAAGCTCGCGAGCGTGCTTTCTGCTCGACTGGAAAGGTGCGATGGGAGCCGCAATGACGGCAGCGCCAGCCTTGGTCAGCTCACCGGCAACGAAGCCAATGCGGCCAACGTTGGTGTTGCGGTCCTCCTTGTTGAAGCCAAGCTCAGAGCTGAGCTCTGCGCGCACGGTCTCGCCGAGAAGAAGCGAAACAGTGCGACCACCCTGCTGGTTGAAGGTGACGTTCAGGGCACGGGCAATGGCGTCCTTGCCGCTGTTGGCGTAACCGGTCAGGAAGACGGTGAAGCCTTGCTTGCTGCGGGCAGGGTGCGACTCGCGAAGCACCTTGACAACCTCGGGGTAGGAGAACCACTCGGGGATGTCACCGCCAGTGCGCAGACGGCGGCGGAGCTCAGTGCCCGAAATGTCGAGGGTTCTGACGTCCTTGGGGACCTGGTCTCTGGGGCGGTACTCGTCCGAGTCGGGGAGGTAGCTCATCTGGAGGAAAGGAACGACCTCGATACCGAGCTCATCTCTGTACTTCTCAACGAGGTCCTGGGCGTCGTAAGGTCCGTAGAAGTCCTGGCCCTGGCTGTTCTTGCCGGGACCGGCGTGGTCACGACCAACAATGAAGTGGGTAGCACCGTGGTTCTTGCGGATAATGGCGTGCCACAAAGCCTCACGGGGACCGGCCATACGCATAGCCAGAGGAAGGAGGGCGAGGACGGCCATGCCGTTGGGGTAGCGGGGAAGGAGAGCCTGGTAGACACGGACACGGGTGAAGTGGTCAATGTCACCGGGCTTGGTGAGGCCAACGACGGGGTGGATGAGGACGTTGGCCTGGCGAGAGCGGGCAGCGCGGACGGTCAGCTCACGGTGAGCGCGGTGCATGGGGTTTCTGGTCTGGAAAGCGACAACTCTGGACCAGCCAAGCTTGTCGAAGTGAAGACGGATCTCTGCGGGAGAGTCTGTTTATTCTGGTCAGCTCGCTGTCGTGGCCAATTGAATTTCTGCTGCTTCTCACATCTAAGAGCGACGTAGTCGTAGTGCATCAGACGGTCAATGGCATCGATCTTGCCACCAATGTAGAAGTCACCGGCGGTCTTGTACAGGTACTTCACAGCAGGGTGGGCTTCGTCGTCGGCACCGAAAACCTCGATGGCCTCCTTCTTCTTGTCGGGTTGGTAGATGTCGTCAATGGTGATGATGGCCAGGTTGCGGTCATCTCTGAAGTCACGGAGAGTGATACGGGCACCAGCCTTTGCCTTGACTTCGTCAATTGTCTCTTGGAAGACATCGAGACAGATGGGCATGGAGAAAAGGTTGCCGTCAACGAGACGGTTGGTGTCAACAACGCTACACTTCAGTCAGTGTCTGCGGGTTGTGCTGTTCTTCTGGTTTTCCATGCGTACCTCTTGTAGTCCTTCTCGTTCATGAAGCCTGTAATGGACGAGTCAGAATTGCACTCTACCAACACTGGATTCTCTTCTTCAACTTACCCTCGAGAGGGGAGAAACCTCCGTTGAGGATCAACTCGAGATCACAAAGCTGACGCTCATTGAGGACAATGGCAGGCAGCTTCTCGGCCTCTTCGACGAGTTGCTGGCGGCGAGGAGCATCGCGAGCAATAAGATCCTTGAGGATACCACCTAGGCTTCAGTCAGTTCCCACAAGCCACATGTCTGTGCATTGGCGCCTGCGTACCGTGGGGAGGGTTGGCCATGGTTGTGTGTTGACTGAAAAGTTACAAGGAAGGAAAGAAGTCAAAGGAGTGGAGGAGGAAAAGAAGAGGTGGAGAAGTGGGATGCGAGTTTCGGAGCTTTCAGCACTTTAATAGTACTTACTACTCACGACAACGGAGTTTGTTGAGCAACGGATCGATCTTAATTCTCGATTGTAACTTATGCCCCGAACCTCGTCGTCCGTCTCCGGCAGCATGCCCCGCCTAGGCGAACGTGCGGGTGTACATTACGTCAAGAATTGAGTTTTTGTTCAGCGGTGCAGCGTTTGCAAGCCAACCATCAAACAATACTACTATATTCTTTGTTTCCGATGCACTGCACACGTCTTCGTCATTGAACTCATTGATAATTCAGAGCTTTTCGGTGTCGACTATCTAAAAGTGCATCTGCACATTCGTGTAATTCTGTGACTATGAAACGTGGGTCATGATGTATTCAACCCCCCAATGCAAACTCCACTAGGTATGCCCCATTGTGATCCGACCAACGCCTATGCTAAATTCGCAGAAAGATGTAAAAAGACAAGAAATGACAAGAAGGAGGAGAAGATCTACACAGTCTGCTCGATGTTCAAGCCCGACTGGATGGCCTGGCTGAGTTCGTCTTGACGCTTCTGCTCCTGCTCTTGCAAGAACATAGCGTAACGACTCTTCTTGTTGTGGATGCCGCACTCGGTCTTGTTACGACCCTTCCAGCGACCGGCTCTCTCGTCCTCGCCCTCCTTGACAGGCTGAGTCGAGTGCCAGTCACCGATTGAACGGTAACCTTGGGCCATAAGAGCGTTGACAGGAACATTGTGCTCCTTGATGTATTCGTTGACTTGTTGGAAAGACCAGTTTGCCAGAGGGTTGATCTTGATCATGCCTGCGTCGTCGAGCTCGACAATGTCAAGGTCACCACGCTTGCCTCCTTGACTGCGGCGACGACCAGTGATAACAGCGGCAACTCCCAACTCAGCATACGAACGCTGGGCAGGCTCGACCTTGGCGACATAGTCGTAAAGTTCCTCGTTGGTCTCCCACAGCTTCTCGCCGTGCTTGCGGTTGAAGTCTTCTACATTTTCACAACCCTCAGGCTTGTAGGTGTGGATGGTGAGGCTAGGGTAGTTGTCCTTGATGGCCTGTACGAGCTCGTAGGTCTCCTTGAATGCGTGCAGGGTGTCCAAATAGATCAGGTCAATGTTAGGCTTGATAGGGCTATCGAGCTTTGACACCATGTCGTTGATGGCAAGTCCAGTGAGTCCGAAGGCAGTGGTTTGGAAAAGACGGGGCAAAGTCATGATGCACCATTTCAGAATGTCTGCAACTCGAGTTAGGGCGAGAGTCCTGGCTCGAGATATACCATAGAATGCTTACCTTGAGGCTCGAGGTTTTGTAATTGCTGGTTGATGAACTTCAAGTGTGGACGAGAGAAGTAAACCTCAGGAAGGCTGGCACTCGAACTACCGCTGGCATAACCAGACTCTGCATCATGATCGGACGAGTATGAACGGGGCATTGTGGCGTGAATTTGCTGTGAGGTTTCTTTGTTCCGCGATTTGACAGGATGGAAATGTAATTTTGTATGAATAACTGCGGAATCGCGTATTGTTTGGATTTGTATGACAGACGGTTTGAGAGAAGAGAGAGAAGAGAATACTGAATTGATATTACCTGCGAGAGCCGGTCACGGCACCTGGGTTCATCGCTTTGAAATCACCATAGGAAAACTCACTGACGTGCTCGCTCTTTGCGATGTCGTGCTCGAGTTTATCCCTTTTTGAGCGCGCTAGCTGGATGACAACATCCGATCTAGACCCCAGCCTTGAATGCCGGACGTATATGAGTAGAGAACGTCAGCCAAGATCGTAGCTGCCCACAGTAGCTTACGGAGCAGAGCTCTGTGGCTTGCAAAGCCGAGTCGCCACCGATATGTGGTGAGGCCTGACGCTTAGCACGGCTGACAAAGATATCCCGACGTTGTCTGCTTTAGTACTGCCGTTCTGTATGTCCTTATGTCCAACACCATTTGCTGTTCGTGCCGAAAATTTGCGGGAGATCAGGAATCGGCATGTTGATGATGTGAAATCGGCTGTGTCGATTCACCATCTATGTTTCCAGTCTCGTCATCCTGCTTTGTGTCCAAACGAAGACTCCAGTCTCCAGGATATGTTTGCGGCTCTTCAGGTACCCCCACAAGTACACAACCTTGTTGTGATTAATCATGTTGGTGCGTATTTCTAGAAGCATACTGGGAAAGCGTGAACAAGCAGATATTGGATTTTGAATGTCTCGATTGCGGGCTAGGTATGGCTGGCAAGTCGTTCTCAACGATCGAAATTTTTGCCCTTGTCTACGCTTCCGACTTCTCCGTCGCGACCGGCTCATCTCCGTGGAGAGTCATTCACGTCAAATCCAACATGCATCGATGATGATGCGAGAAGACGCTGCTGCCTATCTACAAGCACGCAAGAGATGCTGGCGGAACGTGACTTGAGAATTGCCGTACTGGGAGTAGTATATGTGTTGCTTTTCGGATTCGCAAGATGGCGCCATGTGGTCGGTGAAAGGCACCATGCAGAGGTATGGGAAGCAGGACCTAAGTTCAACGTCCCAAGACCAGACACGTGCCGTGCTTCATGTCATCGCGTCGAGTCGTGCCAACATCGGTGCAACCTGTTAGATTGAGCTGAGAATTCCGTGCTCTTAGGACTGTCATCGGAAAGATTCGATTCCCTCCTCGTGTGCGAGAAAAGGTCACACGAATAGCTATAGAGATGCACAGTGGCTTTGCTATGAAGGAAGTCCGCAGAGAGTCGGGATGTTTTCGTCTCTCCTTGAACTTTGGTAACGTCTAGAAGACAGCTATAGAAACGCACAGTTGTTTGAGCGGACATGAGGCATCCACTGAGAGTCGTAAAATTATCCGCCCTCTGCGGATCTTGTCACCGTCTTTGGAAAAAACTATGCATCTCTATAGCTGCACGCGTGACATATCTTTGCGTACGGGGAGGTCAAAAGTATTATGATGATGATTAAATTGGCAGTAACCACAGGGTGTGATTATGTTCGTCCAACACTCTATAAGAACATTGGTGCGTCGAGCTTCGTAAGGAATAGGAGGAGGATAGGAAACAGGAACATTACATGAACTAGAGAAAGTATGGTGCAGAAGTTACTGGAAGGAGAGTGTCAGGAAACGGACAGCAGTGCTTCTAACCACCGATGACTGTGCCATTGGCCAAAGTGACGGAGTGTTGTTCGAGATTTGCACTGATATCAGCACCAAGGTCGATGCTCGACACATTCATCTGTTGTCCAGTACTGGTTGTCCCAGAGGTAAAGTAGCTTTGGAGATTCTCCTGAGCAGCGATCGCATTATTCAGCTGGCCTGATATCTGAAAGACAAATAGCACAGCAACACGTGCAAAGTCAAGCGTCGTCGAATCTGACAAAAGAGATGATGAGGATGAGGACGGTGCACTTGTGTCAAAGCTTGTGGAGGCCGATGAAGACGGCACATCGCTCGGTGATCCGCTTGCAAAGACAATTCCGTTACTGGTGACAGCAGCACCAGCAACAGATGTAGAATCTGCGCGTGCTGCCAGAACTTTGGTTGGAGAAGGTGTGATTTCAGTGACTCGCTCCGGAACAGAGCGGGCAGAAAGCCCATTGAAGGCAACCAATGCATTTTCCGAGGTGCACGTGAGCTTGGATGAAGCAAACAAGCCCAAGAGATTGGTAGCGTTGAGAGGAATGCTGAAAATGGTTGCTGAGTCAGTCAAGAGCCGTGGGATAGAATCTCCAAGCGTGACATTGTTCATACTGCCGACCGTCGTGGTGGTGCAAGATGCACTTGATGCTTGTGTGCATTCAGAGCCTGCAAAGCCATTGACACACAAACAGCTGCAGCTTCCATCACTACCTAGAATATTGATGCCACCGTTCTTACAATCTAGTGACTTTTGGCACATAGCGAGCGCGGAGGCCGAAGCACTGCTATGAACAGTGTTTTGTTGAGGAATGACGACAAGAACTATGGGAATGATGACAGCAGCAGCAATAAGAATGACCATGAGCAGAAGTATTGTGAGGAACAGCCACAAGGGCAGACCGCAGCACCTCCTACGCTGTTCGGGCTCCTCGCCGAGATCACTTGTGGAAGGGAGGGAGCTATGTTGTAGGTTTGAAGACCATGGCACTCTGGAGCCTCTGGAACCTCTCTTGGACCCTCTGGATCCAGTGGGAGTTGCAAGTCCCGGTGGGGGGAAAGAAGCAAGAATATCCGATAGTGAACCAGATCTCCTGTTATCCTGGTCGTGTGCTTGTTGCGCGTCGTCATCGAAGAAGTTGAGACCGAGTCTGCTCGCAGTCCGGCCACGATCGAGGTTGGACGCAACTTTGGTCGCTCTACGGATAAGGTCCGGAAGACTGGTGAGACTACCACGAGCTTCTGCCTCTCGGACGGCGTCCACATTGAGCCTCGGTGGGCGCTTAGAACCCACTCTATCGGCGAGTGTAGCCTGTTTTTCCAGATCGTGTGCAGCACTCTTCTCGGAAAGACCAAGAGTGGACAAAGAAGCCTTCTCTCTGATTGGCTTCTCAGCTTGAGGCACCATTGCGTCTCTGCCAAGAATATCGGAACTGCTTGTTCGTGTAGACAATTGAGGAAAAGACCTCTCGGAGCGTTCTTCGGGCGACATGTCGACCATCGGATAGCTCGTATCTTCGAGGTTACCACCGCGCCGAGATTGGTCTAGAGGTCGAGTCTGGCTGTCTGGTCGCGAATCGCCATTCTTTATCGTGGTCAAGACTGGTGTCGATTTACGACCAATGCTAGCCTTACGAACAGGAACGGGACGCACCATCTGTTCAGGCTCACTGCCGTCTGAGTCTCCATAGTAGTCCTGGAATGGGGAAGCCTTGTTTTGACGCATGTCATGCTGATTGGCAAGATGTCTCGAAATGCCAATAGGAATCGCATTACTGGAAGCAAAAGAGCTTTTAGAGTCATGTAAGCCTCTGTGACTGCCTCGTTGACTGTCTGTCTCCTCGATGATCGGCGCGACATGGTCTGCTTGTGGATAGTATGATGCAGGACCTTTGCGCGCCGAAGGGGGTGGGCCAAGCGGTGGGCGGCGATTGGGTTGATGCAATGGTCGAGCGACCTGTTGAGGGACTTGAGGAGCTTGATGGATTGGAAAGTCGGGGAGAGAGTAGACAGAAGATCCAGTAGAATCGCGGTGGGTGTCGGCGAAAGGTCGAGGCATGTCCGGTGATGGGTAGGTAGGTGAGACTTCATTAACCCACGAGCTTATGGAATTTTGATGAGCATACTGTTGAGCTGGGGGACCTGAGTCTTGACGGTATTGAGGGATGGCTCGCGGGTCTGGTGCGTCTCTGTTTGCAACTGGCCGTGGTCGACCCAACACGACAGGCACCTGATCCGGCCGAAGTGGTCTGTTGGGTTGCGATTTCTGAGACGGATGGGAAGAAGGATTAGGCGCACCAGGCCTCGTATGTCCACTGCTCTGCGAGGATGATTGGTGGTATGGACGGTGTGGTTGACGAGTATCACCTTGCGAAGGTGTTTGACCATCTCGTTGGTAGAGCATTGTATATGATGTATGCCAAGTATGTTTGATGAGTGTGGACAAAGTGCAAAGCCGAGAGGGTTTGGAAAAGTGTGTAAAGGAGTAGACCGGCTCTCCGAGGGTAACGCGCTTTCACTGTAGAAGTGTGGCCGGATTGAGAAAAGTGAACGTGGTGGTTGGAAACGAGCGTGATCCGTATAGAGTTATTGTGGTGTTTTGTAGCGTCCAGGCATGTGAACAGACATATCAGAAGAGAAAATGGCGCAGAATGCGATCTGAAGTCCTTAGCAAGAGCACCACCGAGGCGCGAGGCATGCGAAGATGCCGGACCAGGGCTGAAGTCACAGAAAGCAACAGAGTAAAAGACAAGTCGCGACCAGCGTCCGATTGACGAAGCAGCGATCTACGCGACCTTGGACGAAGCGACAGGCACCAAGAGAGAACAGAAGAGAACAGGAAGAGACCGACAAAACTTGATGCAGCACCATGTCTGCAGACTGCAGGAGACGCCTAGCTTAGCGAGGCATGGAATAATCGTTGGTTCCGCGCCGTTGCTCGGGCCACTTGAAACACGGCTGATTGTCCTTCTGATTCGTTGATTTCTCTCGACCCTTTCTTCAGCATTGATCCTAAAGTCAATCTATCACCTTCTCCAGTGTCCTGCAGGAATTTGTCTCCGACGTCTCCTCTCGTGACCTCGACTGTCGTTCTATACAGTACGCCTTTGGTGTGCAGACTGATGGCAAGACGTGTGCGACATTCGCAATCTGTTATTTGTTTGTGGACGGGACTCGTGGTGCAAGCTGAAACCAAGTTTCGAAACGGACCGCACCCATTTCCGGGGTTGGTCAATTTCCTGCTTGGGTGAATGATCGACACTTCTCCCGGGCCCTTGCCTTAAACTACTGATGCTATATGACCATGCACTGGGCCGCTTCGATTTGGGCTCTAGCTACAGCATTCTGTTGGCAGCCATGTTGTGGAGTACGTTTTTTCGAATGAGGAGCACAATACTGGACTTGAGTAGAGTAAGAAGCTGCAAACCTCCCCACACCCTCAAGGGAATTCAGATCGATGCTTTTGTCTAGTAGCTAGGAGCCCACAAAGCGGTTCGTGATGGGCTCGTCGAGATGTTGACTAGGCCCGAATTGTTGCACCAGATCGCCTCCATTGTTTCTTACTGCACTTTGTTGCGCCGTATCTGGCACTTTGGTGGGAAAAGTGGCCAACGCTCTAGCTTACAACATATCAAGGACTATCGTACGGGCCGCTTTGGGTACGTTTTTCAGGCAAGCTTTTTGAGCACGTACTGACCGTTTTCGAGCACCATCTCCTGGCGCAAAATCTCCGTCACCTCTTCGACAGTGTAGCCAAGAATGTAGGCCACATCCAACAAACCATCGGCGTTGATCTTTGTAGGAGCTTGCGTTTGAACCTTGGGCTTTGCATTAAACGCGATTCCAAGACCAGCCTGGTGCATCATCAGCAGGTCGTTGCTTCCGTCGCCAACAGCAATAACATTTTCCAACGGAATGTTTTCCTTTTCGGCGATAGAGGAAAGCAATTCACGCTTCTTCTCAGCATGGATAATGGGCATACCCTCAACCAGCTCGCCTGTCAGATTACCGTCCATCTCGACCAGGTGATTGGCATAACAGTAATCCAAGCCCAATTCTTGTCGTACCCATTCAGCCAGGGGTGTGAAGCCACCGCTTAGCACAGCAGTCTTCCAGCCAAGCTTGCGGAGTACGCGTATCAGCTCACGAGCTCCTGGGGTGAATGAGATGATGCCAGCACGTAGATGTTGCCAGATGGAGACAGGTACACCAGCGAGATGGCCAACGCGAGCGCGCAGAGACGCCTCAAAGTCAGTGTACGGGGCTTCTCCACGCATGGCGGCTTCCGTGATGGCAGAGACTTGGGCGTAACGGCCCACAGCGCGAGCCAATTCATCGATAACTTCTTGCTGAATCAAAGTACTGTCCATATCGAATACAGCTAAACCCGGGGTCCTGTGAGCCACGTACAGGGCTTGAGGTTGCAACACAATCTCAATGTTGTGACGCTGGCATAGACTGACGATTGAAGCAGTCTTGGTGATCGCAGAACATTCCAATAGAGTGGGTGATGGGTTCTTCTGAGGTAGAGGAATAGCGATTTCTAAGATCCGGCAACCTTGACCGTCTTCGGGACCATCCAAGAATCGGCGAGGAGTTGCGAGTGATCGTCTGATTAAAAGTTCTTCCTGTAGCGTGTAGGTGACAAATGCTGCAACGTCCTTCCATTGGGCAGGATCCAGAGAGCCCTGTCTGACGAACACCAGGCAGACGACCTGGTTCTTTTTGGCGTCCGATTTCTCGCGCTTGGCCCTAGGCTTGGGCTGTTGTTGTTCGGCGGGCTGCTGAGGGCTCGCAGCGAACGAGAACGTCTCGTAATTGACAGAAGACATGGCTGGCCGATCAGTTGATTGACAGAAGAAAAAGTGCAGCGGTTGGTGAAAGCGAGCGATATCGCCAAGTCACCTTTAAGGCTTGCGAAGAAGCGGCGTCTGTGCTCAACGCACCATCAACCAACTGCGCGTCTGCAACGACTATCTCCTCTCCTCTCGAATGACCATGAGCGAGTCTGTGTACACTGTATAGACCCATGGCTGACAGTCCTCGATCGGGTTCCAGGCCTGGGTAAGCACCATATTGGCCTGTCACAATCTGATGACAAAAGTACAATTCTGAATCAGCATTCTGTCCACAAGTTTTTTGAGGGCAATCTCAAAGCATTCCCAGAGTGCTAAGCATATCTACTCATAAGAAGAATTAACCGTATTTGGGATTAGGACCGGATCAGAAAAACCACTCCCCAAATCCAGATCTTCGTGCAATGGTTGCTATGTGATACCTAGCCTGAGTCTCAGTCAGGATGCTACATGGAAAACCAACTAACTACACTTATCGTCCACTGGAGAATTATAGAGCATCTGGATGGCGATTCTTGAGAGACTGTTACTGAACTACAAGCAGAAGAACGAGAGGCGTTGTGGCCATTTACGGCTAGATCTAGAAGCTGTACGGTCATGTGACCTTGGTGACGCGGACGAATACTGAGCAGAATGGATCTTCCTTTCCACCACACTCTCTTCGCTGGAAGCAGAAACTACATGTATCTGTGAGATAAGAGCACTGCAAGACCCACAGACAGCTTCACGGACTCCAGAATGTCTCACAGGAAGATGGAGGGCAGATTGCCCATCAAGGTATCAAAGGCCATCAAGGTGACCATCAAGGTGTTTGACGACATCAAATAAGATGCCACTCAATGTGCGCCTCGAGAGGGTATCGAACACAGTATGGCTCCATGTTCTACCCTCCACGATGTGCTGATAATCGGTGCAGGGCCGTGTGGTTTGGCGGTCGCTGCCAGGCTTTGTGAAAGCACACCTTCAGCCATCTTCTCTGACACGGAGCATCATCGATACCACTGGATAAAACGACATGGGGACCGCGCTTCCATCAAAAACAGACGAACTGGACAAATCAAGGCTACCAAGAAACCTGAAATCTGCCGTAACTATTCCACTCTGGTTCTGGATGGCACCGACAAGGATTGGATGACTCGATGGAATCACCTCTTCAAGACTTTCGAGATCTCACATCTGAGGAGCCCTATGTTCTTTCACCCTGATCCTCGAGATCGAGATGGTTTACTGTCTTATACGTATGAGAAGGAAAGAGACAAGGAGCTCGTGGAGATTCCGGAATGTGTGGGAAAAGAGATTAGCAAGCATAAAAAGAAGCAGCGGCTTAAGTGCAAGAACAATGGGTAAGTGTTGTGGCAGTTCGAGTGATAGTGAGCACTGCTGATCATTCTAACTAGTGCCAAACCTCCAGTCACGATCGATGAACGCGACCGCAAAGATTATTTTACACCCTCAAGCTCGCTCTTCCGGGACTATTGCCAATGCGTCATTGATCGGTATGGGCTCAGAAGAGATCTCATACAACAAGAACGAGTCGAGGATATCGACTTCAGCATGGTTCCAGGCGTCTCAGAAACGGAGCCAGTCTTTACGGTTCGCTCTGACCAAGGCGCACATTATGCCCGCGTGGTTGTGCTTGCCGTGGGGCCAGGAAATGCACCATCTATTCCAGCTGGACTGGGCAAGACTGGGCAAGGATGCTGCCATGCCATGCAGATTCGAGAGTTTCCTGATCCTTCCGTAAAAGCCAAGTTGCGACAGAAGAAAGAGGTGAACATAGTCGTCGTGGGCGGTGGATTGACATCTGCTCAATTGACAGTAATGGCAAGTAAGCATGGAGCAAACAAGGTGTTTCACCTGGTCAGGGGTCGGCTGAGAGTCAAACCTTTCGACGTGGATCTGAGCTGGATGGGCAAATTTCGCAACTTTGAGGAAGCATCTTTCTGGTCGGCAGATACGGATGAAGGTAAGAGAGCACTCGTGCCGCCTCCACTAGACGTGTACTAACAGTCGCCAGAGCGTCTTGAGAAGATCAAGGAAGCCCGTGGTGGAGGATCAATTACTCCTCGCTATCACAAGCTGCTCAAGCAGAACATCTCTGTTGGTAAAGTTGAATTGCACACAGAAACGACAATCACCTCCTCAGACTACCTAGACGGGTCGTGGACACTTACGACCAATCCACCCATCGAGCTGCCAAATATCGACTATGTCTACTTTGCAACAGGTATTGCCAGTGACTTCAAGAGCTTAACGTTTCTCGAGACCATGAACCGCAAGTTTCCTGTCGAGTCGTATGGCGGTCTCCCTGGCTTGACAGACGACTTGATGTGGAAAGAAGATGTTCCACTCTTCGTGACAGGACGACTGGCTGCTTTACGTCTGGGTCCAGGAGCGGGAAATCTTGCAGGCGCTCGCAGTGGCGCGGAGAGAATAGCTTGGGCGATCGAGGATATCTTGCCGAGAGATCAAGGTCGAAAAGAGGAGGACGATATGGCATGGGACTTCAAAACTGGTACAGGTAGTCAGTTTGGTAGTTTGGATTGTGAGGCATGTATCTAGCGCTAGACCATCAGCATACCTCTCTCGTCCTTGGATCTCTGTCATCTCGATTTGCTTCACGGATGGTACTGCTCCAATGGCTTGGTCGTTGAATTCGATCTCACCACTCCAACGTTCGGTTGGCCATACCTCAATTTGTTTGGGCCCAGAGGAAACGCATGGCTCCTCACCCCGATACCATCGAACATCTCATCCCGTCTTCGCATCAACTTTGTAATGTCGACGACAATTTGACATTCGCATCGCTGACTCAATGGTTCTCTTGTCCTTGTTCTAACAGCATCATCTCCGATGAGGGTTCTCGAATATCCGCGTTGGATTCGGGACAGCATCCTACCTACTTCCAGATTGTTTGGGAGTCTGATCATGGATTTACGCGGAATGAGACAACGATCAAGGCTGTGCTATACGCACTACGCGATGGAACTTTTCGTATGGCCACAGACCAGAATGCACCTATCAACATCGCCAGCCGTGTATATCAAACTGGCTCGTGGACGCTTATAAGGATATGGACGGCATCAAGTTGAGCAAAAGTGGATGATGAACTTTCCTAAGCTTGTAGTTGAACTCGCCAGTGTGACTACTCTGCTATTTCTAGATGTAGATCCTGGCACAGCGTTTAATGAGTCGCCATAGAGACCTGGCTCAGATGGATGAGATTTGAAACCGCCCCTATGCATGTCTGCGCTAAGAAAATCTCCTGATCAAATTTGTGCTGATCCATATTCTTTGTCAATGTACCTAGGTTTTCCAGCGAACTGATTTTGTGGTTGACGACAGGTAAGATCGAGTGAAACTGACTGTGTGAACATATCGGTATCTCGAGGTCTCGATCTGTACTGTGGCAATAGCCATGTCCAGCAGCTGGCGATTGTGTGAGAAGCAGAGAACTGATACCACGGGGTAGCGTTGGCTGAAGTGGACGTTCATGTATTGCGGGTATCATGATAATTATTGTGGTTTCAGACTCTCACGTATGCTATGTGATTGGTTAGTGTCACGACTGGAACACTCGAATTTGGGGTACTTACTGGCATCGATTTTTGAGACCTGAGGTAGTGCTAAGCGGACCTTGTTGCGATACAAAACTGGATTTGACTTCTGGAGGGGAGTGGCTTCGAAGTAGACTTCGGAAAGCTCTTTCTTGTCGCCAAGTTCTTTCTCCAGCTCATTGAAACTCTCCAGCTTGCAGCCTGTCGCCCAGAGATTCTCAATGTGGGCCAGTGCCGAAACACCACGTAGTGATGTGATAGGATTGTTCTGGACATCCAAGATTTTGAGTTCTGGAGCGTGGGAGAGAGGCTCGAGGGAGGTCAACAAGTTGTCTGAGATATACAGCTCCTCGAGCTGGGGTATTTCCTTGAGTCCATCCAATGACGTGATTCTGTTTGCCTGAATGGAGAGAGTCTTTAGCTTGGTAAGCGTAGAAAGTCCCTTTTACTTGTCAGCACCATGTTGACTTGATATAACTTCGGTCCCGTCGTACCTTGAGCTCAGTAATTTTGTTCTGACCGAGCCATAATGAGTCCAGGTTGACCAGAGTCTCCAGCCCAGTGATTTCCTGTGTGATGATAAGTATATGTTCTGTTGAGCAGGGGGTCGGGTAATAGATACCCGGATTCTGTTAGCTCCCAACTCCAGGTATGTAAGATTTGAGAGACCGTCCAAGCCCTCGATACGAGAGATTTTGTTCTGGACGAAGTAGAGGTGATGGAGATTGTTGAGGTGGTCGACGCGCTTGATGTGTTTGATCTTGTTGTAACTCAGGTCCAAGCTGCGCAGCTCGGTGAAGGATTCGAGACCCTTGACGTGGGAGATGAGATTGTCGTATAGCTCGAGTTCTTGGAGGGTGGCGGCGAGGGATTCGGGAAGCTGAATAGAGGAGATGGAGTTTTGGCGGAGGCACAGTTTCTGAGCGGGCATCAGTTTGCGTCTGTCGCTTGGTTGTGTGACTGGGTTGAACTGACGATGACTTTGCTAAAGCGTTCAAGGCGGAGATTAGGAATGGACGAGACTCGGCTATGCTGAAGGTCGATCTCCTACAACTTGTCAGCACTGGATCTCGACTAGTCGGCAGCGGAGTTGGCGACCTCGACGTCAGGGTCCTCGTCTTGGAGCAAGTCTTCATCTGCTTCGATCTGGTCGACTGGAGGGGCGTCTTCGTCTGAGTAATCGGGGTCCGACAGGGCCTCAGGGTTGGCCAGTACGGCCTTTTTGTTCTTATCCAGGCGTAGCTTGCCATCCCATCCTGACTTGTTGCTGTGCAGGCCGTTGGTGGTAGCAGCCGGTTCCCCAGATCCAGACGCGGCTGCCTGGGCGGTCACAGGTTCATCGGCCGGTGTCGACATGACGGTTGATCAAATTCTTGTCAAGAGGGAGAGAGTTGATAAGTTGGAGCATTCAAGCGTTGCAAAGCAAAACAGGCGTCATTGTGTGGGGTGAGTCGCGAGCGTGATGATCGTCAGCCACGACCAACGCGCCATGCTACCACCATCACATGCACCGACTTCGACCACACCCGCCAGTCATGTACCGTAGAATATTGATTAAAGGTATACAGAGAATGCCATCTAGAAACTACAAATCCCCATCTCATAACAACGCCGCGCTGTTTCGATTCATGCCGTCTATACGTAATCCATCGTACCCTCTGCCCTTGCCCTCTTCAACTCCTAAGTTCGCTGAAAATGTACGGGAACAGCACAACGCAGGCCTTGTACAGCACACCGATACTTGCCACTGCTCGGAACGGAATGAACAAAGCATTACCTGTTGTAATGTACAACCAGATTGAGAGGAAAGCAACAGCGAAGAAGTGGTAAAAGAGTACCATCGGTTGTCGGATAATGCCTGCCAAGAGTCCTACAGGTCCATCTATGCATTGTCCACCTCTCTGGAAGTAGCGGAAGCATCCTTGCTGGAGAGCTCGGAGTTGAGGATCTGGAGTCTGTCAGTATTCTTGGTCTGCATAGCCGCTACTCCAAGTCCACTCACCGTTTGCTGCGAAGAGAGAGTACAGCGCTTGTGCAAGAATGTTGATAACGCTGGTCAAGTTCTTTCTCCTCCAGTGGAACACATCCAACTGAGCCAACACAGCCTTGGTGTCCTCGAGGCGTGGCACTTGCTCGGGCGACAGGAGTTTCGATAATAGGAGAGCATCGTTGAAAGCCACAGTCATACCACCTCCTGTCAGAGGGTGACGCATGTTCATCGCATCTCCAAGCAAGATCACACCCGCATGCTTGTTTTTGGATGCAGGCAGGAATGAGTTGGGCATGGATCGCAAAGAACCACGGTCGAGGGCGGCTTCGAACGACGGCCGCACCTTTGCAGGCAATGAGGGCAACACAACATTGCGCAAATGGTTCTTGACGCCACCGTTCCTGACCGATGCAGAGTCAAGACCTTCGGGTATGTCTACAAGAGCCCGAGTCTCGTGTGTGCCGATCTGGTAGAGCAGAACCGGAGGGCTGTCACTGATCAGGACGTGACCATGATTGGGCATTGGAAGGTCGGCGTCAATCAACTCGAGTCCCCAGAACCTGGATTTGACGACGGGAGCCCGAGTATTGACCTCCTTGCGAAACTTGCTAGCATAACCATCCGCGACAACAGTGAGCTGACCAAAGTAGTAATCCTTGCGGTCCCTGGTGGTGCACTCGACTCCCAAGACCTGTCCGGTGTATCCACTACGCACCAAGTCGCTGGCCGTAGTCTCGACGACGGTCACATTGGCGCATTTTAGCGCGCGCTCTCGGAGTTTTTGAATGAATCGGCCATGATGGAATGACCGACCTTCGGGTCTTGACTTCTTCTTCTCTTCCTCTTTCGGATCAGTGGCGGTGGAGGCAGCATTTTCGGGGTATGCGATGGTCACTTCGTCGCCGTGGTATATAACATCGTATCCGAAGACCTTGATAGCATCAATGTCCTCCAGACAATCGGCTAGTCCTAGCTCTTCCAGAGCAGCAACTCCGCCAGGCTGCAGCAATTCTCCGACAATGCGATCGGGTTGTTTGAGAGATTTTTCGAGAAGAATGACGCTCCGGCCCTGGTCGGAAAAGGCGACGGCGAGAGCGCATCCTAGAATGCCAGCACCAATGATGACCACGTCCGCTTCGTGGTGAACTCGGCGGCGCGACTCCAAGGCGTCGGATACGGTAGGCGAGGGCGGCGGCGAGTCAAGGATGAGCGGCATCTTGTACGACGACAATATCTCAGGAAAAGGTCAAGTACGAAGAATCCAGCTAGGTGAATCTAACAATGCGACAAAGACCAACAAAAGATTCAGAAAGGAGCGATTGTCATACGATTGGGTTGACCACTCCCGGTAAATTTGACAGGGTCTTCTGCAACCGCCTCATACGTATTAGAGTCACCCCACCGCATCGCACCTCAGGCCATTTCCACTGGCCTTACGAAACCACTCTTTGGAAGAAAGTCATCATATTCTTGGTCGATGTGTTTTGCTTGTGAGAGAACACGATACAGATCACCCAATGTTGTGCTTCGAGGTGAAAAGCTAAAGATACCCCCCCCCCCCCCCCCCCGAAGTAGCTAGGCGGAGGCGAGCGGCAATCGAATGATCAATGTGCTATCGTTTTCTTATATGACAGTCGCTCGCTGGGGTTGCCCCTATCCGACAGAGACCCGATAGGAATACGTGTCTCTGTGGTCCCCGGAAGCGAGCGAATAGATGAGGTACTTTTCAAGTTTGGACACGCCTGCATGCTCGAGGCTCGGGCAACTGCACCAGGTCGAGTGTGCTGGGAAGCCAGATAGGGGACGTGTTTGTTGTTTTTGTTAGTAACGACTTCGGACCATCTGTTGCCATCTTACTGGTGACGTCGAGATTCCCCTCTCCTCTTTAGCAAATGCATCTGATGTTGCACTGCTGCTCATAACCAGCTATTTATCTTATTGCAACGAAAGAGAAGTTAGACATGGCGCCTGATCTTAGCAACTGCAGAGTGCTCAGAGAAGAGCCGCTCGATGCCTCCGATGCCAAATGGACTCAGCTGAAAAAGTACGCTTTCCAACCACCAATTGGCTTGCACCCGGTTACTGAATACAGCCAAGAATTACCTATAACAATGCGGAGAACGCCACGAAGATATGGTAGGACCGCTACAGAAGCCTCGTACTAGATCGGGAGCTCACCGAGAATAGGGAATCGGCCGTGAGACCAACCCGACCATCTAACAGCTCAATTGATGCTGTAGGCATCGTCGCTATTCTAGAGAAGCCCAGCGGCCCGGAGCTACTCTTACAGAAACAGTATCGCCCACCTATCGACAAGATATGTATAGAAGTTCCTGCTGGCTTGGTGGATGAAGGGGAAGATGCCGAGACTTGCGCCCTAAGAGAGTTGCGAGAAGAGAGCGGCTACGTGGGAGAAGTGATCAAAGGTGATCTGGGTGTGACTCCTGTCATGTACAATGGCAAGTCCAACCTTGCTGAACATTGCGGTGTCACGGCGACTAACCGTGTGGCGTGTAGACCCAGGCTTCTGTAACACGAACCTGAACATGGTCCACGTTCGTCTGGATATGTCAAATTCTGACAACCAAAACCCACGACCGCAGCTCGAGGAGAACGAGTTCATAGAATCGTTTACGGTTCCACTGAAGACGCTCTACGCAGAGTGCAAGAAGCTCGAGGCCGAGGGATATGCTATAGACGCCAGGGTGCTCACACTGGCCGAAGGTATTGAAGTAGCTCGACAGTTCAAAATTGTTTGATCGAACTTGGAATCCTCCGTAGCCATCGACAGACACACCACCTTTTCCCAGAATAGTGTAATGACCACCGGGGTTTCGCTTTGCATCCTATCACTAACCAGTGGCCATGGATGTCAAGCGACCATGTCTACATTCCATCGAATATCGCTCTAATGAGGGAGAGCTCGGATCGAATGCGATACCTACATCGACAGCTCCTAAGTCCCAAGTCTAGGTCATCCTCCATAGCTTTCAGACGCGGCGCGCGGAAGTAAGTATTAGCTTCCTGTACCCGGATTCGTTCGAGGTGGATTGTTTTTAATCTCTATGCGACTTGGCGATCCTCAACCACCGTGCCGCTTTTGCTTGCCATTTTTTGGTTCCTGAGCATGGAGACGGCAATATATTCTTAAGAGGGTATCCACAGCTGGGCTGGCTGTCAAGCAAAAGGAGGGAAATGAGGGTCTAGCCAATGGCGGTGCAGACGGTTCGGGAAGGCCCGCTGTCGCCAACGGGCGACCTGGAAGCACGTTTCGCCGAAAAAAACTTGATAAGAACAAGCTAGGATCACCCTTTATGCACCACCTGCGCGAATCACGAAGCGCTGTGTGTGCGATGCAGGAGTTCTCTGCGGTGTGATTGGGTGGCTGGGCTGTCAATTCTTGCTATCACCGAATGACTCGACAATGCAGCACAAGGTATATTGGAGCCATGGTACAACAATGGTGACATCTCCAGAACTGCTGTTCCCGGAGCCGACTGCTCATGACAGACTACGGTGTCCAAGAATAAACGGGCATCCCGTTGCTTGTTTCTGGAGAAAGACACATGAAATGCTGCGAACCTCGGCTCTACCAAAGCAGCTCTTCCGGTACCTTGGTCCATGCATCCCCACTTCTAAAACCCTTTGAAAACCGGGCGAGTTCATCAGCATGAGAAAGGGATATTGGTGGGTTTGACACCCTTGTCCGGGTACGCATCCATGCACGGGCAGACAGGGCTCGTATCACAGCGTACCAACAAAACGGGCGACGGACGAGGTGAGACTAGCAGCCGAGCAGTCTAATGAAATGCACCACCTTGGTGTGAAGATCTACTCGAGTGGCGTAGGAGCCAGCAGGTCATAAACTACCTCGTCAGAGGACCCTACAGTACAGGCGCCGGGCGCTACCCGATCCACAAGACGGGTCAATGCGACTAATAAACCAAAGCGTTAACGTGCATATGCTCTCTCGCGTTAGTTGTACTCATTCCCACCGTCAGACATTAAAGATAATGGGCCTTTCTTCCACCGCTCTCTCCTCTCCCCACCCTCTTCTTGGGATGCAAGGATTGCTTGCCTTTTTGCATGTATTTCTCGCAATCCACGCATTCGCTTCCCTCTCTGCCTCATCCTTGTAAGGCAACCTCTTCTGGTTCGAAACCGTAACCTGGCTTTGGGATTGTCTCGCAGCTGCAGTGCTCGATCGCCTCGCGCCCATTCATCCACGCCGATTGGGTGGCCGAGCTGTATGTGACAGGAGCATGCACAGTTTATCAAATTCGTTCCGTTGCACCTGTCTAAGAGATTGCCTGTACCACGCTCTGACGGGCATTTTCAAAACCACCCTGCTATCTCTGCATATCCCTTCGCATCAACATCGCTATCAAGACATCGGAGGTATACCCCAAATGCAGTTGTGATATTTTCTGGGTCGACAACACTCTTCAAATCGCACGACCACACGTATGTCCGGGTCGCGACCTCCTTCGCCTGTCCATCCGCACATTGTCAGCACCTCCTTCAGAGAGACGGCGGCGGAGGCTCAACGGCCACATCACTTTGCCGTCCCGGAGTTTCTTGGACATCCCGAACGACACAACTCTATTCCATACCAGTTTCCGCCGATACCTGGACAGGAACGGTCGAGTATATCATTCCATCCTCCGTTCACCACTCTGCCACCGCCTTCGTCACGACCAGGCGCTTCGACGAATCCACAGAATTATGTGCAAAGATCAGTACCAATAGCCAAGTTGCTATCCGATGCCCCGCAGGAACCACCGCTTCGTCCTAGACAGATATCCGTCCCTGGTCCCTTCTCTCCTGGACTACCGTCACCGCCTCCTCCTGAGGTTTATCAGCGGACTGCGGGTCACCCATCACAGCACTTGCCACTGCTGCCAAACGTGCGGACGTCACCCGTCTTCCGTGTACCACAATACCCGCCCCAGGCTTCGAGTCCTAAGCATGTCTCACAATACCCGACATACAGTTCGCCTGTCGCGTCCAACAGCCCCTCCTCGGCCTCCCATGACTCAGCAACCTCGCCACGAGAGGGTCCGCCTGCCAGCTCGCAAAGGTTCAATCGTCTGCCATCATTTTCTGCGCCGTCTCCAAATTTGAGGTACGAGCTCAACATGCGACAGCAACCTGTAGCTGCCAGAGCTTGTGGTTTTGGAGAGCGTGACCGACGTGTTGTTGACCCTCCGCCTATCCTCGAACTCAAAGTCATCGATGCCGTGACGGGGAAGGTCGACAGCGAGAACACTCCCTATGTATATACGACATTGCATTGTACTCTAATCAACTCCATGACATACAGAGACGAATCGCAGATCGAGCCAGCACATCCGAACGCGCCAGCCACGCAGCGCCTCATGGGAACTGCAGTCGCATCTCCATTTTCCGGCACCGACGAGACGGGAAGAAGAGGAACGTTCTTCGTGTTTCCTGATCTGTCCTGCCGCAATCCTGGAAAATACCGATTTCAGTTCCGATTGCTGATCGTAGACCCGCTGAACCTTTCTGTCGGAACAACCTCGCGTATACAGAGCTCGATCATCTCTGAGCCATTCGAAGTCTATACTGCCAAAGAGTTCCCAGGCATGCGAGCCAGCAGTGCTTTGCTCAAGGCGCTGAGAAAGCAGGGTCTCAATGTGGCTGTCAAGAAAGGCCGTGAAGCCACAAAGAAGGCGACCAGAAGACCTGGCCTTGTTGACGACGACCAAGACAGCAGTGGTGACGATGGAGACAACGGTGCGGATGAGGATGATCAGGACAGCGACGACGCGCGCTCTCAAGTGGCCACCAGTAGCAAGGATCGAAGAAAAAGAAAGCGAAGAGAGTGAACGAGACCACGAACTTGCGACGCGCCCCCCAATTAGATGTATGATTTCCTTCCAAGTACCTTATTTTCGGTTGTTTATACGGGCATCTCGGTCGGCATTTCTTTTTTCTTTTTTCGATTGCAGCTCTGTATCTTTTGCGCTTCTCCTCCCATATCTCCGTAATTGTTTGTCCCAATGACTACGGGTTTTGGCGGCTGCATGTAGGCACACTGAGTTTTCAGCTTAGTTCAACAAGACGACATTTCGGTTGGTGGAAGACATATCATTTCTGTTTTGATCACATGGCCTAGGATTTTGTCTAAGCACAAGACCATTGTGGTGACGCTCAGTTGAATGTTATACAGTTGTCAGAGGGACCCTAGGCCTATATGCCTTCCAAGCCTTCATACAACTTCACCTTCCACCCCTTACTCGGGTTGTTGAATCTGAAGGTATGCTTGTGGCCCAGTTTTGCAAGAACTTTTAGATCATCGTAGTCAAGCTCGATGTGCTTACTTGCCAGGTTCTCCTCAATCCTCTCCGCATGTGCACTCTTGGGTATGACACTCGTGCCTCGACTCATGCCCCAAGCCAACGAGATTCCTGCAGCGGTGGTGTTGTGTTTGTCCGCAAGTTTGATCATGGCCTTGTTCTTGAGCAAAGGAGGAGGCATGTTCTTTGCCTTTCTGTGGTAGGTCGGGTTGGTCCCTCCAAGTGGGGAGTAGGCAGTGACATGGATACCACGCATTTTGTGGTACTGGATCCAGTCTTCCTGTTGCAGGTACGGGTGAAGCTCCATCTGATGAGCATATGGGATATGAGATGTGTGGTTCAACAAGGTGTCTAGTTGGGCAGGTGAGAAGTTGGAGATGCCAATGCGTCTAGTCTTTCCTGACTGGACGAGTTGTATCATGGCTTCCCAGGTGTCGAGAAAATATATCTCGGTTCCCTTGCTCGTCTCTGCCACTGGCCAATGCATGTGGTATAGGTCTAGGTAATCAAGGCCGAGGTCGGATAGGGTCTTATCGATGGCGGCTTCGACTTTGCTAGGATCGTGATGATCATTCCAGAGTTTTGACGTGACCCATATGTCATCGCGAGACAGTCTAGCTTTCTTCAGGCCTTCAGCGATGCCTTTGCCTACAGCTTTCTACAGATTGTTATGGCTTGTCTAGGAGAGATGGGTAAGTCATTGATACCTCGTTGCCATATATGGCGGCACAGTCTATGTGCCTGTAGCCAGTGTCGATTGCATGGGATACTGCTTCTGTAGCATTGTCCTTCAGATTCCAAGTACCGAAGCCTATGATTGGCATTTGCCAAAGAGTAGATGGACCAAGAGGTTCTTGACCTTGGGGTTGTTGGGCAGCAACAGCTGCGAGAGCAGTTGCTGCAAATGGTAGAAGTGAAGGCAAATGCATCTTGTAAATGTCCTGCAAGTGCGAGAGTACTGTCTAGGTCAAGCAGGTGCGACGATGGCTCGAGTCGATCTTTATATCTGTTTAGCACCCCTGCGATATCTGATGTCATGAACGGCTCAGGTAGCTTTCCCCGCAGTTCATGTGCCTCTTGAGAAGGTGACTAGGGTGGAGCTGCAGGGAGAGAAACACACATATGCGGCATGCGATATGGATTGGTACATTGTATTCTGCCAGATCTGACCGGATGCTCGGAGAGTTGGTAGTTTCAAGGCCGCTCGAGGTCAGTGGTGTGGACATTTAGAGTGTGGACCAACTCCACACGACCTGTCTGAACCCCACCATGTTTGTTTGGTCTGTTTGCTTGGACAATGCACATGTCAGTATGCGCTGGTGTCAAGAGTCAAGAATGATTGATGGATTACGCAAGATTCTCGAGATGTGTACAAGTGGCTGCTATATCACGTATCCGAACAATCGACTATGTAAAGTGAAGAAGCAAAGACGGATGTAGAGCAGAAGACGCTGGGACCCACAGGGTCGGTCCCGTCTCTTTTGATTCAGAAGTGCTTCCCCAGAAACCTTGGGAGCGAACGCGTTTTTCTGGCGTTGTCGCGAAAAAAATTCCACCTTCCTTCCTTCCCGCTGGCATAAGCTAGTGAGGCGACCCTAAGGTGTTATCTATCCATCGCAAACATGAAATACGTATTGGTATCTGGAGGTAAGAAGCAATGCGTTAGCAGTCGAGCCTCGTATGGGCACTAATGGCTTGTCCAGGTGTTATCAGCGGTGTCGGCAAGGGCATTATTGGTATGACCTGCGTCCCTCGACAATGCACGCCGGGACTGACATGATTGCGACGTCAAGCCTCGTCGACTGGCCTGCTGCTGAAGACAATGGGTTTGAAGATATGTCTGACCCGTGCCACATGCCTGTTCTCGTGCTGACAAGACGCACGTCTCTTCCATCAAGATCGACCCCTATCTCAATGTCGACGCCGGAACCATGAACCCCAAGGAGTATGTCCTGTGTCCCTATCCTGCAACCCTGCAGCTCTGACGTATTCAAGGCATGGTGAAGTCTTCGTTCTCGACGACGGCGGTGAGGTCGACCTCGATCTCGGCAACTACGAGCGCTACCTCAATATTACCCTGACGCGCGAAAACAACATCACCACCGGCAAAATCTACCAGCACGTCATCGAGAAGGAGCGCAGAGGAGATTACCTCGGCCACACTGTCCAGGTGGTTCCTCACATTGTCGACGCCATCCAGGACTGGGTCGAGAGAGTGGCCAAGATCCCTGTCGACGACACGAATGAAGAGCCCGACGTCTGTATCATCGAGTTGGGTGGCACAGTCGGCGACATTGAGAGCATGCCTTTCGTCGAGGCAATGACTCAGCTCCGCGCCCGCGCCGGAAGAGACAACTTCATGCAGATCCATGTCAGCTACGTGCCCATGGTCCACGGCGAGCAGAAGACGAAGCCCACGCAGATGGCCATCAAGGCTGTGCGCAGTGCCGGTTTGATCCCCGATCTGATTGCTTGCCGTTGCGAGCACCCTCTCGACGCCGGCGCCCACCAGAAGATTGCTCGCTTCTGCCAGGTTCCCCTCCCTCAGGTCCTCGTCGTCCGCGATATGCCCACCACATACCAAGTCCCTATTCTTCTCCAAGAACAGGGTCTCTTGCAGAGTCTGAAGGATATCCTCCGCATCGATGCTTTGACCATTTCTTCTGCTCTTGCAACAAAGGGTGCCGAAATCTGGAGAACCTGGAACGACCTGGCCTCAGGTCTGGCAACCGTTACCGATATTGTCGAGATTGCCCTGGTTGGAAAATACCTCGAATGTCCCGACAGTTATCTGAGTGTCGTCAAGAGTGTCGAGCACGCCGCTATGAGATGCAAGAAGAAGCTGAAGATCGTCTGGGTCGACGCCGAGCACCTCGAGCCTCAGTCCGAGAAGGCAAACCCTGCCCAATACCACAAGGCCTGGCACGATGTCTGCACCGCTTCCGGTATCCTGGTCCCTGGCGGTTTCGGTCAAAGAGGTACCGAAGGTATGATGAAGGCTGCCAAGTGGGCCCGTGAGAACGGCACACCCTACCTTGGAATCTGCCTCGGTATGCAGATTGCTGTCATCGAGTTTGCAAGAAACGTTTGCGACATTCCCGTCCCTGTCTCGACAAGTCAGGAGTTCGACGCTCGTGATGAGGACCGTATCATTGTCTCCATGCCTGAGCACCACCCTGGCCAGCTTGGTGGAACCATGAGACTCGGTCTGAGACCTACCCTTTGGCAGCCCGACTCAGAGTGGAGTCGCCTGCGTGCCCTCTACGCCTCCACCACTTCCGCCGATGGCCAATCGCAAATTCTGGAACGTCACCGTCACAGATACGAAGTCAATCCCAACTACGTCTCTACTCTGGAATCAAAGGGTCTGAACTTTATCGGCAAGGACGAGACTGGAGTTCGTCAAGAAATCATCGAGCTCAAGGATCACCCCTGGTTCGTCGGTGTCCAGTACCACCCCGAGTACCTTTCCCGCGTTCTCCACCCTAGCAAGCCTTACCTCGGATTCATTGCTGCCAGTGCAGGCATGCTCGACACAATCACTGCCGAGATTGTCAAGGAGAAGACGGCAAACACCTCATTCTAGAAATAGAAGCGAAAGAAATCACGAGTATGAATGGTTGGATGCATCGCAAAGAAACCAAGATGGAATGGGGTCTGAAAAACAATGCATTATCATGGCGTTTGAAGGCGTTGTCGCACGTCAAAGGATGGGATAGACAATTCCTTGCAGTAGATATCACAGACCATACCATGTTGGACTTGGATCTGGGACGGTGTTTCATCAACAATAACAACAACTTAAGCCAATTTGTCTCTACTTGAACCGTGCCTGTCAGTGCTCTGCGATTCGAGACTTGCAAGTCACGACGCTCATCTTGTTTACGGCACGCTTGGTTGGTACAGTTGACATATGAGTCCGTTCTCGTCTGCTGGGCTTCGAATAATCATGACGTGCAATATCCTACAGTAACAGTGACAGTATTAACCTTCCAAACGACTTTTGAGGCTGGCAACCTCTTTTGTCAAGCTCTCGATGCGCTCTGCCTGGGTGGCCATGTCCTGAGCTTGTTGCAGCAACAGACCTCTAATCTCAGACAGGGCTCCCTTGATACCCTCGGCGGCACCCTTTGCTGCGCCTGCAGCTGTAGTCGGCGGCTCTGCGCTGCTAGATGAAGGTTTAGGAGTCTCGGCCACTGGTGACTTGATGTCGTTCAACTTTGGCTCGGCGATGGGCTCAGGAGCCGGGGCAGATGTCGTGTTCGTAGGAGTGTGGATTTGCGGAGGTGTACGGACGCCGGTCTTCTCCTCTTGCTTGGTGGCAATGGTAGAAGTAGGGCGCTGGACGGGCTTAGGTACTTCGTCAAACTCGTCGTTGGCATTGCCTCTCGATTGAGTCACCTCATCCTTGTCGGCGAATCTATCAGCCATAGCGGACATGCTGGCCTGGTTATCCTGCATAGAACCTCTGTTGGTGGGAGCAGGAGCAGGTGTGGGCTCAGGCTTCGCAGGCGAGGCAGGAACAGGGGTTGGGGCGGACGAGGACGACATGGAACCAGGAGCAGGGGTGCTCTTTACCTGGCTAGCAGAAGGGACCCTCTCAGCGGGGATCTCAACGGGAGTCTCACCCTCGTACAGACTCTCGAGAGAAATCTTTGGTGGAAGAGCGGCTTCCTTGCCCGAGAACCAGTCCTCGCTAGACATGGAAGGCTTGCTGCCAGTGGCAGGAGGGAAGATATCGGTTTGGAAGACCTCTGCACGGCGAGGAACAATGAATGAGATGGGCTCAATCAGGTTCTCGTTGACTGTCTTGTAAGCACGCATGACCTCATTCTGGTGCAGGTTGACACCACGCTTTGGCACAAAGGCGACACCGCGCTGAGGGTCGGCCGACTTGTACTCGGAGAGATACTCGAACTTGTCGTTCTCGTACTCGTAGTAGCGAATGTTGCCGTCACCTTTGCCAGCAAGGTACAGCATTTGGGTGCCATCATCCCAGAAGGGCATGCAGACACCGCTGATAGAATCGAGGATCGAGAAGCCACCGATGGGCTCCTTGGGGTTGCGCACATCCCACAGACCAAGTTGACGGTCGCTCATGCGCGAGAAACCGGTCGTGGCGACACGATCATGGTCACCCATCCAGACTGCTCTGCTGTTCTTTGCGCCGGGGTATCCCTGGACTTCGTGTGCTGGTCTTTCTTGTCTTACATCCCAGAAACGGATCTTCTTGTCGCGGCAAGTGGTGACGAGCATGCCGCCGTCAGCCGACCACGACAAAGACTGGACGATATCGTTGTGCTTGAGGGTAAGGCGGGGGTTGTTCGAAGCGAGATCCCACAGTTTGACGGTTGCATCGCCTGAGGAACTGGCCAAAACGTTGGCGGCCGAGGGGTTGAACAAGACGTGTCCGACCTTGCTGCTATAGATTAACATGGAGCACATCCAAGTGTGAGTGGAGTCGCATACCGAGTGTGGCCAGAGAGCTTGTGTACAGGGCTGATATCGGTAGGCTCGTCGGCGTCGGTGTGCAGGGTAAAGTCCTCGGGGACCTGCCAAACGAAGACCTGTAAAACGAGGGCGTGTTAGCGGAGGTTCTGGACAGCGACGGACCGGGGAAACGCACTTTGCCGTCGTCGGAACCAGAAGCGATGATCGAGTCGTCAAAGGGGTTCCTGTCAAAGCGTGTCAGGAAGCTGCGGGATCAGAGGCAGGGTGTAGTAGTAGGAGGCGCACCAGTCGGTGTCGAGGACGGCGGCCGTGTGGCCACGGAACAAGGGCATGACATCGGGGAGTTTTCCACGCTCGTCAACAGGAATGACAGCAAAGGCGCCGCCACCGCTGGCCTCCCAATTGACCGAGAGGTACTTGGGGTTGGCCTTGATCAAGTTGGTGTCCCAAGCATTCTTCGAGATGCGGAGGTTGTCGTAACATTGCTCCTGTACGGAAAAGGGTCGTCAGAGAGGGATCCAAGCGATAACGAGGGGTGAATTGAGGTATACCTTCTTGGTCGACTGCCCGAAGACGTGTCCTGGTTGATGTTAGACGTGTCGTGTGCTCGAGGTGGACGCGTCCAGGCGCTTACGGTACTTTGACGCTCTGACGAAGCGGCCAGACATTGTGAATTGGACAGGCGTCTACACCGGCTACAAAACAATACAGAGCGAAGACAAGGCAGCTTGCGACGGCGAGGTGGATGCGATACGATACGGTATGCGCGCACGGGACGCCCGGCCGAGGCGCCGCCTGCTCTCTGACCTGACGAGTCGTGACGACGCTCCACCGCATCATCTCCCGAGTCGCCAAAACCTTCCGCCAAGCCGCTTTCATCATCTGCTTCAGACTGCCTGCTCTCCATGCATTTGTTTACTTGCAACAATCTATCTACTAGCCACACTCTTGACCGAAATGTGGTTGTCATTCTCTGAACTTGTCTCTGCATTGCAAGAGTAGGATATCGCTTCCGTCCATCGCTGGCTCGTATTGAAACGTTTAGCCATGCTGTTCTTACAAGGTTCGTTTCAAACTTTAAAACCACCTTTGTTTATCAGCTGTTCGAACCCATTCCCGTACCGCCTACAACATAATTCCGTGACATTATTGCCCATTCAATCACTCGGACGAGAGCTCATCTTCGTGCTCCGGACTTTATGCTGCATCCTGAAACGTCGTGGCTCGCAGGCAGGTGGTATCAAGGGGATGACCCTGTGCCAGGGTCACCCTGTCAGCAACAATCTTCTTTCGACAGACTACGCTAGCCGTGTTTGTTCTTCTCGTACTGCTCCTCTTCTCGTCCCTTGCGCCATGTCCCGCCGCTTGAAGTTGCTTTCAGCCCAAGTCTTCGAAAGCAAGTTCACCTATAGTTTTCTTTCACAGCATAGTGATCATATCTCCTTCTTGACATATGTGACACATGCATACAAGACGGCATGGCGTTCCCGGGTGATAAGCTAAAGCGGATCAGTTTTGTGGGCAATATCTTCTCTTCTAGGAGGCTCACATCTCTCTGGCTGGACATATTATTGTTCACTCCTCTAACCTCACATAAGGTGCTTGGTCCTGTATGTAATGGCAGGAAATGGTCAAAAGTGATATGTTGAGCCAATAGCTTTGATATGGGTATCATAAATGAAGATGGATGAGATGAGATTTTACAGACTGTCTCTCGAAAACACTCCTTGGTCTAGATCAGAGCAGAGCCAGTAAACATGCCATCGCGTACTTCCTTGACAATATCTCTGCGATCTCCCTTGCCGACAAGAACGATACCCCGACCTCTTCTTCCCATACGTCCAACACGTCCGAGACGGTGAATGAAATCGATGCTGGTATGGGGTACGTCGTACAGAATGACGTTGCGGACCATCAAGGTATCGATACCGCGAGATCCGAGATCAGTCATGACGAGAACTTTTGTGTTGGTCAGTTGCCTTTTACCAGACAGTGTACGAGGCACCACTGGGCCGGGCTGGCCAGGCTTGGTGTCGACAGCGGCACCGGTGAACTCGGCAAGGACCTGAGCCTGCTTACGTTCGTCCGAGTCACGACTGAGGGCCATGGCATCGACGCCTTTGCTCTGGAGGTAGAGCGATAGTTCAGAGCACTTCTCACGCTCGTTGACAAAGACAATGACTCTCTTGACACTATCCTCGCCTGCTTCACGACCGAGGTTCCAGACAGTGTCTGCGCAGGCGAGATCTCTGTTACCCTTGTATGGATCCTTCTCGACGTCTACAACGCTGAGCTGGACACGACGAGGAATGGCATGCAGGTTGGGAGTAGCCAGGCGACGAATGTCCGGGAATCGCTTGCGGAGGTACGAATCAAGACTACGGGGGATGGTGGCGGAGCAGAGGACCAACTGCTTCAAGCTTGGAGTGGCACGGTCGAGGATGCTGCCAGTAATGGGCGCGAAGGAGCGGTCAAGAAGCGAATCGGCCTCATCGATGACCAGATGAGTGACTCGCGATAGCACATTCGGATCGTTTTCGCTGATGCTCGCGAGCAGATGTGGGGTAGAGATGAGGAGATCGACGCCTGAAGGTGAGAAGAGACGATTGCGAATAACGGTACCGGTAAAGTTGGCAGAGATAAGAGCTGCACGGAACTTGGTTGTGTGGGATAACGACTTGGCCAGGGCGCCGACTTGCTGCACCAGCTCTGCGGTGGGAACCAGGATGATGGCGCGCGGACGGCCCGTGGTGGGATGGGGCTCGTTGGACAGTGGCGGTGATTCAAGCTCGAACATGTTCTTACGCGAAGCTGCCTCCTTCTCCACTTGAGCATCCTCTTCGGCCTGTGCGATTTCAGCACGCTTCAGCGCATCGATGACTGGTAGGAGATAGGCCAGAGTCTTGCCAGATCCAGTTTCTGCCGCCAGGAGATATTGTTGCATCGACTGTGTGTCTTTAGTTCTTTTGCCATTTGTCCCGAGCAGCGCAGGGATGGCGAGACGTTGAATGGGGGTAGGAGAGGTATCGTCCATACCCTTCAATGCCTGAGTCGAGATAGACTGGTGGACGGTGGGCAGTAGAGCAAACTCGTTGAAAGATTCAGTATCGGCTATACTCTGCTTGACAGCAGACCGATGGCTGTATGAGACTTGACTGAGGGCGCGCTGCATCTTCAAAGCTTTGAACGAGTCTTTGTTCTTCTCGTCCCTGGGCTTGTACTTGTCGGGAGCATTTCGTGTTGCTCTCTTCTGTTCTGCGGTCGATGGACGCTGACGAGGCGCATTGCGAAAGTCTGCATGTGTGACGTTCATGGCACCGAAAGGACTATTGGTTCGTCGTCTCGGAGGTTTGGCATCGGGGAAGGCGACCTTGGGGGACAGGTCCATTCGATTTGGTCGAGGTTTTTGTGTGGTAGCCATGTGGCGCGTGGAGCGCATAGGAGGAAAGACCGAGCGTGCCATCAAGGCGGCGGCCTCGCAGAAGGGGCACAGAGACGGACGCATCCTGGGGGAGAGCATGTGCTCGTCGGTGGTAGCGAGAGTGGCAGCGACGGCGACGATGACAGCGGCAGCAACAGTGACAGATGACGAATACGCAACAAGTAGTTAGTTAGAGTCGGACCTCGAAAATAAATTCCGGATCCACCTACGCCAAGCGGTTTCAACTGCAGCGATTAAGTTTAGGTTGTGGAGTTTGCCTTAAAGAACGTGGAAAGCACGACACTTGACCTTTGCTCGAGTGTGAAGTCACGTTGCTCTCTACCCGTGTGTTGTGTCTACGATCTGGCACATCTCAAAACTGGATAGAATCTGTGATGCAATGACCAGGCAGATATGAACTTCCCGGTCCTTGGAAGAGTAGATAGCAGGTACTGCAGAAAGTGGAGGATGTGTGCCGTAATCAAGATGATGCTCTGTAGCTAGTCCCCCACGGACGTTGCTATGCAGAGTTGGCCATGTGCCGCCCGATGACAACAAACCTCCACGCTTGTTTTGTATACCTACTTAGCTAACCGACCCCAATCGTTCTGTTCTCCCAATTTCACCTTTGCTTTTTGCTTCTGGTCTGCGAGTTGACCTACAACAGCGATTGTAAAAACGTCGCTATATTGCCGTCTGCTGTTGGCCTTGTTCCAAATATCATTCGACCGCCCTCGCTGGACGGGTAAGCGCGCATTCCTCGTCAACAATGGCCACCGAACAGGTAGTCTAGTCTGCATCATCCCCTCTCACATGCGCTGACGTTTGGCCTAGGTGCAGCCGCTCAAGATAGTCAAGTCCAACTCGACTGCCTCGTCCATTGGCTCCCCCACCAAAATGGCACGCCCTCTATCAGAAATTGGCTCGACAGAGCGGAGGAGAAACTCGCCCAGCTACAACCAGGCCACCAAGGTAAGTCGACCGCCGTCGAGTCGACCACTACCGCCACTTGCTGACTGTTTGCGCCAGAAAATGGTCACCAGCAAAGACTCATCGCCCTTCGACTCATCACCACTCCAGCAACAGCGCTCACCGCGCACTTTCTGGGAGGACCGCGCCTCTCCCTCTCGTTTTGGCTCTGAGAACAGCCCCGAGCGTTCTGAGCGCCCCGAGCGCTCTGCCTCTCCCACTGGAAAAACTGGAGGTCGTCGCTCATCGATTGAGAACCTTAAAAAGGCATCCCGCGTCAAGAACAGCACCATGTATGCTCGCGAAACAAAGCACAACTACGATCCCTCGAGCTCGCCCGTCATCGAACGTCCTCTGAGCAACCGTGGCTGGGGAGGCAACTTCCAGAACAACGTCTTCACTCGCTTCGACAGTCTGCGCAAAGAAAACAGCCCCATCAAGTCTCCCACCGACGCAGATCCGAGCCCTTCGAGAATCCCTGGTCCGTCATCAGCCATGTCTGCCACAAACACATCCGCGCCCAGCTCTCCCCGTCGGGAGACTCCTTCGCCCACCAAGTCTTCTCTTACGTCCAATAGCCGCTTCGCTGGCTATTTCGAGGCTGATCAAAGTCAGTGGCCCGAGGATCTGGACGATGAAAGAGTCGCAACTCCTCGTGCGCAGCCACGTCATGCAAAGAGCGTCACCTTCGAGACAGCACCTCCAGAGGTCAACGAGTACGAACAGCAGACCCCAGAACCATCTTCCATCGCCTCAGGCTCGAGAGAAGGAAGTTACGATTCCGATGACTACGATGATAACAGCTTCGAACGTGCCTCGTCTGTGGAGGAGGACAGTTTCGATGCATCTCTCGAGGACACAGATAAGACTCCGGTGGTCCTTCCTGAAGACTGGAGACACATGAGCCCTGATGTCGCTCGTAACCATCTTGCCAATGACTACGACGACGTCTTCGCTCACGACGACGAGACCACAGAGAAACAAGGCTCCATCTCGAACAACGAGCAACGACCTTCTTCCAGCCGCTCCGAATCTGCCAACTCCGATGCCGAAGCAAGGCCTCTGCCTCCACTTCCTGGCGTACCCTCTTTTAGAAGAGAGCGTGTCGATTCTGGTGGTCTTGCTGCTGCTGCAGAACGCGCAAGTAGCATTCAGCGTTCGCTGCCTTCTCCGCCTCGCCCTGCTTCGGTCTCAAAAGATGAAATTCTTCGCATGAGAGAAGCCAACATGTCTATGGAGGACAGAATGAATCTTCTCAAGTTGCAAACATCTCTGTCTGATATGCGAAAGTCACAAAACGCAGAAGAAACTGTCGACGATCAGGCCAAGTCCGTTGAAGAGGATACTGCTGCCGCTTCAGAATACTCAGACGCCGAAGAGGATGATTTGGCTGGCTTTGACTTTGCACCAAGCATCTCCCGAGAGTCCATCCTGCGCAATGTCAAGTCTCAGAAATACGACCAATTTGATGCTGATCCGCACGAGGAGTCCATGGTCTCGTTCGCCGACAGAGACTACCGCGATCTCGCCAATCTCGATCCTGATGTCCCAATTCCCTCTCGTGAGACGTCAACACAATTCGACCCCGAGATTGGTGCCGCTGTCAAGGAAGAGGACGAGAACAGCTACCTCGACCTGAGTGCTGTCCCGTCTTTCCATTCGGAACTTGATGAGGCTGGAGCAGACGATTATGATAGGCAGTCTTCCGTTGTTCATCATGCCGATTACGATGAAGACTCTCAGGCGGAAGACGATGAGAGCAGATACTCCTCCCCCATGTCAGTCTTGATCAGCGAGCAACCAGAAGAGCCTACGCACATATCTCTTCAAGAGGACCAAGCATACCCCATAGAGGACGAAGCATTTGCGACTCCACTTGGCAACCCACAATCCACAGAGGAACCAAGCAGTATGGGTCTTCCTCTAAGCTTCTTGGGCAACGATGATTTCGACTTCGGCTTGAAAGACTACATCACTCCTACACCACCCTCCTCGTCTGGTACACAAGAGCAAAGCAAAAAGTCTGTTCTCGAGCCTCCCTTTATTTTGCAACCTAGTTTCACTACCGAGCCCGCATATGGACGAGAGGGTTCGACTGAATCTGATCAAACCATTGGTCGCGAGTCTTTTGGTTCCGTGATTCATGGTTCGATGATTGACATGTCCCCGCCTCCAGAGGACGCACCCATCATTCCAGAGCGCAAAGCTACCATCAAAACACAGGGCAAGCTCAAGGCTCGACCCTCGGGGACTCCCGCCGACCTCGAGGCTATGAGAGCTCAACGCCGTCATGTGAGCTACGAAGTGCCCGCGATTCCTGATCAGTACCGCTCCGAGACCATCGCCCAAGTAGATGAGCAGGCCTCTTCTGACGAGGGTGAAGATGAAGATGGCTCAAACAGCTCAGAATCGCTCTCAGAACAGGAGATGGCTGGTCAAGAACCTCATCAAGATCTTGCGGATGGCGAGCATGACAACGGACAGTCTCTCCAGATGGACACAAGTCCTGAGGTAACAGACGTTCGCTCTGAGCAGGATGAAAACAATCGACAAAGTCGCAACATGAAACTCGACCTTGACTTCCCCCTGGACTCTTTCAACGACGACATGGGTTTAGGCATGGATGCTGAGTTTGACCGTGTGATCGAGGCTCAGAAGGTATGACTTTGATTGAACCTCACCGACAAGATAGCATACTAAATGTTATAACAGAAAGGATATCTCATGCGTCAAAACACGAAGGTCATTGTTGCTAGCAACAGGAACTTCAGTGATGAAAGCCAACGCCCGCTTTCACCCAATGGTCAATCCAATCCGTCGACTTCCACCAAGAGCAAGCGTACTCCACGCAAGTCGAGTGGCGGCGAGAAGTACTTGACGACTGAACCATGGAACGGCAAGACTAGACGCAAGAGCTCCAGGAGATCCTCTGGTAGGAGATCTAACGTTGGTGGGCCAGCTCCTCCACTGCCTGGACATGAAAGCTCCCTCGGAAAAGTTGATGAGTATCTGACTACCGATGAAACTAACGAGGGCGAGGAGAGAGGTCGACTCTTTGTCAAGGTTGTCGGCGTGAAGGATCTTGATTTGCCGCTGCCACGCAGTAAGTGTTTGCTTGCCAGACGTTTTCGAACTAAACTAATTGATCATCCAGATGACCGCCTTTTCTTCCAACTCACCTTGGACAACGGGTTGCATTGCGTGACTACTGCTGATCTTCAGCTCGGTAGAGCTGCTGCAATTGGCCAGGAGTTCGAGCTCGTTGTCCTTCAGGACCTCGAGTTCCAACTGACCTTGACTACTAAGTTGCCTGCTCCCGCGCCAAAGCCCCAGATGTCGATTCCCGTCCCGGTTTCCCCCACCAAGCCCATCAAGTCGTCAACATCAAGATTCTCTCGCCTCCTCACATCTCCAAAGAAGAGAGCGGAGCGTGAGAGAAAGGAGAGAGAAGAGGCTGCTGAGATCGAACGTCGTCAACAAGAAGAGATGCAACGCAAGCGTGCTTCCGTCAAACCTACATCATGGGATATGCTGCGTGAAGTTGTCGATGCCAAATCTGGCTCGTTCGCTCGTGCTTACGTCTCCTTGAAGTCTCACGAGTCTCTGTGTTTCGGACGCCAGCTGACCGTCGATGTACCTTGCTTCAATGAGTGGGCAATCGAAAAAGATGCCGATGTCGTCAGCAGTGTGCGCAGCAAGCGCAACAATGGTAACCCCGGCTTTGGTGGAAGAGATGGCACCATCAGACGTCCGCCTTACGCAGTAGGCAAGCTCGAGCTGCAGCTCATGTACATTCCTAAGCCCAAGGGTGCTGGTGACGAACACATGCCCAAGAGCATGAGTTCAGCTGTCAGAGAGATGAAGTCAGCCGAACAAGTCAAGGAGTCCTCCTGGGAAGGATGTTTGAGTCAGCAAGGAGGCGACTGCCCGTACTGGCGCCGCCGCTTCTTCCGTCTCCAGGGTACGAAACTCACGGCATACCACGAGCACACCCGCCAGCCCAGAGCGACTATCAATCTCTCAAAGGCTACAAGGTTGATTGACGACCAGAAATCACTCGTCTCTGATCCCACATCGGGCCATCCTACAAAAGGAAGACGCAAGTCTGCCTTTGCCGAGGAAGACGATGGCTACCAGTTTGTCGAGGAAGGATTCAGGATGAGATTTGCCAATGGTGAAACCATCGACTTTTACGCCGAAAGTGCCGCAGACAAGGACGCCTGGATGAAGGCACTTGGCTCATGCATCGGCAAGCCGTCGACGAGCAGCACAGCCAAGTGGACAGATGTGGTGCTGACCAAGGAACGATCAGACGCCAAAGCAGCAAAGTCCCAGCTAAGCTCGCCAGACCTCAGTCAAGCAGGATCAGATGCTCACGATGCCAGGGGCGGCGCGCCCAAGCTCACGCGTACGATGTCGCAACAAGACAGTTCGCGAGATGCAACGCCGCCTACAAGCAGCCCACGTCCGGGACACCGTGACAGACATCAAGTCAAGAGCATGATCTTCTGATGAAGGGAACAGAACAGAACCGCATTTCTCTTTTCTTATTTCCTTTCTTGTTCTTTCTGTTACCTCATTTCTCTTTTGTCTTTTTTGCCTCTTCTTTCTGTGGACCAAAATTGCATGGCATAGTCAGCCGTTGCTTCCTTCTTTTTACTTCTTTTGATTGTCTCTTTTTGTCAGGACAGAGGGTCGGGGTTTGGAGAGTTCGGAGTCCACGATTGTGATGAAACAGAATGCATGTGCTACTACTAGAGCACTTTTTCCCAATCAACCAATTGCTTCATTCTTACCTCTCCGTCTCATACTGTTGCCCTCGCATGCAGTGCCCTCGTCTTATCAAGTTGTTCCAAGCCAAGTGGGTGTGATGAGAGAAGGGAATCGATCCTATCAAGGATAGGGTCGTATGTACACTGAACACATCAAGGACATGCATTGCATCTTGGATCTTTCTGGACATGATAACATCATGCCCTCAGTATACTCGTCGAAAACCACTGCTCTTGACCGCGGCCTAGTCATGGTCGATTGTGCCCGTCTCGAGACGCGGTCGTTGTCCGTGGCCAAAATCGGGTACTTCTGCGCTTCGTGTCAAAAGACATCATTATTTTTGCAGGTCCACAGCCCGCCAATTCGATCCGATATCCGCACAACTCGCACAACAGTCTACAGTCGCCCCATCACTGCTGTGAGGCCATAGTCGGTGATAGTAAAAACGTTCTTTGATCGATAGAAAAAATGGCAGATGCGTGACCCATGCCCCAAAGACGGACCAAGCAAAAGCCCTCTGGTCACGCGGGTATCTCAAAAGAAGTAGACAGATAGTATAAGAAACAAAAACAAAAAAACGCCGTTGAAGCCCCCCGTGATTCCTGCAAAAATGCTTCTTACTTTTGCTTTACAAGAAGAAAAAGACGCCATGCTGTAAAGAAACACAAAATGATGCATGCATGCGTATCGAGTGAATCGAGTGAGATTAGAATCTGGGGCCCGACTGTCAGCAAAGGATTGGGGCAAAGGGACGACACCGATGAACTTACCGGATCTCATAGCTGCCCGCTCGTGTCATGTACCGCACCCACTTGACACTGCTGTACTGGCTCTTTTCAAACACCTTGAGATATCTGACCAACAGGCCCGAACTCGTAAACATGAGTAACGAAAAGTTCAGACTCAATGGCGGTCTACTCCATGCTTTTTGATTGGTCATGGAAGTGAGCTGAGCCTCGGCGCTGAGTACATATTCAGAGCCACCGGTGAAACGAGCAATCTTCCAGACAATGTTGTTATGTTCGGGTTCGTATTTGGCCTTTCCTTGAGAAGTTCGTTCGGTGATGGAAGCAGTATTGAGAGGGGTTGGGATGCGGATGACGACGTTTGTGGCGAAGAGCTTTGAGCCGTAGTTGGCCTTGATAGCGATGCTGTACTCGACCTTTGTCTTTCCGATTTCGTTGACGATGGCGTGCACCTTGAAAGGCAGGTTGATGTTCTCGGTGGCACGGTATCGCATCAGCTCGAAGCTACCGTCTGGCGGAATGAAGGAAATTGTCCTATCGGTGTCGAATTTACCCAGACGCACACACTGATGGAACTGACAATCCTCGAGGGTAACACTACCAGCAGCAGCTTTTGTAGCCTTGGTTCCAGCCATATTTCCAGAAGGCGATGCCAGGGCTTCTTCGCCCAGAGTCAGACGGTCGTTCAGACCAAACTTGCATTCAGGGGTTCCGGAAAGGTATGCGCGCATCTCGATTTGGCCGTTGACGTCGGCGCGCAGGACGGTTCCGTTGGCGGACATGAGGAGGTTTACATCTTCGATAACGTCGACAAAGGCTTCGTTCTTGCGGTACTTGATGTTGTCTCGTCTCCAGGACATGGCACCGGTAGCTTGCATGGTGATCTTTGACGAGTCCTCCTGTTGATGGTGTGTTAGCTAGGGTGCAGGGGATTGGTGAGGGATGCGGACGTACGATGAGGAGGTTTCTCTCGGACTTGACACCCTCTGTGGTGATGTACATCTTGAGGGTGTCGGTATCGGTGTTTTGAGGGTAGCCAAAGTCGAGGATCTCTGTGCGTTTGGTGAGCAGAGTGTGATAGACTGGAAAATCGAATCTGACGAACCATCGAGCAGTTCGTAGATGAGGACAAAGTTGTTCTTGACAGCCTCCTCGTCGAACTTGGCAAAGTAGGAGCGACCCAGTTGGATCAGGCGGTACAGGAACTCGAAGACCAAAGCGGCATTGGCGTTGCCCTTTGTGACGGCGACAATGAAGATGTTCTCATGCTTGACATGGCTGAAGGTGGTGGATCCAAGAGTCAAGATGGGCGAACGGACTAGAGGGTTGGAGATGACCTGGATGCGGAAGACATCGGCGAGACGTGGGCGGCAGTCATTGCGGAAGGCGCGAAAGATGAGGTTCTCGCCCTTTTGGTTGAAGACGAGGATACCCGAGATCATGTCGACGCGTGGTGGCTGGTCGCTCGAACGCTACAGGATGCTGCTATAGCTACAGTACCCTCTACTCGGTGGATGATCGAGGGGTCCAACCGTCCAAAGGCAGCGGAGGTCGGGGAAGGTCTTGGCAGACGCGACCCCAAGTCCAAGTCCAAGTCGCTGCTTTAGCACGTCAGCTACTGCCATTGCCTGCTCCCAATCCACTCTCGTCTCGCATTACCCAGCCCTTCGCGACAACAAAAGACGCGAACTCTCCCCTCCCAAGTCGCCAGTGCCGTACTACGATTCTCTTCAACGCCGTACCTTCGACTCGACCGCGATCCGCCGCCTCGACCACTGCACGCCCCAATTCACCATGAAGCCCGTCGTTTCCGCCTTTAATGCCTGGACATGGTGCGCCCGCTACACCTCTCCTCCCTTCTGCCCGTCTGCTAACTTGCGACAGCGTTGTCATCTCCGTCTTCGCCATCGTCATCCTCTCCGTCATTGGTGCTCTCTTCAAGACAAACAACCACTCGATGATGGGCTCTGAGGAAGACCCCACTGATGGCGCTGCTGTCGCCGCTTCCGTCTTTGGTGCTGTTGCTATCTACGGTGTATGTCCCGCCCTGCTTCGACTTGCTTCTTCTCGTACTGACCCATATCCAGGCTTTCCTCGTCTTTTGCGCCGGCCAAGCTTATTTGCATCAACGAGACAGATCAAGAGGCGCCATTGCCCTGTCATAGATCTTTACCTCGTCCTCTGCTCCTCTCATGCTTCACAAGCCACACATGTCTTCGATAATCTGCCCCTTCGTTTTTCGACATCACGACCAAACACCACCACTTTTGCTTTTTCGGCGCGGCGTTTCTGTTTCTTCCTTCGAAGCCAGGCTTCTTATAGACACTTTCTGTTTGGGCGGCAACCTGGCGCAACACCCTCGTGTATACCTATCATCTATCTGTTGCAAATCTGCAGTCTTCTTTCATATCCCATCCTGTTCCGTAACGCCGCCAGCCCTTGTTATGTTGAATCTCGCCAAATGCATCAAAACGCCATCAACAATCAGAACCTAAAACTAAAAACCATCATCACTCTCATCGTCGTCCTTGGGCTTCAGCCATTTGCTCATGTACGGTCCATCGAGCCAATAGCCGAGCTTGGCGTAGTAGCTGCGTACTCCAACACCAGAGATGATACTGAGCTTCTCGCTGCCGTGTTCGTCACGCGCGATCCTCTCAGCTTCTTCCATGAGTAGTGTACCATAGCCCTGATGTTGGAACTTTCTGGGGTCACGTCCATGGACCGGCACCGCCGATCCGTAAACGTGCAATTCGCGCACCAAACTTGTAGGCTGTCCAGTGAGTTCCGGACGGAAGGTATGCGTTGAGCTGCACTTGCGTAGACGCAACAGTCCAATCAGAATGTCTTGCTTCGGGTCCTCGTAAGCCAGGAAAGTCTCCCATCCTCCGTTTGCTGTGTAGTCTCGGCGGACCAACTCGACTTGCGACGGACGGATCTTGTTCTTCACCTCGTTGATACCGACCTCGCGAGTGCGTACATCGCGACATGTCGTGCCAAAGTCCTTCATACGGGACAGAGCCAGCTCGCGCAGGTTGCCATTCTCAACACCCGATGTGACAAGAGGCATGGGAATATCGCGCTGTACACGGTAGATACGAGTCCATGGCGGTACCAGAGCCAGAATGCGAGCAACCAGATCAATCAGTGCATTGGGTGTGTAGTTCTTGTAGCGACCCGTTCTCCAGAGCTCGTACAATCCGGTTCCTCGAATAACCAACGTAGGGTAAATCTTGAGACCATCGGTCCTGAAATCAGGATTCTCGAAGTACTCTCTGAACTGATCCAGATCTCTCTCCATGCCGACATTGGGCAAGTCTGGCATCATGTGACTTACAACCTTGAAGCCTGCATCCTTGGACAGCTTGAACGTCTCTGCGACTGATGCAACTGTGTGACCTCTGTTGGTATCGCGGGCGACATCCTCGTAAAGCGATTGGACACCAATCTCCAGACGAGTACATCCATAACGCAGCATATCGCTCAGGTGTTGATCCAGACAGTAGTCAGGTCTCGTCTCAATTGTGATACCTACGCACTTTGTGCTGCTCATCTCGCCAGCCAAGACAGCTTCGTCGACATTTGTCGCCTGGAAACCACTCAGGGCGTTGTGCAGTTGAGAGATGAACTCTTCTCTGTAGCTGACAGGGAGTGACATGAAGGTACCGCCCATGATGATGTATTCAACCTTGTCGACCGAGTGACCAAGAGACTTTATCTGGTCCACTCTTCCTCTTGCTTGCTCAAATGGGTCGTATCTCGCGCGGATGGCACGCATCGAGGTGGGCTCGTATCCGGTGTAGGACTGGGTCGAGTATTCAAAATCGGAGTCGGGACCGCCAGGGCAGTAGACACAGATGTTTCCAGTGTAAGCAATATGCGGACATCTGTGAGGCTTGCACATGACGGCGACAACGGCAATACCAGAAGCACTTCTAATGGGCTTTGCGATCAGGCGAGGCAAGATGTATTTCTTGTAGTGTTCGGGGACGGCATTGATGATGGCGGTGAGAGGTGGTGTGTTGCTGAGGAAATGCTTTTTGGCAATGTTGTTGCGCAGGGTGTTGAGATTGAGGTCCTTTTTGGGTTTCTTGCCATCGAGTTGGCTTTCATAGTCCTCGACGAGGGCGCTGGCCACGTCGGCACAGGCGCGTATATAACGTTCATTCTCCGGCGGAAGTTTGACGCCCTTGGGAACGCGCGAGTGTTTGGCCTTGGGCTCGGTGGCCGTCATGGTCATGGTCGCCATGATGGATAATGGCTTTGGCGGGCCTGCAGCGGCGAAGGCTGACTATGCGGCGAGGACTGGACGTGCGGGAGTGATATTGTCGGAACCGTGTGGTAATCGGGCGAAGTGTCGAGTTTCCTGGCAAGGGTGTTCAAGATGCTGCGGTGGCTCGACAAGGATCGGGAGGCAGTTGCGGAGCGAGTCGGAGTTGTGCCTGGGACAAAAAGTTCTGAAGCTCGTCAGTCCCCCGCACGCCGAGTCGTGAATATGCAAAGGGCAGGCGCAGGCAGGCAGGCCGGACAGCTTCGGATTGAGCCGTGAGGTGTGTCGGCATCGGGCGTTCAAGGGTTGCGACGGCTTTGCTCCGATCGCTCTTCAAACTCGGAAAACAGCTGGGACAGATTATATTGTTTCCGACAAACAATCCCCTCATCACCACCACCACCTCTCTCCCGACAATGCAGAGCTTCAGAAAGCCCCTGGGCTCCGCCCTGCGCGCCGCTTCGCGCCCCTACAGCAGCGCCTCGTCGCCCTACCTGACCACCAACACCAACCTCCGCATCAACGACCAGACCAAGGTCCTCTTCCAGGGCTTCACCGGCAAGCAGGGTACCTTCCACGCCCAGCAGGCCATTGAGTACGGCACCAACGTCGTCGGTGGCACCAACCCCAAGAAGGCCGGAGAGACGCACTTGGGCAAGCCCGTCTTCGCAACCGTCGCCGACGCTGTCAAGGAGACTGGCGCTACCGCTTCCGCCATCTTCGTCCCTCCCCCGGTCGCTGCCAAGGGTATCGAGGAGGCCATCGAGGCTGAGATCGGTCTCGTCGTCTGCATCACCGAGGGAATTCCCCAGCACGACATGGTCCGCATCACCGACATCCTCAAGACCCAGAACAAGACCAGACTCGTCGGCCCCAACTGCCCCGGTATCATCGCTCCGGTATGATCAATGAAGACCCAACTCCTGGCCCACTACATCTCTGACCACCCTACAGGGCCAATGCAAGATCGGTATCATGCCTGGCTTCATTCACAAGCGCGGTCGCATCGGTATCGTCTCCCGTTCCGGTACCCTCACCTACGAGGCCGTCAACCAGACCACCCAGACCGGTCTTGGTCAGTCGCTCGTCGTCGGTATCGGTGGTGACCCCTTCTCGGGCACCAACTTCATCGACTGCCTCAAGGTCTTCCTCGAGGACTCCGAGACTGACGGTATCATCATGATTGGTGAGATCGGTGGTTCCGCCGAGGAGGATGCCGCAGACTTCCTCAAGCAGTACAACACTGCCAACAAGCCCGTTGTCTCCTTCATCGCCGGTATCTCTGCTCCTCCTGGCAGACGTATGGGTCACGCTGGTGAGTAAACCCTGCATTCTTGATTCAACTTGGCATTTCTGACCAGACAAACAGGTGCCATTGTCAGCGGTGGCAAGGGTGGTGCCGACTCCAAGATCTCGGCCCTCGAGGCTGCTGGCGTCATTGTCGAGCGCAGTCCTGCTTCGCTTGGTAAGACCATGCACGCAGAGTTCGTCAAGCGCGACATGATCTAAATCCGTGCTTCTACTCTGTAATACCCACTTGATTGTTTTAGTAGACCACCGGGACATGGTCTGGGGAAAGTTCAAGGGAAGGAGAGAGAGAAAGACCCATTGTGTATAAGCCGGCGCGACTCCAGTTACCTCCCTCGTAAAACCCCTTTTTCGTTCTATTTTCTTTTCCCGATTTTCATTGTCATGCGCGCATGGGTTCGGCAGGCTTCTTATCTGTTCGGGTAGTTCTTCTTAGATCAAATCTACTTGCGACAGTTTGGGATCCGGCATTGACTTTGAGACTTGAGTGTGATGTGCAATATGGCTTGAGATGCGTTCTATATGTCTATTTCACTTCAAAATTGCCAACCATGATCATTGGCGTCATCTTACAAAGCGAGACCAGTCGTCCACCATCTGTCTCCCTTGTGCCACCAAACGATGCCTCCCCACCAGCACCAGAATCCATCGCCCTTTCCGCCCAAGCCGAGCCCTCTGAGCGGGCTGAAAGGCAGCGGTTCGAAGAGCCAGATACCGCCACGTGCAAAATCGTCGCATAGCAGAGGTGCGGTATAGTAGAACCACACATGTACGTATACAAAGTTGGCTGTACGTTGTAGCCACTTTGGTGATCGTTGCACCACTCCGAGCCAACGCAAAAGCGAAGTGATTGCCAGCTGAGCACTTATACCTCCAATCTGCGAGATGAAGAACAAGAAAGGGCCAGAAAGCGGATAAGTGTATCCCAACTGTGTGTAGCTGCCACAAGCGTGCAATACACCAGATAGCACAAACGCGACAGTCAGCGATAAGAATTTTCCACCTGCTGACTTAGGGTTGAGCTTCAGAATCTCCATCAATTTTGACGCAGGAGCCTCGAAGGCGAAACGGAAGGATTGATGCCACCAGCCGCCCCACCAACCTGCGAGTCCTTTGTCGAGGACGTTGTCGAATGAGCCGAAGCTATCGGGATACATCCAGGGTTCGCCTCTCACGCCGATATAGCGGGGACCAATCATGCCGACGAAGAAAAGAGGACCCAGAGCGAAGATGGCTTGTAATGCTGTGTAAACTGCGGTCAAGCTGAGCAGCAGACGAGCGCTTCGCACAGTGACGGGAGAAGCCTGCAGAGATGCTGGCAAGTAGTCCGGTGTTGCCGAGACATTGCCGTCCCAGAAGTAAGCGTCATGCGAGATAAAAGTCTTGAGTATATCCAGAATCACAATGTCACGGCAAACAATCCAGAAGTTAGTTTTGAGCAGAGAAGCTTTGTCGTGATAGCGATAGACACCAGTACGGCTGACCAAAGTCTTCTTTTCTTCTTCTTCCGGTGGAGGTGCACCAGAGTTACCAGCGAGTTGTGCCTGTGCCCACAGCGGTGGTGAAGGCAGTCCAGAGATTCGCCAGTTCCAACCCATGCCGCGAAAGTTGGAGAAGATGTCTGCAACCCAGTCGAGACGCTCAATGAATGGAGCCGAGGGATAGCCTTGCCAGGCAAGCGTGCCAGTCCTCTGAGCTGGCGACTGTGTGGTGCCAACCTTGCTCGTGCGACTGTGTAAGGTTGAGCCGTCCTTGTAAGCACTGCCACTAGCATGACCATTGGACTCCGCAGTCTGTGGTGGTGCCGATGAGGAAATCATATCCAGACGAGATTCTTTCCTCTCGATCCTTGTAAAGTCTTGCTGCACATCTTTGACCACCAGCATCATGAAACACCACAATATCGACCAGGCAGAGATCAGACCCACACCGAATGCGGCGGCCGGGTTACGTGCTCGAAACCTTCTGATGTTCCAGATTGCAAAGACAGTTATAAATGCCCATGCGGCAAAACGAGCTCTGCGTAGCCATGGCCGTGATCGATGGTCCAGAAGAAGGTAGAGGATTACCACCGAGGCGCCCAGAGTTCCAAAGGGATAGGTGAATGGGTAGTACTCTCCAGATGCCAGCAATTTTGCGTACTGTTCATTCAGACGGTCTATAATGTCGTAGTGCGTGACCGGCAAGAGGACTTCCTTGAGGTACATGCCTTGCCTTTGTTTCGAGGTGATGTACACACCTACTTTCCGACGATTATGTGCTTCAGGAAGGGTTTCTGTGGCAAGTCGAGTAGGATACGAGGTCCAATGTTTGTGGCGTAGAAAGAAGAGATGCTACAAGAAACACAGCGTCCATAATGATCACATATCAACGATTCGGTCTAACCCATTACAGTGTTTGCAAAACAAGATGGCGTGTGGCACTGTTTTGCAGCAGTCTTGATGACGTTCGAGGTGCCTTTGAACATGGTCTGTGCTTGCGCGCGGCAGAGCTTCTTGCTGGTGGTGGCTGGACTGCAGTGGAGAATGTCTGCCAAAGAATTCGTGAGCTTTGCTCGCAGTTTGTATCCGAACGGCGACCGAATATCACTTTGTGTAGATTATCACCTTAATCGACTGTACAAGGAGGACAGAAGTTCTCAATAGCCGCAGCCATGGTCAATATTACGGAAAAGATCAAGGAGTGCGTCTTTGAGAAACAATATCAAAATCGACGAAAAGAGACTAATGCTTCCAAGGATCGAGGCTGAGATGGCCAGGACGCAGAGTACGTTAATCAACGCAGCAGAAACGAAACCAGACGGCTGATATGTACTACAGAGAACAAAGCAACAGGTGCGGATCCAGCATTCTCATCCAACACAACAGAAAACTGATATTGACATCTTGATCAGAATATCATTTAGGTCTTCTTAAAGGGTCAGTATGCGTGTAGTACTCACGCAAACAACTACTGACTGTCGCCCAAGAAAGCTCGCTCGTCTGAGAGCACAACTGCTAGAGCCAGGCCCAGGAGCAGGCGGTCCTGGCGGAGAAGGATTCGATGTCACCAAAAGTGGTGATGCTCGTATCGCACTCGTCGGGTTTCCTTCGTACGTCAATCTCTTTACTGTCCGAGAACAATTCGCTGAAATATCTATGCCAGGGTTGGTAAATCAACCTTCATGGGCAAGATCACAAAAACCAAATCCGTAGTAGCGGCATATGCTTTCACAACACTTACTGCCATTCCTGGTGTGCTCGAGTACGGAGGTGCTGAGATTCAGATTCTGGATCTTCCGGGTATCATCGAAGGTGCTGCAGAAGGTAAAGGTCGTGGAAGACAAGTCATCAGTGCCGCGAAGGTAGGTTTCCACAGCTGCGGTTTAGTGTCATGACTGACTTTGTGTAGACCAGTGACATGATCTTGATGATCTTGGACGCAACGAAAAGAGCCGAGCAAAGAGCTCTGCTAGAAGCTGAACTGGAGGCAGTTGGTATCAGACTTAACAAACAACCCCCGTGAGTGCTCACCAGGTGGGACATGCGATACAGAATACTGAAGCAGGAGCAGGAATATCTACCTGAAGCACAAGAAGGCCGGCGGTATGAAAATCACCTTCCAAACGCCTCCTAAGAATGGTCTTGATGAAAAGATGTTGTACAACATTCTCCGCGATTACAAAATCTTGAATTGCGAGGTACTCGTGCGTGACGAAAACGGTGCGTGCAGGCATATATCACTATTTGAGGATTTGTACTAACATACGAGCAGTCACTGTCGATGACTTTATCGACGTGATCATGAAGGACCACCGTACTTACATCAGATGGTCAGTATCGTACTCTTCCAGAAAGTTGAGCTTCCACTAAGTCCACAAACAGCCTCTACGTCTACAACAAGGTCGATGCTATCGGTCTCGATCATATGGATATGCTGGCAAGAGAAGCGAATACTGTCATCATGAGCTGTGAGCTTGATCTCGGCGTCAGAGACGTGGTAGATCGCTGCTGGGAGGAGCTCCGCTTAATTCGTGTCTACACCAAGAGGCAAGTGTTCTCCCACCCCTCGTGCCTTAGCAGTAACAGACTCTCTTTTTACCTGGGCAGCAGCTAACAAAGACAACAGGAAGGGTATTGACCCAGACTTCAGCGAGGCGCTCATTGTGCGTGGCAACTCGACGATTGAAGATGTGTGTGACTCGATCCATCGCACGCTCAAAGACAGCTTCAAGTATGCTTTGGTGTGGGGAGCTTCTGCCAAACATGTGCCTCAGAGAGTTGGTCTGAGTCACGTTGTCTGTGATGAGGATGTGGTGTCGATCGTTGGCACCAAGTCTGGACTTGCAGCAAAGTAGCAGGATTGAACCAAGAATCATATATTTTGACGGCAATTGATTTTTCGTCAGTGCATTCGTTTCTCAGTTTCCACATGGTGAATTGTCATCGATGTCTTGTACCTTATGGATGAAATCGTTTGTTTCCAAGGATAGATGACGACTTTGAGAAAAGCGTGTCTGATTAGGAAGGGCCAGGGCGTGGTTGTGACGAAGCTTCCCCACGCTCGTCAAGCTTCACATGGCGGAAGCGATTGCGGGCATGTGCTGTTGATTGATGCCGCTGCCGTTTGCATCTTGCGACACCAAGTTTCTGCAAACGACGTATACCAAGCAAAGGCTCAGACTGTTTGTTGAAGATGGCCGAACTTACATCGACCAAACTGCACCCTGAACAGCACCTGCTGCTGGTATGCGTCACCAGCCTGCCATCAATGTACTTGTCGACTGACACGGCCCGCAGGACCAACCCCTGCTACGAGTGCCCTTCGAACTGACGCGGAAGAACTTTGCCCAAGTAAGACGACATATTGAGAAGACGTCGGCCGATACTCTTGCTGCTCTTAACGCTGCCGCCGCCGCCGCCGCCTCTCCATCGACTACTCCCGATCAGACTCTCGCCTCGCTCGACGCCATGATAGCCAAAGCCCAGACCCTCAAACACAAATTGGAGTCCCTCCATACCGAGCAAGATATGTTGCATCGCCATCAGCGAGCCCGTATCGACCATTTGCAAGAGTTGCACGACATACCCAATCTGGCCGACGTCAAGTACGATGACTGGAGCAAAGTTCGCCTCGACCGTATGCTCGTCGACTATCTATTACGTCAGGGTTATACACAAAGCGCCAGTCAGTTGGCCAAGGAGAAGAAGATTGAAGATCTGGTCGACGTCCAAGCCTTTATCGAGTCTAGTCGCATCCAACAAAGCCTGCAGAACGGCCGTACCCAGGAGTGCCTGGCATGGTGTTCGGAGAACAAGCAGACGTTGAAGAAAATCAACAGCAATCTGGAGCTTGAACTGCGCTTGCAGCAGTTCATCGAGTTGGTCCGGAGTGCGGAGCCTTCAAAGTTGATCGAGGCCACGCTGCATGCGAGGAAGCATTTGGGCACACACCAAAACGACTCGTACGGCTTGCGTGCTGGGGGTCTGCTTGCGAACCCTCCCAATACCATGACAGAGCCCTACAAGGTATCACTCCGCCGACCCATGTCTACAACATAACCACTGACCCGTCCCTAGACCATGTACTCGACCGCTCGTTGGCAACAACTCTCTGAGCTATTCGTCAAGACACATCACGAAATTCTCTCCCTACCGCCACAACCGCTTCTCCACATCGCCCTTTCTGCTGGCCTCAGCGCTCTGAAGACACCGGCTTGCCACTCGCATTACGCCTCCTCATCCTCGAACGCTTCTTCGTCAACCACATCCGTCTGTCCCATCTGTTCCACCGAGCTGAACGAACTCGCCCGCACCGTTCCTTACGCTCATCACAGCAAGAGCTACGTGGAAGACGATCCAGTCATGCTACCCAACGGCCGCATCTACGGAAGAGGCAGACTCATGGCTCTGAACGAAAAGATTGGCACTGCTGAGGGCAAGATCAGAGATCCTACCGATCTGTCTCAGGAGTTTGATGAACACGACATAAAGAAGGTCTACATCTCCTGAGTCCCGTTCGGCTCTGGGCACGTGCATTTCAATATCGCATTGAGCGTCTTCATCACTTTATTCCTGACTTTTGAATTAGCGAGGGGCTTCTTCGATAGCAGAACATTTGTGCAGCATATCTGGAGGGTACGATCGATTTTGCTACTCTGATTTATGAATGAAACGTATTTATGACTTCTCTTCATCTTCTTCTTCCACGTTCATCCACCAAGCCGTGGTAGCCAGATTCAGCGGCTCTTTACTAGCCGGCGCCTGTTCTCGGTAGACTGGTTATAATGAACCTTTCTTTCGAACAAACCAAGCGTCTTAGTACTTCCAACGGCCTGCAAATCGGGCAAGAGCATTATACATGTTAGTGACTACGCATGAACAGGGGAAAACGTCTTGGTGGCACTTGATGTCTTCATTTCTCATCGTTCTGCTCTGTCTATGGATTATCTGTCCTGGGGAAACCATCTGCTCCTCTGTGAAAGTCATGAATTGAGAAAAAGCAAAGGGAAAAACGTGCAGTGCTGTGGAAAAGGTCTTTCTTTTTATTTCCCGAAGAACAAGCAGAAAGTGGTGTAAGAGTCTGTCTTCGTCCTCCAGCCTCCAAAGAAGGGCTTCTCTCGGTTCCTTTATTTTTGCAAAAAGGATCCATGGAAAGCCCAATTCTTCTTCCTCCTGTTTTGGAGTTTTCTTTTCGGTGTGTCTCGTGGGGGTGTCGTGGTTCGTGAAGTTGGAAAAGCAAAGGAAAAAGGCAAAGGCTGATGGGTTAATGCTGCTGGTTGGGTATCATGGAAACGAAGTCGCGCAATGCTCATGCTGATGTTGTTTTGGGGGATATCATCTGGAAAAGACTGAACGCCGTGCCGCAATGCTGGAAAAGAAAAAGAGACACCAAAAGACCAATGTGTAGACGAGTGTGGAAGCGCGACCTGCCGACTCGCAGTAGCGCTATCAAAGCCAGCTTGGAAGTGCTGCTGCGAGAAGTACCTGTTCTGTGTGCCCAGATGTATCTTTTATTGGTCTTTTGGTTGTCTGTGAAAAGTGTCGTGAAGTCATATTCGGTCTTGAGAAAGGTGTTTCTGCACTCGCCGAGATCGGAGCTGGCAGTAGGAGACCTTGCTGTTGAGAAGCGGTTTACTGGTGCTTGTTGTGAAAGATGTTGCTGGCATCGAGGTCCGAGATGTTAAATTCCCCAGGGTACTGCTCCATGTCGAGCTTGTTGTCGTTGTCATCATTCTGCATCTGCGAGGCGTAGGGAGCGGCGAAGATTTGCTGCTGAGATGCCAGATCGCTGGCGGGACCACTGGCAAAGGTATAGTCTCCTATGCCCATGTCAAGCTGAGCAAGATCTCTGGGCATCATAGCAGAAGACTCGGTGATGTGCAAGCCGTGAGAGCCATGGTCACGAGCCTGGACATTGCCATGAGCGTGGACGTTACCAGGAGCCTGGAAGTTTCCGTAGCTGTGGCTGTTGTTGTAATGCTGCATAGACTGAGGAACTGCCAGTTGCTGTGCGGAAGGCTCGAAATTGCCAACCATCTCCTGTCTGTTCATGTTATCCCAGCCATGGCCATGAGCAAAAGAAGGAACGTTAACGGACATCATCTGATGACCAAAGCCATTACCAGTGGAGTTGTTGTGCGAGTAGTTGACGCCGTTGGGCATGAACTGAGTAGGAGCATTGTGCATTGCGTGGCTGGATGCTGTCGACATGCTTGACAGCAAATCGAAGCTCTGGTTGGTCTGATGACCACCCATACGGAATCTGTTAGGAGGCAATCCTGCGTGCATGCTGATGAACGATTGGGCTGGCATGCCGGTAGGGTTCGTGTCAACCCTGCCATAACTTTGACCAGATTGCTCTGCTTCGTTGATGGCAACTGAGCTGGGTTCTGTGGTGAGCATCTCCTTGAATTCGGGCACGGCGGCAACCATAGCCTTCTTGTCGCCTCTTGCCTGCTTCGATGGAGTTGCATCAAGATCGAGCTTCTCATTGAGACAATCAGCAATCTTGTTCAGAGTTGCGGGTGTCTTTTTCTGAGTTGCAGCTGCCTTCTTTGACTTGGGCACTCCCTTCGGCTTAGCAGGAGTGGACGTGCTGTCTATCTTTGCGGCTGCCTTTCTCTTCGAAGCTGCGGGTGTGTTCTTGCCCTTACGAGCAGATTTCTCGCTGGGATGAACAACATCGTCTTCCTGTGCCTTAGCAGCCTTTTTGGTAGATCTGCCTTTCTTCTCAGTCGAGACGACAGGCACAAACTCCTCCTCTTCTTCCTTTTTGACACTGATCTTCACTGACTTGACCTGCCTCTTATCTGAAGCAGGCGCGGCCTTCGCTCCAGGCGTAACGATTTCCTTGCCGTACTTCTCGAATGCAAAACCGTCTGGCAGTGGCCACATTGGCGGATCCTGGGTTGGCTCGTAGATTGGAAGGTCGGGACGGCCAGGAATAGGAATGGGTGCATATTGAGCCTTCATAGTGCCAGGAGTGCCGGTCATCTTGTCTTCGTGGTCGGGTCTGATGAAGGTGAGACTGCGATAAGTCTTGATCTCCTTCTCGCTCGGGATCTTGGGGTCGTCCATGGTGCCTCTCTTGCCCTTCCTGGGTGGCGGAACAGGTAGACCAAAGAATATACGAGCCCTACGTAGCTTGTTGAGGTGCTGGAACACGGATCCGCCCTCTGCATCATCCCACTTGGCCCCACCATTCACGAGCAAGTTGAGCTCCTCGTATGGGACTTTGATATTCTCTCTCTCGAGGATATAGATCAGGGATAATAGGGTGAGTTGATCCTTGCTGGCTGCGAATGTGTTAGCATCGTCATCGATCGCAATAAAGGTAAGTAACCTACGGTCCCAACGAGTCAGGATGCGCGGCTGCTTGTAGGGCTTGCGCTTATCCTTCAACTTTCTCTTCTTTTGACCATTGTCGTCCTCTCCATCATCCTCGGCCGCCTCGTCCTCTTCATCCTCATCTTTGAATTCATCGTCAGAGTCGTACTCCTCATCCTTCAGGGGAACCTTGTCTTCTTCGTCTTCTTGTTCAACAGAGTCCTGGCCATGCTCAACAGAGTCCACAATCTCGTTGATTTCGTTCGGCATAACCGAGGAGTCTTCGTACTGCTCCACGCCCTGGCCAGAAGAATGGTCGTTGTGGTTCGAAATATTGGAGGGTTGGTGTACTTCGAAGTTCTGCTGGAAGTTCTGTGACGAGAAGTGGCCATTGAGACCTGAGAGAGTAGCTCCGTGGTGCTCGTCGGCATGCTCGAAGCTGTGGGAGAGAGAGTGGCCATCGAAGCCGGAAGGAGCAACGGGAAGTTGATGGGTCATGTTGCCATAGAAAGAGAGGCTACCATGGCCGCCATGTCCATTGTTGTCTCGGAAGGGATCCAGGTTCAGGTTGTTGCCATAGCTGCCGAAAACTCCAAAGCCGTCGGTTTTGAAGATATCCTGTTTAAAATCTCCCATATCCATCTCGTGCGAGTAACCTTGAGTAGGGACGGGCTCTTCTTGCTTGAGATAGTCGCCGATATCCATGATGATAACGACGTTTCTGTGAATAAAGTCAGCGGTATGTAAGAAGCGTCAAGAAAAGATGAGCTTACGAGGTCTTGTCGACAGTCTTGGTCAGCACTCAGGAAGCGATCAGGAGGTAGATAGTCCAAAGGTCAAGCAGGCTTAGTACTGTAGTTCTGGAAGAAACTGTTCGCTATAGCGTTAGCGAGTGAGTGTGAAACACAGGTCGACCACTGGTCGAACGAACAGAGAACCAAAGTGTGATGGAAAGTGTAGCCTAAAAGGATGAAAGGCAAATGTGGAGGGAAGAGGTAGAAAGCAGAGATGGAAGGTAGAGATGGAAAGTAGAGGTGGAAGGCAAGTGTGGTGGAAGAGAAGAGGAGAGTAGAGATCGAAAGATATAGTCCGTCGAACAACTCGTTCGTCGAACCCGGGCGCGATCTCAACGACATACCCCGACAGGACTACCGCGACGGATTTGAGAGTGAAGTGAAGTGAGGAAGATCGTTGCACGTTGCAAACAAGGAATCCGTCGAGACGATGCTATCCCAACGATGCTATCCCAACGATGCTATCCCAACGATGTCGCCCCGACGAATTTGTGCCTGAAGTGAAGCAGAGTGACAGTGATGGAGACAGACATCCCGTCAAAAGGCGAATCCGTCGAGACAACTTGACCGACGAATTCGCCCCGTCAAGTTTGATGGTGGGTGAAGTGGAAAACAGTGTACGGGATGCGAGTGGAGATGGGAAGAAGTTCCGTCAAACAACTCTTTCGTCGAGAGACATACCCGTCGAGTACCTTGACCCCGACGCATTTGCCTCCTCGACTATGCGGATGAGTGAAGAAGATTGATCGAGGCTCGAATGGAGATGGAGATCAAAGGCCGGGGAGCAACTCTTTTGTCGAAAGGTAGATTTGTCGAGACAGACCAGTCCAGACGGACTGGTCCCAACGAACCCGCCCTGACAAGTTTGCGAAGAAGCCAAGGAAGAGCGATCGGAGTAGGGCTGGAAAGAAAGGGCATAGATCATAAATGAACTTGTGTCGAACAACTCTCTCATCAAGACAATGCGTCCTCAACGACTCGAGTGCCAGAAGATGATGGGTAGGAAGTGAGAGTGGGGAGAGAACGAGGAAAGGGAAGAGGAAGGTGGATGCTGCCAACGAGAGGTTGTCAGGCGGCCTTGTCTTCGTTCGGTCGAGATCACTTGGTCCCAACGAATTGCCCTCGAGACACGTCGCCTTCTTCTGCGTCCCAGCGAGTAATGGGAAGAGTAGAAGGCAAGCATGGAAGATAAGTGTAGTGGAGAAGAAAGGAAGAGTGGAGATGGAAACAAAGCATCCCTCGGATGACTCTTTTGTCGAAAGACAATTCCCTGAGTACACTTCGCCCTAATGGAGGATAGAATGGGAAGTGATAAGATATGTTTCGGAAAGGTGTTGCAAAGAGAAAGGAGAAGCTTGGAATCCCAGTGTAGGAGGAAATTGCACAAGGGGCTTTCCAAAAGCTTGAAGGCAAAGCGAACAAAACAGCAGACGAAGGAGTAGACGCAGAAGGAATGCGGTTGTGGTTGCAGCAGCAGAAAAATCAACTTACGATTTGGGTGGGAGTAACAAGAGCAAGGCTGCCGAGCAAAGATGGTGTCCACGAGAAAGAACAGTAGTAAGCTGCGAGAGTGCGCGTCAGAAAGTTCGAGGTAGGCGTGTGCGTAGATGAACACTGGTTGCTGGCAGGCGCGAGTAGATTGAGGAGTGAAGGTGTGGAACGGCAGTTTGTGTTTTTGGGTTGAGCGAGATGCACTTACGAGTGGGACGTCAAAAGAAGGAGATGCTGAGATAAGATGTTGAGAGGAAGCAAAGATGAGTTGTGTGGCTGAGCGTCGAGTAAGTGCGCAGAGGTGTCTCGACAGTTTTTCGAGGCGTCGAGTGGAGCGACAAATGCAGCGACGGGAAGATAGCGACGGGGATATTGCGTTGGGAATAGCGTCGGGGAAAGCGTCGAGGTACAAGTGAACGAAGTGACAAACAAACTGTGTGCCGAGCAACCAAAGGTCCGGGCCCGTACGGGCCCGACAAGCGACGGCGAGCTGCCATTGGCCGAGCACAGACCGCCTGACGGTCTCAACAAAGACGACGACGATGCCGACGACGTCGATGCCTCTGTTATCCACAGTACTCCCGAAGCGAGCCTTGAGCGAGCTTCAACTTCATGCCTGTCTTCACGGCCATCGAGATCCACGTCCTTTGGAAAACCCATCTAGAGCCACATATTCAGATCACAAGTTGCCAAAGCTCGACCGCATTGCTTCTGCATAACTTGATGTATGCCTTCCCTGGATTTCGGAGCCTGGAGATCCCGCCAGAGATTGTACCAGTTTCAGGGCGGTCAAGACATGATCAGACCTTGACGACCTCTCAGCACTAGATCCAGTTACCCTCAAGAGCTCCCATGAGAAGCCTGGCTGACTAGTGTGAGATAAAGTGGTTGGTTGCATGCCGATCGAAGATATCCCTAACCACCATGCTAGACCAGAACATCCAGCAATCTGACATCCTGGACTCGACTAACGCACTTAGATTAACATCACCAACATCTTGCACTAGCGCCAGGAATGAACTCTGCGGGTATACTGCTGACATCATCGATGGGCCAGACCTTGTGGACATGGATCTACCCATGAGTTGCTTCCACTACCTATGCATTAGTCAGTCACTTCCATACAACCATGGAACGGTACTTATACTCACACCGAGTCCGGGAATCAATAGATCCTCCATATGGGCGCACTGGAGCAGTCGACATAGGACCAGCATGGAAAGACAACTGTTTGTGCTGATTGAGAAGGTAAGGCATGTCCGAAGGGGAGCTTTTGGAACAACGACGACTCCGAGTGAACGTGATAAGGAGCGTACTGTATATGGAAACTAACGGTTGGATTAGGTTGGGTCGAAAGCAGTGGACGTGTCCAGGGAGAGCTGTTAAGGCAGTGGAAGTATCTACAAGTGATCTCGTCACTCTCGTCGAGAACCGGGTGTTCGTCGAGCATCGATATTCGTCGAGCATGGGCATTCGTCGAGCATAGACATTTGTCGAGCATGGGATTTCGTCGAGCATCAGATGTTTGGGTATTTGTCGAGCATCGTGTAGCTGTCGAGCATTGAGTATTCGTTGAGCATCGAGTGTTCGTCGAGCATCTGGAAGTATCCACAAGTGATCCCGTCACTCTCGTCGAGCATTGGGTGTTCGTCTAGCATCGAGTACTAGAAGAATTAGCAAGTAAACCCGTCACTCCCATCAAGCATCGGGTGCTCGTCGAGAATCGGGTGTAGCAGGAGGTTGTGTGCTAGTATCGTCGTGCGTAAATGTTTCGATAACTATCGATATCGCTTGCGTTAGCACTTGCCACGAACTACGAGAACATGGACACCTTTGGAAAAAGGTCAAAGGATGCAGTGTAAATCGGGATGAGTGCAAGCTCTTTTGATTCGTGTTCGTATCTCTACCTGTTGATACCGCTTGGTGTAGAGGGGAAAGGTATGTGTTACAGCAGAAGGAAAAGAGAAGAAAAGGTGACAAATCCCACCAGACCTGACCACATTCGACGAGTGATGGTCTCAGTGCAATTCGTGGGTGAATCTATTCTTCCTCATCATCGTCGCCCTCAGTCTTGACCTTCAGTTCTTCTTGACCAGGAGCGGCCTTCTGGAGCTTCTTGGTCAGAGGGGTACCTTCGTCGTCATCATCCGAGTCATCAGAGACCTTGCGCTTGGAAGCAGACTTGCCCTTGCCCTTGGACTTGGGTCCAGCAGAGGATCCCGCGGTACTGAGAAAGGTTTTCGGTCAGCAAATTTCCTGGTGTGGGCATGCCTGGATACTGTAACGTACCCGTTGGCCTTAGCCTTTCCCTTCTTGGGAGCGGGAGTCTTGGGAGCTGAGTCAGAGCCATCACTAATACACCCGGAGATTAGCACAATTCAATACAGTCTTGTGAAAGAGAACATACCTGTTGACGTCCTTGACGGCGATCTTGATGCGAGAAATGTGCTTCTTCAGAGCTCCGATAGTACAGGTAACAGTGTCGGTGGAGAGCTCAGCAGCGAGGACTTCCCAGTTGATGTTGGCGGAGGACTCGGGGTCTCTCAAGATAGCGAGCAAGATCTTGCGATCAGCCTCAGCTGCAACAACGTGAGTGATACTGAGATGAGACGCGGTGGTTATTGAGGCTTACCGTCCCAGGTGATACCAGGCATCTTGTTTGATAGGGGTTGGTAGGTTTCTTAGTTGAGTCGTTGACGTTTGTTGATGAGTAGGAGTGTGGGTCGAAGACACAGAGAAGATATAGTGTGCAGACTGATCTTCAAAGGATGATAGATAGAAGAGAAGGAAAGGATGGTGGATAGAAGAGAATGAAAGGATGCGGAAAGCTGAGATCGTCTGGGTGTGAAGAGAGGGAGCGGGAATGTTCTGATGGAGTCGGTGGAATCTATTGGACGTGTGCAAATCACAGTGCGGAATGGTACAGACTTTCACTTGAAAGAACGACAGTGACATGCGTCGCACGCCAAGTCACAATGACCATAGTCACTGAGCGCCAGGCAACTGTCCACAGCGATCCGAAGGATTGCGTGTCCAACGCGAACAGTACTCGAGATAGAAGCTGGATGTTTGAGTTGGACTTACATCTGGTGGCAATATAGATGTCAAAGAACCTGCATTCTTCTGATATCAGTTTCCGGACCAATCGCCTACGACACATTTGCTCAAATCGGCTTGTGGCTTCCTTCATGTTGCAAGCATTTTGAGATACCAAGTATAGCCGTGAGGTTGTCCAGAGAGGGCTATACTGACCATCTATGTTCGGGCTTGGAACCAGCTCAAGGATGATAGCGATATCTATGCATCATTTACTGTGGTTTCCAACCAGGAGACATGACTTTCGTCAAGCAAATCTCGTCGAGTGAAGAAAGAGATGCAAGATCGAAGTACCAAGTGTCGTTGGAAGGAGCAGCGCGTCATGGCTTGGCAAGCATGCCTTCCAAGTCGAACATGAACTCCTTCCTTCACTCTCCAAATGGCAAGACTGACCAGATAGCATCGAGTACTGCGACACGTAGAACCAACAGTTGGAACACGACAAACATATCGGATAAACAAAGTGTGGAAGTGCAGTCTCAATTGTGTGATTGTAAACATTTTGGGGGCCGTTGAAGATGAAAGAGTAAAGAGAAAAGAAAAAAACATAGGCCTCCCAGTCGAGTAAGTACAGTCTTTCTTGCTGCAAAGGTTCGTTATTCTCGTTTCCTCTTGGTGTCCAGATCGCTGCTGTATTGCAAGCGAGACAGGTCAGGTGAGAGGGTGGTGTGTTGGTATGCGTTCAAGCAACAGCCTATTCTTACAGTCAGTCATCACAGCCGCATCAGCTCCATTGCGAACACTCGCCTCCTCATCGTCATCGTCGGCCTCGAGCTCGTTCTTGACAAGATGATTTTCGTCGTCAGCAGCATCCAAGGCGTCGTAGTCAACAGCCTGCTCAGCATCGCCATCGGCCTCATCTTCGTCTTCAGAGTCGTGCTTCATCTTGCGCTTCTTCGAGCTTCCTCCTTGTCTGCGCGTTTGGCGGCCCTTTCCTTTTGCTCTCGTCTGATCTTCTTGCGCGTCGCCTTGCTCTCCTTCTTCATTTCCAGCGCGATTCTTGGCACGAGCAGCAGGAACGCGGCCAGAGCCACTGCGCAGTACTCCACGGACCCCATAGTCATCGGCGAGTTTGTTGTAGCGCTTGGAACTGTTGATGTTCTTGTCAGTGATGTGTTTCCGTGGGATGGCTGTGAGCAGGTACGTACGCAGCGTTGGTGGTGAGTCCAGTGTCTGTAGCGACGCCGTTCCAGTCGATCTGGCCTGCGCCTTTGCTGTTCTTGATGCAAGAGAAGAGCAAGACGATGTGATCGTCCTTGGTGATGGGAGCCATTGTCAGTTTTGTTTGTTATGCGCTTGGTTGAGAATGTTTGCTTGAGGAAGTAACAAAGAAAAATAGAGTGCAGTGACTGAGGAAAAAAAGAAAGAGAAGCGGCCAGGTCGAAGAGTGATGGAATGCCTGCAGTGAGACACGCCGAAGGCGCTGGAATTGTGAAAGTGATGGAATGACCGAAGAACGCTAGAAGGCGAGCATTGGATGCTCCAACACGACGACAGGACAGAGGTACTCACTTGTAGGTATGCTTGTGTAGCGTAGATCCCTGAAACCTGTAGAGTCTTGGATGTAACGAAAGTTCTTGGAACAGGGGTTCGTCAAAGTGTGCGTTTCGAAGGTCAGATCTTCGAGCGGTCAGCCAAAGCACTGATCTAGGCATGTGAGGGCTCGATCGCTTAGTTTATCACTTATGGAAGAAAGTCACTTCCGGTACTATTGTGAGGAGCCACCGGCAAACATTGTTGGGATCTAGCTGCTGAAAGCACAAGGATAACTTGCATGGTCTTCTGAGAGGTTACAGCACATTCTATGATCCCATGTGAAGGCGATGAAACATGTAGAATTGATATCCGCTGCAGAAAAATAACTTATTTGGCCTTGGGAGTGGCCTTAGCCTTCTTTCCGGCCTTGTTCAAACTCCTCTTCTCTTTCTTACTCTGGGCCTCCGTTGAGATTTCAGTAGCTTCGCTGACAGGTGCTTTGACAGGCTTCTCGGCGGTCTTGGGGCTCTTTGGCGACTTCACAACCTTCTCCTCTATTAAATCCTCGGCATTTGACTCCTCAGATGTGACTGCCTTCTCTGCAGGCTTCTTCGTCGACTTTGTAGCTTTGGGATCGATACCCTTCTTCTTCATTTGCTTTGCACGAGCACGTTGGATGATTGCCTCATCTTCGGAGTCAGAGAAGCCGCCGAACACGTCATTCTCAGCCTCCTCGCTGATAGGAGTTCTGTCGACAATCTCCTCGTCTCCGTCCTTCTTTACGTTTTGCTTCTGTTCTTCCGAGCCTTGTGCCTTGATAGCGTTCGCAGGTGTGGGTCCAACCTTCTTGAACTTGGCGACGTAGAAACCGTCGACGTTGTAGGCGTGAGGGTAGTATCTTCTAGTCTCCTTCAAGCTGGGGTGGAACTTCTTGCCCATGAAGCTAGTGAAACCCTCCTTACCAAAGACAAGACCAGTGCTGACAAGCTTGACATTGGGGCGTCTGTTGAGTGCGTACTGAACGACTTGCTCGTTCTCCTCAACTGTCACACTACACGTTGAGTATACAATGTAACCACCAGTCTTTGAAGCATGGTCCACCGAGTCAATGGCGGCAAGCAAAAGCTGCTTCTGGAGATGAGGCAGTCGTAGGAAATCGGCTTCAGTCTTGTTGGTCTTGACACTTTGATCCTTGGCAATGACACCAGTACCGGAGCAAGGAGCATCGAGAAGGACTCTGTCAAAGCCTCCCATGACCTTGGGGAACTCGAGAGCAGAGTAATGGCATACGATGGTGTTCTTGACACCGAGACGGTGGATGTTACCGATCAAACCCTTGGCACGGACTTTGCTGGCGTCGTTGGCGAAAATGACACCAGTGTTGCGCATCAGAGCAGCGGCGTATGTTGTTTTACCACCGGGAGCAGCGGCCATATCCAGAACACGCTCGTTCTCCTGGGGTGCGAGGGCCATGACGGGCAAGAACGAACTGGCGGCTTGGAGGATGTAGTGTCCAGCGAGATATTCGGGGGTGGCACCCAAGGGGACCTGAGATTCGAAAACCTGCAGACCAACCTTGCTCCACTTGCCGACGGGCTCGAGAGTAACACCACGGTTGATCAAGGAGTGTGCGAGATCACGACGGTGAGTACGGAGGGTGTTTGTTCTGATGACCAGAGGACGAGGGGTCTCGTTAGCGTCGAAGAAGGCAAGAGCCTCCTGGGGGGTGAAGAGCCTCCACAGCTTCTCGGCCAAGAAGCGCGAGTAGCCGTAATAGGCGCAGATGTCGTTGAGGAGCGAGTTGATGTAGTCGACACGCGAGCGTTCGGGGTCAGACAGCTCTTTGAAGCTGGTCAGGACACGGGTGGTTTCGGTGATACGGGTACGGAGCAGCTGAAGGTCGGGAGCAAGAGTGGCTTTTCGTTGGGCAGTCTCATCGTCGTCTTCGTCCTCGGGAATGTCGGCGGCAGCAATGTTGGTCTGCATGGCGTCGTCCTCGAGTTCGGCCTGTGCATCAGCAGCCTCCTGGGCGGCTTCCTCGTCAAGACGACCTGAAAGACCAGCGATGTTGGCAGCATTCAGGATCTCTTCGGCATCCGAAGCGTCTTCATCCTCAGACCACATGGCGCGCTGGACATCCGGATCGTCTGAGTCCATAAAGTCATCGTCCTCGGCGGGCTCATCGTCCGACTCGAGAACGCCCAAATCGTCAGCGGCATCCGAGTCGTCTTCGATGTCTTCGTCATCGGATTGGACCAGTTGTTGGGCCTTCTTCGCTACTGTCTTTGGTGTCTTTCCGTTGGCCGCGAACTGGCCCTTGGTCGTCTTCTTTCCAGCAGAGTTCTTGGGCTTGTTGGGGTCGGTTCTGCGTTTCTTGTACGTTGCCTCTGGCGGCGGAGGAGCGTCCTTTCTCTTTCTTGAGACCAGCGATTCGTTCAGGGGTTCGGGAACACCCTGCTTTTGCATGCGGCGACTGGGGGCCATTTTGTGATGTGATGTCAAATGCGACGGAGAAAATAAAAATCAATTGCAGGAAAGCCGCTCTGCTCTTTCTCAAACTTTACGAGACTTTTTCTGGAAGCACTTTGTGGGGAAGCTCGCCTTCATTGGCCGCTTTGACAAAGACCGTAATCTTATCCCCGTTCGCAAGAATACTTGTTGAATCAAATCCAACCTATGTCTGAAGTCGTTCGCTGTACAATACAAGAAGCGTAGTGGGTTCTGACCATGAGGTCCAATATCAGCATTCCTCTCTGAGGCTCATACCTCAATCGCTATCATCGTCACTCCCATATCCGACCAATGGACCTGCAGGCTTATCCAGAGCCTTGCTGGCCGACGCGCCTGAGCCTGCCGTGAAGCCTTTCAGTGCACTTAATGTTGATCCTCCAAGAATCCCAGAAGGCGCACCCTGCCTCTTCATATCCTCGATCCGAAGCGGTGCACCTTCGTCATCCTCATCCAAGTCACCAGCTTCTAGCAGGTACGACTCTTGCGGCGCTCCCAGTCTGGCCTTCTCCGACGCATACCACACTTGATCGCTGGCTTCGTATCCAGCCAATCCAAATGTACCTTCAATCTTTCTCCTCTTCCTTGCGTCCTCCCAACCTTCACCACGCCCTTCGATCTCGGCAACATACTCTGCGGGTAGCGCGCGACGGATTGCTTCGGCAGCTTGTTCTTCGATTTTGCGCACTTCTCGTTTTTGAGCTTGCGGGTTGGGGTCGACAGTCGCCCATCTCACGTTCAGCGTCTCGTTGTTGTCCAGTGGCTGATGCGCCATGGCCTCTTTTGCAAACTCCTGTCTGATTGTTAGCATTTTTTTATGTACTGAAACATGTCGGAAGACTTGCGGCGTTGGCCAGGTGGACGTAGGTCACAAACGCTACACCTCTAGCCGGTAGTACACGGACGCGCTCGATCTGGCCCCATTCCTGGAAGTGTCTGGCAACGACTTCCTCAATGTCGTCTGATGTGTGTATCCTGCCCACGTAGAGAGTTCTGTTGACACGCATGAAACTTCCCACACCACCCATGTCGTCTCTGTAGTCGCTGAACTTGTCTCGTCCAAAGCAGTCGACATTGGATGGGAAGATATCGCCCAAACCACCCTCCTTTTCCACACGCGAGTTCGGTAGACGATGCAGGTATTCGCAGTCTTGACCTTTGGGACACAGACCACGAGCGAAGTAGACACAAAAGTAGCTGCCAGGAATGGTATCGGCTTTTGTGAAACCGGAGTCGGTTGCAACGTTACACCTGCCCTTTGCTTGTTGCTTGGAGGAGTAGGCATCTTCGCGATCACCGCCAGACCATTTGTTGTACCAGATGTTGAAGATAGTGCCGGTTTGAGCGGGCCTTTCTGTCGAGAAGCCTTCTTTTTGAACTCTGGCGGGTCTTCTCTTCTTCTTGACCATGATTTTCTTGGTTTTCTTTTTCGGTTCCAGAGCAGTGCTGTCTTGATTCGTGGGTACTAGTGCTGCCGAGTCTGTGACTTCCATGTCTGCGAGAGGATTTTGATCGGTCGTGGTGGCCTCCTGCACCGGAGGAGTATCGACGTCGGACATGATTGTGTGATGTATGGGGAGAGTCGCGTAGATGTTCGGTGTATGTTGCAACTGGCTGAGTGTGGAGAAGTCGAATTAATAGTCGTGGTTGTTGGATGGAATTGGCAAGAGGGCAAGGCTGGCGCGGCGGAGAAGTCGCGGAAGGCGCGAATGAGAGTGAGCTTGGGCCATGCAGGTAGGTGGAAGCTCTCCAGAATGCAGCGAGCCTGACACCATCAAGCACCATCATAACGCCCAGACTAGAATCAATCACCTCCCTTCCTCTCATACACACCGCCAACATGCCTGGATTCGACTTCTCGCTGCACAACCGCAACCTTGCTTTGCACGCACAAGGTGTCCCGCTGCCCAAGGCCACCAGCACCGGAACCACCATCGTCGGCTGTCTTTACGATGGCGGCGTCGTCATCGCCGCAGACACAAGAGCAACCAGTGGCCCCATTGTCGCCGACAAGGTAAGGCTGCTTTGATCATCCCAAACAACGCTCTCAGTGCTGACTCTACAATAAACAGAACTGCGAGAAGTTGCACTACATTGCCCCCCAGATCTGGTGCGCCGGCGCTGGTACCGCTGCCGACACCGAGTTCACCACCGCTCTCATCTCATCCAACATCGAACTGCACGCTCTATCCACCGGACGCAAGCCCCGCGTCGCCACCGTCATGACCATGCTCAAGCAACATCTGTTCCGCTACCAAGGTCACATTGGCGCCTACCTGGTCGTAGCCGGCTGCGACCCTACAGGCAGCCATCTCTTCACCGTCCACGCTCACGGCAGCACCGACAAGCTCCCCTATGTCACCATGGGCTCAGGTTCGCTGGCCGCCATGTCCGTCTTCGAGACCCAGTGGAAGTCAGGTCTCAACAAGGACGACGCCATCAAGCTCTGTGCCGACGCCATCCAAGCCGGCATCTGGAACGATCTGGGTTCGGGTTCCAACGTCGACGTCTGTGTCATCACCGCCGAGAAGACGACGCTGCTGAGAAACTACATTACTCCCAACAAGCGCGAGCAGAAGATGAGGAATTACAAGTTCCAGAGGGGCACCACCGCCGTTCTCAACGAGAAGATCATTACTCGCCAGGACATCAGCAAATACGTCACGGTGCACGAGCTCAGCGACAACGATGCTGGCCAGGCCGCAGAGAAGATGGAGGTCGACTCATAGACAACGTGTTATATGCACTGGACCAATGACTTTTTGACATTTTCTGTATTCTAACGGGGACCAACGATCGGGGGCTTTTACTCTTACAAAGCAAGCACAGGCATTTTTCGGGGAGTTTGCAAATTCAAATTCGGTCATAATTTTGTCTTCTTTCAGACGTGTTTTGATATGCTGTCCAAAAAGTCTATGAAGTGGATTGAATATCTATGGGTGGTAGCGATCGGGCCAGGTCCAGCCTGCCATGATCAGGACATTGACTGGGTATCAGATGCTGTCTGCTACAATCAATCGCGCAGTTTTGTATATTCGAAGAAGCTGTTGCGCCACAGGTCTTGTATGCGCAGCAGCGGCGGTATATGGAATCATATCCATCAAAACCATCTTGGTCGGATCAGAGACAGTCCCAATAGTAGTCATAGCCTGCAGAGTATTGTTGGTATGGATGTCATCAAAGATAACACACTCAGACGTCTCGGTGTCCTTTGTCGAAAGACGAGCTGGGAGAGACGTCCGAGTCGCAGAATTGAACGTACCATCGTCGGTTTGTGAGGGCGCTTCAGTCCCTGTTGCTAAGTGCGAATTTATAGACAGAACTGATGTTGACGCTACCGCAGAAGAAGAAGAAGCAGTTGTAGACGCCGATGTTGATGCCGATGCTGGTATTGATGACGATGCTGAAGTCGATGCTGAAGTTGATGCTGACATTGATGTTGAAGTCGAAGTAGAAGAAGGCGGATTGCCTATAGCTGCTGCATTCGTCGTAATTCGGGCACCACCGCTGGTGATCACCACTCCGGTTGCCGCATTGCTGCCAGAACTTGCTGTACAGTTGGAGCTATCGACACTTGTGCGATTGAAGTAGGCTTCCACTGATCGGATCTGAAGAATATTGTCTTGAGCTGGAGGGCCAAACGTCCAGGCCCATCCGTTCGACCACGAGTTCCACATCAGCCAGCCTGCGGCACTTGGAACATTTCTGTTTATTGACATGGTCAACACGCCATCGATGTAGAAATTTGTGCCTGTGGGCAGCCAGTCATAGCGGTATTCGTGGAATGCAGAGGCCATGGTGTCAGGTGCAGGCACAGCATACGTTGTTTCACCATTGCCTGGACGTGTCTGCTGGTTTGTGAAATGGATGTTGTTGGGATCGCCTGTACGGATCTCAATGTCTGTTTCTTGAGTATCGTTCATGTACATGAAGAACCCTGATGTTGATCGTCAGTATCTTGGACTCCCACAGTTTGGAGGCCAGCAACATACCATGAACTGTGCCGTTGACAGGACTGGCTTGTGCAACAGTCCGTACACTAGCATATAGCACATCATCATAACTGGTAACAAGCTGACATGTTTCTAGAGGATCCGAAGTCTGACCACCAGGAACGATCATCTGCATGGGCTGACCAGATCTGAGTACTATGTTACTCGGATTGAAGATATGTGCGTACGGAGCGTAAGGTCCGGGACCAACTTGATAAGTACTGGCGATCAATTCGTCCGGGAGAGTATCCATGGTGGTAAAGTCGAAAGCGAAATGGGAGCTGAAGGCACCAGCGCCCTCGACTTGATAGTGACAGCCATCAAAGGTCCCATTAGAGAAAGTTGCATCTGCAAATATAGCAGCGAAAGCTGTTAAGAAGGCAAGACATAATAAGTTCCTGGCTGGACGCATGGTGTTTGGTCGTCAACAGATGCCCACCATTGTTGTAAGTTGAATTTATCAAAGAACAGGAAGAGAATGCGTAAATCTTTCAAAGACGAGAAAAGAAGGAGAACTGAGATCTGGATCAGACGAGTGTTCGCACTGGAATCAAGACCTGGAACAGATGGTGATATCTATTCCACGGCCGGCAGTTGGGAGGGAGAAAACGGGCGAGGCGTCACCATCGGACGGAACTAGTAGACGTTTTACAGCACATGGGTCAGAGATGGCAACGGCAGAGGCTCAGAGGGTAAACATGTATGGAGCAAGACGGGACATGTTCAGAGATGGTGCTTCGAGAAGGGTGTTGGAAAGAGTCAGGAGTCTGAAGAAAAAATGGTGGCGTCAAGATCGTCTTGGTAGGGCTGCGAGGTTCAGGGTGATGTGCAGAGGAAGTGCTCCAGTGGACAGCAGACTGGCCCGTTACATTGCTCCAAATTGTCACAGATCGAGACAGGAGAACAATCGCTCACCCGAGAAATCTAGAAGCAAATACAGATACCGATAACAGATAGTCGAGGAGCAGGTCGGTGGTTCCCAAGCAAAGGCAGGAGACATGGCGGAAGATGGTCCCCGCATGTCCGAAGACGATGTTCCCGGGGCGTGCCTGCAGGTTCGCAGGGGGGCGGGCACCTTTACGCTAAAAAGGCAACCAAGAGAGAGCTCTGTGACGAAGTGACACGCAACGCAGCTTCCATCTGTAACGCTGTGACGATTGCAAGTCTCTTGCGTAGCATGATATGAACGCCCGCTCTTTTCCTCCAGTCCTCACCCACTGGCACAATGACTAAACCAACCTTCAAGACGTCAGCTCCTCCCTCGCCCGACGAAGCTTCGCAAACACCTGTCGCCAATGCATCGTCATCAGCTCTACCTCTGCCTCCTTCCTTGAACCTGCGTAGTCGCTCCTCGACAAAGACGAGTCCCACTACCGCCGATGGAACTCCTCCTATCCAACCTTCCTTCTCTCGCCGTCGCTCCTCGCTGCTCTCCTTCTCGAGCCTAGACGACACGCGACACTCGGCTGGTGACTTCATCCGTCCATCATTGGGCCTCGACCACCAAGATTCGACTGCTCCCGATGACCTGTCGCACTGGCACAGCTCTCCCTTGGCCTTTGCTTTCCTCCCCGCTCTTGCTGGTCTATTCTTCACCAATGGAAGTGCTTTTGTCACTGACATCCTCCTCCTCGGCTTAGCTGCTTTGTTCCTCAACTGGAGTGTCAGATTACCCTGGTACGTCTTCTCGTACATGGCTTTCTTCTTGGTTATACTGACAAGCTTTAGGGACTGGTATCGCTCCGCCCAGGCTCAGTTTGCTCTGGACGACTTGACCAATTCTCCTGCTGTGTCACAAGACCTGGATGAAGACGACGAACAACACCAACCCACCGAGCAACCGCAAACGACTCAAGAACAGGAAGATGCAGCTGCCAATCTCCGCCAACACGAGCTGCTTGCTTTGATCTCCACCTTCCTGTTTCCTGCCTGCGCTGCTTACCTGCTCCATGTCATCCGTGGTCAGCTCTCCCGTCCCTCTGAAGGCTTGGTCTCGGATTACAACCTGACTATATTCCTTCTCGCCGCCGAGATACGCCCCATCCGCCAATTGATCCGTTTGTTCACACATAGGACCATACACCTGCAGCGTATTGTTCGTGGTAACGGCGACTCTTCGGTGTTGAGCAAGAAGGACAAGGCCATCACGGAGCTTGCATCTCGCCTGGTCGTCCTAGAGGACAAGTTCGGCGATCAACTGTCGTCTCCGGGCGTCTCGATTCTCCAGAAGGACGAAGTCACCGCCCTCTCCAGCGATATCAGGAAGCGTTTTGAACCTCGTCTTGATGCCTTGGAGCGTGCTGTGAGAAGATACGAGAAGCGAGCCACTACTTTGACTCTACTCACTGAGCAAAGATTGCAATTCTTGGAAAACCGTTTGCAAGACGCGCTAAGCTTGGCTGCTGTCGCTGCTCAGTCTTCGAATAAGCCTGGCATTGTTGCTACAATTCTGTCCACTCTGGCAAAGACACTAGCAGTGCCTCTAGAGTTGGTCTGGTTCGTTTTTGTATGGCCCCTGAAGGTCACAGAGTCCGTGCTTAAGAAAGCTGGTGTCTTGGTCCTGGGCCCAGCACATCCTCCGCCTCGTCGCGGTGACTCTAAAAGATCTAAAGTAAGGTCGGAAAAGAAGAAGGATGACTCATATTTTCAGCGGCACTATTGATTGCATAGCTCACTCGCGTTGTGGCGCATCGCATTGGCATGGTTGCTCATATCCTATTCACGAATTTATGACCTACTCGTATCGGCAAGTATGTAGATCTGCAAACTGTTCTTGTCGGTACGTAACACGTGCTATTCTGTTCCATTGTAGCTGGCCTCCTCATTGGCGCAATGTTCGAGGCGATAGTCCTCATTGACTGGATGCTCTGCAATGTTAAACTGAGAATTTCGTTGAGAGGACGACCCTGACTGCGTATCTTGCTTCCTCCCATACCTCGTCAGAGCTGTCCCAGACACAGAGGAATTGATTGCCGACAGCAGTACGCTTCGTACAAGTCTGTGGCAGTTGGACTTATGCTGATAGAACCACCGAGGACACTATAGGTCACTTAGGGAGAAGAAGCATCGAGACAGCAAAGAGTGAAGCTTTAGCATTACACTTCGTCACCACAAACTGAATTCGAATTTACAAGATCGTGGTCATCTCCCGTATGTCAAACAGCAACTTGCATGCTTCTCTTGCGAAGAGCCAAAGCGACATTCTTGCTCAGAAAAGACACAATGATCTCCAGATCCGAGCTGGATGTAACGAGAGCCTATCACACTTTGATGTCTCGTCGATAGTATCCTGTTTCTCAAAACCACTGTGCATTACTACAGCCACTCATATTACATAGCTTTGCACATGGATGGAAACGGACAGCACCGAGAGGGAACGCTGAATTCTCATACGGTAGAAAACATAAGGAGTACCAAATCACAATCACAATCATAAAGGGCATTATCAGATAGACAACTGTCGGCCTAGCATCCACCGCCTCCTCCTCCACAGCCACCGCCACCGCCTCCACCACAACCTCCTCCTCCTCCGCCACAAGCAGCACCTCCTCCTGTTGTTCCTATTCCTCCACACGCTGCACCCATGGCACCACCAGCACATGATCCGCCAGCTGCAGCAGCCGCACCACATGTCCCTGCACAACAATTGCCTACCGCACCCGCACCTACCGCCATACATCCAGGATTGACAGGGTAGACCGCTGGTGTATACGGCATTATTCCATAGTAGGGAGCATACATCGGGATGTACACAGGATGACCATACGCATCAGAGTAGTAGTAGTCGTCTCTCCTGGGACGAGGATTGCCCTTTTTATCAGCACGCTCACAGGCCTTGTCATATGCTTTTTCGAGCTCGGCAAGGCGCTTCGCGACCCCTTCGTCGTATGCCTTGTCGCCGGTTGGTCTTACGGCATTGTGAGTAGATATGTGGACGGACTTCTTGGGATCAGAAGGTACAGAGTGGAGGTTGTCGGCCGCGGTGGCGTTGCTGGTACGGAACAGACGTGATGCGGTCGATGTGTGTGACTCGCGCACTGCTTCGCAGTACCAGCATGTACACTCCGAGTATGGCTCTCCATACAACTTTTGATATATCTTGCTGGTCTCGGCAAAGGCATCTGTGAGTCTGGCCTCCACCACCTTGTCATCATGGTCGATGAAGGTTTTGCTTTGGGCGACGGTGTGTTGAAGGTATTTCGATGGACTGAGTTGGTGTGTATGCCATGCTAGATCAACGTCGAGCGTGGGTACGGCCATCACGTTGTACCTGGCGATGATGGCGATGAATCGCGAATACTTGCGTATCAGACGCGGTATAGTGCTCGAGAGACCAGGCGAATGTAACCAATCGATCTCGGCCATCTTGCTCACGAAAGAGCCTTGACGTATCACAGCACCGACGAGATCGACAGCAAAGGGCGACGAGTTTTCCCAATACCTTGACATCATTCGACGAAGAGCCAATGCCTCGTCTGGGAATAGTTTGGAGCTGCCTTTGTAGTGTTTCGCTTGCTTGACCAGTTCTGTAACGGAGAGATACTCCTCGATGACTTCGCGGACACTGGACATCTGCATGTCGGAGCCCTTGAGATCGAGGATCCGTCTGCCCAGTCCCATTTTCATCAGCTTGCTCGGGAATATGGAGAAAGACCAGCTGCCAATGTCCGAGGCTTTGCCAACTTTGGTCGGTAGCCCGTTTTTGCTCAGAATATTTCCTGGTAACACCGCATCACGTTCGATGAGATTCACCAAGTCCTTGCGGAGCTTCCCTACACAGAGGTAGTCGTGCGTAATTTCGGACATGCATTCTTGACAAGTCAAGGTGAAACCCTTGTCGGCGTATCCGTGACAGGCACTGAGCAGAGATTGGACGTCTCCAAGGACAGAGGCACCGCTGGATGATTGAGACACCTCGGCATAATTAGTCCAAGGTGCAGTGTTTCGTGAACCACAGACGTGGCAATCTACATTCGCGCTGTGCAGACCATCTAGGTTGTCCCAGCCGAGCCCAGTCTGCTCTGTGAAGCTGACCATCACGTGCTTGGTCACTTCGTAGTGATGAGTCGAAGGATCGATGTGATTGGCGACCGCCTGTAATGGAAACGGTGTATGCCACAAGCGCATCCGACCCTCACGTAGACAGTCTTCCAGGTATGCTCTCGGGTTGAGGGTGTATGCATGCCAGACCATCAGCACATCAATGGGGGGTAGATTCTCAGTATCGAAAGAAAATGGTTTAGCCGTCTCAGTGTCCACGCGGTCGGCCAATATCTGTCCTTTCGTCTTGATGGCTTGAGCAAGGGTATAGCAATCAGAACTCGGCTCCAGGCTGTATCTCCACCTTGAGAAACGCTCGACCGCCCGGGAGACGTAGACTTGCCATCTCTTTTCTGCGAGGAGAGTAATGATTTCGTTGTTTTTGTCCTTGTGAGGGCCGGCACACGATGCTCCATGATCCAGCTCATCGACGAGATTACAAGATATGCCAAAGAGACCGTTGGTACTGGCAATGTCCTGCCTCAAACGGTAGAAACATTCAAGCAACTTCAGATGTGCTACACAATCCTCCGGACTGGGTAAATCTGGACTTTGCTGCACACTACTGCTGGCTACCAGCGGAGGGTAGTGTGCATGTTGTTCCTGTCGACTGGCTTGCTCATAAGTGGGAGGAGGCGGCGATGGGCTCTTCTGGACAGGCTCGATAGTGACTGCAGCCTCTTTCTGCTTATCGGTGTCTTTGGCTCTGGAAAACGCTCTTGTAAGTCGTCCCATGGTGACTTATTTGTGATTTGTGATCGGTGTTACGTGTTTGTGATATGATGCATCTAAGGTTGGGGAGATGCCCAGATATACACAAGTTGCTGTTGGTTGTGAAAGACCCCGCCCTTCTCATTTCAGGCAGGTCGAAGGATTCTGTGGTGGTTGCCACATGACTCGGCTCGAACACTTGCTCACCCTATCACAAGTCTGTCTTCCAGAACCCATAGAGGCGGCTGTGTTCGAGGTGGACTTGGCGGAATAGATAATGTGCATCGATATGACTCTGCTGGGTGTTAAGCAGCCTTCGATTGTTTTTCTAGCGTGCCTTTGATGAGGCTTGGACTGTTCAAGCATCCGGCTAGGCCCGACGTCACCCATGTCTTGAGGCTGAGCCTCGGATCGCCTAGAAGTCACAGCCTGCCGCGAGGGATTCAGGCATCTTTTGCTCAATCACTTCGAACAGCAGCGGCCGTATGGTGTTGCGGCGCAGTCCCGACATTGTTGTCATTGATGGAAGAATCGAGGAGGCTGCGTCGAAGCGCCATCTGAGAGGGGTCTTCAGCCCGCCGGGACCGAGTCCGCCAGCAAGCAGAACGGAGCTGCCTTATTTTTCGGCCCATATCAACTTGACTGCCTGAAACAGATCAAAGACAACTCAGGGAGCGGGCAGGAGTATAAGCGATACAGAATGTTCAAATCATGGACTCGATCAGCCACTAGAAGTCGTTTCGGGACGATGTCGAGTTGGGCAGCGTCAAGGTCACATCAATACGGCAGTCTGCCTTCAGTCTGCCTTGTTCGACTACAAAGCGATTTGTTCTGGCTGCATGACCATATGCTCCCCCTTCGCTCGCCATCTCTCCCAGTGTGATTCAGTCTCGCAGAAGTCCACCTCTGCCCGTGTTCTCTGCTTCGAACGTGGAAGCCAAAGATGCCCTTCTTACACTTGCCAGTGCTGCTGGCAACAAAGATAAAGATTGCGAGGTTCGCCGACATTCACAGTTAGGTCTGCATCAGAATCTAGAGTGTTCACTACGCCGATAAGGTTTGTCAAAACCCTATTCGCAGACGAATTGACCTTTGTGATGTAGGTTCAGCGATTGTATATCAGTCGAACAGTAGCAGATTCAAGCGTATGGAAATGGAGTTGCACACAATTCTTGATCATTTCTTTCTCCTATCGACAACGATATGAGATCTCGGACTATTGCCATGAGGGGTCTCGCATTGATTAATAATCGTAACGTCTTTGGTATACAGGGTGCAAGTGACTTCATGGCGGTGGGCGTTGGTCGTCGAAGATTCGGAGAGTGCTGTTGGTAATGGAGACTGCTGCATGGCGCCTCTATACTCTGACGGCGACTTAAAGGGCCTTGCCCATGAACTTTCTCTTGGTGAAACTCAACCACCACTGCCAGACTTGACTTAGCATTGCTACTTGTGTGCGGCAGGTTGTGTATTCTCACCTTGCTAGGAGCATCGCCGTCTGCGTATATCCTGTTCAACAGTCTGTTGGCCAACTCTTGTCTCATTTGACTGATGTACTGTCTCAAGACCTCTGCTTCTTGTCTATCCCGCGGAGGCTCGAAGGCCTGGTTTAGAGGGAATGTAGCGTCGCCAGGAATGGCAAAGTTTGTGTCGAGAGCGAGGTTCATGACGGCCTTTTCGGCGTCTCTCCTAGCCATCTGAGGCTTGATCTTCTGAATGACTTCGCTGACGAACAGGATACCGTATATGAGAACGCGGTCGGCGGGGCCTTTGACTTCAAAGTTGCGGAAGAAGGTGTTGGCACGGAATAGGGCCAGGGTCTCGTCCAGCGGGTCGTAGCTTTCGTGTGAGGCGTCAATGTTGAGTTCTGTTACATCGCCGGAAAGGGCGGGAAGTTGCATAGCGGGACCACGAGTTCTGGTACGGAGGGGCAACAAGGCAAAGTTGCCGATGACTTGTTGATTGGGTTCATCGAGGAAGACCGAGTGGTATGCCTGCCCAGCTAGCTGTCAGCAGGGGGTTGCAGGTGTTGTGTGTCATTGTGGCTCGTACAGGCATGGTGGAATGTGGATAACAGCAGTGAAGCTGTCGGATCGCAAGAGGAGTACGGTTGGGCGAGGAAGATGAATCAAATAGCTAGAGAGAACGATCAATCGCTCGACCTGGATGGATGCGCGTCGCAACCCGCGCCTACGTATGATGTTGTCGGTGGAGCTTGGCGCCCGCTACCTGCCAAGAGGCAGGACTCCCGGCCGCCGAACGCGGGGTGCTGTTGGGCTGGTCGAAAAAATATCCTCCATCGTGACTCCTTCGCGACAGCGAGCTTCCGAGATCGCTGAAATCTTGCATATCGCGTGTCAAATCCTGTCAATCTAGACGGTCTTCTCGCGGCTCTCTTTCTTTGTTTATATCAGGTTGTCAAGAATCCTTGACAGCCAGCTCTGTTCAACATGTCCTTCTCAATCAGTAGGGAGCATTGCTCATTTCTGCCCCACGGTCAAGGCTAATTTTCCACAGAGGTGCCGTGTTCTTCGGCCAACATTGGTATTGCTTACCAATTGCCTCTTGTATCTCTGCTCGTCCATTGACTTCTTGACCAGGCCCCGGTTTTGATGTTATCGGTCTGGCCCTTTCCGTCTGGCTCGAGCTACGCGTTACTGTAGACTCCTCCAAGAAGTCTTCCGAGCACCAGTCCAACTGCAACATCACCTACGAAGGCCTTGGCAAGGACAGTGTCGACCTTGTTGCTGACCGCAATTTGATCACTCAGACTGCTCTCTACGTTCTGCGATGCCACAACCAGCACGCCTTCCCTTCCGAGACTCATGTGCACATTATCAACCCCATTCCTCTGGGCCGTGGTCTCGGTTCTTCTGGAGCTGCCGTTGTCGCTGGTGTCATGCTTGGTAGTGAAGTTGGCGGTCTCAACTTGACCAAGGACCGTATGCTTGACTTCTGTTTGATGATCGAGAGACATCCCGACAATGTTGCTGCTGCTTTATTCGGTGGTTTCGTTGGCTCATACCTCAAGGATCTGGACCAGGAGGACATGAAGCGCAAGGAGATTCCCCTGAGTGAGGTCCTCCCCGCCCCTGCTGGTGGTGTTGACACTGGACTCACGCCTCCTATTCCCCCGATCAACATTGGCAAGCACATCAAGTTCAACTGGGCTCCTGAAATCAAGTGCATTGCTATCATTCCCGATTTTGAGGTCTCGACCGCCAAAGCTCGTTCCGTCCTCCCCACCGAGTTCCCCAAGGCAGACGTCATCTCTAACCTGCAGAGAATCGCTCTTTTGACCACCGCTCTTGGTCAGAGTCCTCCTAACGCTGACATGATCTACGACGGCATGCAGGACAAGATCCACCAACCTTACAGAAAGACTCTCATTCCCGGCTTGACCGAGATTCTGAAGTCCGTCACTCCCACATCTCAGCCCGGCCTTCTCGGAATCTGCTTGTCTGGCGCTGGTCCTACTATCTTGGCTCTAGCCACTCACAACTTCGAGCAAATCGCCAACCACCTTCTCGGCGAGTTCAAGAAGGAGAACATCAACTGTGAATGGAAGCTCTTGGAGCCCGCCTACGATGGCGCCGTCTGCACCAGAGATGTCGAAAAGCCCCAGGCTATGACCTACGCTGATGCTGGTGTGTCCATCGATGCTGGTAACGATCTGGTCGTCGCCATCAAGAAGGCTGTCAAGTCTACTCGCAGACCTGGTGCCGATGCCGAGATCGGTGGTTTCGGCGGTGCACTCGATCTCCAAGCTGCTGGTTACGACGAGGCTCCCATCATGATCCAGGCTATCGACGGTATCGGTACCAAGCTGAAGGTTGCCTTTGCCATGGACAAGTTCGACACTGTCGGTATTGATCTTGTTGCTATGAACGTCAACGACTTGGTTGTGCAAGGCGCCGAGCCTTTGACTTTCCTGGATTACTACGCTTGCAGCAAGCTGGAGATCAAGGAGGCTGTCTCATTCATCGAGGGTGTTGCGGCTGGTTGCCGTGAATCAGGATGCGCTCTCGTTGGTGGAGAGACTGCTGAGATGCCTGGCATGTATCAAGGTAACGAGTTCGATGCTGGTGGTTGCGCTACTGGTGCTCTCAAGCGTGGTCGCACCATTCTGCCTGATATGGCATCTATGGTCGAGGGCGATATCCTGCTGGGTCTTGCTAGCGATGGCGTGCACTCCAACGGTTTCTCTCTCGTCAGAAAGGTCGTTGAGCGTAAAGGACTTTCATACCACGACAAGGCTCCTTGGGCTCCCAACACTACCGTTGGTGCCAGCTTGTTGACTCCCACTCGCATCTACGTCAAGCCTCTATTGAAGGCAGTCGAGAAGGACCTGCTCAAGGGTATGGCACATATCACTGGTGGTGGTCTCTATGACAACATCCCCAGAATGTTGCCCAAGACTCTTGCTGCTGAGGTCGATGTCGCTGCATGGTCTGTTCCTCCGGTGCTCAAGTGGCTCAAGGAGGCCGGTAACGTCGAGTCCCGCGAGTTCGCCCGCACATGGAACACTGGTCTTGGCATGGTCATCGTTGTGAGCAAGGAGAACGCCGCAGAGGCCCAAAAGGTCCTGGAAGAGGCAGGTGAGAGAGTCTCCGTCATCGGAAAGCTCTTCAAGAGAGGCGAGGACGAGGTCGTCCTTAAGAACCTTGAGGCATGGAATTGAGGACGTTCCACAAAACCAGACACAAGGGGACGTGAAAATGCACCGGACGAATTTAGCATACGGCCATGGTCGGCCGCATATGCCACGATATAGGCGTTATACAAAACTCAAGGGTTGGCTGAGGGAGGAATAGATATGCAATTGTGAATTTACTACATCTTTCAAGTTACTGATCACACCAATGTCCATCTGAAGGTACCATGTTTGCTTCGGGCTCAACGATCTATCTGTTGGTAAGTCCCTCAGAAGTCGAAGTTCGACAACAAGACTGTAGAGCGGCAGCAAGGCTGCGCTGCGCGAACGTCGAACGCTCCTTCTGGCCAGACGTGTTGACGTCAAATTCGATGATCGGAAGGAGGTCCGCTGACCATTTCTTTCCAACTTCCATCTCTATCTCTCGCACACGAACCTTTTCGCATCAAGCATCTGATGCAACCAGCATCGTACCATCTCTGGACTTTGCCCTTTCTATACAATTTCTGTAGTTGCATGATGCCTCGACATGACACCAACACTTGACGACTGAGGAAGAGCAATTGACTCCGAGGCGAACCATGGGATGAATAAGCTTACCTTGACGGCGCATTCAGGTACGCCAGGTACGCTTCAATCCCTACACATACGTTCAGGGGTAGCTACCAATGGTCAGTCAAACGATTGACTCATCACCATCAAAGCTTGAGCTTCACCGCTGCCCCACGTCTCCAGGCTCCAAATATACTCATCTCGACCACAAATTCACGCTGCAGAGTGGAGAGAATGCGCCGTTATTTTTCACATTCGGATGGCGACCAGCCATTATGATGCTGAGGCAAAAGCTTGGGTGGTAAAAAATGGAACTTTCAGAAGAAGAGAGTTGTCTACTTATAGGCTCTACTTGAACCCGGATGAGTTGGATCCTTGACATCTCATTCTCTTACCAAATTTTCTGTCGCTCGCTTAATCTTCCGTTCATATGCACTCGTTCAAGCTCCCTCTTGTCTTTTTGGCTGGTCTGGTGACTGCACAGGACCACCTTGGTGTCTTTGGCGCAGATGGAGTCTCAGTAGGCTATCACGCTGATGCTTCCAGTAAAGTAGCACCTCCAACCGACTCAGACAAGACGACTCCCGACGTCAGTCACACTTCTCAAAGTCTGCCTCTACATATGCCTCCTGACGAGGTTCACTATCCTGCTCAGTTCACGGCTGAGGCCATCGCCATGCAACCCGCCGTGGTCTCAGCACCCACAGGAAACCCTTCTACTGATCAATCCGGAGTTGGAACTTCTGCCTCTGGTACTGCTCCACGCGCTGATGGTAGATGTGGGACTAGGTTCAACAATGCCGTCTGTGATCCTAACGGCATGTATGGTGGCTGCTGCTCGTAAGGTTTTATAGCCCTGGCGCATATACAATGCTAAGCAATTGGTCAGCTCTTATGGATACTGCGGTAGCACTGAAGAGCACTGTAAACCTCAATCCACATCGTCCAAGATTCCCGATGTCAGCGTCGAAGAAAAACCTGAATATGACATTGGTGGTCAACCAGGAGCAGACACAGCACATCCGATGGGCTTCTGGATACTCAACAGGAACGACGTGACGCACCACATCAGTGCCGATTGGCCAGACAAAGACCGCGGCGAATACGGTGCTCACGCGTATCTTCAGTTCTCTACAGCTACAGTAGGACCTGGTGAGAACCTCTGGATTCCCACACTGCCTCACACTAGCCCAAAGCTGTACGTAGGCGTCTCTCCAAATGAGAGGACACCTGAGGTTGGGTCCAACCGAAACCATGACACCCTCATCGAAGCGACCTTCTATGGAGGCTACGATCACCTCTACTATGACATCGATCTTGAGCGTGGCTTCTCTTCTCCCGTCTGGTGTCATGGACAAGGCGAGCCATGGTCAAGCGGTCAGGGCTGTGTCGCAGATTTGCTTGCCGTATGTCCCCAGAAAGACCAGCACCACAACCCCGTCACCAATGTGTACGACCAATGCCGAGGATCGGACGAAAATCTTCAACTACGCTATCAGCACTGTCCCAAGAGTTACATCGTGTGGAACGATGACTGGAACACCAATACTACATCTCAACAGGATGGTAAGATGACACTTGCTTATATAACTTTCCACTGTGAGCCATCACTAACTTTCCCGCAGTGCTCATGTGCACCATTGTTAGTACACCGTCTTCCAGCAAGCTCCAAATCGCCCAGATGGCTGAAGCTGAGAGGAAGGAGGCAGCTGGTTTCAAGCCAAACGCTGTCTTGCCTAGACGTGCTCTACCTCATGTTCACTCCAAGCACGAGCGTCTCTCTGGACACGCTTAGCCGACTGGTCATCTTTGACCACATTTACATTGATTCGAAAGGGAAACTATCGTTTGCCGTGCACATGCGAAGTCGTAATGCTGAAATGTTGGAAATGTTGGGTGAGAGAAAAGACTAGTAGATACTCTGATTCCGTAATTTTTAATCTCTAATCATAGAACGTAGCAATGGAAAGTCGTTCTGTTTTGCACCTTCTCGCATCCATTGATGAACTCATAACGACTCAACAATTACGGTCTTTGACTCAAGAAGTTTGGATCTAAAATTTTCGCTCTCATAAGGCACAGAAAGTGCAGAAAGTTTCTGTAATGACACTTGAGGTGCTCACGGGAACGCAGAATAGCAAATTGAAAGCTATGGTATTTGTTACACTACAATCACCAAAGTAGAGAAGCATGTTTTAGCCATCTGAAAAGCAAAAGAAGCCGCCACATCATTACCATCATCCATTACGCCCTTCTCCAGAGCTTGTTCATCAGAATCAAGAAACCTGTACAAACTGTCCGATACCAGGAACACCGTCCACAACCACATAGACCACATACGGACCAGGTGGCGCCACATTAGCGTTCGGTGGCATGGTCACAGTGAGGGTCTGCTGTGTAGCTCCCACCTTCCAACCACTGTTGTCCAGGAACAACATACGATGGCTCATGTGTACTGAGTGCGTCACAAAGCCACCATGATACAGTGACACCTTGACACTCTTCGCACCAGCAGGGACGGTGAACTCAATGTTGAAGGTTTGAGAGTTTGCCTGCAAGGCCTTGGATGATAGAGTGATGTCTGTGGGGCGTTTGTTCGCATTGTCACCGGCAAGGTATGGTGGCGTGTAGATTTCGACTCTGAACTCTGTGACGTAAGGGTCTGCGGTTGTGGGCTGGAGGATGGGCTGCTCGACTGGATTTGAGCCGGCGACCATCAGAGTGCCGTCGAGGAGCAGCAGAGCCACGGAGTGGTAGAGACGAGGGATCGTGGATGAGGCGCCAGTGGTGAAGCGTTGACCGAGTGGCTTTGCCGGGTCGTAGATCAAGGCCTCAAAGGTTGGATCGCGGGCAAGGCCGAAGCCTTGAGCGCCTTCGTTGCCTCCATTGACGAAGACGACGGTACCGTCGGGGAGTAGCGTACCTTCTACCATACCGCGGCCTTGGGGCATCGAGTCCATCTCCCACTTTGGTGTCGTCGAGAGTGGTTGGATGCGACCGCAGCTAGGGTCGGTGGGAGAAGTAATGTCTTGGTATGCGCCACCACCACAGATGATGATATCGGGGTTCCAGTCATATGCGGAAGATAAGGGAAGAAGGACAGAGCCACCGGTGTTGGGATAAGTACGGTAGTCACCAGGAAGGTCTGCAAAGGTCCGCAGCGTAGTGTTCGTGTCAACATTGAAGAGTTCGGATGATTTGGAGACGAAGATGAAGAGCGAGCCATCCTTCAGCTGGTGCATAAACGGGTACATGTAGTAAGGCTGATTTTTGACCAGGATCTCCATTGGGATGGAGACGCCAGATGATTTACCAACCTTGTCCAGAATCTCATATGTTGGGTTGTTGTTGGCCGGCACAGTAGGATCAAGACCGTTCAGAGATCCAGACGCAACAAAGAGTCTACCATCAGGGAGTGTTTGTACCGATGGATACCATCGCTTAGTGCTGAGTTTGTTACCCGGTTCGCTCCAGTCTTGTCCGTCCAAGGAAGCATCAGAAGGCGAACGAGTCAGGTAACGAATGGAGTCAAATCCATCTCCTACAGTGGGGTCGATGAAGTCGAGGGGAGCATTGCCGCCCAGGGAGATGAATTGGCCATTGGCAAGGAAAGAACCACCAGCACAGAAAGCGTTTGTCTTGTAGGCCAGAGGGGTGTACTTGTTGGTAGCAGGGTCGTACTCAGTTGAGTATGCGTATTGACCATTGGGAAGCTTAATCTGTGTGTAGTTTTCAACTTTGTCAAGGAAGACGACCTTGCCATTGGGAAGAAGACCAGCATGCATAGCAGGTGCACCAGAGTCACCGACGATATTGAAGGATCCAGGATTAGCATTGACTGGCGCAGGGCTAGGTCCAGGAGCTGCAACAACGGCACCGTTCAAGCAAGGTCCACTTTGACACCCATCACCGCAATGAGCAGTGCTGTTTCCGCAATATCCATACATGCTGGTAATAAACGTTAGCTGGTTTAGATACACTGGTATCCGTGAAAAACTTACGAGCAGCAGCTACCTTGAGCCCAATCACCACAGATGGTGTTTTCGTAAGTAGCACCACAAGTTCCATCCTTCGTGACTGTACCCGTCGAGACACTGCCAGCCGAGGAAGATGCAGCCGATATGACGGGCTCGCCAGTCGTACTCGAAGGAGCCGCCGAGTCAACTCTAGAGGAAGCGATTGATGACACGACCGAAGGCGTTGGAACAGCGCTCGTTGATGACACCGCACTCTTGCAGCCAGAGATACACCCATTGGCGACCGAGCAGTGGCTATCAGTGTTGCCGCAGTATCCGTAAGATCTGGTATATATATGTCAGCTTGAGGGTTGGGGGCATAATAATGTTCTGCTTACGAGCAACAGCCACCATATGCGCCATTGGGATCACACAATGCGTTACTGAATTGAGGGCCACACCTGCCGTCACCACGAGGAGCAGCACCAGAAGCAGAAGGTGCAGCTCTGACAACTGTTGAAGTCGGGATAGGAGATTTCGCGACCGCTGAACTTGCAGTGCAGCCAGACGAGCAGCCAGTTCCACAATGTGCTGGAGTATTACCACACCAACCTATAGCTTGTTAGACAGAACACAACAGCGGTATAAAGGCATGGAGGCTGACCATAAGAAGAACAGCATGTTCCTTTGTATGCTGTGCCGTTGGGATCACACAGCAAATTGCCATTGTTCGGACCACATTTGCCATCTTGTGAGTATTTGGGCGCTGTGGCCTTGTGCTTGAAGACGTGATCGAGGAAGTCAAAGATGTCTCTCTTGCCGTGATCCTGGAAGGACATTGGCCACGTGTGTTTTGCAACAGTGCATCTATCATTCTTAGTATAATCCTCTGATAGCGTGGACTCGCAACATACGTGTTGTCCTGTTGACAGAACTGTCCTTTCAAACATCCGCTGAATTGTAGGTTCGTGCTGTCACATGTCGGTTGGACTTTTGGGAAATAGATGTTGGCGAGTGCTGCGCTAGCGCTAAGGCCGAGTAACAGAACTGATTGCTTCATAGCTGCTTGGGATTGATAGGGCCAGGCGCAATCAGACCTGCTGTATTGGAGTCTCGGTTGGCGAGAAAAACCGATGGTTCGGCTCGCGGGCTGTTGTTGAGTGACAATGGGCTATTCGAAAAGAGCGAGACACTGTACAATGGGCAAGTCTCAGAAGCGAGTGACAACAAGAGCGAGCGAAAGAAGAGTCACGAAACGAATGGTGACTTGAAAGACAAGCGGTAAGGAAGGAGCGACAAAAAGAGAAGGCGGTAGTTACTGTTTAAATTTCAAAGCGTTCTCTCTGGCCACAGCGAAAACAGCCCACTACCTGAGACTCGACAAGGACGCCACACCTGCAGCATACGTGCGGATCCATCTTCTAGTCTTCCAAACTTAGCAGCAAGGTAGACCCTCGAGCCGGTCGCTCGCAGCATGCTAGTTGGTTCGATCAATGGCGGGACCAAGTGCCAATGCGGCTCTGGCGATCTTTTGTCTCGACACCTTGGCTGCCGCTATCCGCTCTTGCTGCCACTGTAGCACGTCAAAATAGTGCTCCTTCCTCTCGGAAGATTTAGAGGAGCGGTATGCGACGGTGATGCCCACGAGACCAACACTCGCGCGTGCTTCGTGGCCGCATTGTTCTATTGTCTCTGTGCATCACCACATGGTCAACTGATCCCTTGCAGCAGACATGAGGGGAGTGGCGCTGGAAATTCACCGTGGTTACACGAATCGCCCTCTGTTTCAAACCATTCGCTGGGGAGTTTCAAAGGCGCGTAAAAGATGCTTGGTCAAAGCTTGTCGGTGTGCTATTGGTGTTTGGACTTGCAGCGACATGCAGAGTGGGAAATGACCTTTTGGACAGCCCTCTCAGGTTGGTTGGTTATACGAGAGATAACCGGTCTCTTCTCTTCCTTTGGTCGAGGAGAGAGGTCGCATTGAGAGAAGTCACGGTCAACCGAGAAGGGGTCAGGGTTGGTCTTTTTCGCGGAGAAACGAAGGCAATGACGACACGGCAACGACATTCGCTCTCCCCTCTCATGCCTCAGGAAGTCATGCCGCACACTCAGTAAGTGGTAATATTTCAGTGCATTTTCCAAAGTAAACATGTCTTCATATCCTCGATGAGAATCATTCCAACCCTTTGACGTATCGAGACCACCACCTATCGAGCCCATTGGATTAGTCAACGCCGCTCCTGGTCTCGAGATTACCCAGTACAATCAAAACCGACGACTGGAGATAAAACAAAAAATCGCAACAACTGGCATCTTACAATCTCGAATCTTACCTATCCATCACCGGGTTATATTGAACATCACAATCGCACATAACGACAGTTCCAAAACGGCCATCGTCCAAAAATCCAACAACCATGGAACACGACTACTTCTCCTCCAACCCCCGACCAAAAGTCCTCCAGAAGCACTCCACCCTGGCCCGCGAATTTATCTCCCGCCATGCCTCCGACTCCCGCCGCGTCGTCCTCGTAACCTCCGGCGGCACAACTGTACCCCTAGAAAACCAAATGGTGCGTTTCGTCGACAACTTCTCCGCCGGCACCCGCGGCGCAACATCCGCAGAATATTTCTTGGATCACGACTACGCTGTAATCTTCTTGCATCGACAATTTTCACTATTGCCGTATAGTAGACATTACTCACACAATGTGAATTGCTTTTTGGACTTTATGGATGAGGGCGCAGAGGGCAAAGTTGTGGTGGGTGAGGAGTATCAGGATGAGATGGTCGGGGTGTTGAGGAAGTATACAGAGGCGAGGAAGCAAGGGAAATTGCTTTCTATTCCTTTCGTCACGGTGAACGATTACTTGTGGGAGTTGAGGGAGATTGCCATTTTGATGCAGCCGTTGGGCGGGAATGCTTTGTTCTATCTCGCGGCTGCTGTGAGCGACTTTTTCATCCCTAGCGATTTGATGGTGGAGCATAAAATCCAGTCCTCGGAGGACTTCAACAAGGAAAATCAGAACAGTGCTGATGGGACAAAGGCACCAGCTGCGCGTATCGAAGGTCAACGTTTGGTCATTGGTCTGGAGCCAGTGCCCAAGTTCCTAAAGACACTGGTGGACGGATGGGCCCCCGAAGGTATGATTGTCAGTTTCAAGCTCGAGACCGATCCAGCCATTCTGGTCAAAAAGGCCGAGTACGCACTCAACAAATACTCACATCATCTGGTTATTGGAAATTTGTTGTCGACTCGCAAGTGGGAAGTTGTGTTCGTCTCTGGATCGGGAGGCCAACAGTGGATCCGCGTGCCCAGGAGCAAACGCACCCCCAGCATTTCCGGCAAGGTCGAGCATGTGGGTTTGGCTTCTGGGGGCGATGCCGAGAAAGACGCAGAAGCAGTGACAGGACAACCTGCAGTCGAGATCGAGTCTCTGATCATCCCAGAGGTCGCAAAGATGCACGCGGCACACATGTCTAGAAGAAACTCGAAGTAGAGAGAAAAAGTCTGTTGTATAGATATTCCAATATCGTATGATACCCTTCATGTCTCTAGGCTCTCGTTGGATTCGTTAAAGAATAATACGCCACTGTGCAGTGCGATGGCGCATCTTAGCACCAAACAGGCTGAGAGGGATAGCAAAAAGCAGTATTCCAACGGCAATGGCCGCTTGCTCGCCAAAGCACTCTGCATATCCGACCTTGTATACCCAAGGCGTGATGGCATACAAGAAACCAAACGCCGCAACATTCTTCAATCCGTTGATCAACAACAGCGCATCAGGAGCGATAGGAAGATACTGTATGGGGAAAATATTAGCCGAGATCAAGAAAAGGGGTGACAGTATGACTTACACAATCCGATATATAAGTCATCGTAATGCAAGGAATGGTCGTCAGTCCCGTCGCAACCATCCCATACCCAAAGAACAGACTAGCCCAATGCAATGTATCCTGCACACCATAACCAAACGCCAAGCACCCAGCCGGTACCATCACAGCCGGAAAGACAAGCAACGTTAGTCTCGATTCTGGGTGGAAAACGCCTCCATTCTTTCTTGCGTGCCAGTCAGAGTACCAGTCCACCAGCGGCCCTCCAACGAGTGCACCACAGATGTTTCCTAGAAAACCAGGGATGTTGATGAGACCATTGACGGCAGGAGACCAAGAGTAGGGCGGTGCTTGGAGGACAAAGGAGTTGAGGATGTTGATACCGACTACCCATGCGAGTGCGAAAGCTGTTGCTAGAGTGGAGAAGATGACCTCGGGGTATACAATTAGTGGCCATGGACGTAGGAAAAGTTCAAACAGAGAGAGGTCCTTCGGCAACGGCGACCACAACTTCAGTTGCTGAGCCCATGGCTTCCTGGGAACGGTGTCCATGGGTGTCGTGTCTGAGGTGTCAGACGAACGATGTACGGGCTGCTGGTCTGGATTCGAAATCGTCTTCTCAAGTGTGTTTGCGTCACTGGCCGTTCTCGAAGGTGTAAGTGGTTCAGCCAGCCCGTGACCTGCACGGTCGTATCGGGTTTCAGGACATAGGAAGACAACGACCAGGAAGTTAATTCCGACGAGAATAGCTGCGATAATCTTGTGCCAACGCTGAAAGACAGTTAGCTGAGATCGTCGGGTCGAAATGCGAGAACTTCACTCACCCAGCTGAGGCCTTGAACAACAAAGCCACAGATCAAAGGCTAATAAAAGAAAAGTCAGCTTCGACTACCTCCATACAGAGTGCGAGAACTTACACCCAGAGTGTTGCCAGCTGAGATAGAGTTGACATACCAGCTCATCTTCCCAGCACGCTCATGCAAAAAGTACAGATCATTCACCATCGATGCAGCCACAGCTTCAGATGCACTGCCTCCAAAGGCGCCAACGATGTTTGACCAGAGCAGACTCTCGAACTTTTGTGCAGTGGCGCCCCAGATATAGCAAACACAGAGCAAAAGGGTAGTGAAGACGAAGATAGGACGCTTGCCGTAGTAATTTGCAAGAGGGACCCAGAGGAAGTTCTTTGAGCAGATTAGTATACATCTCTAGATGACGCGGGCACACGTTTCGACGTACAAAGACACCAAATACAAGAACAGGCCAGAGAAGCAGCTCGCTAGTCTGATGTTGTGACTTTCCAAACTCTAGACTCAAGATGTAGAAAGCTGGAGCCAGACCGCCGATGGCATAGTTGGACAGGAATGCGAAAGCGCATACGCTGCCGAAAGCGACATGTTTCCGCCACAGTGGCCATCGCAGAGGATCATTGGGATCGGTCGGCGAAGGGGCAGGGTATAGAATAACAGCCGTATCTTTATCGTTGTGCAAACGGACATTCCCCTCCGAGTCATCGAGCTCTCTCAACGAATGAAGACGCATAATTGCGATATCTTAGAATCCGTGAGAGATCCAAGATGCCAACCAGGCCGGGATAGAGGAAGTTGCAGAAGACGAAGTTGAGGTCGTGACAGGCTGATCGTCCAGGGAAATCCGGAGCATGGCGGTCGCCTCTTATATCACTCTCAATTGGCTTTTTTGATACTGTGTTACTCAAGAGCAAAGAACGAGGCGGCTCGGAGATGAGTGGATGTTTTGAGCAAAGATATATTCGGAATCTGGAAGTAAGCAATGTGGAAACACAACGACCTGCAGTGACACCGTTGAGGAGCACGAGTATCGAGATGTCGATGATGCATGGGAAACATTCTACTGTTGAGCAAAACAAATGTAGGCAATGCTTTGATGCTGACCCGGGTCGTGGAGAGCCGAAGTTGGATTTTGTTCAGCGGCGCAGATCCGCGCTCTGTCTTGACATCGCACAGAATTTGGATTCGGCCCGCTACGGAGAATAGTTGAAATAGCTGGAGATCAACGATTGTTAATCCGGGTCGGCCAAGATCGACAGGAGGATATGTGCGATGCTAAGATATAAGCAGCGTTTGCATTCACCACGATGTTTGTGCTTCGCAGGCGTCAACCAAGCTCGCGGTGCAACATTGCTTGATCAATGGTTTCTCGACATCAAGCAGAAGGATGAAAATGAAGTCTGGCTTACATTTCTAAATCTCTCGTCGTCCCCGTCCTCTAGGCAAGATCGATACAAAACGCTTGTCCTGCCTAGGGTTCCTTCTCCTGCCCAATCTTGAGCTCATGAGGTACTCCAGATGACATGGATCGCCAAAATAAAGAAACAAGAACGCCTCAAACAATCCATCCAGATGTTTGTTTCCTCATCATGACAAGTAAGAAAGAAATGGACATGTTCAATACTCATGATTTCTAATCCTTGACCTTCGCTTGCCTCTTCGCGGTTCCAATGTGAGTGTTATGCACCTAGTGGTTTAGTCAGTCTTGGTGGTTTCGATTTGGATAGAGCAAGGAACAAACCTTGGTAGCAAACTTCAAGCTGGTCAAGGTCTCAGACAAATGAGCCTGCAGAGGGCTGACCATAACAAACATCAATGTCTTGCTGTTTCCGCCCAGCGAATATTGCAAGAGATAGGTCAACTGTGAATGTGTTAGACTGGTAAGCAAGCATGTCTGCTTCGTCCAACTTACTTTGCTGTTACGATACGGGATGTGTTTCGCATCCTTCCCTGATCCTAGAGCACCAATAACATCTCCCAAACAGCTCAAACTCTTGTTGATGTTCTGTGTCTCCTTCAGACGATCGCCTGAAACTTGACTGTGGGCAAGACGTTCACTACCTGCCAGATCGACGAGGTTAAGTGTACCCTCAGAACGTTCTCCTGTCGTCGAGTTCTCTCCGATAAGTCTGAGGATAAAGACCGAGTGACTTCGTGATGAGCGCGAATTAGCCTGGGTGGCGGCAACCCGTCTGTTGCGGTTGGCTTGGTCCAAGATAGCGTTGACGCGTGAAGGTGAGTCTAGGTCGACTGTCGTCACATCCGTAATCGTGGTCTTCAGCTTGACCGGATCTTGACGAATCTCATGCTTTTTGTTGTTCCAATCCTCTGCCTTGCCGAGGAGATCGTTTACAGTCTCGTTGTATACCTCGACGAAACTTCCCTCCATGGAGTATGTCCAACCCTTATCCTCCAAGCTCTTGGCTGTTTCGTAAATTTGGGTCACGGCGCTTGGAATCATGCCATCAGCAGAAGACATGGTGTATGTCTTTCCTGAACCGGTTTGGCCATAGCAGAAAATGCAAACGTTATATCCGTCGAGCGCGCTCTGGACGAGCTGGCTAATCTCATCGAAGATTTCGCTGTTTTGTGAAGACGGTCCAAACACTCTGTCGAAAGAGAAGTTGTTGTTGGCCTTGGTCACAGTACCCATGGCACTTTTTTGATCCGGACCCTGCACAACGACCTCCTTGCTGTCTGTATCGGCGTCGGGGAAAGCGAGCTCTGCTTTTTTGGTCTCCTCGTCGCCCAGTGTTGGTCGTACTCGACAGAAAACTCGAATGTTTCCCTTGAGCTCTTGAACTTGATTGTGTAGTTTTCTTCTCAGGGTTTCCTCCTGGCGCAGCTTCTCTTTCGCCTCAATAGCCACAGCCTGGGCATCCAGCATTTGTTGATTGAGGTCCTGGAAGGCGTTTGACTGCGCTTGGTTGTCGGATTCGAGGAAGTCAATCTTCGCCTTCATAGCGCGCATCGAGGTTTCGAGGGTGAGAGTGTTCGTCGAGGCTTCGGTCAACTTTTCCTTCAAGTTGGTGTTTAGTGCATTTGATGACTCCAGGTTGGCCTTGATTTCGTTCAACTCTGAGCGCAAGCTCTGCAGCTCTCGATCTTTTTGCGTGACATCGTTGTCTGCTGTCAGCTTTTGCATGCTGAACTGTGTAGTGAGCTCCTGCACCTCGCGCAATCTACGGCTTCTCTCTTCGTCAAGCTCCGCCCTGAGTTCTCGTTCTTTCTCAGCCAGCTCTTCCCTTCGTGTTTTGTTTGCTCTGTCGGCATCTTCCTGGGCATCCTTTCTGACCCGATCAAGTTCGTCCTTTGCTTCGCGCTGGAACCGTTCGAGCTCCTTGCGATGATCGTCTTTGATGTCCTCGATTTCGTTGCGGTTCTTCCTTCGCAGATCGTCAATCTCAAAAGAATGCGATCGTCGAATGTCGTCGAGCTGCAAATTTGCCGAAGACAGTTTTACCTTGGTCTCGGTGAGTTCGGTGGTCAGAGTTTGGTTGGCGGTCGATAGTTGCAGGCGAGCCTGCTCCAGTTCAGATACTGTACAGCATGAGGTTAGCTAGTCCGAGGGTGCGAGGATCGAAGTTGGCGAGACGTACAGCGTGTTTTGTATAGGGATATGCCCTCTTCCATGCCAGTCTTCTCTGTGGCAGCGGAATCGAGTTGTGACTTGAGTTGGGAATAGAGGGTCTCCATGTCTTCGAGGCGACCTTTGGTATCCCATGCTGGAGCAGGAGTGTTAGAATTGCGATTCAAATATACGATCTTGCCCGGGGAAGCATTGTGAACGGAATACTTGGTGTAGGGGGTCTTAAAGATGTGCAAGTCTGGTTCCAGCGGACACGGAGTCTTTGGAGCAGGCTTGAGCTTGGGTATTTGCGAAGGAGTCTTTGGGCACAAAGGCTCGTCTTGCTGTGTTGAAGAGCAAGAGGCAGAGCGAGAGTCCGAGTTGTTGGAACTCAAGCTCATGTTGCGAGATGCTGTGGCAAGAGATGTATTGCGATCTGTCGAGAAAGCGAACTTCTTCGGGAACGGCTTGCAAGGGGAGGGGGAGGCTTCAGCAGATGGAACACGCGACAAGACCGAAGCATAGGATGCAGTCTTGTCGCGGAGTCGCGGGTGATGGAGAACGAGGGCAGTGGATTCAACAATGGGAGGTAGCATACCCTTGCGCTTGTTTGGAAGAATGCTTGACGAAGATAGATCTTCATCGTCATCTTGGTCGTCGTGTACGACGGATGTAGGGCGAGCGGCTAGAGCGCTACGGGAGCCAGTTCGAGGAAGAGCGGAATTGGTTCGATGGGTAGCGGCGGCGGATACTGGACGGATGGACGAGGTCGTGTGGGTTCCCGAGGTCTTGCGTGCGTTTAGGTTGTTGGTCGTGTTGGAGCGTTTCATAACGCGGGAGGTGTTGTTGGTGTTGCGAGCAGGAGGTTCGCCAGCGCGTTCGGCCAAAGTCTTTCTCTTAGGGGCGGGCTCGGGTACTGCGACAGATGAGCGGTCAATAAGAGTCTTGTCGGGTGCGGTAACCAAGACTTACAGGCTGAGCCTTTGTGCTTGAGCAGGTTGGCCGGAGGCGGGATTGCGCGCGCATTGTTGTCAGAGGCCGACATGTCAGTCAGGCCCGCAGTCGCCGGGATGCGACTTGGGGGCCGCAGCCCTGATGCGCGAACCGGCTGTGGTGTTCATATCAGAGATGGTGCCGAGGGTGTCGGTGGAAGAGCACGTACGCCATTTTCAGTGTTGGGGACCATGGTTGATCTCGTTCAATGCTTGTATCATCCGCACATGGCACTTGTCGGGGAAGGATACCGTTGAGTGGTGGGGCCTCTATGTGTCGTGGTCGTTGTCGCTGTTAGAAATGGCAGTCGCAAGGCTCGGGCTGGCTGGCTGGCTGGCTGTTTCCCCAGGGCAGCATCAACAAACACTCCTGCTGCTTTCCTAAAAGAATTTAGGTTGTCTCCAGCCAATCGGAGGCGCGACTCGATGCCGCCGACCGGAGTCCAATCTTCACATGCCAAAACAGCCTTCACGTCGATTCAGATGACGTCTCGTGAGTCCAGCCCAACTTTTCCACTTCCACCTGGACTCCCTTGTCTTCTTGTCTTGTCTGCCATATGAATCGTCATGGAGAAATACAGTGCTTTTCGTGATCGCGGTCAGTCGTATCATCTATCATTCTGCCTACACGTGCTGATATACAACAGGCTCGGGCATTGCGCCTTTCTTTCCCATCCCAACTCAACCCGCGGGATACGCACTTCCATTCCACCTCTTCCTCTTCGTTGTGCGCATTTTCTTCTTGATTCCTATCGCCGCCGCCTACTTCCTGTTCCTCTCATGGCTTCCCATTGGCTCCCTCGGCAACAAAGCTGTCTTCTGGTCTATGCTGGGTGTCCCCGGCATCTGGTGGATTGATCTCGGTGTTGATGGCGTAAAGAAGGGGTATGGTCATCGTGATTACCTTCTGATCAGAATCTCTACTAAACACGTTACAGCTCTCTTGGCCAGAATCAGCAAAAGCTGCCTCAACCGGGTTCTGTCATTGCTGCTTCTCACACGTCTCCAATCGATGCTTTGTATCTGGCTGCCATTTTCGACCCTGTCTTTACTCGCTCTTACCCTGGCGAGCGTAACGTCCAGCGCATCACTCTCCTCCAGGCTATGCTACAGGCCCTGACGCCACCTGTTCTCACACCACCCAAGGACGCCAAACTGGTCCCAATTTCTGAGATTCTACGCGAGTGTCCCGGCAGCTGTGTTGCTGTCTTCCCGGAGTGCACTGCTACCAATGGTCGGGGTATCCTGCCTTTCTGCCCTAGTCTTCTCACCGTACCCGCCAAAACCAAAATCTTCCCCGTCAGTCTCAAATACACTCCTGCAGATGTAACTACCCCGGTGCCTGGATCTTACTTTTCTTTCCTCTGGAACTTGTGCTCAAAACCTACGCATTGCATACGTGTCCGTATCGCAGAAGCCACTTTCAACAACCCTCCTGCCCCTGAGCCACCGCGCAAGAACTCATTCCAGACAAACCTTCTCGACGATCTGCATTCACGCACTACCAAGGATGAAGGTATGAACGGCTCAGAGAAGGAATCTTTGGACAAGATTGCCGAGTCACTCGCTCGTTTGGGGCGTGTGAAGCGTTTAGGTCTGGGACCTGCGGATAAGATCGCTTTCATCAAGGTCTGGAGCAAGAGAAGATGATGAGCATTATCCACTCAAGCTGTTTTTGCAAAGCGGGGAGTGTTGACATGTTGCATGGTTTCTTCAACTAGCATAAGTCTCTAGCTCTGCTAAGCACGGGTTCTCACTTTTCACTAGTCAGTCGCTTGACTAAACTTCATGCTATAAAAAGCCAAAGGAAGATTTCGGAATCAGTTTGATCATCAATAACCTCGACTGTATTTCTTCTAACGGTTCTGTATGAGATATGATTGAAACCGAAAACACACGAGTGGACAAGTCTCTCGTTCTTCTATGCGATGACCATGCAAACTCGTGACTTCCCAGGACTGCTCATGTTTATCCTCTACAAACCAACATCATAATAAACACAATTCGCAGTCCTGAAATTATACAAGCAAGCCTCCCTACCAGCCCCTTCCTCCTGCTGCTCCCACTTCTTCCTCATCTCCAACAGCAACTCATGCACCTGAGCAAGATACTGACGTTCCGCCAACGGCATACTCTGAATGAACTTCCGCCACGAGTCTGGATCGGATAGTCGGGTGTCGTCGCGTATATTGTCTACAATGCCTTCTCTGCCTTCAATGGCGAGAATAGGCGCGGATTTCCAGGTATCGATGTAGGTGGCCCAGCGTGACTGTGCTGCTTCGACAATGTGGTATTTGTTGCTCTTCTTGCCGCGGTGTTGAGCCATGAGGACTTGAACGTTGTTTTTGCCACGGTGCTCGCCGTTGCTGTTGCTTTCATTGTTATGGTGCGAGGAGTGGCGGATGAGTGAGGGATGGTGGCGAGAGCGATGGTTACCTGCTTCGCGGGACTCGCGTTCGCGCAACTCGGAGCGCATGTGTGCGATCAGGTTTGTGCTGGCGACTTCGGTCTCGGTGTCGGTGGTGCTGTTGCGGACTTTGAGGGTGCTGGAGGCTTCGTGCTTGACCATGACGATCCAGGGGTGAGATGCATCGCGCTGCTTGCTGAGCACATCGTCGATGGTTCGGGCGTCTGTGGCTAGTTCGGCGCTGAAGTCGTTGGCCCAGAGGCTGGAGAGAACCTTGATGCCTGTGGATCGGAGGACTGTTGGATCGCCTGAAGCTACAAGGATGTCGCAGCGCTTTGCGTTCCACACTGGGCTGTGCGAATCCTCATGTCCACCCTTCTTGAGATATGCACTGTTGACTGCGTTCTTCTTGTGTCTCATAATGGCAGCAATGAGACCGTCCCAACCGATGCTGACGCCAACAGCATGACAAGCTTCACTTGTAGCATGAGCACGAGAGCGGTGGGCGTCGATAAGTCGATCGTACCTTCCGCCCGCAGCAAAGACGTTCTTGTTCTTCTTGTCATATATGCATTGGAACAACACACTACCTGTGTAGAACTTCTCGTTGACGCTGCTCAAGGGACAAATGTAGATCTTGCGTCGTATACCGAAAAGCTTCATCGCATCGACCACACGCTTAATGTGCTCCATGGGTCTTCTGATTCTGCTCGCGTGTGTGCTGTCTTCTAGTATCTCTTGCAACTTTCTCAAAGCCTTGTCTGGAGTTTCACGGAAGTCAAACTGTGCCAAGTCATCGAGTGATGTGGAATGGATGCCAATCAAGGGTGAGCGAAGTTCAGCTCGGATCTTTGACCAGCCGAATTGATGGATGTTTAACTTGCTGAGGGTTTCCTTGACAATCGGTCGTTGGGATTTGTCGATTCGACAGAAGTCAAGGATGAGCTCCAGCAGATCAGAATGACTGAGATGGAAACACATTGGTTGTGAAGACAATGCAGGGATCTCATCGATGATCTCGTCGACCACTTTGAGAACTTCTGCTTCTTGAAGTGCAAGGTCATCGCTCTCTTTGGTCACGATATCAAAGTCGACCTCCTTGATGGTCCTGGGAGGACCTCCACTCAGAGTGTCACGGAAGACATTACCAAAGACGTAAGTCTTGTCGACTGCAGGTTCTTGTTTGGCAAGACGTCTAGCATGTGGTAGGACCAGATCATATGGCAGCTGCAAGAGGTTGCCAGTACCGTCCAAAAGCTGAACGGTATTCGGAGCTGTGTAGTAGCTGGAACGAGGAAGCAGCAAAGGGCGTTGTGTCTCCTCGGCACCGTGTCTACGGAATATTGAACAAAGAGTAGTTCTGGCAATGTCTCTCACACGGAGGTCTTCGGCTGTGAGTGGCTGCTTGCTGGCTTTGGCATCCCATGCAAAGTCCTTGATTCGTTGATCAGGGGTCTGGGTGAACAAAGCTGTCATCATCTTCTGATAATACTCCGATCCTGGATCGGTAAGACTTTGTAAAGCTTGTCGGATAGTCTCATCCTCGATCTGCACCGGCAGCTTCCCGCTTCTAAGGAGTTCCAAGCTGCTCGGGCGATCGCCAGGAGAGTGGCTGATGAGATCCATGATGATGTTGCCCTGGAGCACCTTCTCCGGTGCTTGGAACTCCGAAGGCAAGGCATGTTCCTTTTCTCTCATCCTTAACAGCACTTCGTGACGCTCCATAGCTGTTCGCAAAGGGAAGCACATCTCGAAGAATATGATACCAAGCGAATACATGTCGACTTTGTCGTTGTAGTTTACTCCAGAACCCGACTTGATCTCAGGTGCGACGTACATGGCAGTTCCGACACTTCTGGTCATATCAGCGCCAGTGTTGGTGCTGGCCAGGACTTTGTCAGCACTGGTGTACTGGCTTGTTGTAGCCAAACCAAAGTCTCCAATACGAGGATTGCCTGCAACATCGATGAAAATGTTGTCAGGCTTGAGATCGCGATGGATGATGCCGTGATTGTGGATATGGGCAAGACCTTCAAGAACCTGTCGGAGCATCTGCCAACCTTGTTCGGGCCTCGCGTACATGTCTTTTCTGATCAGATCTCGAAGAGTATGTCTCTCGCAATACTCCATCTGAATATAGAGTGTGGAGCGCATGAAGCGTCGGGACGAGGCACGATGCGTTCTTTGAGGTCGCGAATCGGTATCCTCGCCATCACTAATGGCACTCTCCGATGGTGCTCCGTGTCTGAACATAGATCTTGCATTCATGACACGACCATCAGTCTCGGTGCCAGATTCAGTGACCTCATCGTCTTCATCATCATCATCTTCTTCTTCTTCTTCATCTTCGTCACTATCTTCGCCGAAGACAATGTCATCACCAAGACCACTCGAACTGACAAAGTCCAAGCCACGGCTGCTCATGCCAAACTGAATACCATCATCGTTAGAGGTCGTTGTCCCGTCCTCAAACGACACAGATTCCTGGTCCAGCTCTACCATGCCGGACAAATCATCTTCGACCCAAGCTGAGTAGTAACGGACCACGTAAGCATGATTCAGTCTATGCAAGAGCATGACTTCAGACAAAACGTGCTCTAGTTGTGCAGCCGAGTCTTGCTTGACTTTCTTGATGGCGTAGACTCCGCCATCAAGCTTGTTGCGTGCTTTGACGACTTCGCCGAATCCACCTTTGCCCAGGCGACCGAGCTCAGTGAAGTCCTTGGTATATCTAGAGAATGAAGGAGCTTCCCCAATGCTCTGGGAATTTTGCCTAGAGCGTCTAGCAATAGGACTTTTGAAGTCGCCAGAAAAGCCCATTGAAGATGATTGCCTCCGTTGGCTTTTGGAATACTCTGCATTGATGATTGGCAGGTCGCTGCGGAAGAACTCGCTAGGGATCAACTCGAAGGCCGTAGGTCTGTTCTTTGGCTCCTTGCTGAACACTCTGCGCAAGACATCGCTCAGCGGTTCAGAAAGATCAAGAGACTCAAGCATAGCCATGGGGCCATTGTACTTGCGAGTCACTGCAGTACCAAAAAGCATCTGAACAAGCAGTACGCCGAAGTCCCAAACATCGCTTCGTCGAGTAAAGATGGCGTCTTCGCCTGAGCACTCGGGTGCAAGCCATGCTGCCATCTTCTTGCCCTTTTCCAAAGTGCCTGCTCGACCTTGCAGCCTGAGTAATCTGTCTTCATAGGCAGCGTCTGCTAATTTCGGTGCCGTAACTCCGGTGTCTGATCGGAGTAACAAAATATTGGCACTGTGTATGCGTTTGTGTACAATGCCGTGGCGATGGTAGTAATCCAAGGCTTCCAACAAATCCAGAGACCATTGTTTTGCTTTAGCGGGCGGCACCGTACCGCCGTCCTCGAGCATCTCCGCGAGACTTCCTCTGTTGGCAAGGTCCGACAAGACCGAGACGTCCCAATCTTGATTCAATCCTCCATCTTTCCCTTCAGATTTTTCAACCTTGAAAGCATAGACGTTGACGATGTTGGGTTGGCGAAGTACCTTCAGAGCTTCAAGCTCTTCTTCCAGAGCCAGCAGATGGTTTTTACTCGCGGCATCGCCATGTACAATCTTCAAGGATGCACGACGGACCGCAAGCATGATCGGCGGCATGAGGGAACTTCTGGAGGACTTAGGCTTAGCGGAATAGATGTCCATCTGTCCTTTGGAAGCAATGGGCGCTATCAACGCGACGCTATTGAAGGGGGCGCTTTCCATACCAGGTCCGAGCGCAACCTCTTGATCGAAGTTGAGAGTATTATTGTCGTCTTCGACAGAAGAAGGGTGTGGACTGGATCCCATCTGGGTGCGGGAAGACCGATCGCGCTGTTTGGTTTCACGGCGCGCAACCATATCCTGGACCAATCGTTGCATGGCGCGGTCTTCCTCGTCTTGTGCGGCCTGCACTCTCTTGGCCTCGTCCTTCTCTGCTTCCTGGGCTTGATCGAAGGCAGCAGCCTCCTGGTTCATGCGCTCATCTTCCAGACTGGGTAGCACACCCTGCTCTCTGGCTTGAACTGCATCTTCAAGAGCTTCCTGGACGTCGGTCGCTATGGCGTGAATCATGACTTCGCCGGCCATTTCGGCTGGTCTAGTCTTGACAATGTTCGAAATGCGCTTCCTGGCCTGAGCTTGTAACTTATCCAAACCTTCGATTTGAAGCACAGGCGCAGACTTGGGATAAGTTGCCGTCAACTTGGCAGAAAGAACGACAAAGGTGGATTCATCGGAGAAGGCTTTCAACTTGAGCTTGAACGCTCGATCGGAGCTCTTGCTCCAAGCAGACTTGATTTCTACTTCTTCATAGTCATGCATATAAATGGCCTGAAGAACGTCAATCTCTTCGGCCTGGACCTCTGCATAATTGACATGAGGGACATTTGGTGGGTCCGAGGCGGAAGGCTTTGGAGCAGTGGGTTCATTGTGTTTTCGGTTCTTGGTGGACGTCTTTGCAGGCGTTTTTGGAGCCATCCTTGCAGGTGGTCATGAGCGTGTGTGGTAAAAGTGCCAGATGACACTACCCAGAGTTATGCAAGAGGAGTGCAGCCGAAGCCACACTTCTTTACGCTGTGGCCGACATTATTTCTCTGTGATAATTATGGTATAGGGAAGAAAGGGAGTGGTTATCAGAGGAACATACTCGGATGGGAGCGTTGGAAGATGATCCCTCGTGGGCAGGCGGTGAGCGGAAGGCGGTCAAGTAGCGTGGCAGAACTGCATGCGCAGGTGCAATTGTAAACAAAGCAGTCGCGCTGCTTCACCTCAGGCGCAAACGCAATTCGACGACATCATCGCGAGCTATGCTTTCTTGGATTACCGGCTCCAAGGGCGATGAAGAGATCGAAGGTACAAACCTAACTCTGCCGACTATTTGACCGTGTCTAACTCACGACAGATCCCTTCCCCGAAGCACCAGAGACTCCAGCCCATGTCTTTGCAGCACGCGCATTCAAGCATGCCATTTTTGGCACTCCTGCTCCGCCCAACGAAACCAACTATGCACACGACTTTGTAACCAGAGAAGCTGTCGAGATCGATTTCAAGCCACGCACTGCGACACTGGATCTTCCCACCCGCTCGAAAGACAACATGGCTCCCGTCGCGTTGCCTTCTGCACCTGTGCTATCGCCCACCAAGCCGAATGGTATCCTCATGACTCCGGGAACGACCAGACGAAATAAGACCGTATCTTTCGGAGCTCAAGTTGTCGATAAGGACACTACGAACCGGGGCAGAGTCGCTTCTCTTGGAGATGGTCTGGCCCAATCTGCCTCAACTACAAACAGAGCACCGACCAAGCTCACAGCCCAATTGCAACAAGTTCGCAACTCGGCGCAAAAGGCCAAGACAAATCAGATGCAGCGAGCCAAAGACGACACTGATTTGACCATGGATTACCTAGAGCCACGATCACAGTCTGGAAAATACTGGAAGAGAGAGTACGAGTCGTACGCCGAGAACACTCAGCGCGAGATGAAGAAACTAGTCCTCAAACAGAAGGCTGCAAAGGACTATGCAAAGGAAAAGGAGCAAGAGGTCGCCGACTTGCAAACCCAGCTACGCCAGGAAAGACAAAGGGTCGAGAAGCTCGAAGCCAAGACCAAAGAGCTGGCTGTGCAGGTCAAGGAGTTTGAGAGAAAGATGCTGGGCCAGACAAGTCAGGATGCACAGAAAGAGATGGCCAAGTTCAAAGCCGAGAACGAACACCTCCGCCACGACCTTGACCAAGTGCTGGGAAAGAAAAGTGGCATCGCAAACAGCCCCAAACGCAAGACGCCAAAGGCAGCTCCACCAGGTGATCTTTGGGCAAACGCTGCATTCTCGAGTCCTTTCGTAGACGATGCTGCCGACAGAGATCAATCGCCTTTGCGAGCACGAGACATGAACATCCAAGGTCAAACACCCAGAGACGAAAAGCCCAAGGCAGTCAAGAGTGTCCATGCGAAACGGTTCAGCGAAGACACCGTGGACATGTCACTACCTCTTCCATCTCCTGAACCAGGTTCTCGCACTACGCCTCGTAGCAGCAGGAAATCTACAGCAGACATGACGATAGACGAGCTGGTCGAGAAGTATTCGCCAGAGAAACCGCAGTTTGATCGTCTTGCTCTGCCTCTAGGCGTCGGCGCGTTGAACTTTGGTTCAAGCAAGCCTGAGATGAAGCCTGTAGCCGATCTACCGAAGACTGGAGCCAGAATTGCCAGTCTGAGTGACGAGAGGTTGGCAAAGGCAAAGGCACGCATCGAGGCTAGAAAGCTGTCTAAGCTTGCAGCATGAGCGGAATCTGGCACGACGGTTCACACGAATTATGGCATTGTTGGGATTATTTCTCTTCTGTTGATACTCTTTTAATTGATACCCCCATTTTGACTGTTCTATCTCTTCCTTTTAGCTTTGTCTCGCAATGTTTCCCATCACCATATAGTCCCATGCCAAGAACGTCCAAAGTCGGTAGAATTCATGACGCAGCTCTAGGATCAGAAGAAGCTCTCCAACAGCGCAAAGGCAACTCGCACAACTACCACCAACCACTCATTGACCGTCTCTCATAGTACCAACACCACATTATCGCGAATCAAGCAACCACACATCAACACACGAAATGGACTCTCTAGGCAGCGGCAACATCGACATCTCCCAAATGTCCGACGCCGAGAAAAAGGACCTGCAACAATTCGTCGTCAACGAGTCGCAAAAGGCGCGCATCCAACAATGTACTACTAAACCCATACTTCCGCCCTCTCCAGCTCTGCCCTACCTCTATCCTTCCGCTGCTTCCTCTACACATCAATGCTGTGAACACCGCTGACTAGAGTCACACAGCAATCCACTCCCTCACCGACACCTGTTTCCGCAAATGCATCACCGGCAAGATTTCGTCGGGAAAGCTAGACAGAAGCGAGGAGCCCTGCATGCAAAACTGCGTTGATCGCTTCATGGATGCAAACCTTGTGGTCATCAAGAACTTGGAGCAGATGAGAACGCACATGTAAAAGATGTGAAGAAAGAGAATGGAGGAAACATCCAAGACTCTGTGTGGCATGGATATACGTCTATGGCTCTGAACGACGATAGGATGGGGAGACCAGCATGATTGGAGATGTGATTCGAAATGTACACTATGAAGAGATGTATGATATAAGGAATGACGGTGTGGCATTGCAAAACCAGTTGATGCATGAGAAGAGCAGTGGAGACATCAAGGATAAGCGACCATGATACTACAGCAGATTGACATGCAATGAATCAATACACGTCACGATACAAGTCACATGAATGAAAGAACAGGACGGCGAGGGCATGAATGAACTAGATTTGGGATCTCTCCCTGGTATCGAAAAGGGGCCTGCGTCCTTGCAGCCACCCACACCCACGGAACGCCAATGCTTTTTGTTTTGAGCAGACCATAATCATAACCACACGACACAAGAGTCTAGACCGTCCATCCTTCTTTGAGATGAGACTGATTTAAACAATGTTGAGCTTGGTGGCGGCAATGTCAAGGGCATCGACGTCGGGAGTAAGACGGGCGAAAGCCTTCTTGGTGCCGTCGGGGCTGTTGAAAGACAATTAGCGTTGTTCTGTTGGTGTGTTGATGGAGTAAAAAGCATACCGGATCAGGGTGTTGATCTTGACGGTGTCGACGTCGTACTGCTTCTTGAGGGCGTCCTTGATCTGGCGCTTGTTGGCCTTGGTGTCGACGATGAAGACGAGGGTGTTGTTCTCCTCAATCTTCTTCATGGCAGACTCGGTGTTGAGAGGGTGGATCAGGACCTTGTGCTGCTCGACACCGGTCTCGGCCTGGACACTCTTGCGGGGGTACTTGGGAGCGCGCGAGAGCTTGAGGGTCTTGGGCTGGTGGAAGGTGGTCGACAGGCGGACTTTGCGGACCTTGTGCGAGTTGACCTAATCAAAAGAATAGGCCGTCAGCGATGGGAGTGCTGACACGCCTCTATTTCAGGTAGTCCTTACGCCACGAAGAGCAGCCTTAGCGGCAGCGCCGGCCTTGGCCGAGGGCTTAGTGGCCTTCTTTGCGCCTGCGATGCGTGTTAGCGAGTGTCTTCTGGGTGGTATGCGAGTCTTTTCGCAGCGTAGGATCAAGGCCTGGAGTCGAACACGTCCGCCGCCGAAAAGACAATCTTTTTTGTCGCAATTGAAAAGTCCTTCGTCGTCGAGTATTCGCCTTCATCGCTCGTCCTGGTGAGTCGCACCTTGGGTGTTGTTCTTGGGGGCCATCTCGTTTGATTTGTCGGGTCGTTGCTACAAAAGTCGCTCGCTGGTCGAAGAATTCGATTTTGCAAAGTGTGGGAAAGCGAAAGCAGGAGCGACCCACTCGGTGGAACCCCGGGTCAAGTCTGTTCTTGCCTGAGCCGCCCGATCGCGAAATCTTGGCATATCAAGAACGCTTTTTCCTGCTAAGAAGAAGAAATAATCTGGAGTGACTGAAAGGTTCTGATAGAGAGATCCTGCGTCCTCTCGAAAGTCTACCGGGCTCTGGTTTCACTCGTGCGGGCGTCGAAAAGTCACACGATATTACTTCACTCTCAGACAGACAAGAACTATCAACACATCGAAACTCCACAAAAATGGTCAACGCCAAAAAGAAGCAAAAGCCCATGAGCCTTTCTCAGGGTAGACCGCCAGCAGTCAGGAAGCCGAAAGCTTCATTGTCATCAAAGGCTACGAGAAATCTGATCCAAAGTCACCATCGTCTTCACAAAGCTCTTGCAGATGCCACGCGTCAAGGAGATGAACAGACTGCAGCAGCCATCCGGCAGCAAATCGAAGAGAAAGGTGGTCTGAAGAGCTACCAACAAGCGAGCATCCAAGGCCAGTCCGGCGATCGCGGCGGAGACACTTCCAAAATTCTGCTGGACTGGCTGCCGAAGGACCTGCCGAAGGGACGTACCATCCGCATGCTCGAAGTCGGCGCTCTGTCTGTCAATAACGCATGTTCAAAGTCTGATTTTTTCGACGTGACACGCATCGACTTGAACTCACAGGCCCCTGGAATCGAGCAACAAGATTTCATGGAGCGACCCATCCCTGAGACGAACGCTGACAAATTCGACATCATCTCTCTATCTCTTGTGTTGAACTATGTCCCAGAAGCGCCTGGCAGGGGAGCGATGCTGCGAAGGACTTGTCAATTTTTGCGAGCTCTGCCCGTCTTAGGTTTCGGGGAATCTGAGACGGCGGCCGAATACTTCCCGTCTCTGTTTTTGGTCCTTCCAGCGCCCTGTGTGATCAACTCACGCTACTTGGACGAGACTCTGTTAAATCAGATCATGGTCACCCTCGGCTATGTCATGGTGAAAAAGAAGCTATCGACAAAACTCATCTATTTCTTGTGGCGTCACCAGGGCAAGGGGTCAGAGAAACGGCACAGGTTTCGAAAAGACGAAGTTGCTCCGGGCCGCACGAGAAACAACTTCTGTATCATATTGGAATGATATCATTTTCGGAGTGCTCAATTTCTTTAAGCTTCCATGGAGATCAGATATCATCTCCTGACAGTACTTCCTATACTGAGACACGACTGTATGCCGGCTGTTCACGTAGATGCAACGCACAAGACTCACCAGGTCGGGCTGCAATCGTCGAAGCGGGCATTAGACACAACATGCTCTCGACCGTGTGCCGATCGACATGAGCTAGCTTTGCTGTAAGAGAGGTACACGAACGAATCATTGATTGCGTGTACCGTAGTGATGAGCGGAAAAGGTCAGGAACAAAGGCGACACCAAGGATAGCTAGTGGTCACATGACCGATTGGTGCTGCATGCACTCTGGAAGGCACAGTATCATGCCTTGCAGGCGGTAGATGGAGGGTTTTCTTTGGCCAGCACTGCGTGTGTGCTGCAAGGAGGGATACCTTGTGCAGATGCGCGTGGCTCGCATGCATCATGCTCATGCTCCTGCACTGCAACAATCTATCACTCTTGACAGCAATTTCCAACGTCCATGCGAGTTCGACATTGAGACAGCGGGCACCGATGATGAATATCTTCAAGAAGCGAACCCTCGATTTTGAGGTTGCTTCTGAGGTATCGGCAAGGCTGATGATAATCTTCGAGAAGTCTCCGCACAAGTGACTTCATTTGCTGGATAGATTGAGAGAAGTCCCGAGCGGACGGAAGGATTCAGTAGAGGCAGCTTAGCGCAGCATGCTCGGCAAAGATTTACAACCGCATCTCTTGCTGCACCACCTCTGATTGAGAAGTCACAGTCAGAGCGCATCGTCTCTCGAAACAAGTTCTTGATGTCAAGATCCGGAGCGACGTTAAGAATCCATGCTGCATCTACATGCAAAGGGTACGGCCCGCTTGCCGCATAACGCAAGCAACAAATGAAAACAGCCGACGCATCTTGACCTGTCATTGATAGCAAAAGTGATGAAACGGCGTTCTAGAAGAGTAAGTTGAGGTCCGAAGGATTGCCAGAGTAAGCAGCACAGATGCTGGAACAGACCCTGGCGGTTGAAGCTCGAACGTCGACATGTGGTCCGGTCCATGGGCATCAAGCCTACAGCGGTCCATAGCATACATACTAATCAAGTAGAGTTCACGTTGCTTTTCTTTCCTGCGGGATATTACCGTTCGTATTCTCGTTGATTAACAAGAGCAGCGCGGAAGAAGCGGAAGAAGGACGGCCAAAAACAATAGCTAGGCGGGTGCTGAAGGTCAAGGACCTTTTCGTGGCCGGCGTGTCAAGAGTTGGAAGAAGCACATAGAAGGTCAAAGCATATGCCCACACGAGGCTTTAGCGCAGGGGCTTTGAGATCAGCTGCCGGCGTGCTGCAGCGAGGCAGGCTTCGAGATTGCTTGGGAGCTGACGGGCCAACTGGGTTCGACTGGTCACGATGCAAAGCAGCCAAGAGAGACAAGAACGAAATACAAAAGACAGGTCACTGGCGTTGGAGTGCGACGGAATGCATGATGGCATGTGTATGGAGACGAAAACCGACAGCACTACCGGGTGGGGTCCGGCGCCCTGTTTTAGAGTCGGTGGACAGGACTCAGGGTCGACCAGCATGGTGGCCTCTATGGATGCTCAGCGAGAGCGGGCGCGGACCTCTCTGCGACACTGTTCTGGTGAGCGAATGTGCTCCGCTGACGGCGGACAAAGTGCAGAGCTGGTGAAATTCTCTGTCTCGAAACAGGGGTCCGCATATATAGAAAGTATTGGTATATAAAGAGAGGCATACAGTGCGGCGATGGTAGATGCTCGTTGATCTGTTTCAGCATCAGATGCGTCGAGGATTTAGTTGTTACGCAGCGTGTGATATCTGACTCGAGGGTTCAACGGCTTCCGAAGGCAGAGGACTCGCAAGACGACACAAGGCTGTTTTGCTGCTGCATCATCATAACGCCAAGCTACAAAGTACCCACATCGACCTTCGGCGGCCATCGCAAAATCCTCTCTCGAAGACGACCTTCTCTCTCCCCCTTCTCCAACCCTCAAACCCTGCTCCTCATCTTATCGTCGACTGCTGGTTTGGTAGCGGCTCCCCCTGCATTGTTCTCGCGCTTCTGGTCTGAATCCACGGGCTTATGAGATCACGCCCCGCCACGAAAAAACGACTGACGACAAAGAAACCAAGACTTGGCCAGCTACAGCCACCACGCCGCCCGGCTGTTGGTCTTCGAAAAAGCCGTCCGCTGCTCTCGACGCCCTCGCGAGCTGCTCTCTGTGCCTGCGTGCATTCCAGCCCTGTCTACACTGCCTGTCCTGTAATCCATCAGGCATCCCGTTGCTGCCGTTGCAATCCCGCCCACTAGCTGCGGTCACACGTCTCGGTCACTTTGCTCTGCCTAAACGCTTTTGACATCACGTCCCCCCGACAACTCTAAACTCTTTTCCGTCGAATTCTCTTCCTTCGATCTCGTCTATCTGTCGACATCATGAGTCTTCAACAACCCGACATGTATTACGACAACCCGCCTGCGAGTCGCTCTCCCCATGCGCAGCGTCACCAGCCTCAACTGCATCGCCAGTCGTCGCGCCAATTCGACTCGTATGCTCATCTGCCCTCGGGCCTCTATGGCGCCGACGATCAGCACCACCAGCAGCAGCAACGTTTCGATGCTCCTCGCTACAATGACAGAATGGGCGCTCCTCCCAACATGCATCAAAACATGAACCAGAATATGAACCAGAACATGAACCAAAACTACGCTGGATACGACATGGGTGCTCAGAACTGGAACAGCGCCGCCTTTGGAGGAAACAACAACCCCATCGGTGCCTTGGGTGCTTCCCAGCGCAGACGTGGCCCGCAGCAACAGGCCCCGAGAAACGGCCTCCCCTCTGTAAGCTCCGACGCGCCTTCGCATCAATATGGTTTGCGTCTGACTAACGTTGGTGGACAGGCCTGGCTCGATCAGCCTCAACCTATGCCCCAAGTCTCTCCATACCTTGGTCTTGGTGGAGGTGTCCTCGGTGCTCCCTCGATCAGATCGGATCAGCTTGGATCTGAGCCCGACGAGGAGCTCATCCCTACCGCTATCGTCATCAAGAACATTCCATTTGCCGTCAAGAAAGAGCAGCTGGTTCAGTTGATGACTGACATGGGCCTTCCCCTCCCCTACGCCTTCAACTACCATTTCGATAATGGCGTTTTCCGTGGATTGGCTTTCGCCAACTTCACCTCGCCCGATGAGACGGCCGCCGTCATTGATGCTATGAACCACTTTGAGCTCCAGGGCAGAAAGCTGAGAGTCGAGTACAAGAAGATGCTCCCTGCGGCCGAGCGCGAGAGAATTGAAAGAGAGAAGCGTGAGCGCCGCGGACAGCTCGAAGAGCAGCACCGCCCTATGGCATCCCAGACTTTGCAGACTCAGACATCCATGTCCTCGCTTACCGGCCATCTGCCTCCCGCCTCTCCTTCGCCCGTGTCGGCTGGAAATGTTGGACTTGCTGTCGATCTGAACAACCCTGACACCCTCAAGGTTTACTCGGATCTGCTCATTTTCAAGGAGGATAAGAACAGAGATCTGTTCATCTTCCCCTCTAACCTGAGCCCTCCTCAGAGACGTGTCATCCACACTATTTCTCACCACATGGGTCTTGCTCACATCTCCAAGGGACAGGCTGACCAGCGCGCTGTCCATGTCTACAAAGAAGCTCCCCGCCAGAGACTCAGCCCCCCTATGCCTCAGATCCAGGCCATTCAGCAGGGCGAGACTCAAAGAAGAGGCCTCAACCGCGCTGCGACCACCGATTTCACCGATGTCCGCAACCAAGACGCTTTCTACAACCCTACTGGAATCCGCCACCAACAATCCGGTTATCTTGCCGGCTTCCAGGACGCCCCCAGCACCCTTGCCGCAGGTCCCAACCTCCGTGCTGCCAAGTCTTTCGCTGACTTGCGCTCTTACACTCCTTCTCCTGTCCCTTCTACCGCCAGTTTCCCTGCCACTCTTGGCAACAATGTCTCTCGCTTCGCCGAATACGCTCGCGAGAATGGTGGTACCCCTGCTATCACCCCTACTGGTACCGCCGCACCTATTGGTACCCGTGGAGATGAGAGCATGCTCGTCAATGGACTCGGGAACATGAACATTGGCGGCCCTGCTGGTTTCGCTAGCAGCCCTCGTGGCCTTCGCGGTATGATGTCTTGGGACCGCGAATCTAACCCAGGGCCTATCGGTGGCCACCGCTCTTTCAGCACCAACAACACCGGCTACGATGAGCAGCCCCGCGACCGCAACCAAGGTGCACCCTCCCGCCAGCCCCGCGGCCCTGTGCCCGAGCGTGGCTCCGGCTTCCCTCGTCGCAATGGTCACATGGCTCGTGGCAGTGATGAACTGTCACAACAGTCCGGTGTCGAGATCACTGTCGAGTAGATCACTCATTTTCTATGACACGTAACGGCAACTGTACACCCTCATGAGTATGATGCTTGCAACTCGAACCGATTTCAAGAACGATGAACAAGCTACCACGGCATGGGCAGACGAGACGACAGTGTCTCATGTCTTCTTCGGTCTCTCGACTGCCTTGATGAAGTCAATGACGAATGACAACAACGACCGCTACGAAAGTAGACCCCTTTCAAAAAAGAACATATCCTACCATTATTGGCTTCCAGCATGGCTTACAAGGTCATTCACACCAATCCGGAAAGCAACGCGCTGATTTTTGTCGAAATTGCATCAAGTCTAGTCTTTCCTTCTTCTCCGCCCATCTGCTGCACTTCTGCTTTTGTCATTTTCCCTCGTCTTTTTGAGCACGAACGAGAACAGGAGGAAATGAAACTGTTTGAAATCTCTCGAGAATGCGAAAAGATAGCACACGAATTCGAGACCGGCAAACACTTTGTCTGATTTTTCTTTTACTTTTTTCTCTTTTGTTCTATCGTTTTTCCTATCTCTAACTCTTTTTTCCTCTTCTGGGGATGGGGTCGTGGATAGGAGAATAGTCTGGCACTAATTCTTCCTACAACTGGATGTGTATTTTAGTATGCCCACTGGAGGGCAATGAAGGACATGGCGGGTTGGGTTTTACTCTTGATCAGCTTGGGTAATATTCAGACGAAGTGTATTATTTTGATATCATTGCCTTTTTTTTTTTTCGTGGCTCTGGTGACCCTGTTCTCTTATTTGTTATTCCACCTCTTGTGACTCGACGGAGCAGTGAGAGATGTAGAGCGACGTATTGCTTCTTAGCTTGTCAGTACTAACATATAGATATGGTAATGACCTAGGTTGTTTCTCGTTTATCGTTCGTCGCCGATGTGCACGATCATGAGCAGGTTAGCAATATTCTTCTCTCCGTGCTAGAGCGTTATGTCTCCTACACGAGGAAGGTAAGGTTGGCTACGTATGAACTGCACCATCGAACAACGCCATCATGACTGATGTATCATGAATTGTGATTCTCGAGTTCCATAGACAGATCGAAAAGATTATGCTATGCAGCTCGATAGGTACAATTGTGCGTGTAAATCTCTTTGAAGCCTTCGTACCTCGTATCGATGCACGACCACAAGCCCCGCTGCCCATTGCCGCCGGCAATCACTTCAGTCTCAAAGTGCTTAAGTGCTCCTCATCCACAGTACCTATTTGGTGATTCTCTTATTGATATCAGGAATTGGTCAAGCTGGTTATGGTCATCAAGGCATCACAGAATGGCCAAGCACCAATGAACGCCCACCAAATTGGTGATGACGGCGTTGTGATGCTGACTTCCAAACACGTCCAAACAACAGGGATCTACAACGGAACATGCTCCAGATAATCCACCCATTTTGAGACTGCCATTTCTCCAGCGACTCGGCGGAAAGGAGAGCAATTGTACTGACAATATACGGCGTTAACCGTTGAGGACATGTGTCGGCTGCCAGAAGTTCGTCACGAAGAGCCATATCAGTGAAAAAGTGAAGCGGTCATGCACACGGTAGAGAGACACAAGACACGAAACAGTTGCATCAATATGACAGCTTGGTGATGACAATAAAGGTCCCCCGCACGGGGTTGTGGCATCCCCTTTGCTTGTTTAGAGCTAGTGAAGAGCATCAAAACATGGTCAGCGGCTAGTTGATCCACCTCGACACCTTCCTGCCCAAATCATTAAAAGGAGGAGCGGCAGCACTTCCCCTTCACTTCCTTCTTGGAGCCCTATTCGTCCTTCAGTCTCCCTTCTCGACATCAACTGCTTCGTTGCAAAAAGGCAGACGTCTCATGCCTTTCTTACCACCATCTCTACTTAGCAACACACTACGAGCCAATCTATTCAACGCTCGATTCACAGTCAAGTTCACTTGCACGACGATCAGACGCGCAAACATGGCAACTGCTCACAAAACCACCATGGTCACGGCCCTGCCTGAACAATTCATGAGGACCTCGGGCTCAACCGATGCCGTCTGGGTTCACACCGAGCCTTACAGCAACTACCCCAAGTACCCTAGTCTCAACAAAGATCTCGAAACAGATGTCTGTGTCATCGGCAGTGGTATTTCAGGTGTCTCAACCGCCTACGAACTCGTCAGGAAGGGCGTTCAGGTCGTCATGATCGAGGCCCGCGACATCATCTCTGGAGAAACTGGGCGTACCTCTGGTCACTTGGCGAGCGATATCGACGATGGCTATACGGAGGTCAAGTCCAAGCACGGAGACAAGGGCGCTGTCATGCACTTCGAGAGTCATGACTGGGCCATCAAGCGTGTCGGCGAGATCTCGCGAGAGCTGGGCATCGAGTGCGAGTACCGCAACCTTCCTGGCTACAACGTTTCGCAGTACCCTCGCGGCGACAAGCACCACGAAGAAGATGTTAAGATGCTCAAGGAAGAGATTGCCTACTCCAAGACACTCGGCATGGACGCAGAGTGGAAGGAGGGTTACGCCATCAAGGGCTGGAACGGTCAGGTTGACCAGCGTGATGCTGCTGTTTTCTACAACCAAGGTACTTTCCATCCCACAAAGTACCTTCTCGGCGTCTTGAAGTGGCTCTCCCAGCAGCCCAACTTCAGCTGCTACACCCGCACCCGCATGATGGAGTGCCAGGAAAAGGGTATCGAAATCATGGGCATGGGATCCAAGGAGGTCAAGGTCTCCACCGAGGAGGGCAACACCATCACCTGCAAGGACGTTGTCATGGCTACTTGTGTGCCTCTACAAAAGCTCAGTGTCGTTGCCGAGATGGAGTACTACCGTACCTACTGTATCGCCGTGCGCATTCCTAAGGGTTCGTACGAGGATGCCCTCATCTACGACACTGCCGATGCCTACAAGTACATCAGATTCACAGAGTGTGATGAGAAGGACGACTACCTGGTCATTGGAGGTTGTGACCACAAGGTTGGCCAACACGAGAATGAGAAGACGAACTACGAGGAATTGGAGAAATGGACTCGTGAGCGCTTTACCCAGGTTGGCTCGACCGACTACAAGTGGAGCGGTCAGATCTTTGAGCCTGTCGATGCTGTCGCTTTCATCGGTTTGGACCCCGGAACCAAGCACACGTACATCGTCACTGGTGACAGTGGGAATGGTTTGACCCACGGTGTCATGGCCGGTCGTATCATCGCAGACCATATCACTGGCCAAGAGAACGCATGGGCATCCCTGTATGATCCCTCGCGCAAGGCCAGCATCGTCAAGTCGGCAAAGGAAATGATCACACACGACCTCCAGATCAACAGCCAGTACAAGCGTCTGTTGCAGTCAGATATCAACGACATTGAGGACTTGCTTCCCGGAACTGGTGGTGTGCTTAACCCCAAGACCAGCAAGCCCATCGCCGTGTACAAGACCGAGAGCGGTGAAGTTCGCAAGATGTCCGCCTTGTGCCCTCACATGAAGGGAGTCGTCTGCTGGAACCACGCAGAAGCTTCTTTCGATTGCCCTGTGCACGCATCCCGCTTCTCGAGCGACGGTATTTGCATCATGGGACCTGCCAAGGGTAACTTGCAACCTGAGAATGAGGAGGCCAAGAAGGCTGTGCAGCAGGCGATGCAAGGATGATCAGACGAAGAGAATATGATCAATCGGTGTCTATAGGCGTTTACGAGTTTGATGAAGACATAGTCGATAGGGTTGACGCGCATGAATAGGAGTTTCGATAGTTTGTATATCAATAATGAGTACTATACCAAAACACAGCTGAGCAGGTGTGAGTAAGTTTAGCTGGCGTGACTTCGTTTCGAATCATACCCTCCTCCTTCTCCCCGAGTGTACAGTATGTAAGGAGTGTAGCTACAGAAGCGCACAATGATTTCGAGAAACAGCACGTCTCGATCGAGATACGATGTTCTCTCGGCTGTCTTTGGATACACCTTAGATCTATGAATTTTCGTGCCTCTTGACAGCGAGAGCAAATCGGGGTCTAGGCCTTTGGAAGAAGGACGTGGTAGTTGCAGAGGGAAGAAAGAGTCTGTAGACAACTTTTTCTTGTCATACTGACCGAAAATATCATGAAGAATTGACCATCTATCAAAAATCATAAGAATGTGTCAAGAACAAGCCCCAAAAGCCGAGTATCGCCAATATAAAAAATGCAAGCTGATCAGTCAAACATCTTGCGTTTGCTTCTCCTTCTCCGCTTCACTCCTCTTCTCATCCTCCATATGCTTATTCTCCTCCACCAAACAATCCTCATCCTTCGCAGCAACCTTACTCTTCTTCCTCAACGTCCTTCCATACTTCAAAAACAAAATCGGCGTGAATGCAAACAACGTCGCTACTGCCGCCAAAATACTCGCCGCTACATTCGCCCCCAAGCCTGAAAACATCTGATATGCAAACAGAGGAAACACTGCTGCGGCAATAGTGCGACAGGTGCTCAGTGAGGAGACTGCAGAAGCAGCCATGGGTCCATAGGTATCAGTGCAGTAGCCGAAAAGCACGTAGCTGAAATCAGCGGTTGCGAAGCCAACGCAAGCGAGACCGATCATGGAGAATACCCAATGCACATTAGTGACTCTAGGCGGGATTGTCCAAGCGAAGATCCAAAGACCGATAGCGAGGGCAGGACAAGCAATAGCGAAGGATCGGATCTTGGTTTCGGGGAGAAGGCGACGTTTTTGTGCGCGGAACTTTTTGAAGAGGTAGTCGTCGTAGAAGCGAGGCAAGACGTCGAGGAGAATGCCGATGAGGATGGCGATGAAGGATAGAGAGGAAGAGGTTTGGGAAAAGGTGCGGTCGAAGGGCGGGTTGGTGTAGGAGACTGTTAGGCCCTCGGTCAAGCCGTAGATGAGACCGAAAGCGATGGCGCAGAGGGCAGAGCAGAAGAAGACGATAGGTTCTGTGACTAAAAAGACCAGGGGCCGGAAGAGTGAGTCTTTGACGAAGGACTTGAAGGAGAAGCCTTCGGAGGAGGATGGTCCGTTCAGGTCGTCGCGCCCGGTTTCGGAGTGTATGGCGTCCACCTTGTGTTGCAGGAGCTGTTCGGCCTTTGTCTCTTTCATGAAAAACGATAGGATTGTAGAAATGGCGGCTACGATGGCAGAGACGTAGAAGACTACTCGCCAGCCGTAGTAATGGGTGATGTATGAGGAATAGATAGGACCTAGCACGAGGCCGACGAAGCCAGAGACAGTGTACCAGTACACGACCCAGATCCTGTCATGGCTCGGTCAGCACAATGCTCTGTCTGCATGCTGAGCCTCAAGTCGACTTACCTGATCTGAGCACCCCACATGTCTTCAATACTGCCGTATGCTACACAAGCAGGTACAGCGGCGGCGACGCCTTGGAAGAAGCGACCAAAGTATACCGCAATAGACGAAGGCACAGCTGCTGTGATGACCGAGAAGATGCAGAAGACGGCCGAGGACACAATGTATAGAGTACGTCGGCCAAAGGTTTCTGATATCGGAGAGCAAATGATGCCTCCAAAAGTCTGGCCGAGCAGGTACATGGTGACAAAGGCGAAGACTCCGAGTGTCCTACTCATGTGGTACTCCTCTCGAGCAGAGTCAGAAGCTGCGGTCTGATTTCTTTAGTCAAGCATATGGGAGTAAAGGAGCAGGACCAACTCACGCCTGCCGAACTGATACCAGTCATGTATAATTCGACCCAGCAGATAATGATGGTGGTGTAGCATTTTGCGATCGGTCCCCAATTTCTCGGGTGGTCTTTGCTATCGTCGTTCCAGCATACTGTGTTGTTGTCCTCGAGATGGCATCCATGTTGTTCGAGCAGATTGTCAGTACTCTGCCGCGTGCCGGAGGGGGAAGGGGAGTTGAGTGAAGTCATGTGCGACGACCTTGTATTGATAATAATAGGTACAGTATTGGAGGTCGAACAACCCAAATCAACAGCAGTACTCTGTTAACACTACCTTTGGACTGCCAATCTCAATCGTTTGCCCGTCATTTCTTAGCCTCATCATTGTTCTGTGCCGAGAGCCATATTGAGACACCCAAGGGATGAATCATCGACGTCATCGCATTCGTACGCAACACGACCGCTGTGGTAAAGACAAAGAGTTCAAGCGGCGACGACGAACAGTCAGCCACCTGTGACCTGAATGGTTCACAGGATAAATTCAAGCGTTTGACCGTTGTCGATAAGCTTGTGACTCTAACCTTATTCGTTATATCTAGCCTGTCAATGACGCCAATAAAATCTCCGCTGTCAGATCTCCTTCCAGATGCCAGATGAGATCTCTCGTTTCCAAACTCATTCCAAGATGTGATCAGCATAAATCGGCCCATGGGGTAAAAATAAAGCGGCCGCATGCTAACATGCAGGTTACAATCCTCCGCGGCGGCCCGCGCCTCGTGCTCAATCGCTGATTCTGTATTGGATTGGCTTAAATGATCCGCCATTGGACTGCAGAGCGGAACAAGCAGTCAAAGCGATGATCAGATCCATTTCTGCCACGAACTCGATGCTGTCACCTGCTTTTGTGATGGGCGGCAACACCTTGAGCTCTCCCGAATCCGAATCGACAGTGACATACATGAAGCAGTTGAACGCGCAAGGAATACGATCGGGTGAGATGCCGTACTTTTCAATGGCGCCAGCGATGTTGCCAAAACATCCTTGGTGAGGGTCTTTGTCGCCATAGATGATGCGGAAAGTGTCCTTTGAGCACGGTGTCAAGAGAAAATCGTGCTTGCCAGGAGAGTTGTCGGCGACGATTTTGAGCATGACATTGCTGCGGTTCGAGTACAGCGGGTCGCCGGTGGTGAGGAATATCCGACTTGCGTAGTCGAGCGTTCTGCCGTTGCTGATGACTTCGTCGGGATCGTGACGGTTAAAGGCAACAAGGTCAGAGACTTGTACACCTTTGGGATCAATCACGGTCAAGCGCTGTCCCTTGTTCAAGGTGAAGGCAGTGCCGGTGCGAGGTGTGATTTCAATGTTGTCGGGCATGATGATGTTTCGTTGTAAGTGTGTTTGCGAAACCGAGGAGATTGTTGTGGTGCAACCAAAAGTGTGTATGTCGTGAGAACAGCAGACAAGCATCACATCAGCATCTGTCAAGTTTTCAAATATTGATGCCAAATCCCACTGACCCCAGACACGTCATTCTTCGTCTTTGTGTCCAACGTGCGGTGTGCCTGACCCTCATGGAGATCTAAACATGGCACTTGGCGATGAGATGCGGCTGAGACTCCGCAGGTGGTTGGCTCGGCGAGCCGGGTGCAGCAGAGCCTCCCCCCGCTCTAACCCCAAGCATCGATTTCTGTTACGTTTGTTAAAGCCTCGCGAGCGTTTAGCCAGACTGAATGGGGAATTGCGTGGCTCTCATGACATCAACATCTTTGTTTGGCGAAACCACCAAAGAAAGTGACATGCCTGGCAATATCTGTACTCGTCATTATAACGTGTGTGTACTAGCATGGATCCTCGAATAAAATCTTCGCGTGTGCTTTCAGCTGTGTTTGTATCCAAGCCATTCTCAATATGCAGCTCGCTCTCAGTATCATCTTCTTCTTTGTCGGGTTCGGCGTAGCCACCATTGTTGCTCTGAGGCCACAAAAAGCACGGAAAGACCTTGACAGCTTCACCTCTCAACTCCGGCATGTTACCAATGGGTTCAAAGGGCAGGGAGCGCATCCCGGCGACATTGAGCAGTCGGAGACCGAAGAGGAAATCATCAAAAGAGGTTCAGAGAATCTGTTGACCAAGTAAGATATTCCCCTGCCAATCGCTTGAGGCACCATCTGACTGTATTTGTTAGGGAGCAACTCGAGGAAAAGTACGACATGAACGCATGGCAACGCCTGGTCTACGAAGAGTTCAAGACCACCATCCTTGCGAAAGGCAGCGGTCTCAAAACATTCCCCTGCGTGTACGCAACCATGGGCTACCGTGCCGGCGACCACCGCTATGTCTTCCTGGAGTCAGACGACCCATCAGAACCAAGAAACGTACGAATTATCGCACCTGCTCTCAGGGCATATCTTCAGGTGTCGAGGTCGCTTGGACCTAATACCAGTCTGGTCATCATGGGTGCGCCGACCGAGGGCAACCTCAAAGAGGTCGAGCAATATAACAACGAGTTCTTCGACATGCTGCGTGGATTAAGAATCTGGGACTCAAAACCATGGCCCAAGGACATTCCTCAAGAGACAATGAACGAGAAATGGACCTTCTGCTTCGATGGCATACCTCTTTTCCCTGTTGCTCTGACCCCAGCGCACCAACGGAGATGGTCGAGACATGCTCCCGTACCTTTGGTCGCTTTGCAGCCGAAGTGGGTCCTCGACAACCTCATGAGCACACCGCAGAAGCGCAAGTCTGCCACAGGAAAGGTTCGAAAGTTGTTGGCAGAGTACGACCAGATCGATATCAGTCCCGACTTGACGCAGTACGGCGACAAGGGGACATCCGAGATCCATCAGTTGTGCCTAAGGGACGAGAACGAGACCATGGACTGTCCCTTCGAGGACTTCGACAAAGGAGGAGCAAGGTCCTCATCTTCTTCGCGCCGCTCTTCCATGGAGGAGACGGCAGCATGATATAGCCTTTGCCATATACACTAATTCTTTGTTCAACCAAGCTCTTGATTGTTCTTTGTGTTCTGTTGTAGTACACGTTTGTACAGAGGTGTGTGTGAGGTTTGGTGTATATTGTACGGATCCGAGTACTGGAGATGGACCGAGGCTGCCTTAAATTCGTTGAATGCTCACTCGAAGCAAACGAGCAGCAGACGCTCACTTTTTGTCCCTACGGCCTACACCACGTAATCGTGATGGAAGTATGGCATCGTAGCAGCGACATGTCAGTATGATAAGATTGTGTGTCTAGGATGATGCTGAACTTTGTCGGTACATGAACAAGCTGGTTAGCTTGGTCGTGTTCGTGATGTTCTTGCGTGCGTTGATCGCGAGACTTTTTGCCGCATCGTGAATGGAGAGGTTTTGAGTCTGCGCATTTCCATCCACACCTCGTTCGTCATCTTCTGCCATACTGAATGAACACGGCACAGCACACATATTCACTAGTAGTACCTTCGACTAGTATCGAGTCAGATAGTGTGCGCTGATCGCTACAACGTGGCGTGATTGCAGGGCAGCCTGAGGGGGGCTCGCTGCGGTGAAGCCTACTGAAGTCTCAAGCTTTGAACGGTTGAAGCTTGATACACTTTGATTATTTTGAGCTTCAACATCGGCGGCCAGGTGGCCGAGTGGTTATGGCGCCAGATTCAAGCGATCAAAAGCTTCTCAGTAATATGAGTCTCCTGGTAACGTAAGTTGCACGGGTTCGAATCCCGTCCTGGTCATCATTCTTTTGTCTTTTTGCTCTTCACGGTGCACAATAACACCAGCGCGTGTCGTCTGAGTCTGGCAGCGCCATAGGATATGACACCTATTGCCTTGGTGCAGGCAGACTTCGTTATGGTGGATTGCAAACAGCTGACAAGTCGATGAAGCCTCGATTTTGCAGGCTTCAAGGATAATGCTGTCCCAACACTTCACACTGCGAGCGTCAACTGCCCAAGCGTGCCGCGAGATTTAAGTGTGGGAGAACTAACCAGCTACCAGCCTGTGACCTGACCACATAGCCTAGGAGCGTAGAACAGAGAGCGACACCTTTAATAGAGACAGACACTGGTCTCGAAATGTTCCTGGAGCTGTCATCCCTTCAGCCTCGGAGCCTCCGAGGAATGTTCGTACTTTCCAACCTCGTGCCCACCCAACGCGCACTTCTCTTTTCCTAACTTCCCAGGTATTGATGAGCTCCACCAGAGACCAAGTCAACCCCTTCCTCTCAATTCCAGTCTCGAGCGTCACGAGACTCTTCGCGTCCTCTTCTACATACAGCTCTTCCCCATTCGATACTCCTTTGTTTGTGGAGCGCCAGGATGTGGAGCTTACAACAAAGACATCTCGGTCCACTCCTTGCTTATGGTGGCCTACACTTGAACGACAGGTCTTTGTCTAGAGCTGGCTCGTCTTCACTCCTTGCCGCCATGCCGACCCCGAATTTCAAAACCGGTCATCTCGGCATGCCGACTTTGTTCCTCGGACTTCGAGAAGACTGTCAAAGAAATGTTTCGGGTCATCTGGCATAAACAAGGCCCCTTCGCGATGGTCAACCCCTAACTCCATCTTCGCAACCAACCGCTGCCAGACGATAACATGCAGTTCAAGAACGCTATTGCCACGCTCGCACTTGCCGGTATTGGAGGTGTAGATGCTTTCTTCCGTATCAACTGTGCTAAGATCCAAGTTGGTCGTATTGATCCTATTGTCAACCCCGGTGCCCTGGCCGCACATTGCCATACAATCGTCGGTGGATCAAGTAAGTGTCGTTCGTGATTTATACTCTTAGCTTAGCATAGCTAATCTTATTACACAGACATCGGTGTAAACGCAACTTTCGATAGTTTGTTCAACTCAGAATGTACCTCTTGTGAGATATCTGCAGACAAGTCTGCCTACTGGACGCCAAATCTTTACTATCAGCACACCAATGGCTCTTTCGAGGAGGTTCCTCACGGCGGAAGTGTGATCTACTACCTGGCTCGTGGTCAGAATGCCAACGATATCATCTCATTCCCCAAAGGCTTCCAGATGCTGTCAGGTAACAAAGCCTTGAGAGCCGCCAATCAATCAGGCATGACTTGGGGAGACGCAACGCACCCCAACAGGCCTAAATCTGATGCCATTAGTTTTGCTTGTCTAGCCGAAACCCCTGGCCCTGAGACACCCAACCTGCCTGTCGATCCTCGTGTGTGTATTAGCGGTTTGCGTGCTCAGATTCACTTCCAGACTTGCTGGAATGGTAAAGATTTGTACAAAGCCGACAACAGTCATGTTGCACACATGTCTCAGATCGACAATGGAGTCTGTCCTCCAGACTACCCTTATCAGTTCCCTCACCTGTTCCTCGAGACCAACTACGCAGTTGCTCAAGTCTCCAATTTGAATGACGGTGGTCGGTTCGTCTTCTCCCAAGGTGATCCTACTGGTTATGGCTTCCACGGTGATTTCCAAAACGGTTGGGATGATGATGTTCTCAAGAGCGCCATTAACAACTGTCTTGTTGACGGTCAAGATGACTCCGGTACTCTCGATGAATGTCCCGTTCTTCGGCCATACTGGAATCCAAACGCCGGCGACAATTGCCCCGTGCAACCTCCTCAAATCGCCGAACCAGCCACTGGTATGATCAGCAGACTTCCTGGTTGTGTTCATGTCACCAATGGCCCTGGTGCCGCCACAGCTGCTGACATGGAGTGTCCGGCTGGCGTTCCTCTGGCCAGTATCGTCAGAACGGTTGATACGGTTCCACGACCCACCTACACGCCCACTGCTGGCACTCTCTTTGGCAATAAATTCAACAAGATTGTTGGCTGTGGTAACGACTCGTACGTTAACAATGGCTTCAGGAGTCTGAACGCAGTATACACGACTTACCCTGGACTGACTGTCGAGTATTGTCAGACTTGGTGTACCAAGCGTGGATACCCCTACTCTGGTGTTGAGAACGGCAATCAATGTTTCTGCGATCTTGTGATCAACCCAGCAACCATCGTCAAGGATCAGACAGATTTCCTCTCGGGCTGTAATATTGTGTGCCCTGGAAACCGCACTGAGCTCTGTGGTGGAGCCTTCTACATGTCCATCTACAATAACACTGATCCGAATTTCAAAAGGACAACCAACCTTGCCAACTCCGTTATTCAACTCACTTATCCTGTCGCTCCCTTTAACTCAGCATATGTGGGTTGCGCCAGTGAAGCCAACAACGGACGTACCCTGAACGGCACATCTTTGGTCAATGCCAACATGACCATCGCCCAATGTGCTGCTCTCGCCGCCGCCAACAACGCCGCCTTCTACGGCCTCGAAAACGCAGATGAGTGCTACACTGGCAATGGTTTCGCCTCTGGTGGTATGATTGTAGATAACACCACCGACTATACCAAATCACAATGCTACAGCCGCTGCGCAGGAAACTTTACTCAAATCTGCGGTGGTGGTGGAAAATTATCGGTATACAGCAACCCTGCGTACAAGCCTGTGACTGTTGTACCCAGTGTGGGTAAATACAAGAGCAAGGGATGTTTGCAGGAGCCGACCAGTGGGTCAAGGGCTCTTACTGGTGCTAGTACCACTGATATTCTGATGACTGTCGAGAAGTGCATCAAATTTTGCTTGGGCAATCGCCACAAGTATGCTGGGTAAGTCCTTTTGTCTCCTCTTCTTCACGTTATTGGTATGCTGACTGAGAATGTAGTATCGAGTACGGCCAACAATGCTACTGTGGAGACAGCATCTCTCCAGGCGCCGTCGCGCAGAAGACGTGTGATACACCAAATCTGATGGTCTGTCCTGGTAACAAGTTGGAGTACTGTGGTGCAGGTAACTTGCTCAACCTCTACTACTCTTCAACATTGTAAGGACGGTAGAAGCGCACATGAATCGTTGATGATCTTCATTTCCTTTCTTTGTTTCTTCTTCTTTGTTCTTTTGGAGTACGGACTTATGCTGAAAGCAACAGCTTGATGGCACGTTAGTGCAGACTGACAGTCGTCTTTTTATGTTTTCCCTTCGCTCTCCTTGTTCAGATAAGATATGTCTAACACATGAATGTTCACCGCTGACTCGCCCTCCGAACGTGTACTGCGGACTGTCACAGATACTGAGCCTTTACTTTCTGTCGATAGAGGAAGGAGTTCATTGGATCCATAACTTCCCCATCTTCCATCACATCCTGTGTACTGACTAATGCACTTCACAAAGGTCTGCAGCTCGATCCACCATCGGTCGGGAGTCAGGTCAAGCGTTCTAAGGTTCTTCGGATCACCGACCCGAGTCGCACGTTATTTCCTTGCTTCGGGCTCCTGTATGAGGGGCTCAGGAGTCCGGGCATACATTGCCTGTCGGCTGGTGTGTGAGATCGGTCTGAGAAGGGACTCGAGGGTTTTGGGAGAGGTCTGCCTGCAGCCACGTGCTATTCCTAAAAGTGGCAAGAGATGATATTGCATCGTTCTATGGTGGTGCATTGATGTTGTTAATAACCTAGGAAGTCAGATATCAGGATTTTCTCGATTGCTTTCCAATATGCTTGCGAGTCAGTAGACCGTGCCTCTTCCTGTACGACTGTAGAGATCCATTGAAAATTCCGCTGCTGGGTGTCTTGCTGTGATATTGTCTTATCTCGATCCGTTCTCTTCTCCAGTATCTATGATAAGTAGTGCTTCACGTGAACGGGGGGTGCACGTCTGATCCCAAGCATGACTCAGGGCAAGAGTGTAGCTTCTTCATGCAGCATGGAGTCATGGTTCACTTACCAATTTGACCACAATCCAAGGATCTCTGTTCCAACCTAGCTCGATCCTTCAGGATGCCCCACAAATCCAGTCAAAAGTGTGTTCTCAATTTGCAAGCATTGCAAAAGGTAAAACAGAATGCAGGAGCAGTATCATGGTATGAGAGAAGTTGATAGCGGCTACCTACCGTTGACCTGAGTTGTGTCATGTCCAAACCCCATCTCCTGATTTCCTGTAGTCATGGCTGGACATGCGTATCCCTCGCGTGCTAGAGACCGCCGAGTATACTGACTTACGTTGTTTCCGTGCGTGAGGAGCTGTTTCGTCCTTCTTTGGACTTTATGAATTGTCACGTGAGTCTTCTATGAGTGTGATGTACTCATATAGAGTGTGTATCATAAGATGTCGCTAGTATAGGCGCTTCTCACATACACGTAGAAGCTGTTTTGCTCCGAACGCTCGTAAAACCTCGCAATGAACGCATTCCAGATGCACTGACCTAGAACCATAAGCGTAGGATGTAGATAGGTACCTACGCTTCTTCTGTGCCTACCTTGGACATGGTGAAGCACAAGTGAGGCACAAGCCCGAGAAAGAAAAAACAGACGATCTGTCCATCTAAGAGATACTCTCTGCGCTGTTTGTTGAAGTGACGGCGCATATGTCTGGTTAAGAAGTGGCTCAGGCTGGACATATAGTACACATAACATGAGGTTGTAGAATCTTACCACAAATCCCTGACGCTTCGAACGTTTCCATTGCATTGGCCTAATGTCTTGGACCTCTAGACATCACTGCCCATCTTCCTCTCGACGAGAAGCACAAAGAGTGCCAAAAGCCATGGCAAAAAGTGATTATCTGTCCAGAGATACAATTGCCGATTGCCCGAATCGAACGAGCGATCTTCGCATTCCTGTTCCATTCGTGTGAAGGATTGTACAAGTGCGATGCAGTACCACTGTGCCAAACCGGCGGATCATGGATCCAAGAAGGACAGATGTGTTGACCGAGATGCGGAGGGAATATATACTGCAGGATGTCGGCCGCCAAACCTTCTGACAGCATTCTTCAATACACTTACCACCTTGACCTTAACAGAATCCTTGGGATCATACCTATCTTTGTTCATTCTGCAGTCGAGTGTACGTAAGGCTAGTCGAGTTCTGAAGTGGGGTGTCCGTGGGTCAAGACAGAATCTGGATCTACTGAAGCCTCGATCGGCTGTAGTAAAAATCGAGATCTGACTTACATCGAGCCAGCGTGGACGTGAATAGAGTCGAAGTACGTTTTGAAGTAAGAACAACCAGAAATATATCGTGTAGAGAATTCATTGAAAAGATGGTAAAAATTTCAGCTCAAAATTGCATCAATGAACGTTGTGAAGGTTGTGCATTGCACAAAGCCTTGCCAAGCTATTAGTCTTCAGCCAGACTTCGCGCACAAATTGATCATTTCACAAATCCTATGTCTGAAATTCCAAATCATTAATTTTTCGCCAATTGTGCCACCTTCTTGTGATCTTCGGGAGAGTCCACCAAAAGCAAAAGGAATAGTGACGAGAGTGGGATTTGAACCCACGCCCTTTCGGACCAGCGTATTGGAATAACCTTAAGCTGGCGCCTTAGACCGCTCGGCCATCTCGCCTGTTTGATGGAAAAGCACTTGAAAGGAGATAATATTGTTCTCTCGCTGTTCTAAGCACGAGCAGCTCCGTAGCAAGCAAACGGCAGAGCTGCTAGAAAGAGAAATCCTGGTTGGAACGAACCGTAGTGTTCCCAGACGATTGCGGCTATTAGAATGGCGCGACTCGGTAACAGGTTCTTGCTAGGAGAAGAAAGGAGGACTCGATGGAAAGTGGGAACAAGAATGACGGCCATGTCTGAGCACGGTCTCCTGAGTCGGCTGGTGGTATAACCCTGATTGCGTGTCTCTCGAGCCGGCAAGAGACGAAGATATGGTCTCAAGGGTGATCTTCGCGGTTGGTACAATGCAAACATGTAAACCATGATGCTGGTATTCTCATCGGGCACATATAAGTCGTGTTGAGCGTGGGATATGGGTTCCAGATATATGTCCATTTGTTTTGCAAGCCTCGCCCGAGAAGTGTGGGTTCAAGTTGAACTTTGACAAACATCAAGATACCAGATCCAGGACACTCGAAAAAAGTGTCAACGTGTTTTTAACATTAAACGATTAACAGCAAACCATGTAGTGTATGGAGAAAGAATAAGGGCACGAAGGAAAAGGTGGTAGATGAGTTCAAACTTATCGGGTCTGGCGCGCGACGCGGACGAAATCATGGCGGACGTGCGAACATGGTTCCAGATATACCTACAATATTCATGTCATTGTGTGAGGCGCTTGAACAATCAAAGGGGGCATAATGAGGATGAGAGGACGTTGGTTCTGACCAGCTCGGCCCGGGCACGTGAAGTTGGGCTGTTCTTTCCTTCCGTTCCTGGCCTGAAAAGTCGTAAACATACTTATCGAGACTGATATTATTTTGCGTACATGCTAGTTATAGGAAGTGTTTGCACGACTTCTTGATTGCAGGGATGACTTTCGGTCGTGACCAACGACTCTACCATTTCCTCCTCTGCTCACTCACTCTCTAACCGCAACACCCAACTCTCCATCCTCAATCGCCTCCTTGAACTCATCCATCTCTTGACCACGATCGCGAATAACCTGTTGCAAAGTCTGAACAAAAGTCTCGCCATTATTGTCGAACCAGTCGCCTTGAGCTCTAATGTAAGCCTCGACTTGGCTCTTGTAAGGTGCATTTTCCTTCAAGAAAATGAGTTGCTCGGGGTCAAGCTTCAGCATATCCTCGACAATGTAGTAGTGTAGGATATCGTCGCCCCAACCTTCGGCACCTGGCTCGTGGTTGGCTGTGGGGATGTATTTATTGTGCCATTTTGATGCAGCAACTTCGGAGCAGTAGTGTGTACCATCAGGCACGAAAGAGGAGGGCGGTGGGAAGTTGAGGTTGGTATTGAAGAGAAGTTGGTAGTTTGAGTTTGGAAAGCGCTTTTGGAATTTGCGACTCACGGTGCCGTTGGATGGACAGATGTTGTTGCTGATGGTGTCGCGCAGCATGTTATGGACATCGAGCATTTCGGCAAGCTCGATAGAGTTGAAGTTGTGCAGTAACAGAGTCCTCTCATGGTGGAGGGCGGGCATACTTCTCATCCAGCGGAGGATGCCCCCATCGTGGAAGGCGCGGGAGAAGAGCCACAGACGGTACAGCGCTCGTCGCAGACGGAAGCGCTCGTCATGGGATATGGAGCGTCTGTTCTCGAAGTCGACTTTCCACTTCTTGAACGGGTATATAGCCTCCCACTTTGCAGCAACACGGCCGACTTTTACAATGGAACGAATCAACGCGTCAGACAGTGGAACGGAGCGGCGAAGGTGTGCTGGTTGAGACGAGTTGTGGGTGACGATCTGAATGATGTCTTGTGTTGGGCCGAACTCGTTCTCGGCAGCTTGTGACAGGATGAGAAGTCTCTTGGAAGACGTGTAGATCTGACGAAAGTGGTGGCAGGTAGAGGATAGGGCGATGACGGACGAGATGGATGGCAAGGCGAGGAAGATGTCCGTCACCAGTTCGGATGGGAGGACTTCGATATGCATCGCGGCGATCTGCAAAAGGTTTGACGCGAGAGGAAGTATACTCTTTTTTGAGGTCGACTCGTTCGTTCTACAAGGGTTCGTGAGGATGTCTCGTAATTGGTGGGTGCCAGACTCGATGGCGTAGGAGCTCTATTCTGGCAAGTTGTTCAGGTACTTAGATCAAAAGAAGCCCTCCGTTGGGGCTGAGAACAAAGACAACATCTTGAGCACACGATTCGATATCCGTGGACCCCATAGGGTTTGAACACAGAATACTCATGTTTACCAAAGATGCATATACACAGGAAGGACGTCTCGACCTCGGAAGGGTCATCAATAGCTACCCCAGATCGACGGGCGTCAAGACTTGATATCGAACATTTCTCTGACTTAACCGTTTGATATCAATGCTTCGATGCTGTATAAGCTGACACCTCCGCATTCGACTCGTCACCCTGATGGCCGAGGGTAGCGATTTGGATATACTAGACATTACACAATCAATATCTTGGTTCGGGATAGAAAGATCCCCAAGCAACTGTCGCTATATCAATTGCCAATCAATCATGGCCGCTCTGACAGATACCGGCCATCACAACTGCCGCGACTACTATCACCCCCTCCCCGTCCCAGCAACAACCCACACCCTCCCGAAAGCCCTCACGATGACCCAAACAACAGCCCAAATACTGCAACTGCACTCGTCTCAAAAGTCTCCTCTAAACCACAAACCCAACAAACCAACATTTCCATTCTTACGCCTACCTTACGAGCTACGAAGGAAAATATATCTGTATTCACTACCTTATACGGAAACCAAGGTCTCAGCAGGAAGTCTGGTTTCCACCACTGGAGGTTCTAATGCAGCGTCCTCGGCGCATAAAATCCATCTGGCGAGTCTGCCAAGTGCAAAGTATACGGCGAATACCACCCTTTGGCATCGAGGCAATACTGCTCTATTGGCCGCGAGCAAGCAACTGCATGACGAGTGTGCGACACTGCTGTATGGGCAAAATGTATTTGTGCTCTGGGTGTCTTATGATACGATTCAGTTCCGCTTCCGGTGGGTGTTGGCTAGTGGATTGGCGCCGTCGTGTGCGTTTGACTTTTTGCAGTTGATCAAAGGGAGGTATTTGGGGTTGGTGAGGAAGGTTGTGGTTACTGTTGATGTGGTTGATGAGTATACGGGTATGATCAAGTTTAATGTTGGGGGTAGCGGGTTGGTGCATGGGTTGAAGCTGCAAGTTGCGAAACTAACCAAGGCATTGAAAAAGGCGGAGGGAGAGGAAGGGCTTAGTAGATTGACTGTTAGGCTGCAAAATGGCAGTGATGGAGTGCCTGAGGGAGAGAAGAGAGGAACCTGCAGAGTTAGGGACAGAGACTCCAGGAGTATTGATGAGGTGCAAGGGGTTCTTGAGCCGCTGAAAGAGCTAAGTGGACTGAGAGAAGTGGTATTGTGCGGTGCTGTTATGGATGCATACAAGGAAGACCTGAAGAAGAGCATGATGACAACATCTGACGACTAGGTCGACGGAAAGGATTGATAGGGTAGAACGACACCATAGGTCTCACAGCGATACCTACAAGAGCTCTCATAAATACTGTCCAACATCGTCTTCCTCCCAATCAAATCTAGGCAGTAGGGCCAGGTTCTCTTTGTCTTCCTTGGAACACAAGTCTCGCAGCGCACTGATACCAGTGTCTGTGAAATTGCAGGAGCCTGGACAGTGAGGTAGACCTCCTATGGAGAAACCGTGTACTGGTGACTTGCGTTCTGGGATGAGGTATCTGGGAGCACTTCCTCCCTTGCTCGGGTCACCGTAGTACTCCTTCCTTCGGCACTACTTAGCGGAAACCGAGGAGGATTGAGGTATGTCATCGCCATATACACTCTCTTCACGACGATCGGGAGCGGAGTCTGGATGTTTTGACTCCTGCTGCTCTTCTTCAGCATCATGGCGATCCGGTCGCTCCCCAACACTCGCCTCGTCACCCAAGGACGCGCCATCTCCTGGTGTATTCCACTCGTGAGGTTCATACCTAGTGTCAAACTCATGATGTGCATAATGCCACCAGGCTTGGCCGTTGACCCAAAGCAGAAACTCGAAGCCCCAAGGAGGAAGGGGGTCGTGGTTGAACATGCGATTCAGACCTAGAAGCACGAAAGCCCAGAACTTTTCTCTTCGCCATTTGTGTTTTGAGGTTTGGTCTGTTTTGGGCATATTGGTGATGTTGGTTTTGTGACTAGTCAGTTTGCTGGGAGGTAGAGATGGTGGTGGGAGAGGATGGGTTGTGATCAAAGGAGAGCATATTTTGTAGCATCTTTGAGTAGCGGCATCGACTTGTGTTGCGGTCAAGGATAAAGAGGATGTGTAAAAGTCACGTTGGGTTGTGAGACCGCATTGTGTTGGTGTCTGCCATGTCGTCTAGGAGGTATGTCTCAGTCATGAACAACAAAGATAAGCGACCAAAGTGCTTGAGACCTAGGAATCAAGGTCAAGAGGAAGAAGCATTCGTTGTCTTCCTCTAGTACAATAGACTTACTCTAGACACCCGATGCCTGGCGGGGTGTTATTTGCAGTGCATGGGCTTGCCATATATGACGAACAGGATGTACATCTCGACCGCGATGGTCTACATGATGCTCGAGACCTTGAAGCACTTTGGGTTACGGCGTCTTCCTGTGCCTGACGGCCCGTCGGAGCAACGGTTCCTAAGCCTTACGTGCCTTCGGCATTGTCACATGTTGGAGAATGAGGCTTCTATATCAAGTGACTTGTACCTAGAAATAGATGATGCATGGAGATAGAGCAGATGACACGACAGGTGTCAAGATAGGGAAGAAACGGGACCATCTATTGCGCGGTATAGCAAGAGGCAGGGACAGTTCTTATAACGGTATATGAGAACATGACGATTACGAACACAGAGGCTGGGGGTCGTTGTAGGGTATCGATATATTGATATGGAGATTGAGATTGAGATCGGCCTCGGGCGAGACGTTGGTAACGGGTTGGACGCCGGAACTCAACGTCTCGCGTGTCAAAGCAACCCGAGACCTTAAGGCTGTAGGCAAGACATTCAGGGCTTTTGGACCACTCCAGATGACGAGGGCGAGTGGAGCGGGTAAAGAAGAGATTTCAAGGCCATGACAAAGGCGAGAAACCGGGAACAACAAGGGCGGCGTCAGGACAACGAGCCCGAGTTGAGTGGAGCTTTGTATGCGTATGTGATGATGGCAGGGACCTTGTCGTCGGGGCAGGCAGCCGGTAGGAAACGTGCACGCTGCTCCCAGCCACTTTTGAAGATTTGGCCCCAGCCACGCACGTTTTGGCAGCAACAAGGCGCACAGTCACAGGATTAATATGCAGTTACGACAGAGAGACAGAACCCCTGATCATCCTCTCACATTCTACACACCAAAGCAGTAATCAACGCGCAACAATATCATACAGTCGTTCTTTGAAGCCTCGAGCAATTGCATAGCAAGGGTCAATCTCCACTTTCCAGCCGCCCCTCGAAGCTTAACCTTGTTGTTTGGATTGTATCCCCTCGACGACGTTGTGCGACGACGTCTAGTTGCAGCAGAAGGACAGGACGAAGACTACGGACTATCAGATCCAAGACTCGGTCGACGGTTGTTCCCCCAACCTCGTGCTTTGTCCGGACGTCAATCGCTAGAGACGTTTGTTCTTGAATCATCCGAGTACCTTGTCTTAGGTGCTGTAACCAAGTGGGGAAAGGCGCCGAAACTTCTCATTCGCAGCTGAAGCATCCAGCCAGCCATCGACGACTTGCTTCTTTCATCATGGCGACTTCCTCTTTTACTTCTTCACCATCGCCCTTTCCAGAGACACCTGTTGCTCTAGCTAGACCTTCGACTGCCGCCGTCCGCTCCACCAACTACGACAACTACAACCAAGCATTCTCAGAGGATACTTCTTATAGCAACACGACTTATTCGCCCGCTACCAGCAGTCCTCTGTCCAACTCTCTATCCTACTCATCGCGCACCGTCTCGGCCGCCTTTGGCAAGCAAGTCCTGTCTGCCATTACCGAGAACGTCAAGTCTCCCGTCGGCTCTCTGTCCCGCAAGGCTTCCCTCCACGCTCGTGCAAGGTCCCTGGTCAGCTTTGTACCTGCTCTCAACCCCATTGACACCGAGGAGCAACACGCTTCATCAAGGTCGCCGCCTCGCAAGGGTCCATCCTTTACCGACATCTTTACACCTCGTCGTTCCTCGCTAGCTCCCTCGGAGCCCGAAGAAGAGTCCGAGTACATCATGTCTTACAAGTCATCCTTCACCGGCGGTTCTGGTCGTATTCCCGAGCCTCAAGCTCCTGCACCCAAGCCTACCGGCCTTCGGAGCTTCTCCTGGTTCGGCTCTACAAAGACTGCTCCTCTTCCGACCCAAGCCGAGAGCACCGCAGGCATGGATATCCTGACCCCGGCAACCTCATTACTCTTCCCCGTCGGCCTACCTTCAGACAAGACCCCAGCCACCTTCGACGAACTCCTTCACAACGCTGAATTCCTCATCAACCGCCTTCAAACCGCCTACAAGGAACAATCATCAGCTCTTCAAGCCGCTCGCGCTGAGCGCGATGCTCAAACAGAAGAGACCGAAGAAGCCTCCACACGCGCCCAACACTTGAAGCTTCAACTCGAGAATCTTGCCGCTGTATCTGCCGAACAAGCAGCCACGAACCGCGCATTGGCAGAGGAATTGGCAGCAGAAAAGCAACGCCGCCACGAAGACCGCGAACACTACGAACGCATCGCCCGCCAAAACGACCTCACACCCCGCCGCAACCGCCACAGCGACGGCAGCTCTCTACACAGCGACAGCGGCTTTGAGAGTGAAGCAGACACTGCAGAATCTTGCTCGCGCCCTCTGACGCCCACCTCGCCGAATCCTAACAATTACACATTAAGCGACAATCGATGGAGTCATGCCATGGAGCCCATCAAAGAGGTTGTACGTCCTGTTTCTAGAGATTCGACCACGGCTAGGATCCCTGGTCGCACTTGCGAAATTGACGCCGGGGTGTATATGTTTATGAGGGATGAGAAGGCACGTCTGGAGCGTAGGGTACAGGAACTTGAGGGCGTGCTTGATGGATGTTTGGATTTGATTGCGTAGATGTATGTGCATCGACATATGGCAAGAGTCTCAGGAAACTCAATACTGGTATATCGTGACCTGGCCTTGTCATCCGAGGAGCGAGACCTCGATTGTTTATTTTCACTCATTGGATTGGCCTGGACCAAGCCGTCTTTTTTCTGTATATAGATTTTACATGCCTCTTTTATCATGGCCTCAATATCTCTAAGGATTACACATTCAAACGTATTTCAATACACGCTCTTCTTCACCAATCCTTCCTGTATCATTCCTCCGTCCTACGAGTCATGGCCGATGGGCATTCAAATGACTGAACCATCATTCTTGACGAATCGAAGTTCGTATATACTCGCGAGTACATTTCACAACTCCACGTCAACATCTAAATACTCGGGGATTCGTCATGGCTTTTAGTCGGATCTTTGCCCCAATACGTCTCTTGAGAATGGAACAAATGATTTGGAAGAAATAGGTTTATGTATATCAATTTTTGGTATTCCGATTCGGTGTTGTAGTTGGGGCGGCTCTCGATTGCAAAGAATCTCTCTGCCCGCTGGTTGCCTGAAACGATCCCACACCCTCCCCCCCCATGCAATACTTTCTTGCCGGGAGTTCAAGGAAGAAGAAAAACAAAAGTTAAACAAGGACGAGATAATGTGGAATAGAGTTGCACCGGAAAAACGCCCTTGACCTCTCTTGAAACAACAAGATAGAAATGAGGCCTTCGCTCTGTGGGATGTAAGAAGTGTTGTCTCTGCAACAAAACAAAAACATCCTGATGAACCCAGATCCCTGTGCGCAAACCAAAAAAGAAAGATGGGAAACAGAAAATAGGGGTTGTCTAAAAGGTACAAGCGGAAAGACGGTGTCCAGACTCGGAGCAGACAGGCCATTGCTTTCGTTTCTGCATTTGGTACGTGGAGGTTGTGAAATTCCCTCCTGTTTATGTGACCATGGAGACAGTCTAGATCTCGACAGTCTTCATCTCTTCAGTGTCAACTGCACCGCCCTTTGTCGCTTCGTCCGAAGATGTGATGGCCGAATCAGCCTTTTCCTTTTGGTCCTTGCGGTCTTGATCGGCGAAAGTCTCGACGGTGGGAGGGAGCGGCGAATCCATACTGAGCAGGTTGTCGTTGCTCTTGGAGGTTTCGAGTACGGCGTCAAGGTTGTCAGTGTTGAGAGGCGTGGGGGCCGATTCTTCAGCAACACGAGCAAGAGGGCTGCTCACGTGGCCTCGCGGGCTCTGGTTTGCAGGAGCCTTGCCGTTGCTAGAGAAGCGCTGAGGGCTTCGGCCACGGTCGCTACCAGTGGGAGAGGCATAAGGAGAGAATCCGTTAAGACTGCTGAACTCATTCTTGACATTGCTGTTGATGCGGAGAGGCTGCTGAGGGCGGGCGCCCTTAGGAATGCGGCGGCCGTACTTTTGGTCGGTGCGCCAGCGCAGGATGTCCATGTACGAAGGATCGACATTTTGGTTCTTGAATTCGCGGAGGGTGAGCTCGCCAGAATCCTCATCAACGATGGCCTTAGGGGTGCTGAAATCGTCGGCGACGCTGGCCAAGAAAGCAGACCACGAACGAGCGACGACGTATTTGCAGTCATAATCGCGACCGATCAGAATAACCTGACCCCATTTTCCAGCAGGGCCAGGAGCCAGATCGATACAGATGTTGTTACCGCCCCAATCTCTTGCAACAGGAATCCATCCGGGGTGGACGTAGGCTTTTTGTACGGCGTTTGGCGGGTGCGAGTCCTGTTTTGACATGAGCTCAGAACGCCAGCCAGCGCCCGAAGCGGATTGCGAAGACGATGTGGCCGAGGGCTGAGCAGAGGAGCCAGCAAAGGCCTTGTTGGGGACTTGCGGGGTTGCGAAGGGAGCAGACGAAGCGCGGAGGTAGTCGTCACCAACACGAGCCCACTGTTTCCACTCTTGAACAATCTCCTCGCAGTCAAGAAGCATGCAGCCAAAGAGAATACCGGTGGGTCTGCCGCCGCGTTCTTGGCCGTCGTGGATCATCAGCGATTCGCGCATCTCCATGGGTAGTGTGCAGTCAAGCTCGTGTTCGAGTTCGTTAACATCATTTTGAGTGCAACCTTCACACAGGTTCTCGAACAGCTCTTCGTGGTTGTTCTCGGCCCATTGGTCGATGCGTCTCCACGAGTGGCCGACAGGCGGTGGGGGAGGGAGGCCTTCTGAGAAACTCTGCATTTGGATTTCGCCTTGACCAACGCCCTCGAGGTTCCCTGAGCTGGATTGGCGCTGCATTGTAGAGCGGAGGCCGGGTGAGTAAGGGCCATTTGGCGACATGCGACCACTGGCGGGCATGAAGTCATTGTCTTGAGCGTAGGGGTTGTTGAGGTCGGTGCGAGACTCTGCGGCAGTAGCGACCGAAGTCAGGGGAGCGTGCCGACTTTGAGCGAGAGGAGTGTGAGCGCCGGTGCGGTAGGGCATGTCGGGCGAGGCGTGTCGGTCATTGGACGTCATGGTGTGCCAAAAGGAGCGCCAGACTCCAGTGATGCTGCACAGAGAGAATTAGCCTCGTCACGGAGAATGGTTGGAAGGAGCCATGTGGTTTGCAAGGCTTCGGCAGCGAGCAGTCGGCATGCGCAGTTGGTGCTTACCCGTTCGCCATGATGGACCGAGACAGAGGGGGTTAATAGGCGTGTCGTGGTTGTTGTGCGCTCTGGCTGGTGGACGCCAGCAAATCTCGACAAGGCGGGCTTTGTGTTTGGCAGAAGCAGTCGGTCGGGTGGAGACTGGACTGCAGAGAGTAGTGGGCGGGTTGTGTATGAGATGTGGGCTGTGAGTGCGGAGGATGAAGTGGAATGTCGGAGGAGTGGTTGTGGTTGCGGTTGTGGATGTGTTAGTGCATCAAGCATGGGATGGATGCGGGAGCGAGATTGCGGTCAACACTCTTGCAAAAGGGGAACCGCGTGTCAACACAGACTCCAACCCGTCAGGGAAGCCGTCTTCTGGAAGCCTTCTCCCTGGAATAACGGCTATAACTGTTTGCGACGACTCTTGTTGTTGCCTCTTGCCCTTGTTGGTTCAGGAAGCTGCTGTTGGCATGCAATTGTCGCTCCGCGCCTGCTCAAAACAACTCGCTCTTGCCGATTCTATGCTGCAGCAGGGTCCGGCTCCTGAATGTTTGCGCCTTCTTGCTACGGACAAAACAACAACCCGCCTGCCTGACTTTGACCTGCCAATCCTGCCCGCTGCTCATTACCATTCCGTACCACCTTTGTTGCCTCTGCATCATCTCAGATTCTGCTTATATGACGCGCTATAGCTCTGTGTATCCTCTCCGGCCACTGACGCTCCAAGACTTTTCACCATTTCGCAGCACGTCCGTCTGAAATCAAAGCGGAGACCCGTTGCCTTTCGCCGCAAAACTCAAACGTCCCTGCTGCAGGAGCCAAGCGCTTTGCTAGTCCCACTCTGTTTCCGGTGGCGATAACATCCTAAGAAAAGAATCACTCCATCATTCCCGCCCTTAAGCTGGTTTTGTTGATCCACAGACTCACCATGTACAAATCGCCTTCAAGAAGAACAGCCTTGATCAACAGACGCCTTCACAGCCCCCATGCGACGTCTGTTGCTAGAATTCTCCTGTCGATATCCGGCCTGATCATCAACTTGAAACAAGTTCTTGTCAGCCATGACGCTCATTGTGCATGCATTGGCGCACGACAAAATTCCCGATTCGCTCTCACAACTGGTCCAGTCCGTGTCATGTGGCCCTCCGTCGTCGCAATCCTGCAATTGATTTCAGGAACCTGATGACCTCTTCCCTTCCCAAGGCGTACATCAAGTTGCTGCTCTTATTGATCACCTTGTCTATCATGTTCGATTCCACGTCATCAGTCCTTCTGTCCTTGTCGCACAGGCTGGATGCACACGTCTGACCATGTCTCAATCTTCTCATGTGTCTGTCTCTCTGCCTGACAGTCGTTCATCGCGTCCAACACGGCGAATAGACCTGGTCTCGCCTCCCGTCATGCTCGTCTCTGTCACGACGACGTTTCTATTCAAGTCATGCTTGTTCCGTTAGAACAACGCGCTTGTCTCCTTCGCTTCGCCTCTGTCTCTTCAAATAGAGACACGCGCAAGACAGCTAGGAGCATACAATACCATTGATTTCATCCTTACTTCGCTAAGGGATAGGTGCATAAAGGTAGGTGAAGCATCCGAGCGAGCGACTGCTCTCATTCAATTTGCCTATTTCCTTTCCTTTCCATTCTCCATGAACAATCTTCCTCTTCCAAACATCACTGGCGCTGGTATCAGACACAGACATCGTCCTAGCTGTAGATTAGACGGAGGGCCGGTTCCTTCATGTCTATGTCCTCGATGTACGGCGAAAAATCTTGTTCGTGACAGCAAGACTTTTGTCGAAACCCAGGCTAAGCCGTGGTTTCGACGCTCATTCCTTTCCGTAATCTACTGGCGCATCCTAGAATTCATCGCGGTCGTCTCCACATTCTTGTACAGAGGTAAGACTCTGGTCAGCAGTCAGGTAGAGAATTTGCAAGCTGATTCTGTTACTTTAGTCCTGCAGACCATTACACCAACGAGCCTGGATACATCAAAATCCGAAAAGCTTCCTGCATCTTCGAGTGATACCACCTTCAAACCATCCATCCAGTACCTTGTGCAGGGCGTCGTCAAAAACCACTCCTTCACTCACTTCTTATTTCACAAAATCTGGCTATGTGACTGCGTAGATCTGGACGAGATAGCCAAGCTCAAACTCATCACCTTCCTCTTGAGTCACTATGAGAAGGACTACGGAGACTTTGACATGTTTGGGCCCATGGAGTACGCATTCGTGGCCATGAAGATTCTGCCATCTGGCGGAGAAGCTTCTTCTTGTGTAGTCATGCAACACATTCACACCAGGCGACTCCGGAAACTCTACGTCTTCAAGACTATCACGAGAGACAAGTCTTTGATTTCTCACCCTGAGCATGGCATTATCTCCGATGAAGCGTATATTCTGCTCGGCAAGCTCAAAACGAATCTATATCCTCATCCTAATATTATACAGCTGTTCAATTGCGTTACATCGAATGCAGTAGCAGGGATTCAGATCCATATCCTCCAGATGGAGTATTGCGATGGCGGCGATCTCTGGGAACTCAACAATCGATGCATCAAACATGGTAGCAGAATGCCGAGATCGTTTGTCGCGCATATCTTCAACTCACTATCCGCCGCTCTTGCATACCTCCATCACGGTCTCATCCTCAGCTCTGCTGGATCACTCAAGCATACACATCTTCCCGACGCGACAAATCGCTGGCGAACAATTCTTCACAATGATATCAAACCAGAAAATATCTTTCTTCGCTGGCCGATGAACACACCATCTTCTGCATCCTTATATCCAGATATCGTGTTAGCTGATTTTGGCGCTGCAGGAGTAGAGTCTCATATCAAAGGCCCTAGAGGCACTTATAGATACTCCGCCCCGGAAGTCAGAGAAGCCTTTGACGCTTCTTCCTCACTACTGCATCGCTTCCGAATTGCAGCTGCGAATCAAATGAGCAAAAACGTCGTCTTGACGACCAAATCCGATATCTGGGGTGTCGGCGCCGTGATGAGATCTCTGTTGTTTGAGTATCAGAGGGAAAGAGGTGGTAAGGAGTGGGAAGCCAAAGAAAGGGCGCTACAATGGAGAGAGTTGGAAATGGTGTATGGAGAAACAATGGTCATGTGGGTGAGGAGATGTCTGGGATATACGGCATCGGCAAGACCGAGTGCGAGGACGCTCTTGGGGTTGGCGGTGGAAGAGGTCAGGGAAGAGGCAGTAATTGACGAAAGGGTACAGAGGGTGCCCGAGTGGATCTGGAGTAGGGAACAGAAGATTTGAGTAGCTGCTGGACAGCTGCTCGATCAAGATATACCCTACGCCAAGAAAGCAAGGAAGGCTACACAATTTGTATCGTCGAACAAACAACATACTGCATGAAAACACTACAATGCAAAATTGTCACCTCCTCCACCACAGTGATCACTTAAAAAGCGAAAGGATTCAGCGAGTAGACGATTTGAACCGTCAACAAAAGAGATCGTGAACTTCTCAACAACACACACACCGCAGAGCCGTGTGTGTGCCGCTAAGAAGTTCACGACCTATCGATTTGTGTGATTGGAAAGTGTTTATGTATAGTATCTCCTCTCTCATAGATTGTCCAACCACACACATCTAGGTACCCACGTGTGACAGATTTTGTACAGGATAAAGGTGGAACACATCAGCTAAAGCAAGTGGTCACCTATATAGCGTAATGAATATGGCGAACGGACGAGTCGAACCGTCAGTCACTCATCACGGCCAAAAAAACAAAAGAGCGTGGACTTCTGCACGACATACCCACCGCAGAGCTGTGCATGTACCGCAAAGAAACTCACGCTCTACTAAGTGGGAGATTAGAAAGTGTGCAGATATGGTATTCGGACTCTTACAAAACGTCTAGCTAAGTCTATGCACCCCTATGTAACATTAGAACGAAAATCTTGATAACCCAGGTAGGTATTTCACAGGTCTTTGGTAGGTGCAAAGAGGATTATCTAAGCTATGATCACACAAAAGGCGAAAGGCATAGCGAGCGGACGACTTGAACCGATAGTCATACGGATAGCAAACAAAAGGGAGTGTTAATGATACTCAACGGCACATACACCGCAGAACCGTATATATGCCGTTGGCCATCATCGACCCCACTGAATTGTCGATTGAAAAGTATACACATATAGCGCTTTAGATTCTTACGAGCTTTGTGTTCCTACTTACCTTAGTACGGAGGTGTGTGCACCTTCCTATATTTGTCACGGCTGCGGTTGCTCCAGGAGTGTTTGCTGCAATCACGCTCTGTGTCATCTTATCGCTTGTCCATCTCTGACTGCCGATATTCCCACGATGTGGGTTACAGGCGCAAGAGGCGAGCTGTGGTTGCTGTCGTTTGCACCTGCCAGAACGCAATGCCTACCTTCTGGTTCTCAGAAACACAGATTGCCTACAAATGTACTCACCTAGACACTGACAGGCATCTTGTCTGCTGATTGCTCTGCCCATGGACAAGAAAGTGAGACCTCAGCGAAGATCTGAGCATAAAGGTAGGTCTTCCACTCACATGTGTCTTGAACTTGCAAACACTTCCCTCAGACCCTGAACAGCACAAAGTCCTTTTGTACACATCGCAACCGACAAAACCGAAAACATGAATCTGTTCATCCTCATCACCCTCTCTCTCTTCCTCAACCTCACCATCTCATCACCTCTCCTCCCCCGTCAAGCAACCAACGGACCCCACCCCCCAACAATCCTCTGGTCCTGCCTCGGCAACAGCAATCAAGCTCTCAACATCCCCTCCGTATGCGCAAACATGTGCTACGGTGCCTACTGTCGCGGCTACGGCAGCACACTGACCTGAAACATCACTTCTGAACTCCCTCCTGTTTGGATTGAGCTAGCTAGAAAGCACAGTGCAGGGTGCTATGTAGGTGTTGATGGTGCTGTGCTGCCGAATCTAGACGATAGATGTCAGAGGCAGGGAACGGCGTGTAGTATGTACCCGTACATGACTACAAGCAACGGTGATGTGGATGTCAAGAGGGGAGGGCCGGTGAGTAGGTGTGTGAATACTGGAGAGAATTATCGTAAGTGGTCTCTTTGCTCTTTTCCTTTGCATTCACCCCCCCCAGAAGATGCAGAACCTCTGACGATAGGGAGCGATGTAGGTCAAGCTGCTATACTCTACCTCCTCTACACTTCCACGGGCCCCTGGTCAAATGGTCAGGGTCTGAACTATTCTGACCAACCATCCACGTTCCAACAAATCTTTGCCAATGCAGGAGAAGTACCCTACTGTTCTGGATTACCCTCTGACTGCATTACCGATGGCGCAGAGTTTGATCGTGATGGAACGATATTCACTTATGATCCTCCTGTTGCACGTCAAGAACAGAGGAAGTATAGGTTAAGCGGAGGCACAAATTTCACGGTTGTGCAAGAAATGGAAGTTGGAAAGCAGGTTTTGGTGCCGAGAGTTAGGAATGAGAAGGCGTTTGTGGAGCTGAGTGAGAGACAGGGGATCGAGAGGGAGAGGATGATGGAGCGGTTAGGTGAGCTTTTGTACTTTGATGTTGAGAAGGTTGCGGAGGAGATGATCGAGGAGTCTGTATAGCTAGGGAGAGGTCGGCAGGACGAGCGTTTGTGGATCCGAGGACAGCACTTACATGAAACATCAAGACAGGCCCCTCTAAACAGAAACGCTAGAACCAAATAGTCCATTGGCCTTCTGGCTTGCCTCACGCTGGTCCATGTTGGAGATGTACGCGGCGACGTTCTCGCGGGTAGGAAAATCGAGCCATGGAACCATCTGTCTCGTCATGAACATCAAACCGTAAAAGTGTATGTCTGCAGCAGAAAATCTGTCGCCACAGAGCCAGGTTTTGCCCTCGAGCTCGTCATCCCAGAGATTAAGGAACTTGTCGATCGTGCTCTTGTGATTAATCTGCGCGGCCGGCGTGGGAATTCGATTGCCTATGTAATAGTCCATTATCGCTAGGTCGTTGCGGTACCACTCGATGGCAGGCTGGGAGATATCTAGATTCATACGACGTAGCCACATGCGCATTTCTGCGCGCTCCAGTGGTGTTGAGCTAGACAGAGATGTACCGCCAACAGCAACTTCATCGAGGTATTCGCAGATGGCTGTGATCTCGGTGAGGACAAAGGCATTGCTGATCCTAAGGGCCGGCACTTCGCCGCGTGGGTTGACGTGATTGCGGCAGGCAGGCTTGCGGTTCTCCAGTGCCATGACGTCGACTGTTTGGATATCGAGTGTGAGTCCCTTTCGCTCGAGAATGAGAAGACGGATCACATAAGAATTTGGAGCTTAAGCGTCGTAAAGAAGCATTGTGTATTCTGTCTGTAAGGTATTTTCAGGGTCGTAGGACCAGATATCTCGGTGAGATACCCTCCATATATGTCCCGTTCTCTGTGTTGGCTTACTCGGTAGCAATATGAAGAACATAGGCTCATTAAATCCAGCAAGGTAGTAAACTGGGCCGGATATAACACATACTCGCTTCGCCGGACTGAAGCTGGAGAGAAGAGGCTGGTGGTGATTATAGGTATTCCTTATACTACTTGTGAAGAGTTGAACTTCTTGGCTTCGGTTTCGTTAGAGAGAGAAGATGCAGTATCCGTTTGCTGGAAGCATGAAAGGTGGAACGACGTCTGACTAGAGGCAAAGATTGCTACCCGTTCAAGACACTTGTTGCGCACAGCCGTTGGGGATGATCGTTGCCCACGAGTGTTGAGAATTGGTGTTGGGCACAGTGTGTGCGCACCTCTCAGACTCAAATCGAGCTTTATGTTTCCACCGTCCTTTCCAAACATGCTTCAAGTATCATCAAACAGATAACACAAACCAAACATATCCAGACAGCGTGGTGTCATTAGTCAGTGTCAGCAATCTTGGAGTTCCCCAACACAGGCAAGTTCTGGTCGCACTCCCGTGCCTTGTATCAACAGCACGCGACACCTCTGTTGGACCGTCGAACCTGGCTCAACGTGCGTCGCTGCTGGCTGGCATTCCAAAAGGAATTATGCAAGGAACAGCTCAAGCTGTGTGTGCTTATGCGATGGCAAACATTTGCTTCGATAACTTTCGGCAGGCTACACCTTCAAGACACTCCTTCACCAAACTGCACCCCAACTTCGATCTGGGTATACAAGCCAATTCCAGACATGCCCTGTGCGTCTTCGAATCTTTTCAAATTGAGTAACACACCTTCATGAGGCATGCTTCGCTTTGCAAGAAGCGTGTGTCGCCTTCGGTGGTGTTTTCCCTATTGAGCACCAAATCCGGCAAGTCTGGGAGCCACGCCTTCTCAGACACCCACCTTAGCTCAATAGAGATGAGAAACACCTCTCGCAACTCAATAAGCAGCTTCCCAATACAACACTGCTATTCGTGACTTTTGACTCTGCTGTGACAACAGCGAGCAGACCTATTCGTCCTGTCTCAGGTTATTGATGCCTATCGGGCTTATTGAGTAGGAGTTATACTCGGTCAAGTACTCTTTCCAATGGGCTCTTCCTACCAACATTTCCTTTCATCCTCTTCAAAGAACCACGATCATCTGCTTCCATTACCCACAAGTACCTCTCGTTACGCAAAACCTTCTTTCAACACTGCTCGGCATTTGTTCATACGAGTCGGCAGCAATGGCCACTCAAGATGAGAATTACTTGATCATCGAAGACCACATCATACCCCAAGGGGTGATCCTCGCCGTGTTGGCACCATTCGTCTTTATCCTCAACTTTCCGCCACTGATATGGCATCTCCGCAATCGCAACACGGCAGCTGTCAGCATGGTCTTCTGGGTCATGCTGATGAACTTCCTTAGCGTTCTCAATGTAATTATCTGGCCATATATCGACATGCGCGACATGTATGATGGCCAAGGTCTCTGCGATGTCGAAATCAAGCTGTTGGGTGCTCGTACTGCTGGACTCAACGCTGCTGTGCTGTGTCTGTTACGAGCTCTGGCTGCAGTGTTGAATGTCGACAAGAACTTACTGGGTCCTTCCAAAGCACAGAAGAGATGGAACACAGCTGTCGAGATGGTTTGGTGCGTTGGGCTTCCGCTTCTGACCATGATTCTTCAGTATATTGTGCAGCTGAATCGATTTGCTCTTCTCGGAGTCTCGGGCTGTCAGCCTATGAGCTTGATGAGCTGGACAGGTTTCGTCCTGATCTTCTTACCCCCAATGATCGCGAATGCTATCGCTCTATACTATGCGAGTAAGTTCATACACCCATTCTCTGCACCGAATTGCGTCTAATTATACTTTTTTCTCTGACAGTCCTCGTCATCTACCGCCTCAACAAATACCGTTCATCTTTCAACAGCATCCTTGCCAGCAGCAACACAACACGGAGTCGCTTCTTCTGCCTCTTCGCTACCGCCTCTACACTCATCCTCGGTATCACACCTGTCCAAATCTACATTATCGTCACTCAATACCCACGTCAAAGCTACCCATTCAATTTTCGCAAACTTCACGACCCAGCGACATGGAACACATCCGTGGTCTTGCCTTCCACTGTTCTCTACGATCGATGGATCAATCTAGCATGTGGCTTCTTGATCTTCTTTTTCTTCGGCATGGGTAGAGACGCCAAGGGCATGTACAAGGAGTGGTTGGTCAAGATGGGACTGGGAAGATTGTTTCCGGTCTTATCGCTGGACAGTCATGGATCCTCTCAACGAGGAGGACTTTCCACGGATAACAGCAAAAGATTGCTGTGGAGAAAATCTTCTTGGATCGCAACGACGGAAAGGTAAGATATTTTGCATGCTGAACGTCAATCTTCGACAATAGAATGACTGACATCGAATTGTAGCTCGCGAGTTACATGTTCGAGAGCTTCGACTTCGCCTGGCATCATCAAGCATTCCGACAATTTGAACACTCCTGCATCACCCGCCCGCCCTCTGACCGCGTTCTTCCGTCGCTTCGATCCGAGACGCAGGCTCGAGCAGCCAGGTACCAAATACGAGTTACCAGTCTTCTCACATCGACGACAGACTAGCGATGGAGACGATCGAGGTGTATTGGTCAGCAAAGAGATCAAGAGAGAGAGCTTCGTTGCTTAATATGAAGTTCGGAGGATAAATGCATGGGTGATTGGCGTTTCGTATCAAAAGTGGGAAGGTACATCTAGTACAGTAATGGCATGATAGTCTCTCTGCGCATGAGATGAAGCTCTGGTCTCCAATTCGAAGACACGATGGTCGTTTGCATCGAACGAACGAAAAAGTTCGAGAAGGCAATTGAACGAATTGTGCTGTCCTGTTTTGTTTTTGAAAAGCGATCTAAACTTGCTCTCTTCCTTCCTTCGACTCTGTCAGAACTTCCTTGCACTGCGAAAAGACTTGAGTTCTCCTCTTCCTGTCCGTCATCTCTTTACAACTGCTCCACCAGTATCCGCATCCCAATCAACACAGAATCATCGCAAGCAGAGACGCGTGCGCAAAAGAACTCTCTAGGTAAGTTGCATTCAGCACAACTTCTCACTCGCGAATGGTCGATCAACCGTCCCTTTCCTTGTCCACGTCCTTCAAAGACCACTTGTACGCTTCCCCGATCGTACCTGCACATTTTGTACGAGCTCGTTCACTTTCGACGACTTGCACATTCAGTACGAGAATCCAAACACTCTTGCACATCCCATACGGAATCTCTCTCACCCCTACAAATCCCATACGAATTCTTGATCACTCTTGCACATTGCACACGACTGACGCCTCTCTAAGCACACTCAGCGCCCCGTCAGCCCAATATCTACATCCCCAATACCAAACAACGCAACGAACCGCCACAATGGTCAAGTGGGAGCCCACCTTGAACGCCCATATCCTAGCTGCTGCCCTCAGTGTTGCCGAAGTCACTGCCACCAACGAGATGGCTGAGGCTGCTCTCACTGCTTGGAGTGAGTAATCACATTTGCGTTTGATTTTGTTACATCTCATTTCATCCACACTCATTCTATATCATCTCAATCCATTCCATTCCATTCACTTTCATCCTATCTCTTTGGCACACGTACCTCCCTCATCTTCCGTTGTGGATTTTTATCGTCATCCCATTCCTGCACCTCACAAGAAGAAACCACTAATCTCACCCGCCCAACAATAGCCCCCAACCTGGGCGAAAAGCCCACTGTGCGTGCCATCACGGACCAGATCAGAAAGCTGGTCGCCGCCGCTCGTGTCTCCTCTTCTCGCAAAAAGACAGTCACCCGTGCTGCTACTGCCCAGAAGGGCAAGGGCAAGAAGAGAGCCCTCGACGAAGGCGCTGCTCGAGGAGATGACGTTGCTGAGCCCGGTGGTGTCGACGACGATGCTGGACCCGGTGGTGTCGGCAAGGGTGAGGAGCCCGAGCCCGAGCCCGCTCCCAAGAAGCAGAAGCGTGTGAAGGCCGTCAGCGGTAAGAAGATGGGCGACAAGAAGATTTGATCTTGGTCGCAATGCACGAGGATGTTGTCGCTTGTGGCTGCCGGGATGAGAGCGGTATAATGTCAAGAAGGAATGCGCACAGCAGAGAATGACGAAAGCAGAAAATGAAATACCAATGCCATGAACTCCAGAAAACCATATTCCATGACCCATAAGTTTGCTTGCCCAATTCGTGATAATGCATGTCCTCCACATTTCGCTATGCTTGTTCCTTTCTCAATCAATAGAAAGACTGTTGATATTTGCCCAATCGTCGCCCAGACAATCCGCATTCTCCAAAATCCTGCCTCCCTCTTCCTTTGTGCGTCCATCCAGCACGGTATTGAGAGCGCACTTTGCAACATGTGCATCAGAAATACTCTGACTGACTCCCATAGTCGTCAGATTATACACCGTTGAGCCTCCAGGCAACACCTTTCCCAATCTCAGAGCATAGCACTCCAGACTTCCAGGATTGCGTGAATCAGCCAACTCAAAGAGCCCTTTTTCAGCAGCTCCTTTCATCTTTCTGCTATCGGCACTCCACCAGAGGGAAGCGAAAGGGTTTTGCTCGGCGCCAGCGCAGGACATGTAGATGAAACGGAAGGCGATGCCGCGTTTGTTTTTCGTCTGGAAGATCTCGGCGGGGGAGGGGCAGAGGGTGGTTGCAAAGGTTTCGGCGGCCGTGTGGGCGAGGGAGATGTTGATGCGTTGGGCTTCTTCTAGAGAGGCGAATTTGTTGGCCCAGCCGCCGATGCACCTGGTGGGTAGGCAATTAGCTCTTTGCTCGTCATGCCTTCTTATCTTGTCCAATGGTGGTGGTATAGGGCTATGAATTGGAGGACAAGGAAGCTTACCAGATGCAGCCTCTGACGCCTTCATGTTCGAACAGCCTCAGCAAGTGATCGGGCCATTGCTCAAAGTCGTCGTGGATGATCTGGGTGACCTTGTTGTGGTCGGCAATCTTGGGGTCGAGAGGTTTGCGGGTGACGGCGTAGATGTGTGTGATGAACTGATGCTTGATGGCCGAGCGCACCACCTCGGAGCCGACCACGCCTGTGCAGCCTGTGACGATAATCTTCATATTCACTGTCTTGTTGTATGTACAAATGTGATTGACTGTCGAATGTCCAGATGGTGGAAACGTCCAGGAGACGCGTCGTCGTCACCGATGCGGGGTCTGGAGCGTCGACTCGGAGGAAGCTGCCATTCGTTTCCTTCAATGCCCACACTCTGTTGACAACGACTATCAGAACATCGAGCATTCAGTCACTCCACATCTCTCGTCATCAAGTACTCTGGGTAGTCATCTAAGGTTCAAGATGATTGATCCGGTATGAATGAGAATATATGCTCGGCTTCGTTATTCTCAATCGAGACCCTGGTTCAGGCATCCAGCGCGACTCAGGCGCCAGCATCATGTCCCTGCCGCCAAAACTCGTTCTGGCTTCAGAACTTCTCCTTACCTGTGGACTCTGAGCTGTAGCCAAGACGCTTTATTCTTCCTCGTAGGGCCATTACCAACGATCGTCGTGGATCGCTGACGGTCGCCAGACTTGTCTTCTCTTCCTGCGTCAAAGTTTCCTCCACACTCAGGCTCACGCAAACTTTGCAATGGCACTGGCAAAACCTGTTCGGACGTCCCGGCATGAACTGGACTATGGTATCCTCAGTCCGTCTTTCATTGACGCTCTGCAACATTGGAAGCTTCAGAACATATCTTTCCTGGACCTGCCAGGAGAACTTCGAAATCACATATACAATCTTCTCATTTCCGACACGAGTGAACATTACACAGAAGTGGTGGATCTGGACCCTAGGAGTTCTGCGGTACTGCCGGTCGACTATCTCGTGGAACAAGCCATATAAGAAGTTATGCCCAATTGGTCCTGGCCAAGACCTCACTGCAGGACGGGGCTGAAATGTATGATTGATGCTCTTGCGTCTGTGGAAATATGCGCAAAGAGTTTGGAAGCGGTTTGTAAGTATAACGAATCGATGGCCAATGCAATGCCAACCAAAGTATGAGAGAGGCTCCAAAGAAAGCCGTGCATTCTGCGATGGAGAATGCTGATGGACTAGTATCTTGGACTTACCATTTCTGGAAATAAAGTAGCTACAGAAGTGCTTGGATATTTGAAGTAACGTCTGATGGAGTAGACGATAGATCCGAAATCAGACGTCACTAACAAATGCCATTACAATGTCAAGAGCATCGAAAGCACAGAGTCGGCCGATGTACCACATTACAGAAGGTGGCGTGAGTCGCAAGACCGTGTCTGGCGGCGCTCAACCGTCTGTTCGGTCTGACTGGCAGGAGCATAAGCACCCTGGAGGATGCACATTCCTTTCGCAAGCTGCTGAGCCAGAAACTCATATGAGCCTTGTAATACGTCGATACGTGTTCTGTGTCCACGTCGCTTGATGAGATTGTAGTATACTCAGACACCCGGAAAACAGTCTTCTTGCTCTGCGCGTGTTCATCAGATCTTGCGTGTCTACATACGACAGTGTGACCTCAGGAAAGATGGGTTCCGATTGGAATCTGTGGACGCAAGGCAGACATCTATGGCTCTCGAAGAAAGCAAGGGGGTATCTTTTGCGTCCAAAGCAAAGCAAGGGGCTTCTCACACGACAGATATATATATTCCATTCAAACCACCCTTCGAGATCACGATAGACTTTAAAAGTGTAGGTCATAGTGAACATAGTGATCCGAAATGTGTATCTGTGTGCCTTGCGGTATACCTCACGGGTGCCTCTAGAGATGATCCTTTCTGCTGTCTACAGAAGCAGTATGCTATATGCATTTCGATACAAAGCTCACTTGTGCCTGTCGCTACTAGAGCAAGAGTAAGTCAAGCATCAAATAAGGGTACCGTATGATTACTGTTCCAAACCTTTCCATGTCGTCGTGATACGACGGGAACAACTCACGAGGAGATACTCACTCACTCGATTTCGACGTAGATAATCCATCGTCGACGGCACCATCGAATATCCCAGGTCTTTCGTCAACGACGACTTAATGTGACGGAGCTACTCACGAAGGTAGCCCACATCGTCAACGTCGTCAGAAGGTCCGGAATATTCGAGGAGTGCCCGTCGACGTCTTCGGACCCCTATATAGTTTGCTTTATTTACCCTCTCTCTTCTTTCCTCCTACCACAACACACGCGACTACTCTCTCGCGACCCATTCCTAACATGCCTGCTACCACTATCAGCAACAAGATGTCACTACACAAACCACTCACGATCAGCTTTCTCGATCTACCAGTGGAGGTTAGATACATCATCTATCACCTGTTGTGCGGCAACCGCAAGAAGTTTCCCACCCATCTCGGCCTTCTCAGTCCTACATGGAAAAGCCCTCAGGTACCTGCCGCCCTGATGAACACCTGCAGCTCAATCGCAGCTGAACTCATGCCACTCTACTTCGGTTCTTGCCTCTTCGTGCTCGATACCACTGGCAACCATCCCCTGCGTCAAGCAGCATTCCAATGGCTGGAGAAAGTTGGCGAACGCAGCAGTGCCCACTTCCGTCGCCTGCGCGTCAAGCACAGCATCGTGCCCGGCTACGACTATGAGATCGAGATCACCGTCGCCGACAACAACGAGATCACTATCAAGGAACTGAACGGAGGAATTGAGGCCCAGGGCGTGTACCTTGCCCATCGACGCCACCTTGACCACTGCGTCCAGCTTGGTGTCACGATGGTAGAGGATCTCAAGACAACACTCACGGAGCGCGTCAACTCCAGGAGTTATGGTGGTTTGGGCGCGGCAGAGTTCGAACTTATCTTGGAACGTATCGACTTCCATCTGTCATGGCTCAAGAAAGCCCACGAGAGAAAGCACCACAGCAACAGACGCCAGAGCTACTTCTCGTAAGGAGTTCACAGCGTACAAAGGTCAGTCACCCCTTCTCCTTGCTTTCGTGCGAAGACGTTCCAACTAATTTCTGCTCCTGCAGACTCATCATCCTCTACCTTGCTGCTGTCCATCAATCACTCGGTCGTTCAAGTCTCCCTCTACAAGCGGTGGTTCCGCAGCCAACCAAAAGTTCATCATACAGTCTTTCGTTTTGTCAAGCACTTGATCGTTTGGTGTTTTTTCAACAGCGGTGGCTCCGCAGACAGCCATAAACACAACCATCAGCACTGCAAAAAAACAACATCAACCAGAAAAATCGTCAGCCAACGGGCTTGGATTCTTCTCATCAAAAAACAGCTACGACGCATACATTCCATACTTTTCTTTTCTGATTCATGGGTCGGCATCGGGGTTCACAGAGGTGGAAAGGGTGGTTTATTTCGAGGTGAATGTTCACAGCAGATCGCTCAAGCATCGTTGAAAGATCGTGCGACAACGGTATTCATGTTTCTTGCAAGGAGATGGGAACGTCATTGACACACACATTCGTTTTTTGCTTGTCTTTTTGATTCAGGGGTCAGGATTGTGGTTTTCAAGGAGTCGGCGAAACAATCATCACGAGACTGAGATCCACAAAAGTCAGGCACTGCCAGTATACAGAAAGCGAATCAAGATCATTCAGACAACATCGTCTCCCGAGAAAAGCCTTGGGTCATTGTGATTAACTCGGGACAAAATATGGTCTTGCGAGAGCTTCGTCTCTACAGCGCATCATTTACTCACCCCACTCCAAGCAGAACATACGAACATAACGCTGGATTCTCAAGACTGTTTGGTTTCTCAAGATGGCGTGTACACGAAGGAGCGGTTGCCGTGGTGTTAGTCGAGTGCAGTACTGGAAACTCCGCTCGGCAGTATAGTAGTTGTTTATGCGTTGCTTCGTCTCGTCTTCTCCTCTCATCCCAAACACCACTCTCGTGTACCATAACCGCGTCTTGAACTTTCCATCTTCTTCAAGCTCACATCTCCATCATTGATCTCCTGTCAACCACCATGAAGGACTTCCTCATCGAGCCCAGGCTCGAGGAACTCAATCGAAAGCTGGCTGCCAGTACCACTGGCGACAACAAACGCGCAAAGCCGACGATCAACTTTGTGTGCGAGAAGATACTCGTGACCGACAGCATCTCCGTCAAAGTCCGCTATCCTGCTACCTTCTTAGAGAACAAGGAGGCCAAGGACGAGTGCGCTCCTGATCGCCGCACTCGCACTCAGCGCTTCCTCCGCGTGGTGTCCAAGCCAAAGAGTGGCAGGTCCGGCACTTGCGAGTTCTACCCAGACGTTATCGATATTGAGCACCCTACCAATGTCGTCTCAAGCCCTGAGTCGACTCCTCCTACCACTTCTCCTGACGGCACACTCAATAACGACAGAAGTGACTTCTGCAAGTCGGTTCCAGATTCTGGTGGATGATGCAAGAGTCTTCTACGACATACCTCTTGGATTGTCTTCTTCAGGGTTTTGAGCACATCAGCACACCTGCTCTCATCGCCACCACACCAACACTTATGGACTTTAACCTTGTGAAACAAAACGGAACCACATTTCTCTGATCCACGCTTCTCTGGACACGACTTGCACTTCTCTTCTCGTCTTGAACCCGCGGAACAACTATATCGGGTCACAGTCACCGGACAGATACCACATCATCTCCACGTGGCTTCCAACTTTTTTCCACCGCCAACACAACCGTACGACATCTCAAATCGAAACGGCCCTGTGCAACACCAACAAGCGTTGTGTCTCTAATGCTTCGCAATGTTATACGCTGCCACCACGACACCCACGCACTCTACCTTAAACCCTATCTCAAACAACTCGAAGCAGTGGTCCTGCGCGGTGTTGGAGATTCCCTGCAATTCGACATCTATAACGAAGAATCCCTCGGCTACTTCCTTAGAAGCGGAATCACCCGCTTTGGCTCATACACAGATGACTACGAGACTGGCTACTTCGAAGACGGCGCTGGACACTTCGCTTCAGGAAAGATCAAGGTCCGGGTTATGGCAGACGGAGAGAGTTCGTGTCAACAGAGAGGCTTCCTGCGACAATGTCTCAATGGACAACATCTTTCGCCAGCGGTGATTCAACTTCAAGAGAGAAATCAAGGAAGCAGTCGAGGCAAACGCTATGGAACTCGTCAGTTGGGAGTTGATGGAGCGCATCAACAACGAGTTGGAGAGTGAGGTCGAGGACTTCCGCGCCCGTTCAGGAGGAGACGAGTCGGAGGAGGAAGAAGAAGAAGAAGAAGAAGAAGAAGAAGATGATGATGATGATGATGATGAGATGGACGAGGAAATGGTTGAGTCGGGCACCACCGATGACGAGAACGAGACTGAAGACGACTCATCATCCAACGTCGCTGCTGAGAGTTCTGAAAATGAAGAAGAAGCCTCGTGCGTCACCTCCGAGGTTGAGGAGGATGAGGAGAAGTAGAGAGATAGCAAAGGGATGAAGTTGGGCCCGGCTATAGTTCGGGTATAATGCTGTTGCTCAAGTCAATATAATTATTCGAGATTGTTTTGCTTCACTTTTGCCTGTGTTTCATGGGCTCTCACTGGACTTTGTATCAATCGGCTAAACACTGTGCATCTTTATAGTATACCAATTGCTGGTACTGCCGTGATGAGAGCACATGAAATCCCACACTCGCGAACAGACAAAATCGATACTTTTTCCTTCACACTTGCCTGTGTTTTATGGGCTCTCAATGGACATCTTGTGATCCAACTAAACACTGTGCATTTCTATAGTCACTTACGTGATATACCTTTGCACGTGGAAGAGGAAATAATCATCCTTCTTCAGAGCTCTCAGCGAACAAAGGTGTGTTTCCAGAGGAAGATCTTGCATTTCTATAGTAACTATGCATCACAGGTTGTCCGATGAGACGGACGTAGATCCAGGCCCTCACTGGACTGCATCACACTCGTAAACACGACTTTGCATTTCCATAGTGGAGACACGCCATGGAAGTCACGATGGGCAGACGGAACATATTTGAGTATATTCAATATTTTTGAGATTTGGTTTCTTGCATCTAACTATGCAGGAATAACCAGGGGAAAGATGAAAGCCTTGTGTAGAAGGACTATTTGAAAAGGATAGACAAAGAAGTGGTTTGTAGTAATCGCTTGAAAATGGTGACACAAAAAAAAACAAGACAAGATGCTTTCGTCAATACACTCCAATCAAATCAAACCGATGATTTAGAGGAGAGCGGCAGCAGCAGCACCGAGGGCAAGAGCGACGGAACCACCGACCTTGACACCAGCGCCCTTGTAGGCGGAGGGGCTGGCGGTGGCACCAGCAGCACCAGGGGTCTGGTTAGCGGCCCACGAGGAGGCAAGAGTGGTGCCGGAAGGACCGACAACGACACCGTTGGAACCAGAAGCAGCAGCGGCGCCTGAGGGAAGAGCAGCGCCCGAGGGAACAACAGCACCGGAAGGAACGATAGCTCCAGCGATGGAAGAAGTAGGGGCCCAGGTGACCTGAGTCGACTCCTTGGTGACGGGAACGACCTTACCGGCAGAGGTGATCGAACGGGTGACAGCGTTGACAATGGTGGTAGGAACAACAGTCTGGCTGGTAGAGACGGTCGAGGAAACGGCGTGGGTGGTGACGAAAACAGTGGGAGTGGTCAAAGTGGTCTCCTTTCCAGAGATGGTGACCGGGCTTCCTGCAGGACATGTTGTGGTGTACGAAGTGGTGACCTCGGTGACGTAAACAACAGGCTCGACGGAGGCGGTGCCGTTGGAGCCAACCTTGATGCCAGCGACAGCAGCGTCGGTGGTAGAGGCGGATCCGGAAGAGGCAGTCTTGGAACCAGCAGCAGAAGACGAAGCGGCAGAGGAAGAAGATGAGGAAGAACCAGAGAGAGACTTGGCGCCACAGGTAGAGGCGTTGGGGCACTTGAGGTCGTAAAGAGCCTTGGTGTTGGCACCGTCAATACCGCTGGCAACCGAGAACGAGGGCGAAGCGCCGTCATCGTTCAGGATGTACCACCAGAAGTTGATGCAGCGGGCCTCAAGCTCGCAAGCAATGTCCTGCCAGAACTTGGCGGCATTCTCAACGCTGGGAACGGCCTCGTCCTCAGTGGCACCCTTAACGGGCCATCCGGTCTCGGTGACCCAGAGAGGCTTGCCGCCAGCAACAGCCTCAACCTTGTCGTAAGCCTTCCAGAAGAGGTCCGAGGCGTTGTCGATCGAGTTGCCCTCACCGTCCTGGTAGAAGGGGTACTCATCGAGACCAAGGAAGTCAACAGCGCCGAGAATGGCAGAGTTGGAGGTGTTGGTGTATGCGTTCCAGGTGTCGACGTGGCCGATGGGGACGTTGGCAAGGGGGGTGCCCTTGACGGCCTCGCGGACCTGGCCGATGTAGTCGACGAGGACGTCGGCAGTCTGGCCGTAACCACTCTTTTGCTTGATACCGGTCTCGGAGATGCGGTAAAGATCCTCAGAACCGACAGAGATACCGACAGTCAGGTCGGCAAGACCCTGGGAACCGAACTGGCTGATAGCAGTCTTGAGAGCAGTAAGCTCATTGTTGAAAGCGTCCTGGTTCTCGGAAGCCCACAGACCAAGAAGAAGAGTGGTGTTGGTCTTGATGGCGGCGGGGATGGCGGAGATGACAGTGTTGGCAGTGCCGTCCTGGATCATGGTGTAAAGACGGGCCGAGGCGTAGTCGGTGATGGCCTGAGCAGACTCGAACTGGTTGGTGAAAGTCTCGAGAGTGTTACCCTGAGAGCCGTAGTTGAAACCACGGGTGGCAGCCATGGCCGAGGCAGCGCTGCCGGCAAGAGCGTAGAAAGAAGCACGCATTTTGATATCCGATTGATCCTGATGAAGAGAGAAAAATAAAGAATGTGTGTGTCGAAAATAGACCCAAAGGAAAGAGTGACGATGGGTTGGAGATTCGAAGGTGGATAGAAAAAAGATGAGACGGCTTAGAACATCTGGCGACGTCCAAAGTTTTGTACCTGCGTGTCTTCGCCCTGATCTGCGCCATCACCCGGCGCCGGTGTGTCAGTTGGAGTCTGCGACAACCAGTGGAAGGATCCGCTCCGTGGACTTGCGCACAAGCAGGCAAGCGTATGCCAAACATAGTAAGATGAAAGCCAGGATCCACTTGCACCCGCGAATCAACCGGACGAGACAAGGCTTCTCGCCTTCTCCTGAGATCGGATTCAATCATGTGCAACCTGAATATTACTTGGTAGTCCTTCATATCGAGACATGGTCCTGTACCCTGTCGGTTGACCCAAGTAATCATATCTGCATGTCGCTTCGTTTCTAGTTATGCGTTATACTGGTCCGCGTGTCGTCCAAGACAAGAGCCGGCACAAAGCAGGTTGTGGCGCTGGAGAGGCGTTGACGCCGCGTACCTCGAGCTAACTTTTCGCCGTATGCGATCGTCAGCTCACTGTCAACGGCAGCTCAGCGGATTGGCTCTGCGGAAATTGTTGTGAGGCCTGTTGCGAAAACACTCGACTCAAGAGTCCGGGGAGCAACCACAGATTGGCCAAATCTCGCGCCCGCCGCTGCGCCTCTGAACTGCCTGCACCGTCCTCCGTGCGGCCTGCCAAACGGGTGTCCGGGTCATGTCGAAATTGGATGACTTCATATAGGCCTTCGCTTGCTTGTTTGTTGTGCTCCAGACTTTCCTTGAACAGTAACCGATTGATTGTGATTGTCTGTGGTGACTAGATTGAGATGTCAGTTCTGGCTGCAGATCAAGAAGATGAGCTGGACGCGCAAGTCGCTCGTCCCTCGTCTGTCGTACCTTTCCAACCAGCTGCTCCTACTGCTCAACAACCATCTCAGCTTGACTTCGCAAGCCGCAACCTTTGGTCTTGAGCTGTTGGCATCTGGCATGATCCAAGTCGCCGTTCGAATGCGTGTATCCTTCGAATCAGTATTGACATGGATAACGATAAGATTGGTATAGGGCTAACTAGTATCCGAGGAGCAGCTTCTCCAAGAACCATGAATTGCTTCAGGAGACGTCGACATCTAGAATCACTACTTCTTAGGGATAGGTTCACATTCCACAGCATCATGACGTCCAGTCTTCTATTGCGACCACTGTGCCATCGTACAGAGCGGCTGGCAAGAGACAAGAGTCTCAGCGCCGTCAGCCCATGCGACAATCATGTCGATCGCTTCAGCTGAGATACGTATACATGTCAAGTGAGTCTCAATTTCTCTATATTGTTCTTCGTCACCAATCTGCCAGATGAGTCCAGGAGTAAAAATAGATGTTAGACTAGTGATTCCTCATGAACACATCTCCTTTTTCCGATCAATCACTGGCACATAAGCCTCCCTATGACGGACTGTCCAGATCATTGTAACTGACCTGAACTTGCAGCAGAGAGCTTATTCACAACAACAACTAGCATGCTATTCGATGGCCTACCACGCACTCACGCCGATTATCCCTCGATGCTCGGGTAAGCCTTCACTGTCCGTCTTCAATTAGGACATATGCTTAGTCGACCCCGGCATCATCTGCTGTCGAGTCACTGTTCAGCGTCTGGTGATTACGATGGCGCATTCGAATAAGCCGTTGCAAAAGACACTGGAGCCTTCCAACGAGCGTCGTCTTGCCGACGCGAACGGCTTTGAAACGGTGGTTAAGCCCGGCGTACATCTTTGCATAGCCACCAAGAGCGCCAAAATGTAGAAGCACACTTGCGGTAATCAAGCATACATGACACCTCAAGGTAGGTATCACGATAGTAAGTTTTGTGCGTCAGAACTGCTTTGTATCTTCTGAACCAGACCGACGGCTGCAGCAAAAACACACCATGGGCGCTCAGAATGTAAGTCGAACGATGAACGTGGTTGTACTGTTCAAAGAGTCGGAAGCGAACAGCGTATTCGTTTGGCGTCTTCGGATGAGTCAACTTATGCGCCAACATCGTCGCACTCCTACAGCTGATTCAGCACACCGCTGAAGTACCTTACCAGTTCGATGGACATTGAGGTGACATTCGCTTAACATTACTGACAGAGTTTGCCTGCAAACGAGGTTTTCGCTTAATGTTACTCGCAAGAGTAAGCCGAGGCGAGTCTCGGCCTCGGCCCCGTCCCTGGATCGGAAGCTCTCCCCACGTTTCGCATCTTCACAGATACTTTTATATCTCGACAGTTCCGTTTCGAGAGAGAGAGAAGATTGTATCTACATTATCATCATACACATACACAATGTCTCAATATCAATCAGTACATCTTGCTGCTCGCCCGAAGAGCGAAATCGTTGCTGGAGAGACCTTCGAGGTCAGATCGAATGCTGCTCCCAAGGAGTCCGATCTCAAGGATGGTCAAGTCATCTTCCGTTCTCTGTACCTCAGTCTTGATCCTGCCATGAGAGGATGGCTCAATGGTAAGATTGATTTTGTCATCAATACCCGGCTGTTTTGTGACTGACTCAATCTCAAAGACACACGCTCATATGTCCCTCCCGTACAAATTGGCGAGATCATGCGCGGAGTCGCTATTGGTACCGTCGAGGCATCCAAATCCGAAAAGTTCCCGGTCGGCACACTCGCTACTGGATTTGTTGGCTGGACAGAACTCGCCGTGGTAGATGAGAAGGCTCTTGAACGTGTTGACCTACCTTCCAACGGCCGCACCACTGACGCCCTCGGTGTTCTCGGTATGACTGGCTTGACCGCATACTTCGGTATCATCGAAGTTGGTCAAGTCAAGGAAGGCGACTTTGTCGTCGTCTCTGGTGCTGCCGGCGCAACCGGTAGTGTTGTTGCACAGATTGCCAAGCTCAAGGGCGCCAAAGTCCTTGGATTGGCCGGTTCCGACGACAAGGTCTCATGGTTGAAGAACGACCTCGGTTTGGACGATGCACTCAACTACAAGGACGCCGACTTCACCACCAAATTCCGCAACGCAACCAAAGGCTTGATTGACGTCTTCTTCGACAACGTCGGCGGCGAGATTCTCGATCTTGCTCTCTCTCGCGCAAAGCCATTCTCTCGCTTCGTGTGCTGTGGCGCTATCAGCGATTACAACAATGCCGCACCTAGAGGACTCAAGAACTACATGATGATTATCTCCATGCGTATTCGCATGCAAGGTTTCATCGTGTTTGACTTTGCAGACAAGTACGCAACTGCCAGACAAGAATTGGCACAGTGGCTCAACGAGGGCAAGCTGCAGAGAAAGGAGACTGTTATCGAGGGTGGATTGGGCAAGGCAGAGCAAGGATTGAGAGACCTGTACAAGGGCGTTAACACTGGTAAATTGCTTGTTGAGGTTAGCACGCAGAAGGATGGCAAGGCTAGACTGTAGAGCCTGGATGTCTTTTAGCATAACATCACGAATGATCTAATGAGCTTGCGATACTACTATTCTGTTCAAAATCTTGTAATCGATAGATCGATAAAGATAGCGTCGCTCTTTCTTCGGCGGCGCGTCAAATAGGTATCCCAGTTCCATAAGTCGATCGCCTAAAATCTATTGCACGCCTGCAACGTTCCTTCTTGATTGTCATTTGTTCCACGATACGAGTCTTTTAGGCCTTGTTACACCCACAAATCCACATATCACCTTCCCACTAAATCTCCTCACCTGCATCGCATCACCTCAAAATGCCAGACTCCGCCAATCTCAAGCGACAGCTGATGATTTTCTACGCTGTCAGCTTTGGACTGTGGTTCATATACGTCTCCACGTCGCTCGCATTTGCAACCAACGACATCTCCAAGATGAACAAACGCATCAAGATTTTGGAGGATCTACTCGCTCAGAAGGTTATGAATTGATCGTCTCTATGCAAGGAGGTCTCGGAGGCAGCATGGCTGGTTCTGAACTGCTGAATCACGCAGTAAGATATGGTTGGTAGGATGGTTATGTTGTGGACGAAAGATGGACATGATTTTTCCGAGGCGGGGCAAATTGGGAGTCGCGAATCTTCTTGCCGTTCTTTGCTGCGCATCCAGAACGACCTTCCACTTCCATCTTGAGCACATACGGATGCCACGCGTATTATACAGTCCTGAATTACGACATCTCCCGGATCTGTACCACAAGGACAAGGGGAGGTCCGCTTGAACGACGCATTCTATGTACGCGCGATGAAGCGAATTCGCGACGCGACCGTCTTTGTATACACGTAGTCAAAAGAGCCGCTGCATATGCCAAATGGAGACCATTCAACAAACAGCAAAGCCACTTTTCGCAAGGTGTTGTCCTTTTGAATATGACCTTGTCTCTCATTTGAGGAAGCGACGTCCCTGGCTGGTGCGTTTGCGCTGCGACTTCTACCCCACCCTTCGCTCCCTACTGTTCCAGAGAACCGACAACATCTGCATGATGCCAACACTATAACGTACAGATCTGCGAGCTTGGCTGTAGATGTAAGAAGGTGTAAAGGCTCGAGGACGATTTTCCACGAATAGCTACTGCTTTTACGAGCCGTCCCTGATCGTCACCTCGGTGTGTATTCATCCGTCGCGGGTTGCGGGGCAATATATCTCGTATAGTCAAATCCACCAGCTAAGTTTCTACAAAAGGTGATCCTGACTTTTGCTGAACGTTGGTCTTAGGCCGTGTATCACTTGTTCAATATGAAGTTACCAACTGTCGCACTGGGCTTACTCTTGACCGGGATCTCTCTGGCCAAACAACATGGCTTCCTGAAGGACAACGGAGATGGAACTTGGATCATCGGAAATGATGTATGGAATATGACTCAAGAAAAGATCTATGGCTCCAAGCTATACTACAAAGATCAAGAACTCGTTGGTGAAGCTACTGGCCACTACGTCAGCTACAGTAAGCCTCTATTCATACTACAATGCCTATGCATTTCTAACATAACAAAACAGATGGAGCAGCCAGCAATCTCGCCTGGACAGATGCAAACATCGTCAAAACTGGAAGCAACTACATCGACATTCAATTCGATGCCGCAGAAGGAGAAATGCATTGGGTCATTTTCAACGGTCTTGCTGGCGCCTATCAGTATTTCGTCAACCGTGCTTTACCTGTTCTAGGGGAATTCAGAACACTATGGCGACTCGACAACGAGACTTTTACAAGTGCTTACAACGCAGATAAGGATGGAGTGTTGCCGCCATTGTCTGAGTATGCGGTTTCGACGAAGATTCAGGATGAAACTTGGAAGACACCTGACGAAGGATATTTGACTAAGTACGACTGGTCTGGATTTGTTAGAGAACAAGAATACTGGGGTGTATATGGTGAAAATTTTGGGAGTTGGTATTTGGTAAGTGTCTTCCTTCCCGTTACGTCTTGGGTGAATCTGACAGAAACAGCATCCTGGCAAGGACTACTTCAATGGCGATCACCTGAAGCAGGAACTCATGGTAACTAATGCTATCTTCGATCACATGTGTCAACACTGACATCTTTTAAGAACCACCGCGAATCAGCAACGGGTGATGTCGTCCAACTCAACATGATCCACGGAACCCACTTCCAAGCCCTCTCCAACGATACCCTTCCAAATGGAAAGATATGGGGCCCTTGGCTTTGGTACCTCAACAACGGTATAAAATCCGACGTTTCCCTCCGCTACAACAACGAAGTTAACAGCTGGCCCTACAAATGGCTATCCGATGCCTCCTACCGATCCCGTATTGCCTCCGTAACCGGCAAACTAGTCCTCTCAGACGGCAGACCTGCAGCAGGTGCCGCCGTATTTCTCGGTGACAATCATCCGAACAAGACTACGTTGGATATGGGAAGCACATACTACTATACCACCTACGCAGACAATGATGGCTCCTTCCGTTTTACGGATGTCAGAACAGGTGTCTACGCCCTCCAAGCCTGGTCAAACGGCAGTCCCATTGGTGATATCACAACCACATACCTCAAGAACGACATCAACGTTTCTGGCCCTGCGACCAGTAAACTCCGCTTGGATAAACTAACCTGGTCTGTCCCTGCTTCAGACACCGTTTTCCAGATCGGCGACTTTGACAGAAAATCAACTGGATTCGCCTACTCGGGAGGTTTTGGTGCAGGCAGAGTAGACAATTGTCCTGCAAACCTCACTTACGCAGTCGGCAGCAGTGAAACCAGCGACTGGTGTTTTGCTCAAAACAAGATTGGCACATTTCGCATCGCTTTCCCTCTGCCTGCCTCCAATATCACTTCCAACAACACCTCAGATGCTTTACTCACCGTCAGTCTAGCAGGCTACAGTCAAGGTACCACCGTCAACATCTTCTGCAATGATGTGAGGATTGGCAACTTGAGTAGTAGTGGTATACTGTCAGATCCTAGCTTGTATCGATCAGGCACGGTGGCTGGAGAGTGGCATCAGTTCGAGTTTCCCATCAATGGGAGTAGGTTGAAGACGAGTAACACGATTGATTTCAGGGTTGCAAGTTTGTCGTCGAGTTTGTGGAGGGGACCGATATATGATGCTATCAAGTTGGAGTGGATTTAGAAGTGATGGTGGCATGTAGGAGAGTCGACTTGGACATGTCAGAACAATGAAGTAGCTCAATTAAATGCATGTAAGCAATTGATGAGAGTTTCGTTCAAAAGTCCTGACTTCGTCTCTGTGCACATCACTCCAGCACGCCAAACCAGCTATTCGATTTATTCTCTACGAAGACATCTTCAATGTCTAAGGATGAGGTGTGCATCGCGCCAAACTTGTCTATATCTAGCAAACAACATGAGAGACTACCGGCTCAGGCCTCAACTTCCACCTCCTGACTCTGCCCATGAAACGGATAATCCAGATATCCCTGCTTCTGCATGGGAGCATAAAAAGTGCTCCTGTCATACTTATTCAAGTCCAACCCCTTCTCAATTCTCTTCGGTAAGTCCGGGTTCGCGATAAAATGTCTTCCAAACACCACTGCTGTATCATAGTCCTTATACTCTTCATCAACAGCATTTCTTGCTGACTCTGGAGAAAAGCCCCCAGCAACAAGGACAGGAGAAGTGTTATCCCAGATATGCAAAAAAGGCTCAATACCCTCCACTTTCTCACAATCCACACTATTGATAACGCGCGACTCGATGATATGCAGATACGCCAATTTCTGCTTCTGAAGCTCTTGCACCAGATGCGAGAATTGAGGAATCGGATCTTTCATCTTCATGCCTTGAAAAGTGCTGAAGGGACTAATGCGGAAACCGACATGTTCAGCACCGATAGCGTCAACACAAGCTTGACTGACTTCAATGCCAAAGCGAGACCGGTTTTCGACACTGCCGCCGTAGGAGTCGGTGCGAAGATTGCAAGTGTCTTGGGTGAATTGGTCGATGAGGTAGCCGTTTGCGCCGTGCAGTTCTATGCCGTCGAAGCCTGCTTTGATGGCATTTTTGCTGGCTTGGGCGAATGTCTCTGCTGTTCTTTTGATCTCGTCCTCTGTCAAGGCATGAGGGAGGGAGTTTGGACCTTCGGTAAATGGCGTTGCACTCGAACTTATCAGAGGGAAGTTCCCTTCTTCCTTAAGGATACCAGTGTCTGCTACTCTACCCACAGAGATCAACTGGGCATAGATATAGCCTCCTTTGGCATGCACAGCATCCGTGATCTCCTTCCAACGATTGATTTGAGCTTCAGTATAGATTCCAGGTGCGTTTCTAAAACCACCGTGTTCAGGAGAAATAAGCACTGCTTCTGCAATGATAAGACCTCCTGACGATGCTCTTTGCGAGTAGTACTCCACTGCCATGGGCAATTGAACGTGGTCCTTGTCGGCGCGAAGTCGGGTCAATGGTGCCATGACCACACGGTGCTGAAGCTGAGCCGTGCCCAGCTTAAGCGGTTCGAAAAGTTTTGTTGCCGGCATGTTTTTTTTTTGGTAGGCTTTGGTCTCCGGATGTGACGTCTTGGGTCGAGTTGGGAGAAATATCAAAGGTCACGAGAAGCTAACGAGACATCAGAGAGAAAAGGATGATGGGACCTCCATCGGCTTATCAATCATCATGAGAGAGGGTCTTTGTGCATCCACTGGCCAAGGAAAATTAATAACTTATCACGACTCTTTCGGCCCAAAACTCGCCGAATAGTCGGCTTCGCGTATCCGATCATTTTCGTTATGCGTGCTCCATTGACCCAACATTATGAGCACCCCGCGGTCGATGGCGGCCTCGAGCTCGTTGCGCCGCAGCCCATACAAGAGGTCGAGAACGTCGAGACGATGTCCAAGCCGTAGAATAGAATGTAATACTGGGCTTGTGATCTTCGTGTGCGATGGCCACTGGATCAAAACTTCCATGAGAACGTCGATGTCGTCTGGCTGCAGGGGCTCCAGGAGTTCGAACAGTGTATCGATCATGGCATAAAAGATGTGCTGCGTCATTTCGATTTGAGATCGGTAATCGTCGAGGAGTACCCTCCGACATTCCGTGCTGAAGTCTCGCGATTGGGTCACGAATATTAACATGGACTCCGTCACCTGGATCTGATGCGGGCGCTCTGCAAGGAGAAGCCTCAGGACGAACGCTCCACCAAAAGATGATGAACTAGCCAGAAGTGCTTCGAGGACTTTGGGTGTGATGTTTACTTGGTTTGGCCATGTCTCCAACATCATCTTGATGAGATGGAATCTAATCTTGTAATTGCAAACGGCTCCGATGAGGATTTGCTCATCAATCTGCGTATTCTGTGGATGGTGCTCGATGAGGAATTTGACATCAGCCACATTGCCTCCAAAAGTAGCAACGATCCGTGCAATACTCGCATAAGATTCCATAACCCAGACTTGTTTTTGGAGAACGAATTCTGTAAGACGCGAGGGAATGTACTCGGGCATGGGCCGAGAGCGACGTCCTGCGCTGTCTACGAACGCTTTGAAAAGCTTGTTAGCAAAAATGGTTCTACCCTTGTCGTGCTGCCAGCCCCAGAACTCGTACACCCTTTCAAGTGAGCTTCCAGTTCTCAAATCTTGAGAGAGATTATCAGTTTGGACAGCTTGAATGATGCACTCTTCGAGCTGTGGCGAAGACTGGCTTGTCTTGGCTTCGCACATCCAAGGTCTCATCACCTCAAGTGCATAAGGAAGGGTGAAAATCATGTTGATGACCTGAGATAAGGGAGCAGGATTATCAAGTCGTCTCACTGAATACCTGAAACGCAGAAACGCTCCCGGGGTCTTGGTGTTCACCTGGTTGTACTCGGCGGGCATGATCATCCTCCATGGTGTGCGCTGTGTCTTGTCAGGAGCATTCAACAGCTTCTGCACGTTTCTGTATGAGGTTGCTGGAGACTCCATAGGCTGTGGCTCTGGATTCAAAAGCCCCAAGATCGTCGCGATAGCCTCGATGTTGTTTTTCTCGAGAGCTAAGTGCAACGCAGTCCTGTTCATATCGTCTACAGCTGTCGAGATGTCAGGTAGGTGCTGCGCCCACTCAATCAGACCGTTAGTGTCGTTCAGTACAGCTGATCTTAGAAACTCTTGCTCAGCTTCTTGCAGGTTTATGTGTTGGTACCAGACTTCTTCGGGCAGCCCCCATCGAACACAGTCGACGGGTTGTAAGACCTGGTGGATGTCTCGGAAGGACTTACACTTGCTTACGAGAGATGCGAAACCTTCGGTCGACAGGTTCTTCTTCTGAGCTGTAGACGACTTCAAGAGTTTAGCCGCAGCCTTTGTTCTTCCCAGACAGCTCCGGCGGTTCAATTTCGCATAGAACAGATAGATTGCTCTGGCAACGAGCCCACAGACAACGGCCATGAACGTTGTAGTCTGGCCCCAGTCTTCGATGTTCCCAGGATTCGACAAGTCAAAAAGTGACAGCATCCGCTCAAGACTTGACATGGCTACAACTGCAGGCAACGTCCACAAGATCCAATCGGTTGACGTAGTTGCCGGCATTCGGGGAAACGCGTCCGGACTCCAGTCGATTGTTTCGCTGGCTTGATCATTGTTTCTCTGGCTTGATCAAGATAGACTATTATTGCGTCCTTGATGGGCTCCGTGAAAGTGATAAGCCTCAGGAAGTGGCTGCTCCAGCTAACTTCTTGGCTCGACTCCTCGCCTCTTGCTATACGCTCCCCAAGATCATAGAAGTGCATATGATGGAGTCCAATAGCGCATGATCGTAAGACGAGTAGAGTCCGCAGAGCAAAGTAGAGCGAAAAGGTCCAAGGCACCTTGTCACACGAGTCAAAAATACTCCACCAGATCACTCGCACACATGGTTAGCATGGGTCTTGCTGAGCAGAAGAGATAGGGAAGGTGTTGCCGAAAACAACGCCGATAGAGGCATGCACAAGTAATTGAGAGGTGGTATTGAGCACAACCCACCAGCGAGATGATAGGGTATCTTTCTGTGAGAGGGCCATTTGTACGGTCGCACTGGTAATGTCGAGAGACATGACAGCGACCATGACCTGCCAGAAACTCAGTGCCGTGTAAGACCTGAGCAGCGCAAACGTTATTGACAGCATTGCTAGGAGATATTGTTAGCATGGAGTAGATCTGAAGCACTAGGAAACTTACATGTAAGCTGGGCAGTACCGATATCTCTCACAGCTGTCTTCTCCTGATGGAAGTGTTCAGCGAAAGATGAAAGGATGGTCACTAACAGCGAGATATAAAGCGAGACCCTGATACCAATACCCCCTATATCTGCATTCATGCGATTCTGCACTGAGTTGCACTCCGTGTAAAAATTCGGTTCGCCATAAGCAGTATGTCCAAGAGGCCGTGGGTGATGAATTCGGTTAACCAGTCGAACGAGAGCAAGCGGTTGCAAGGGGATTGAGATATGCGGCAGGCCGCCTAGTCAGTGAAAAGGCAGCTCAGGTGATCAGCTTCGCAGGCTAGGGCTTCGAGATTGCATGTAGTGGCGCTCAGACAGAGTCTCTGATTCATCGTAGCAATCGCGACGAGGATGTGTGTTCGTTACCCGAGATTCATATGAGAAACAAGAGCGCCAGACAAAGTCTATGATGCTCAACCGTGGTAGGGGGTAGGCAGCATGCGAACACATAGCGGGCACCAATACCACGTCCACTGTCATCAGTGATCAATCATCGACGCAGGATAAGATGTTGAGGGGATCTTGCGCGTAACATGGCAATCATTCAGAGCGAAAGATGGCAACGATGTCCATGATTGTCAGAGAGATACCGTGTTGATGATGGTGATGAGGAAGCAGAAGCCTACCCGGTGACCGTCAGCCAAGTGCATGACTCGTGCTTGCCTCGTGGTGGACGACCCTGCTCGTCTTTTCACAATAGCCGTTGAACGTCAATACGATGGAAGACATGCTTCTAACATCGACATATACACTTGGAGACCGGCTTACTTCATTACTCATTATTCCACAGGGTCCGGTAGTGGTTTGATTAGAACATGGTGGGTTAGGCATGATAACGGAGAGTCCGCATTGTCGAAAACGCTGACACGATCTCCCTTGCATTCACGCATCACCTACTTCCGATACATTGTTCTGTTGTGATATCCTAGTACAAGAGTCGATAGACTGAATCTCGAGAGATCTAAGCAGGCTACGCTGCTGCTACGGTCTACATGGCAATGATGAGAGGGAAGGTAGCATTTAGCTCTTGCTATAACATCCGCCCTCTACACCGCATCACTTTCTAGCACGATCTGGCGAAGATCCATGACACGCACACGATAACCTGACCGCTATTCCCTTGACTGTCAATCAAGAGGACAGAGCAAGACCCGGCTTCTAACGATGCCTCTGCTTCCGACTGCCGAGTCTTGAAATGGTCTGACGGTCGCTTCGATCTCGTCTACGCGCGAAAGATCACGTCGGCCGTTAATTGCGTACAGCGCACACGAGTCCCGTCAGTAGTTCGACCGAGAAGTGAGTAATAATGCGCATGATTGATGCTTGCAGCAAGTCTCGAGTAGAGCAACAAGAGGCATTAATAGGACCATGCGCAACGGGTCTGGTCAAACGCACACTACTATCGCAAAGATCTCGCATGATTAGATGCTTAACAGGTATGGAAAGAGACTGGCCGGCCATTGGCCAAGTCAATTGTGCCAGTCTTGTGAGCATGTCCACTATGAGGCATGAGCAAGGCAAGAAGCTCGAGCAAGCATCACAAGAATACGCCATCCACCTCAGACCAAGCACCTGTCTTCTTGAAACCCGTCCGGACTCGACCGACCCCGGCCTGGACAGATGATGGACAGAAGTATGGCCTGCCCGCAACGACGAAACATGCCATGACCGACGCAGTGCGGTGGATGATATGGGGCTGGGGCTCGTTTCAGCGATGCACATGAGACGAACTGCAGGTCTATGAGCACAGGATCTGATCTTGAGCCCCCTGCGCCGCCGCATGCACGCAGGACGCGACGCGAACACGCTTTAGCTGCAGAGGTCGCTGTTGGTCAATACTCGAATCTGAGCGTGCTTGCGTCCAGAGGATCAAGAAGATGTTGGAGCGGGTAAGACTATAGATCACCTCCGAAGGATGTCCCATCCTCTTGAAAAGTAAGAAAATGTCAAGAGTTTCGGATCGGCCATATCCTTCGAAAGAGTGACCAGGCAGGGTAATCGACAGACTGCCTGGCCTTTGGAGGCGGAAGCGATTCATGTGAATTGAGTTTTGAGTTGGAAATGCCTGCTATAAACAGAGGGAGGTGGAGTCCAAAAGAAGAGACATCGCAATTTCGAATTGGGCCATGCACTAGACCTACAATCCATCGATTATTCAATCTTACCGACCGCAAGCACAATCTCATAAGACGCTATCCGAAGATAGTCTGTCGTCATGTAAGGGTAGAACCATGAATAGGCATTTATCCCGGTCGAACACGAGCGGATGGTAAGCGATGATGGGAGAACAAAGGAGTAGATGAGTGCTGTTCGGGAGATGTCGCTGCGATCAGGATATGCAGTCAGCCACCCAGCGACGAATTGCCATCTGGGGTGATCGACGTGTTTCCAATTAATCTCAAACAGGGCCAGCTGGACGCCCACCTCTCTCGATGGCTCGAAATTACGCGCTCCAAGCGTCGATGTGCGGATCGACTTGCGCAAACCTCGCGCACTTTTGACTTCTGAGGATTCCAGATTTCCAGCAAACCCTTGTGCATTTGGGAAGTGAGGTGCGATCCATGTGAGGATGTGCGCAGGGTTTGACAAATGGCAGGTTCGTGGTACTAGACGACAGCCCAGAAGCAGAGGACGCTCCTGAAACACAATCTTGATGGAAGAGAGGCGTCAAACCCAATCACGACTCCGGACTTCGCAAAAGCCAGTCTCAGAGGTGGATTTTGAGGTTTGGGGACAGCCAGGGTACCTACTCTATGGCGAAGTACAGCTGTGCTGCGCCACCATGTAGGTGGATGGCTGCAAGGTCACGACTGACATTCGGGCGCTTACAAAAAGCTCCGAAATTGGGGACATTAGCCAGTCAGTCGGCTACATAGTTGGTAGGGGACAATTTATGGTTAGCAAAAAGCACACGGCGCTTGGACCGATCGTACGTGACTTGGTTGTGGGCATCCCGGGTCGGGAAACGGAAGAGAAGCAGAGCAGAAGAAGCAAAAAATGAGCGGTGACGGCGATCGGGAAATGAGACGAGTGTTAGCTGAAGAGGCTAAGTGCAGGAAAGGGAGGGTTCTCATGGCCGAGAGTTAATAGTGCGATGGCCATGACGAGAGTGGGTTGTGGTGATGTGACGAGCTGTGAGCAGAGGATGTTATTCTTGGAGACGGAGTCGGCTGGGCCATGCCTTTGTTAGTGGGAGAGTTTGGTGGGATGCAAACAAGAAGAGGTGAAGCAGCGTGCAGTTGGCCGTTTCGGTCGGCGGCGCGTGTTTCAAGTGCAGAGCGTTGTGTGGATCAGCCGCCAGCAGCCTCTCCACCAAGTTCATGCAGGTACCAACGCGGATGCTACGATGTAGCGGGCGACCCAGGAAGTAGGCAAAAAAGCTGCGGCATCGACAGAGCGATGTGCTCTGCGTGGACGGCGAGAAGCAGCAGGAAGAAGCAGAGATAGGTGGTTGGCAACACGGGCGCCTTCTCGAAAGACAGTAAATTATCGAATCAGAATCAACGGCTAGAGATTGATGTGGCTTTTAGTGCGCGAGCGAAAGCGGTAGGCACTTGATTAAGTGTACGCGCCTTGGCGGAGAGACAGCCCAGCGACTATTCTGGGAGAGAGAGGTCGCTATACTGCAGAGATGTCTCGTGGTTCGGCGTGGCCGCGGAGGAAACTCTCGATGCGGACAGCAGACCAAATGAGGACGCGATGCTCAGCAGGTTGATATCAAAGCTCATCGAGGCTTCGAGGCTAGAGGGCGCTGAGGCTTTTGGCTAGAGAGTCTCAAACAGGGCACGGGCGGACTTGGCGGGTTTCGAGTCTTTCTTGCACCTGTTTCATGCGCCTCATCAACCTCTGCCCTCCCGCAACCCTCAGCCCTCTGTCATTCTCAAACACTTTCCATCACCTCCCAGCTCTCTCTCTGCGACACCCTGTCGAGTCGCACCTTCTCTCTCGAGCACTTGCTGTATTGCGTCTGCATCTGCATCTGCCCTCGTTCTTCTTGTATCACCTTCAACGGCATACCACGCTATCGCAGGCAGGCCCTCGATACTGACTGTCGTCCTCGATCTCCATCCATACCTATCCCACACTCGCTTTAACCATCCACTGCTCAAACATCTGTCGCATTCAGTTGCTACGATTCTTTGATTAGCACATCCCCCTTATTATTCTAATACCCTGATCTCCATTGCAATGTACTCGACACAACACGCCGTCATGGCCGGCCAACCCCAGGGTCGTTCGGTAGCACCGGAGACGTTCCTGCTCGACCAGGATGCCCAGCAGAGCTTACCTCCGGACTCGGTCGTCGCTCTGCAGCAAGTCGACAACCGTATGTCGTCGCCGTATCCCCCTCCCTAACCCTATTCTCTCCAAGCACATCCGTCTCTACTCCAATGGAGGCTTTGGCCCTTACTGACACTCACCCAGTCAAGTACTTTCTGATCTCTGCACCTGTCGACTGGTCTCCGGATCAGTACATCAGACGCTTCTTGCTACCCACCGGCGAATACGTGTCTTGCGTACTGTGGTACGTCTTTTTACGCTAACTGCTATGGCTGCGCCATGATTGCTCATATCATCTTCAGGAGCAACCTTTTCCACATCTCGGGCACCGACATTGTACGATGCCTGTCCTTCCGCTTCCAAGCCTTCGGCCGTCCGGTCAAGAACTCGAAAAAGTTTGAGGAGGGCATCTTCTCCGATCTGCGAAACCTCAAGTCTGGTACTGACGCTTCGCTGGAAGAGCCGAAGAGTCCTTTCCTCGACTTTTTGTACAAGAACAACTGCATTCGAACACAGAAGAAGCAAAAGGTCTTTTACTGGTACAGCGTGCCCCATGATCGTCTTTTCCTCGATGCGCTGGAACGCGATCTGAAGCGCGAAAAGATGGGCCAAGAGGCTACAACGGTGGCTGTCAGCGAACCCGCCCTCTCGTTTGAGTTTGACTCGAGCCAGTCGCTTTTCGAGCAGCTCACCAAGGCCCAACAGACCAATAGCTCGACCTTCGCGAACAGTGCTCTGCCAGCAACGTCGGGACCCATGGCAACAACCTCGGGCACACCGCAGCCCATGGGCCCGCCAGCCACGACAGCCGAGTCGATGGGACCACCAGTGGGGGCTATGATGCAGCCAACAAGTATGCCCCTGTCGATGCCTTCGGAGGAAATGTTGACGCAGATGCCAACCTACCAGCAGATGGCCATGCAAGCCCCCTTGCCAGCCCAGGTGCACAAGACACGTGAACAGAGCTGCGGTCCCATTATGCATTACGAACGCGCCATGAACGCCGCCGCCCGCCATAGCAGCATGCCCGCCTATATGGAGTACTCGCCCGCCCCCTCGTTCGTCTCGAGCCACTTCGAAGACTACAGCCAGCGCGGTCTCAGCTACGAGCCCATCACGCCGCCCCAGCACCAGATGCAGCAGCAGCCTCACCACGAGCCTGCCTACATTGCCAACGAGGAGACGGGTCTCTACGCCGCCATGCCCGACCCTGGAATGTCGCAGTACTACAACCCTCTGATGCCCGTCGCTCAGCCCATGGCCGCCCCTCAGTACCCCTCGATGATGCGCCCTCTCCACCATTTCCCCTCAGCCCTCGAAGGATCGCCCACCTACAAGCAGCGCAGACGCCGCTCGTCTTTGACCCAGCAACCTCCCAGCTCGACTCCCCAGAGCGTTACTTCGCACGCCGTCCACCGTCCCAGCGACTTGCGTCACTCATCTGTGCCTGTCCATGACGTCGACCCCGTCTACCACGACTCCCCTAGAGGAGCCACTCCTGTCCGCCAACAGCAGAAGGACTACTCGCGCCATGCCACTCCCGTTGAGGACTCCATGTCCATGGGTCAGGACGAGTACGCACAGGCATACTCGGGAGACCAGTACCGCCCTGTCAACTATGCCCAGGCTGCCGTCATGCGCACGCCCAACGGTGTTTTCCGCCGTGCTCGCAGCGCCACTGTCCAGGATATGAACAACCCTTACCCCTCAAAATCCCACTCGTGTCCCATTCCTATGTGCGGCAGGGTTTTCAAGAGGTTAGAGCATTTGAAGCGGTGAGTCCTACTTGCTGAGACCTGCACTGTTTCTGTACTAATTGTTTTCAGACATGTCCGTACCCACACCTCGGAACGTCCTTACGTCTGCCCCTTGTGCAACAAGGCCTTCTCCCGCTCCGACAATCTCGCCCAACACCGTCGCACTCACGACGCAAATCCCGATGGCACCAGCTTCCCCGAAGAAGACCTCGAAGAGCCTGAGGAAGGCATCGACCTCTCTGAAGGCGATGTCAACGACTCTTACATTCCCATGCCTGGCATGTCAAACGAAATGCACGGCGATATGGGTCCTCCCCCACCTCATATGCATATGAGCCAGATCTCGCGCGATCACATGGACCAGCATCACATGGAGCCCCACCATATGCAGCCTCACCATATGCAACATTCCATGCCTCACGGCATTGTTTCCACCGGCGCAGAATACCAATGAAGAAAGAGACCACCGATTCAGAACGATACGCATACCCCTTTCACACGTCTCTTTTGTTTGTAATGGGATTCCTTCGTTTTTCTATCTTCATCTGGGCATACAGGAACAGGTCTCGGAGTCGTTGTTTGATCTGCTGCTCATGCATTCAATGCATCTCGCAGCTGGGAGGGCGCCGGAGGTATTACCCGACAGATTTGATTTTTGCTATCTATTTTCGCTTTACATGCTTGTGTTTGTTCTTTTGCATTTTGCTTGATATGTTCGCAACTCTAATTTAGGGCGTGCTCGTTGCTTTGCTTGTGCCAGCTACAGAAAGAGGAAAGCAAGCAGACGAGAAGGGAAGACCAAAAAGAGAGAAGAGAAGAGGAGACTGGGCATGAGAGGAATGACGCCTAGTACTTGTACAAGAGAACACCACTACATATTTTCATTAATACCTACCAGAGAGAAGTTCGCGCAAGATGTCTATCGATTGCTTTAGCATAACAGAAGCGCTGCTGTGCGGCCTTTCCCTGCTTTGCTATGGCAAGCGAGATATTCTTTCCGTGTCCTTCTTTCTTACTACATTATCTTTTTCCCCCAACTATCCGATCTTTCGACCTGTTCTTTCTTGACCTTTTGGCTGGTCATCATCTACCTAGGTACTTCGCTCTGTGTGTGTATTCGTTTGTGTTTGTTGATTTGCTGTGTATGTGAGTTGCGTCCGACGATCTGCCTGCTTCCACTTGTGCCAATGATTGAAAGTCGATCGTGTCTTTGTTTCTTCTTGTCTTAATCTCTCTTCTTGCGTTTTGATCGGCTGTTTTTTTTTTCCTTTCCTGGACTTGTTGAGTGTCTAAATATCTCAGGCTATGAAGCTCTAATCCAAACAGAAAACAAAGAGACTACTCAATCACCACAATTCACAATCTCCTCGATGCCTCCTCCACCTCAACTCTACCTACATCCCCTTTCCCACTGCCCCAAAGTCTGATCAATTCTCTCGCTTCTTCCTTCGTTAGCACGCCTTCCTCGAATCCTCCTACCACACTCCACGCCGAATCTCCAAACCAACTCCAGAAATCCGCTGCTTGCTGCAAGGATGACGTTGCTTCGATATCCTTGAGCACATTCTGCAATACAAAGATATTCAAATGCATGCGGCCTATACCGTGGGAATCCATGGCGGGGATGGAGGGAGTGAAGGTGGTGAGGGCGATAGAGGCTGGGTGTGCGAGATGGAGGACCAGCAGCGAATGTTGGGCAGAAGGTAAGTGCAAAGATAGTGTTTCGTCAATATCGAGCAATTGTTTCGAGAGCAGTAGAATGGACGGGTCGGGATCGTTGTAGGGTTGGCCGAGCAGGTAAGTGGTGCTCAGTGCTCGAGAAACACCAGCCAGAATCTGCAGACGCATTTCGAGGTGCAGTGTTCGGAGGATTAAAGAACCTAGTTCGGACATTGAGGTTGTGATGGCGTCAAAATCGCGAGAGGACTGTGTGTCGAGAGGTAAGTAGATTGCTGCATGGGGGTTTGGCGATATCAGAGTTGTCCAGCGGCGGGTCTGATGGCGTGAAGATGTTGTGGCGGTGTTGGAGTTTGACATTGAGGACGACATGTGGCGGAGTTCGGTCGCGTGGGCGACAAACCAGCGTGTGCTGTTGTATAAGGTACATAATCCACTAAGACATTTGCGGTCGAGGATGAGGTCGGCGTCTGTGAGGGGAGAGGCCTTGACGTTGGCGATCAGGGATGCGGTTTGTTCTTGCATCAAGCGCTGCACATCGTCTGCGTCTTCGGCTTCATGGGCAAGCAAAGTGGCCACTGCGTCTCGCATGTCTGCGTTATATTCTGCCAGTGCGGCGGAGCGCTTGGGCTTCCTTTCTTCGCTGGAATCTTGCTGTGGTCGCATGACCAGTGCGCGATACCAATTGTAGCATTTATCGTAGTAGATACGCATTTGTGCCATTACTAATTGACTGAAGGCTTGATCATGAGGCAAACTGTCCAGCAGCATGCAAAAGGCTTTTATCAAGTCTAGGAAGTTTGCTGTGCCCTTGAAGACTGGCTTTTGTGCTCGTTGTTGCCATTTGGGGTCTTGTTGGAAGGCGTCGCTCTCTGCAGATGCGACCATACACATATCTGTCAATGCTTCTTCCAGTTGTGGAAGGAAGACGTTTATTAAGAAATCGTCGAGGAATGAGGTGAGGGTGCTCAACACAATCTCTGAGCTCGGTGGTACAATGTCTTTCAGTCTTGTCAAGAAAGATAACGAAGGAGGTAGCAGAATGCCCATGTTGAAGACGCTCGGCTCGACCAATAGCTTGTGACCAGTTGCCGAGCGATCTTCGTTCTTTTCATTCTCGGCATCCTTTGCAGCGGGTGTCGTACCAGTAGCTGCCAGACCAGGAACGGAGGATTTGAGAATGAAGTCGAGGTCTTCTTTCTCTATGGTCAACTCAGTAGACTTGCTGTCCGTATCTGCCAGCTTGAACAAACGCTTGTTGCGATCTCGAGCATGCGGTTTGAACATGTTTGTGGCATGGTGATGCTCGGGATGTGATGAGTTTTCAGGGCTGTCACTGGCAGCCAGATGATCGTGCAGTAAACTTCGGATCTCACTCTGATACAGCTTCCAAAGTTCGCGGAAACTGCGCAACAGAGCTGGCTCATCACTGCCTTGGCGGGACAATATCCCACCAATGACCTCATGGAGAACGCGGTGACCCTCCGCGATGGCCTCGAACTTGGCATACAAAGTAGACAACATGTCCTCGAGGATCATCTTCTTGTCTTGGTTGATGTCAGCGTTGATGTTATCAAGCTGGAAGTGCTGCTGTTTTGCGGCTCCACGAATCAGGCCAGGGTAGTTTTGCTCAACTTCGGTGTACGATCTCTCGACCACACGAAACAGCTCAACAGGTAGTCTCTGCTCGATCTGATCAATTGCAAGATCCAGACGGGACATACGATCTAATGCTTCAACTAGGAGTTGAATATATGAGAAGGTATCTGCTTCGGGATTGCGAGACGTGTCTTCGGTCAGAATTTGTGACGGGTCAAAAGACTCGAGGAAGCGGTACAGCTGCCGTCCTTCGATCTCAAACGAAGCAGTTCCGGTGGTAGTAGAGCGATTGGTATATTGCTTCCATCGTTCTTCGCAGTATGGACTCTTGAGGTAGAGATGACTGTGTAGTTCTTGGATGAGTATGTCCGTGATGGAGTGTTCTTGGTTGCTGAAGTAAACGCGCAAGTCACTCAAGGCACCAATGTCTTCCATATCAGGCTTGTGCATGAGTTTCAGGGCCTCTTGCAGCGTCTCAACAGCACCGAGGAAGCGCTTCTCTGAGATTTGAGCTTCAAGCTTCTCTGGCATGAGTTGTAGTTGTTCAATGTATGCCAGAGTCTGGAGCATCTGGTCGTAGCTCTGGCTTGACTGAGCAAAAGCTTTGAGTTCTGGGCGAGTAGTACGGAGGTTTCCCTTGGCCTGGACGAGAGACTGCTTCAAGGTACGGACTCTCTGCTGAGAGGATTGAATGCTGGATTGAATCTGATGGAATGTACCAATGGACGAGTTGAAACCTTGATGGTGTTGGTTGACAATGGCTTTAAGAGCATCCTGCAACTGTTGGTGTGTGTCTTGGAAACCTTGGTACTGATCGGCGAGACCCAGAGAGCTCTGATCCATGAGTTGCAGAGCGACCTTGACGGGCACACACGACTCATTGGCCATTTGTCCCCAATGGCGGTCTATGTAGCGCAGGATGTCCTCGACTTGTCTGCTGTTTTCTTGGGCACGCATTTGGGAAGCGGCTCTGCTCCTGCTCCGGCTCATAGCTCGTCCCTCTCCGCTGGCTCTCTTGCTGCGGTCGAGTCGCGCCGGACTCCCTACTCGGGGAACGAAGTCATCCTGTGCTCGTCCAAGGCCGCCATAGCCTCCTCCAGCGGCAGGGCCTCTTGATCGGCTCCTCTCATCGGCGCTGTTGTCTCTACTGGTGGCATCGAGGTCGTAGCGACGTGGGAACTGGTAGCCGTCTCCGTTGGTGTATGCTCGGTCGCCAGTGGCCGACGGGCGACGCATATACGACATGGTGTGATTATGTCCAGCCCATGGACCGCGGATCAGAATATACGTGCGGCAATAATGCGCCTCTTGAACAAGTATTCAGCCAATATCGCAAGTTTACTCGGGCATGAATGGTATAGCAAGGAACAGTAGGTAGGTGAGTGACGCGTCTCGGCTAAGTTGCCGTTGAGCGAAACACGGAAGTTGCGACTGTCGAGCTCGCGCTGGCCTCACTCGCAACTACCTACAATTCACTCATCGCCGTCGCCCTTTCCAAATACTGCCGTCTCTCCCTCGCTCCTTCTTTATCTCGACCCGCTGTTGCCAACTGGAAACCCGCGCAGCATCTACGACTTGAATCAGCCACTGCATCCCCCGTCGCGCCAACTGATGGCCCATTGATTTCGGCGCATCCACCCTCTTCCCTTCGCCATGGCTGCTGTGCTGAATGGCCATTCCAATGGTCAACATGACCACGACGACGACGTTACATCTGCTCTCGTGCGCTTCTCTCACATTCCTGCCGCCCTTGATGTGCCACTTTCGAGTGGAGACGCCGAAGAGGCTGTCGAAGTCAATCTCGAGGATTTGATGGACGATCCCACTGAGCTGTGCACCCTGCTCGAGAACGAGAATGTTGCTCGCGGATACTGGATGACCATCGCCCTGGCCTACGCCAAGCAGCAAAAGGTCGACCACGCAATCGACATTGTCACACGGGGCCTCAGCTCTCTGTCGCGCAATGCAAAGCCCGAAGACAAGCTTTCACTTCTGTCATGCTTGTGCTGGCTGCGCTTGTGCCAGTGCAGAGACGCCCCTCGTCTGAAGCCTGGTATCAATCGTCCCTCACCCAGCTATGTCGCAGTCCACTCACTAACTTATCTGCAGATACCCAGCTAGCTTCCGAGGCCCGCAACAAAGAGTATTACATCCAGCAGGCCACCAGCACCCTGAACGAGGCTTCGCGCATCAGCCCTACCTACCCTCCACTCTTTCTCGCCCGCGGCGTCCTCTACCTCCTCCGCGCTTCGCTACAACCCTCCAAATCCTCGTCAACAGCTCAAGAGTCTGAACGCCTTGATACCCTCCGCCAGGCTGCAAAATGCTTCGAGGACTCTTTGCGCGCTTCCAACGGTCGCAACATGATGGCCGTCATGGGCAAGGCCAGAGCTCTCTTCTCCCTCGGCAAATACGCCGATGCCCTGCACAACTACCAGGCCGCTCTCGAGCGTGCTCCGCAACTCCAAGATCCGGATCCGAGAATCGGCATAGGCTGCTGTTTCTGGCAGTTGGGTCACAAGGATGAAGCCCACAGTGCATGGCAGCGCGCTCTTGAAGTCAGCCCAACCTCCAAGATTGCCAACATCCTGCTCGGTCTGTACCACCTCGACCAGAGCGCAAAGTTCCCCACTACCGACCCCGAGTTCCAGCAGCACTACAAGAAGGCCATGACCGAGTACACCCAGACCGCATGGAAGCTCGACAACAAGTTTCCTCTCACCTGCGCCACCTTCGGAAACTACTTCATCCTCAGAAAGGCCTGGCCTACGGTAGAACGTCTTGCTCGTCAAGCCATCGAGGCTACAGATGTCAACGCGATCGCTAGTGATGGTTGGTACCTCATGGCCCGCAAGGAGCACACTGAGGGAAACGTCTCAAAGGCTACTGATTATTACAACAGAGCCGATCAAGCAAGAGGCGGAGATGAGAGGGGTTACCTGCCCGCCAAGTTTGGTGCCGCTCAACTCAAGATTCTTTCGAAGGATTGGAGCGGCGCAAAGTTCCGTCTGGAAAGCATCGTCCAATCTAGCAAGAGTGCTGAAGCCATGACTCTGCTTGGTCTTTTGTACGCCGAGGAGGTCTACGCCAACCAAGATGCTGGCTCCAAGGAAGACAAATCTTCGGAGATGAGGAAGGCTATTGGTCTGCTGGAGGGTGTTCGCAACTCGTGGAAGGACCCCAAGAAGAAGGCCACCCCGGACTCATACGTTCTCTTGAACTTGGCCAGACTTTACGAAATCGAAAATCCTGAGCGCAGTCTGCAATGTTTGCAGCAAGTCGAGCAGATGGAAATCGACGGCATTGACGAGGAAGATCGTCCCGACACCAAGGACGACGCCGAGCTCAAGACTGCTCTCCGCGAAATGCTCCCACCACAATTGCTCAACAACATGGCTGCCTTCCATTTCCAAGCCGAACGTTTCAGCCAAGCCAGAGATCTATTTCAAACTGCCCTCAATGCCTGTGTCAAGGCCGGCGCAAAGGACAGCGAACTCGACACCGATTCTCTTGTCACCTCCATCAGTTACAACTTGGCCAGAACATATGAAGCCGAACACATGCTGGATGAGGCCAACCAAGTTTACCAAGGCCTACTCGAGCGTCACCCCGACTACACAGATGCCAGAATTAGACTTGCATACATTGCACTACGCGAGAATCCCTCAGAAGGCGGTCAGATGGTCAAGAAGTTGCTCGAGTCAGAAGCAGGCAATCTCGATATTCGTGCTCTTTACGGTTACTACATTCACAAGGCAAAGAAGAGAACCATGAACCCCGCCGAGGATCAAGAGCAGAGACACTACAAGCATACCCTCCAGCACCATGATAAGCACGACAGATACTCCCTGACTGGTATGGGCAACCTCTTCTTGCAGGTCGCACGCGAGATGCCCAGAGATACCGACCAGCACAAGGAGAAACGCACAAAGACTTATGTCAGAGCCATCGAGTTCTTCGACAAGGCTCTGCAGCTTGACCCTCGCAACGCTTATGCCGCTCAAGGTATCGCCATTGCGTTGATTGAAGACAAAAAGGACTACGGAACAGCGATCCAGATCTTTACTAAAGTTCGGGAAACCCTGAAGGACTCCAGTGTCTTCATCAACATGGGCCATGCATTCGTCGAGGTCAAGCAATTCGCTCGCGCAATCGAAAGTTACGAATCTGCGCTTGCCAAGGATCGCACACACGACCCCAGCATCCTTGCTTGCCTCGGTCGCGTCTGGCTGATGAAGGGCAAGCAGGAGAAGAACATGCAGGCCATGAAGACTGCTCTCGAATTCTCCAACCGCGCACTGGAGTCATCACCTGAACAGCTTCACTTCAAGTTCAATGTTGCATTTGTTCAGATCCAAATTGCTCAACTCATCTACACCTTGCCGGAAGCCACGAGGACGTCTATTGATCTTGAATCCGCTGCTAACGGCTTGGATGAAGCTATCGAGAGTCTCATGGCTATCGCCAGAGCACCGAACCCACCTTTCCCCAAGAACGACATCGAACAGCGTGCTAACATGGGAAGAAACACTATGCGCAAGCAACTGGATCGTGCTTTACAAGGTCAACGTGACTTTGAGTCCAAGAACGCATCAAGACTCGAACAAGCTCGTCAACAGCGCGAGGCAGAAATCAAGAAGCGTGAAGAGGAAAAGCGCGCACTGGAAGAGGCAAAGGAAGAACGCCGAAGAAAAATCGCAGAGGAGAGACAGCGCATGCAAGAGCAAGACCGCGAGATTGTCGAGCAGAAGATCGAGGAGGAAGCTGAACGCAAAGCTCGCGAAGACGCTGATCTCACCACTGATGAGGAGACCGGCGGACGCAAGAAGAGAGAAAAGAAGCCCAAGGGTGCGAGAAGAAAGAAGAAGGGCGGTGACAGCGATTCAGACATCATCAACGATGAGGATGAGGGTTCTGATGCCGATGACAACGCCGAGTTTGGAGAGAGAGAACAGCGACAAAAGTCCAAGCGACGCAGCACTTCAGGCGCTTCTGATGACGAAGATGGCGAGAAGCCCAAGAAAAAGAAGCGCAGAAAGCTCGAGAGAAAGGGCAAGGCAGCCGAGCCAAAGGGCAAATTCAAGAGCTCTGAGGTTGTGGTGGACAGTGACAGCGACGACGATGCAGTTGCCACTCAAAACGAAAACGCAAGACTTGCCGAAAAGATCAACGATGAGGATGACGCTCAAAAGGAAGCTCGAGGGGATGAGTCGATGGTAGAGGGAGGAGAAGATGAGGACGCCGTTGTTGAAAGGCGGAGAAAGAAGCCAGCTCGTGTGATCGACGACGACGACGAGGATGAGGATGAGACTCCGGCCACTACCGGTGGAGATGTCTCGATGGTTGATGAGACTGTTACCGCAGCTGGCAACGAGAATGCTCCAGACTCATAGGTATCCCTTTCTCTTGTATAACAAGAATAGCTAGTATCTCGTCCGTGGCGGACAGGCGTGCACTATTGCTACTTCTTGATGATCTTTCACTACCAGAACTTGGACAGAACAAAAGCGCTACAGCATTTCTTTTTGGCTCCGCAGGTCAAGGTAGGAGGGAAAATGAATTACAAACAGAATAAAGTGTCGTTCCTGGGACACGCTTGAGGTGGTGCGAGCAGTGCAATATGGAGAAGGTTCATTGGAGCTTCGTTGGCTCCACCAAAACTCCACATGCCAGCAGCTACTTCCCCAAACATCGCCTTGTGGCCTGCTAATACTGTTGGGACGATCTGTCAGCTCAGCTATCGAAGCTTCGCTTGACTTTCTTTCTTCTTTGTTGTCTCCACTTGAGCAACTCGTCTATTGGATCTATAACATCTCCTCACCTCACAGCTGTCTCCATTGACTTTCCAAGCAGGAAGGCTCCTGTATTTAGCATCCATTCTATCCGTTTATCAATATTCTCATGGCTCTTTTGCACGGCCAACACGATGAACAACTCCACAGCTCAGCCTCTAGCGAGCACTTCGCCTCCACACCTCCATGATACAAGACGCAAGTAGAGGATCCTACTGGTCAACATCATGAAGAAGCTTTACCTTTGACGATTCAATGTCCACCTTTATAGAACCTTCTTCGAGTTGTGCCAGCTCCTCTGAAGCAAAGACCTCATGCTGACGTCTCGCAAAACTCTTCCATGACCTTTCGTCGCTTTCCGCTCATTACGATTGCTCCTATCGGTTCTTACATCTTTTCAGCGTCCTTACTGGAAACCGAAAGCTCTGAGTGATTCGACACGCGAAAAATGCGTCTTGCTGATGCTTCGTTGGCAGCAGCGTGCTTCGTGCAGCTGTTCGCCCCTGCTTGGGGTTGGCCGCAACCTGATCAATTGGTGAGTTATATTGTCTGCGTGGCCCTCCCAGACCAATCCTCACTCATGGGCGTCCCAATCCAACGTGTACCTGACGAACACTGACGCTATATCAGCAAACCGGATCGCCCGAAATTGATAACGGGTTTCCTGGTCCGCCATTGCATGTATATGCACAGCCTGTCTTGAGGAAGCGTCAATCGACTGCGGAAACTTCTTCATCTTCCTCAGAGTCATCGTCCAGCACATCATCAGTATCCGGATCCATGACTTCGAGCAAGAGCAGCAGCTCAACTGGAACCTTCACGAACTCCACAACGTCAAGCACCACGAGCTCTACCACGAGCTCCAGTGTCAGTCCGACTAGCTCCAAGAGCTCTTCTACAAGCTCTTCATCTAAGAGCTCGACGTCCTCGACATCCTCAACAGCCTCTTCGACTACTTCAAGCTCAAAAACTGCTTCGGCATCGCCCACCGTAGTTGCGGGCGTGACCTTCGAGATCCAGAACAACACAATCTACAGTGGCACCTTGCTCCAAATGATGAGAAAGCGAGCTATGGCTGGCAGTATCAACACGTGCTTGAACAAATGTGCAAGCAACTCGACATGCCAAGGCACGGCATACGACAACATGACGGACAGTTGCACGTACTACAGCTCGGTCGATCGAAACAGTCAAATGACCAGGAATGGCACCACTTTTGCTCTTGTCGAGAACCGTCCTGCCAACAGCACCACGACTTCCTTGTCGTCAACCATGAGCAAGTCTATGACCACATCCACGAACAGTACCTCGAGTCGTTCTAGTACCTCGAGTCACTCTAGTACTTCAAGTCCTTCCAGTACTTCGAGCCACACGTCGACCATGTCGTCGAACACGACATCGTCGACTTCAGCCACTCCAACAATGCCTCTTGGAGCACGTTCTTGCAACCAGATTGCAGCAAATGGAAGCACCTTCACTGACGGCAACAACGTCACCTACGCTGTAATCTGTGCCAAGTCGAAGAAGAGGATGCTTTTGAACAAGATCCCCTTGTCTCCCAGACAGAACAGTGATCTTGGCACCGTCCAATCAGGCAGCTTCGAAGGTTGTGCCCCTTATTGTGATAGCAATAAGCAGTGTAACTCATATAGCTACGACCCGAGTAGCATGACTTGTTATCTGATGAGCACGAGTACCGTGACTCAGCCTATTGCTGGACGAGACTACGCGTACAAGGTCCAAAGTCAGACGTCTACGAGCTCCAGTTCGACGACCTCGAGCACTTCTACTACGTCCAGTACTTCATCTTCGTCAACCTCCGACTTCGTTCCTGATGGTTATTCCATTTCGAAGACCACGATATGCAGTACTCCATCGAGCACGTCATCACCGTGTCCGTCAAGCACATCGACGCCCTGTTCATCATCGACGGGATGCCCTTCAGCAACGTCGTCGTCTTTTTTATCCCTTGGTAGCTCGAGCGCCAGCTCGGGCACCCCGTCGTCTACCAGCCCTTCTTCGTCGTCTAGCACCTTGACATCGTCTCTATCAACTAGCTCTACACCCTCGACAGTCTCAAGCGTATCATCCGCGAGTTCAAGTGCTTCTCCTTCTTCTACAACTCCTAGCACTACCTCGTCTTCGCCATCCTCAACATCTGGCTCGTCGACGTCTTCGACTTCTTCACCCTCGCCCGTGGTCAGAGTTGCGACCCAAGTTCGCATGGTCGCAGCTTCTACCAGGACCATCGATAGCGAAGCTCCTGCAGTCCAGACCGAAGTGTCGATACAAACCATGGGAGGTGTAGCGACATCCTATTCTATCGTTTCCAACGCCAGTCCGGTCACCGTGATCGAGACTGCAACAAGCGTGAGCGCCGTCTACACCTCGACCATGTCAGTGGCGTCCGTGAGTGGCTCGACCGTCACGGCGGTCCAAAGCGTACAAGCCTCGACCGTGACCGTCGGTGCCATCACCGTGACATCGGACTTTGTTGTTCCTAGCGGGTATACCACCGTCACTGCGTCTGGAAGTACAGTCACGGAAAATGTCGATAGGACCGTAGCTACAGGTGTGGCCACTGTCACAGCACCTGGCAACACAATCACCACGACTGAGAAAGAGACCGTGGCTACTGGTGTTGCTACCGTGACCGCGCCTGTGGTTACCGAACGCGGATCGTCGACGATAACATCTGGAATCAGTACCGTGACCATGCAAGCTGGTCCTGTGACATTCAAGACTGTTTATCGCAGAGACGAGAAGCCTTTGGTTGACGACAAAATCGAAAAGAAGCATCCAGCCAAGCAAGAAAAGAAGAAGGATGGGAGTGCAAGACCTTGGATTGCCTATGACGGCATGATGGCTGAGATGTGGATGTGATTGATTTCCTCATCATCCTCATCCTCCTCTCCACCCTGTCTATCCTTATCCTCTGGGAGGAAAAGAGATCAAAAAACCCAAAAGGATAATCGTAATCTGTTCAAGATGTAAGAAAAGGAGGGATAAAAAAAAAGGGGGGGGAGTCGTATATGTTTTGTTTATGCAATCATACTAACCACAGTCACTCTTTTCTGATTCTAATCACCGAAAAAAGAAAAAAGAAAAATACATAACAAACACCTAAAATGTAATCTGTAGTTCACATAATAGTTAGTCATTAGTTCTCAATTCGTATGCAACAAAAAAAGATTCGCTCTTTTTCAATAGAAGATCTTTTGTTTCAAAAGGTTGGGAAAAAGATGATTTGCTTGCAAACTTGAACTTTCGGATCTCTATCGTGCTTTTTGAATCTTCGGAGTGAAAAAAAAAGAAGTATCCAATTTCAAAAGGGGTGATGATATTGATTGATATTGTGGGCATCCAAAAGTTTCTACTGCAGCGACACGAGAAAGAAACATTTTGTACAATTCAAAAAGAAGAAATCATCGTTACCTCGACAGTGAAGTGGCTTCCTCCTAAAAACACTTTTCGAGAATCTGATGATTGCCGCGTGGATGAGGTAGCTTTGAGTATTCTTGAAAAAAAGGAACGCAGAGGGGAGACGCAGAATAAAGAGCGGTGCACTTCTCCTGCCTGATCTAAAAGCCCTTTGTGGTGTCGTCGTCTGTTATCTTTGACATAAGGAAAAAGTGTATGCATTGAGCTTTTCTCGTATCTCTTTTCTCGGTATACAAAAGGCAGAGAGGAACCAGCCTTATCGCAGAGGCAGCCTATGGCCAGAAAGGCAAAAGAGAAAATCCACATCAAACTATCTTCTCCTCTTACCCTCATGACCACCAGGTTCACCCTCTCCTCTCCTCTTCCTCTCAGAACGACCTTGTTGTCCTTGTCCCTGTCCCTGTTGCTGACCTTGACCTTGCTGCTGTCCCATCATATCCCCTTGCTGCCCACCACCGCCACCTCCTCCTCCTCCTCTCCTGCTATCATCATTCCCGTTTCCACCTCTGCGGTGTCCACCGCCATTGCCATCGTCTCTTCTGCCTGATGCTCCACCATCATTCCCACCACGGCTTTCGCGACGATGATAGTCGTTGTTTCTATCTTCGCCTTCGTAGCCACCTCTGCTTCTGCCTCCGTTGTATCCGGAAGACGGATCCATTTGTTGCGAGGGAGCAGCAAATCCTTGAGGAGGTTGGACCACAGAAGACAGCGTGGGAGTCTGTGGTGCAGTTCTGCCTCCGCCGTTACCACCATAACCGTCTCTGTCGTGTCCACCACGCGAAGAGCGAGATGCACGGGAAGATTGATGGCGGTAATCGTCTGAAGGTGGCGGTAAAGCAGGCAGATTGGCAGATGCATGACCGCCGTGGTTACCGCCATGGTTAGAATGGCGAGAATCGCCTCCATCGCGGCCGTGACGTCTGGAATCGCGTTGTTCGCGATCGTCATGGCGTCTGTTGCTGCCTTGATCTCTAGACGACGATGTCGGGGTGGGGAAATCATTTCGCATTGCTGGCGATGGCATGGCGGGTGACTGTGCTGGGATAGGACTGGGCTGTGCGGATGCAGGCATCATGGGGTTCGGACCTGAACCTTGACGTCCACCGGCGCGTCCTCTTATAGATGCGCCATTTGCATTTGCGCTTTGCAGTGTATCGTTCAATCCAGCAAATCTCCTGTCAGTGCCGTTCGCACGGCGATCACTTGCGGGTCCAACAGGAGCGCGAGGTGTAGCTGACGAAGGCCCGGAAGGCGTGTTTGGAGTGGACTGGCCACCCAGATTCATACGTGGTCCTGTAGGAGTGGGAGCGTTCTGCGGTGCAATCTGCGGCGGTGCAATATCAAGGCGAGGGAGACGACTGGGGTGGACACCTACAGCTTCTGCCTGCGGAGGATGCCCTGGCGGTGGTGGGGGAGGTGGAGGCTGTTGTTGAGAGAACTGCGCCTGTTGCGAGCCCTGACGATCATGTCCAGATCGTCTATTGCGGTTACTGCTGGGTTCCTGAGGAGCATTGTGTGGCACATCTCTTGCATCACCAGGACGACCATTGGGAACACCTTGTGGTCCAGAGAAGTTCCTAGGGTTATTGTTGTTACCGAAGCCCTTGGGACCTAACGGGGGTCCTGAGGGTAGTTCTGGCGCAGAGCTCAGGCGCCCATAGTTCGGATCTTGCATTTGCGTGTTGACGGCTCGTCTAGGACCGCCCGCAGGCTCAAACAAATCACTGGCGGCAGACTTTGAGGGCGCATCGATGCGGCCACCTCCTCTTCCACCCCTACCGGCTGCAGGTCCAGTCGGTGTTTCCACCTTCTCAGGTTGGGCACGAGGGTTCTCGCGTGCGGCGAAAGGATTGGGGTCAAGAGGTTGTCTACGTGGGGCTTCCTTCTCCCGCACAGGTGCTGGTGCTGGGAGGTCGACTGGCCTCTTGGGAGATTGTGGTCTCGAATCTCTGGGTCTTCTATCGTCGCGAGACGAGTCTCTAGATCTGCGGTCGTTGGGGGGAGGCACGTCGCCAGCAATCAGAGCAAGACGTTCAGGGTTGACACTGACTGCAGGCTGTGGCGTTTGGGCTGAATGGGAAGGTGCTCGACTCATGGACTGGCGATCGGAACGTTCACGATCAGTACGTTCAGGACGTTCAGAGCGCTCAGGACGGTCAGATCTATCGTAAGCTGTACGGTCAGGAGGAGGGGCCATTGGGCTTGGACCGCCAGGGTATCCTCTGTTGTCCTGTTGAAGGAGTGTTCTTCCCGGATGAGGTCTGGCAGGACCATACTGATCGCGCTCAGCCATGCGTGGCTCTACCACGGCCGAAGATTGAGATCTGCCGTAGTGATCGCGTCTGTCATCACGAGGTGGGTATTCTGGTGATCTCTGACGACTTCTACCTCCACGTGCTCCTGGGGGTGAGGCATCTCTCGGCATGCTGGTTGGATTGGAACGCATGGCCTCACTGGGTCGATCAAGTCGCCCATATTCGGGAGCATGACCACGCTCGCGAGAATCATGTCGAGCGGGTAGTTGCGCAGGGCCACGTCCCATAGCTTGTCTTGGGTTGGGTAGCTCTGGCTTGCTAGGCAGAGAGTGAGGCATCCTAGTCGGTTGAGCTGATGATGATCTTGAGTCGTCACGTTGCGAAGGCGTGTGAGCTCTGGACTGGCCTCCAACGGCTCGCGGCGGTGGTCTGAGAGCAGCCTTTCTCTCAAGCAGTGTGTCCGACTTTTCGTCACCGGTTGCTTTACTTGAAGATTGCTTATCATCGTCAATCTCTCCATCTTCTGATTCACCCGTCTGAGCTGGAGGAGCTTTGAATGCTTGTGCTGTAGGGTTAAGAGGCGTCGAAGTACGAGAAGCGGGAGTCTCTGCTGGGGATGGAACTGGCTTGGCGTTGGGGTCGGGTTTCTTGATAGTGTCAGATTTGTTGATGGCTGGCGGCGTTGCATTACTCACTCCTGTAAAGTGCTCCTTGGAAACCCAAGAAGACTGTCTCTTGCGGATGTCGCCCAGAGTACTTGCGGCAGCAAGCTTGAGATCGGCTCTGCCATCGGCCTTGCTGAGAGCAGTGACAGAGTCGAGAATCATCTTGCCCATTGGCTCTGCAACTGGGAATTGCTGGGCAACAGCCTTGAAGACGATAATGGCGTTACGAATATGCATGTACTCTCCAGATTCTAGACACATCTGGAAAGCGGCATTCAAGTTAGAGTGCCACTTGTACAACAGTACACGGTACTCCTCATAGTTGAGGAAGGTCTGTGGGGTGTTATCTGGATTGAGTTTTCTTGCAAACCCAGTGAGCTGTCTCTTTGCTCCGAATGCGTTCTTCTCGTATGCAGCCTTGTCCGCATGCCAAGATGAGAGCTCCTTCAGTACCTCGTTCAAGAAGCGGCCAAAGTTCTCGGACTCTCTGGGTGTGCATTGGAACATGAGAGATGACAGTTGATTCTTGCGCAAAAGACGATCCAACAGATGCATAGTACGGAATCCAGGAGCGCCGTTGTTGTGGAGGAACTTCAACATCATGTAGGTGTAGTGAGCATCCAGAGGAGAGTTCATCATTCTTGGGAGGAAGCAGTTCTGGAGAAGGCTGGTGTGCAAAAGCTCAACCTTGTTATGGAAGTCGTTGAACCAGTGATCCTTTTCCTTGTTGAGCCTGTTGCGGACCTGAGTGTAGGCGCCGATTTGGCTCTTCATTTCCTGAGTGAGCTTTTCCCTCAACTCAGAAATAGCCTTCTTTCTCCTGTCCTTCTCTTGCATACCTTTGCCGGTAACGTCGGTACGGTCGTTGTTAATCTGATTGATGAGATGGGATTGAGTGGCGAGCTCTTGATCATAGCTGTTGGTGTTGACTAAGATATCTTCTAGTCCCAAGGTCCAGAAAGTGACATAGAACGGAATACTTATGCTCTGCTCCAGCTTGTCACCCAGAAGGTCGCGCGTCTTTTCGATGAGAGGGGTCAAGACAGGATGCCAATGCGATTCGGGCGATGGAGTAGGGGTCGTAGTGTCGACACCATTGGCGTGTGCAACACTCTTCATCTCCGCGTCTGTCTCAGTAAGGGAGAGAACAGGCTTCTCTTCGGCGGGTGACGAGAGAATCCCTTCGGTCTTTACGTCTTTCTCCTCAACATCTGCCATAGTGACGTCGCCATTGGTAGCAGCTGACTGACTCGATCTCCTGGCTTGCTGTTCGGCCTTTCTGACTGCATCGCTCTCTGCAATAGCATGAGCGATACTTGCGCGGCCGATCATGAATGCGATTGATGGCTCGAGACCAAAGTCACCCATCAGGCTGACAGTGTCCGGAACGACGGCATCGAACTCGTCAGGTCGCAGCGTACTTCGGAGAGTCTCGAGATATTGGTTAAAGACCTGATAGAGCTTGTCCATGTTGTTTCCCAAAACTTTCAGAGGTGCGTCCTGAGTAGATTCATGGTGGGCGTACATCTGACTTTCTTGTGCGACGGAAATCAAAAGCTGACCAGCAAGTCCGGGTTCAGTAAGTGCTTTGATCAAACGACGAGACGGTTTCTCCATCTTGTGTCTTTCATCGAGCAAGGAGATCAGTGTCTGTGCCTTGAGCACCGGACCACCAGCCATAGCAAGAACCTGAGATTCGTTAAACGTCATGTCAGATTTAATACCAACCATCTCGGTGATGATTTGCTCAAGGACCTCGAGATCGGTAGAGTTGCCAGCACGAAGTTCGTTGGTGACATACTGCAGAATGGGCGATGGGTCCATGGCAGAGTAGCGCTTGAAAATGGAGCCGGCAAAGGTGGAGAGAGCACGCAACCAAGGACTGGTAAGCATACCGTCAGCCTGTACACGGTTTCTGCCACCACCACCTAGAGCGTTCATCAAACACCAAGTCAAAACATCATATCCGAGCATGCTAAAGTAGCGAACACATTCCACGACAACATCAATAAGATTGTCGTAGGATTCCATCTGATGAATGGCGACTTGCATGACAATACCAGGAGAGGAAAAGGCGACCTTGGACAAAGCTTTACCCATGGCTCGCACGTTCGTCTTGCTGATACGCTTGAGGACGTCTTTTGTCTCAGCCTTAGTGAGGTCAAAGGCGGACTTGATGTCAGGAAGACGGGAGGTGTTGCCGTAGTGCCACTCGGCATATATGGAATAACGAGTGCTCGTAGGGAAGAACTTGAGGAGCTCAAACATCTCGTTAACATCACCAGTATTGTGCTTTGTCAGACTGAGAGCAGGAACAAGGAGACGCTTGCAGAGATCAATCCAGCGAGCGTAGTTGGTGTCGGAAGGATCGTCAGTCAAACTCTTCTTGCCGATGCGAGCCAGTTTCATCAAGAGAGCAGAATCTCTGCCGATCTTGACACCCGTCAAGTTCAGGAACGTGCTGCACAATTGGAACACATCGTCCACCGTTTGGCAGACGGGAATGTTGTCAACCCAATCGTCCCAATAGAACTTGTACTCGACAGCATCACCATGGTCAGGACGATCGAGGTTGGCCCATCTCAGAGTCCTGGTCGGTGGTGCAGGAGTGAGGTTGAGCTGACCCTTGGGCAAGCCGGTCGGATCGCCGATGTGAGGTCTGGCATCGTTCATACCGGGCCTGTTCGCGAGAGGTCGGGCTGGCTCGTAGACCTTGGTAAGCATGTGATGGAGGATGCGGTGAATGTAGTCGGGTAGTTCGTGAACGAGGTCAGTCAACCAAGGGAATCTTCCAAGAATGTACAGAGCTTCAGGTAGACAGCCAATAGCCAAAAGACTTTTGACTAGCGCAACCTTTTGGTTGGCAGGCTCGGGCAGAGCTTCCTTTTCGCCATCCGCTGTAGCGGCTTCGGCAGCGTCAGACTCGGCCTTGGGGGTTGCTCGTCCAGAAGCATTGTCTCGTAGACCACGAACGGCGGCATGCGGTGCGGGAGCCGTGTCGTCTGCAAGAGCACCAGCCATGGCAAGCGCATTCAGAGCACCACCGCCAGGCTTTGCAGCCTTTTCCCGTTCCAGTTTCTCCTTTTCCAGTCTCTCCTTGGTCTCTCCCATCTTCTCGTCCGGGGGGTACAAGTGGGGGTATAGATCTCTTAAAGAGATGAAACCAATCTTGATGAGGAAAGCGGCAAGATAGATGAGGTTATCAGGAAGAACATCATGTTTGTCGCGAGCAGCAGAATAGTAGAAGGCTAGTTTGAAGCCAAGTAGTTGAGCAGCGTCGGAGTTGCCAGGAGGTACGATGCAACCGGTTTGACGCATCCATTTGCGGGCGTTGTTGGTGCGAAGGCGGCGGATCATGTTCATCTCACGACCTCTGGCGTCCAACTCGGGCTTGAGTTCGGTGTTCAGAAGATCGGCAACGGCAGAAGCATCCAGATTTGTGATGCGAAGAGCGCCAATATCGAAGAAAGCCTCCATGCCCACTTTGCGTACTTGTTGCCAGAAATCCACATCACGGGCTTCCTTGAGAGCAGCGAGTTGGGCACGCTGTTCCGAAGTCTGACTCGACGATGCCGAATGGGGAAGAGCCCAAGCTGGTAGAGAGGTAAAGCCCTGGCCTTGAGTCTGGAAACCTTCCGGAATATGCTGTTCTGGCCACCATGAACTTGCGCGTAGATACTTGATGAAAAAGCGGCAGTTCTTTATCAGTAGGTTTGCCATGACATCCAGAGTGATATCCAGGACTCGGCCAACGTCGAGATCGAAAGAGCCGACGAGAGCCTTGATGCGCTGGAACGTATGCTCAGCGATCAGGTCAGAGGTCAAACCAGCATTGGCGGCGTGGAAATATTCGGTGATGAGCTTTGAGTAGCCCTCTGACTCTTCACGCAGCAAATTGAAGTTAGCCTGGCGGTAGATGAGGTTTGTCGTCTTGCGGTTGCGAATAGTCGAGAAGGTGTTGCGCACGAGACCGAGTGCCGACAGGGGTTCGATATCGAGCTCGTTGCGGAGGAGATGAGCAGAGAGGCCAGCGTGGTGAACAAGTGTCTTGAGAACGGGATTCTTCCAGTCCGTGTCGTCGAGCAGAGCCAGCGTGTCGCCAAAGACAGACTGCAGCTCGTCGGTAGGGGCCACTTGTTTCAGCACTTCGGCGCACTCTCCAGCAGACAAACGGCCGTCCAATGTTGTCCTCAGCAGCTCTTGTATGAGTGTGTTCGACACCACATCCTTGTCCTCTGCGCTCTCCAGAGCGTCCAGCACCGACTGCTTTCCCTTTGCCTGCCACGCGCTCACAGCATCATCGGTCAAGTAGTCGTAGGCATAAGGAGCCGGGGGTTCCTTGGGCGTCGGTGGGTACTGAGGAAGGACGAGGGGAGGAGCCGGCGTGGCAGCGGGTGTCGGTTGCAGAGCAGGGCGTACTGGCTCTGGTTGCTGCAGCTGTTGCGGCGGTGGTTGCGCATTCTGCTGTGGAGTGTGTGGAGTCTGCGCGGGCGAGTTTCTTGCGGAGGAGGGTTGCGAGAAGTTGGCGTGGCGGTTGTGAGTAGGAGTCGAGTTGTTGGAGCGGTTCTGGCTAGCATTTCCATTGCGACGGTTGTTATTGTTGTTGCGCTGGTTCTGCTGGGCCAGATTGAGGTTCTCAGGACGGTGGGGTGAGGCGCGGTTCTGGTGGTCGTCCTGCGGGCGCTTTCTCTTTTGCTGTGCAGGCGCCATCTTTTATGCCGCCTTCATGTGTTGCAAGGCCTGTGTATGCGTAGCTCTTGTGTGGGAGAGCCTGTCTATGCGCGGTGCATGGGTCGAGTGTTTGCTGCGGGTGCCTGATCGCACCTTTCAGTCTTGAAGTTTTGCGCGTTACTGTAATTGCAGTCGCTATCCGGTCCAGGGTGATTCCAGGAAAGACGCGTCTATTCGAGTCGATGGGTATGCGCTTGGGTTGCTCCTCCTCGCTGTTCGTCAAACTCTCAAGCTTGTTCGACTGCCGCCGCAATGCACCATGGTCTGTGCTCAATACCAGAACTCGTCATTGTCATCAGCCTACTTATTGTGATTGACCTGTCGCCAGCACAGATACTATTATCACCTGTTCGTAGTGTTAACGTATAGATGTGAGGCATCATCATCGCTGTATTCAAGACTTGCACACGACTCTTCACTTGAGACTAAGTGTGCTGTCGGGCGGTATCCAGGCCACTTTTATGAGACAAGTACGAAAGGTATACACAAGAGGTCCATATCACACACGATAGACCAAAGGAAGATCATATGAGCATAGTAGAAAAAACAGCAATGTACCGCATGCATGATTTACTTTTTTCTAGTTCTCCCTTCCCAAGCAAAAATTTTCCCTTATCCAAATAAATCCATAACTGACCAAGGTGATAAGAAAGGTGAACAACACGGGTATCGACAAGAAACAAAAAACCGGGGATATCTTAGAAAGAAGATGAACAGAAAGAAAAAGTAAGCGGGGTTAGAGGGAAAAGGTCGTAGATCGTCGTGAAAGTCGCAGACATGTCTGCTTCTCTATGACTCCTCGGCAAGGAGCTCGTCTCCAGTCTCGCGCCACTCGCGGCTGCGGTCATTGAGACGTCTTGTTCCGGGCACGCGTGTGGCCCACAAGCTTTCAGCTGGAGTGCGCATGGTGAAACCACGCTGGCTGCTGATCACACCGATAGCCTGCAAGACAGCTTTACGACTGTCACGGCCGAAGACGGCAGGGTGATTGATCCACTCCAAGGAGGCAGCAAGCTCCGTATCGAGGGCTGACATGATGTCGGCATCAATGCCTGCGGCGGGAGTAAAGGGGCTCAGAGGCTCCAGACGAGGTGGTGTAGGGGTGCGTCTGGGCTCCATGGACACCGGAGTCCCCATGAATATGGGAGGCGGTGGAAGAGGTCCCGTAGGTGGGCCCGATGGTGGATAGTCTGTGCCGTTGCTGTGAATGCTTGCTGTAGGAGTAGGAGGGAGACGAGCAGTCGGTGGCGCTGAAGGTGGTGGGAGAGGAGGAAGTCCACCTTTTCCGAGACCCTTCAATATACTGCGGGTCTCTGTCAGAAGATGACAAGCTCTTTCGTGTTGGCCTCGGGAAACCAATGTCAAAGCTCGGGTGAGCATATCGGATGTTAGCAGCTCCATGCGTCGTTGGACCACAGACGGGTGGGGAGGAATTGGCGGAGTTGCTGCACGGCTCATCGAGGCCTTCTTCGAGACCGGAGGAAGCATGGTAATCGCAAGAAGTGACGGGCGGGGAAGCTGAGTGACATTGCCTTCGCGAAGAATGTCGCCCCAAGCAAGATCGGCTTGAATGAGAGGAACTTCCTCGACAGAGACTGGACGCATATCATCCTGGTCAAGAGGTCCACCAAGAGCCTCAAGTCCAGAGACAATCGTCTCCCAAGGATCTTGCAAATCCTGCTCGGGAGTCGAGTTGTCGGGTGAAATGGCTAGTTGCACAAGAATGTCTATACGAGCATTAGTATCGCAGATGAAATGAAGTTGGCAGTTAGCTCACCTCTCCTGTCACCGAAGCGCAAATCGCCCAATGAGGCCTCGGCATCGCGACCGGTGGCGCGCTTTGTGATTTGTAGCGCTCCACTGATTTTGACGAATTTGGCAGGTGAGCCTTCGGGCAAGCGCAGTTTCAGCTTAGCGTTTTGATGTGAAACGCTTTGCAGGGATCCCAGACAGCCAGCCACGCATTCCCGAAGCATCATCCAGTCTTTGACATATGTATATGTTGCCTTGGTGCGGGTTGAGAGTTCGATCATGGTGTCGGGCTTGTGCGTGAGACCTAGACCGAATGAATGTATCGCGATTCTGTGATTCGTTAGCTTCTGTGATTGGGCTTTTCAGGATGAAGAATGCTTACTTTGCGGCTTCGGCGCGAGAGACAACAAAATCGACACTCTCGATCTCGGACGTTGTGGAGTCGCTGATGAGCATGACTCCAGAGATGGGGTTGGCTGCCTTTCTCTGCATCAAGAGATCCATGGCTACGTTTGCGCCATCGACAACATCGGCACGCAAGCTCTTCTGTCCGATGGGCTTGATTGCCTCGAAAACTCTAGACCAGCCATTCCAGTTTTTGGATGTCATTCCCACGACAGGCATGCTGCCTCCGCTAGATCCGTAGGTGACAAGGCCCATACGATCCTGCTCGCCAAGATTGTTTACGAGGAAGCGCAAGACATCGCGAAGCAGAGAGATTTTGAGCCCTTGCATAGACGAAGAGAGCGGTACGACAACGACAATGTCCAGAGGAACGTGCATAGCCATGGGGAGTCTGAACCCATGTGTACCTCGGAAGGTAGGGCTGGTGTATTCCGTGGGTGCGGTGTAGGCGGATTTACCAGCACCGTACGAAGACGGGATAGAGGAACGTCTACCTCCTCTAGAGGCCAGATCTTCGTCTTCGGTGCCAGAAGTTTCAAAGTCTTCGTCGCTTTCGCCCATCTCGATGTTATTGATACTGATAAGGGCGCGACGCCAGATGTCCAGCTGCGATCGATCGTGGAATTGAAGGTGGAAATGCGGGAGCTCGGCGACTGAGAGATTCAGGGTGAGTATGTCGTGATCGGGAACAAACTGGACCTGCTTCAAGTGTCTCTTGATCAAGATGGAACCCTTGAGAGTGCACTTGGTCCTCATCTTGGCAGATTCCGAGGCCGTCTCCCATTGATTTTGAGGCTTCTTCTCCTTTATGCAAATGAGCATTTCGGTGAAAAGATAGCACTCCAAGTCCTGCCATGACTGGCGATCTTTGCCTACGCGAATGGTGCCATGGAGTAGCAAACGGCCGAATCTGTTTGATCTCACGTCAGCGTTGTACCAGAAAATACAAGGGGGAGCGTATTTACCGTGAAAAGTCCAGACCATGCCAATTGTCGACTTTGGTATGCAGATCCTCGGTGACGCGATCCAGTACGTGAGACGGTGTATGGGGCAGATCAAATTGCTTCTGGGGATCGGGAGAACGAGGCATTGACATATTGTCGAGGCTGTCGGCAGCAGGAGAAACGATGTCCTCGGGATCGGGACGCCATTTTCCATCGACAACTTCGACAGTAATCAGGCAGGTCAAGCTTTGCTGCTGTCGGCTTCGGTTCAGTGTGGGGAACTCTGTACGGACAGTGACAGTAGGAGCAGGTATGGGGTTCTTGATGTTGGGCCGCGGGCTCGGAATGTCAGCAGCGATGGACTGGAGATCGTATTCGATCCTGCGATTGCGAGACTCGTCTGTGGCTTGGCTGTTGTTTCTCTCGTGCTGGCGCGATTCGACAGATCTAGTGTGATGGCTGTTGGTGTGGGTGAGGTGCGTGTTGTGCGTGTTGACGCTGTTGCTGTGCTGGTGGGAACGCGTGAAACTGGCTTGTGTTGGTGGACGCGGGCTCGGATCCAGGATCGCAGTCTGGACCGAGTTGTGGCTGTGGTGGGCATGGCTTTGGACGGAATCGTGACTGTGATGAGCATGGCTTGGAGTCGAGGCATAAGTTTGGTGGGTATGGCGAGGCGGGTCGTCCCAGGGCGTGGGATTGTTATCGGAATCTCTTGTGCGATCGCGCAAGTCGGGGCTGTTTGCGCTGCGATTGTTGACGAGGTTGTTAAGTTTGGCTGAGAGGTTGTCAGCGACCGACAGAGCGGTCGAGATGGTGGGGTTTGTGTTACCAAAGTTCAGGTTTCCGCCTCGGCTGGTGTCAAGGCCCAGTGGAGCGTTACACGAAGGGCATTCCTGGGACTCAAACTCCTTGATAAACTCGTAGAAGCAAGCTTCGTGAGCGACATGGCCGCACGACAGCTGCAGAATGCGCTCTCCGCGCAACGTGTGTTCCAGCGGCTCCTCGCATGCGGCGCATTCGGTGCCGATCAGAGTACGCTCGCGTCTCGACTTTGGACCGGTGGCATCGATCATGTCGCCGAGCTCGTCGTGCGAGGTCGAGGGCGGGGCTGGAGCGAGGTTTTGGGCCTGCTGCTTCTTCAGACGAGACGAGTTCGAGCCGCCTCTCAGCGAGGCAAACCTTCGAGTCGTCGTCTTGGGCGTCGTTGTCGGAGTGGCCGTTATGGTGGCCGTGTGAGTACTGGGACTGAAAAATGTACTACTTCTCGAGCCGGGACGAAAGACGGACGCAAAAGAGTGTTGAGGAGGGTCCGCCATGGATGTAGCGCAGAGTCGCAATTGCCAATGACGACGAGCAGGCAGCTGGTCTGAGATGCCGATAGTGTACGAGGCATAACCCAATTGCTGTCTGAGCGCTCACGCTTGAATCGACGACGAGCTCGGTCCTTGCAAAAACGCTCAAGCACCAGGGTCTCAGAGTCAATCTAATCTTCTGGCCCAAACTCTGATCCTCTCTTTTGCTTGGGCCCTCCCACATTATCATCTCATCATTATTGACCCGAGGCCTCGCCTGCTTGATTCATTTTGTCGCCTGCCTATCGCCCAAGACTGCAATCTGCAGGCGTTTCTCAATCTCGCCTTGATCACTTCCATGTATCGACACGTGCATGCAGGCTTAGGCCAATATTGAAAAACTTGTCATGAATACCTATCCAACGGCTAAGCATCCGTTCTATGCTACCGAGTACCGGATCCGCGACTCCCAGTCGAGCCGTTAACTTCAGAAACAGCACCCAAACCATCTTTGTGCTTCTCTGCCCACTTCCTGTTTTTTGTCATGCCGAATGACCGAGTCCACTCTTTGCTCTGCTCCCTGCTCCGAGCGCCTTGGCCATGCTCCGCCACGAGTCGCGACTTCCTAGCTTAAGCCCTGCACAGATTATTATTGCCATAACCCTTCCCCGAACCGCCAATCCTCGCTCTAACCTGCCGCTTGTCTCATAAACATGTCTATCTTTCTCTGTCACGCGAACTCTTCCCATCGCTCGCACACTACAACTCTTGTCTAGAGCTGTCTATTTTCATTGAAATATACTCCTACTCCTTCTTCTACACATTATCACCAACAACACTCGGCCGTCCTGCGGAAGCCATGTGCAAGGCTTCTGTATCAGCCAGCCGCTTCATGCTTTGGTCTCGTCGAAACTCACTGCCTCTCCACACCGGATGCACAAACCTTAACCTGTCTGCCACCGTGCCACGCGATGCCACGCTCTACCATCGAAATCGAAACTTCTATGCTTCAGCGTTTCCCTGTTGTGTGATTGGACGTCGTCATTGCTTTGCCAAAATCCGTTCACTCTACAATCCTCATCATCATGGGCATATGTGCCTTGTGCTCGCCAGCGTCTAAGCACACATCCCAACTGTCGCAATCCTGTCAGGCCACCTTCTCTGGTCCGCCCAGTGCCGACCACGTTTCAGACACCAGCCAGAGCTGATGTTTCTCGCACACAGCCTTCGTTGTTATCGCTTATCTGGCCCTCGTCTTGGGATCTTTCAACAGGTACTACCTTTGAGGCCAGATAATCAACAGTGTCGTCTATAAAGTTTCGTTCTTGCTTTCTAGAAGCCGTCATTCTCCATCCTCAAGCTTTCCGGTGTACTTCTCCAGGGTACAATCCAAAACCGCGAGGTGGCTCATTCAGGCAATACCGCCTCCCCATCGTTCTGGTGTTCATGCTTCATCCTTGCGTGCAAAGCGGGAGGTCGCGATAACACTTGACTCTGCACTGACGATTTCCTAGAAGCAGATGCAGACAATGCCATGTCCTCCAATGCGTCGTTCTCACGATACAAGCAGCATACGTGAACACACAGCCAAGAAGTTTTTTGATCCTACGAAAGCGCCATAGAAACTTTGGTCCCCTCAGTGACACGTTTGGAAGATAGTTCACCAATTCTCTCATGGCTTTACGGCCGTTACTGTGCATTCTCCCTCGGTGGTCCCGGCTGCAGACCAAATCTCGAGCATGAATGATACCACGAATTTCGAGGTTCGATCAGTCCGCGATTCTGGACCAAGCTAGTCACACGCTTGATCATTGCCATGGCACCTCGGAAGAAGGAAAAGCATTCTGACACGGGAGAAGTATGGCAGCTGTGCCTTCAATGCCTTCATGAATCAGATGTCCGTACAATTCTCGTCAACCACAACCTAAATTAGGTAGAGGGCAGAGCTCATCATGAGGTACGCTAATAAGGTCCAGCTGGCTAAACCTGTATAAGAAGTCGAATGTGCTTTTAGGCGCCAAGTGGGCAACGACTAAAACGGCTGACATGCATCGAAATTCTGGTGTTACATGACTCTTTTGACTGCAACCCTGGTGCGACCACGCGCCATAGACCCAGCAATGGCGCAGAGTCCTCTGTGTCTTGCCATGCGCAAAGGAGCACAAACAGAGAGATTCCCACAGCACACGCTTGTTGCAGGATCACCCGGCTCCGCACTGTTCGTGATGGCCAGCTGGGAGAGGGTGCATCGCGTCTTTTGCAGATCTCCCGCACTCAGCCCTGACTCGTGCACAACTTCTATGCATGGAACACAAATACTGCACGGCTTCCACGCTTTGCTCTCTTGTCGGTATCTTCTCCGAATACGTTCTCGGTATGCACTCGGGTCTTTTTCACATGTACTCGCCTCCAAAGTCTCTATCTTCATGATCAGATGCATGACGAACCTTGACGCGGTAGCTGTAGTCAAAGGCCCAGATCTATGCAAGCAACCTTGGTGGGCAGGATATGCTTAAATCGTTACGTCCGAAGTCGTCCTCGGAGCGGGAGAACAAAAGTCTGCTTCCTGACATCGAAAAGAAGCTGTCATGCTGAATAGGAGTAAACCCAGATTCTGTACTCCGTACATGTCAACCTTAAGCGTGTCCATCTCGAATAGACACGAGGCACGTATGTTCTTGGGTGATGTTTCACAAGATTTATGTGTGAGCTTGTCGGTTGGGTGTCCGACGTCGCTTTCTTGCTCCCTCTTTGTGTGCCAAAGTGTCAGTTTTCATGTTCCTCTCATCGAGGATCAACTTGACGTGTCGGAAGGACAATGTACGATGAATCCAGACTAGAGAGGTTCTTGAGTAAAGTTGTTGCAACGGTGAATCTTGCTGAACATCATTCAGACTACGTGCGATGTGATGGCGTTCAAGCGTTGTCGATTCTCTGTACAGAAAAGACGAATTCTCAGGCTCAACCCAGACAAAGCAACTTCACCAGTTCACTTAACGACAATTAAAGTACCTTGTACACTTACAGACTAAAATTGATGTGATGTGACAAAGACAATAAGGATGGGAATTAGAAGAAGAGAAGACCAGGGTGATACTGTATACAATGTGTGCCAAGCCTTCGAGATGGCCAATCACAACTGACCGCTCTTGAAGTTCTGCAAACACGGCTCTTCCTTCCCTTGAACATAAACGACTCGGATCGTGAATTAACGAGATAATGGAAGGAAGGAATGAGGCATTCCAGGGAGTGTGTACCCCTAAGTCGGCAGTGATCCTGGTCATGTCGTTCTGACAATGTGTAGCTCAAACCGATCTGCATTGCCCTCAGCCAGTCGACCTTAGCATTTGCGGGCAACAGCAGGAATGTCGACAACATCATCAAAACTCTGGAAACATTATCACGGACACTAGGAGAGGTTACCACACGACCAGCTGCTTTTGACCACAAATTAGCCGACTATGTCTTCTTCCCTATCTCACAGGTCCTCAAAGCGAGCCGGGATCTTCCAGTTCAGGCTATGGAAGCATGTTTGCGGTGTTTGAACATCCTGATCTCGAAAGGCTGGACGAAAAACATGGACTCGAATTTGAGTGGTCAGCTTCTGATCTTTTTGACACTCACTTGCGATACATCTGGAAAGACGGTGCCGTCAGGGCTTGCTACGGATGAGCTTCGCTCGGTTGGATTCCAGTGCATGCAGGCACTCTTCCAGTCCTTGAGCAACAGTGCTGCAGGGAAAGCTTCTCTAGTTGGGGCTGCAAATGTCCCATCTTTGGGTCATGCTGTCTCTGTCATTCTTGATGGTATTACCAGCGGAGAGTCTTTTCAGGTCCAACTGGCGGCAGCAGAGGCATTGAAGTCATTGGTTGCCTGCATAGATGACCGGGAAGTGCTGTCAAGTTTCCTTCCTGGTATAGTTTCATCCTGGACCAAGGCTCTCACACCCAATACAAACGGTCGCCGACATTGGAGAGTTCTCGTGGCTGGTCTGCAGACAATTGAATCACTCCTGCAGACACTCCTCAGCGATGCAGTAACCGACAAGCTTTCATCTCCAGTAGAGGGACAAGCACTGCCGAGAGAACAAAAGACCACGAAGCTGGATGGTAGTTGGGTGAAAGCAACAGCAGCACAGTTGAAAGTTGCGATAGCGAACATCAACAGACTGCGTACACACGAACGTCCAGAAGTACAAGAAGCTGTTCTCGAATTTAACTTGACACTTCTCTCGGAGTGCAGCCACGCACTAGTGGACTCTTGTGCTTTAGCGACAGAAACCGTCTTACCACTCATCCAAGAAGATTCAAATGCTGCGTACAGAGACAGAATTGCAAGTCTGACTCAGAATAATACAACAATATCAGATCTCTTGTCGACAGTGTTCCGTAACGAACAACTCTCGATGGTGCGAATTATGCAGTCGAATGACGACCAAGCGAAAGAGCGATCACTCGGCAAGCTTTTTGGAGCATACACGATACTGGCTGACACAGAGGTTGACATGACCATGATCTCGAGGATGCTCGGAAGCGGGTTGAAAGATAGTGTGACGACTATCCTTCAACATTCTGTTGACCGTAATGCGAAGATTGCAAGAGTCACGCCCGTCGCCATATCTGATATGTCGCTGCAGACGAGTCAAAAGTCACTGACCTTCACATCGCCGCTGGCAGAGTTCAAGTCTCAAGAAACGATATTGAGTTACATCAGTCAGATGCTGAAGAAACTGAAAGCGACACATCCGTCTCCAAGGCTTTCTTCAGATCTCATGCTGGCCCTGAGAACTTCTGAGAAGACCACTCAAGTCGCGACTTTCTGGTTGATACTACAAGATCTGAAGAACACCAACGATCAAGTCGACGGCTTCATGAACGATGTGTTGGTCGGTGATCTTTACTCTAAGGACCACTCCATCTCGCTGCGAGAACAATTATACTCATTCTCTCTCGAAGTACTAGAGAACGATGAATCCGTTGATTGGCGACTCCAGAGTTTGGCTCTCGAAGCTGTCGCATTACATGCCCAACACCATGGTGTTGAGTTTCGCGATGAGCTCGTAGAAGCACTATATCCCATTCTACATCACCTTGGTGCCGAATCAGGATATGTTCGCGACCACGCAATGACATGTCTAAACATTGTCGCAGATGCATGTGGCTATTCTGACGCAGGCGCACTCATCGTATCGAATGTCGACTATCTCGTCAATGCCGTGGCGCTGAAACTCAATGCTTTTGATGTGTCACCTCAAGGGCCCCAGGTTTTGCTCATGATGGTGCGGTTGGCTGGTCCGTCGTTATTGCCTTACCTGGAAGATACACTGGAGAGTATCTTTGCTGCGTTGGAAGATTATCATGGGTATACGACTTTGGTGGAGCTTCTGTTCGCTGTCCTGCGGACTATGGCTGAAGAGGGTGTCAAAGCTCCGATGCTTTCCATCGCCAATGGTGTGGAATCCACGAAGAAAGACTCGAGATGGACACCCACTGATCTCCAACAACTTCTCGATACCATCAAAGATATTTCTCAAAAACCAATCGATACTTTGGATCCACCAGCCAGCCTCTTCGACCCCGAAGACGAGAACACACCCTCGGACCGACTCGAAGAAACAGATTCCACGCCACCACCGCCCCCAAAAACCTACACCCTCCTCCTCAAGATAACTGAACTGACTCAACATTACCTCTCCTCCTCCTCACCCTCTCTACGCACATCTCTCTTCTCTCTACTCAACACCACTATTCCCTTTCTCGCAAAACACGAAAACTCATTCTTGCCGCTCATCAACACATTATGGCCCGAAGTCACTTCCCGCCTCTTTGACACTGAAGCTTACATAGTAAGCGGATCTCTCAACATCATTGCTGCAATGAGTGAGCACGCAGGCACCTTCATGCGGACCAGGATTGAGAGTCTGTGGCCCGAGTTGGCGAGATTGCATAAGAAGGTGCAGAGAAATATACACGCTTCCTCATCAACATCAAAATCATCCCAACAGCAAACGAAGGCACCATCCTTACAACTTTCTGCTACGGCAAAAGCCATGGAAGTGGCTTATATCGATCCCTCCACCAAAACTCTGATGCAGAGTTTACAGAACTTGCTCGTCACGATCGTGAAATTCGTCGAAGTCGATGCAGAGAAATTTGACGATGTGTTGAGGATGTTGGGACCTGTGAATGCTTTATCAGAAGATGCGAAGGAAAGCTTGCAGAGGTATAATGGCGATGCGGTGTGGTTAGCCGAGTACAGGGAGAAGCCATGGCCGTTGAAGATGCCAGAGAGTGCGAGGTTTGTGTTTGCAAGAGCCTAGCTTGGAAACTACCAATGATGAATCTTCGTGATAGAAACCAAAGGGATTGCAGGTCGAGTTGTCTTGTAGTCATGAGACGTCGCTATGTGAAGGGTCGAATTTGCTTTTTGGAGAACAGATGATCTTGCGAGACCGGGATTGTAAGATTTGTTGGTACAATGATTGATCTATGGCTACAATTGAGACTTTTCTACAATGCAAAAAACCCGCCAATGCCGAAATGCCAGAAAGCAAAGATGCTGCGCTATGCCCATCGAAAACAAAAAAAAAAGAGACACCCAAACACACACACAAACGCTTTTTGCTTCCTCTCATACACTTCTCTGCTCTTGTTTCTCTTCTAACACCCATCCGGGAACCAAAACCATCTACGCGTAAGCAAAAAACCACCGCAAAGAGGCCAGACCCACACATGGGCATCTACGACTTCATCTTCCTCCTAATGGATCCAGAAATATGTCTCAGCATCTTCGGACTCTTGTGCTGCTCGCTCTCTCCTTTGGCAGCACTACCTCTCCTCCCCACCGCCGTCTCTTCATTCTGTGTCAGGTTGCCTTGCTGCAACGCTTCAAACCTCTCCGGTCCGATTGAAAAATCCATATCTGCGTGTTCGCGTGCCTCTGCAGTCATAGGTCTCACCTGAGCTCTGCCCAGAGTACTGGAGCCTTCGCTGATGGAGTGGGTAAAGTATTCTGGGCGAGAAGAGGGCGGGGGTGTGGAGACTACGCGGTGACCTGTGTGGCCAGTAGTGTTGGGACGTGAGTTTGCAGCGCCAGAGACTGAAGAGCGCGAGGAGCGAGAGGAAGAAAAGGGTGAAGAGACACGTCCAATAAAGGAGGAAAAGCGCCCGTGGCTAGTTTTGCGGCGGAGAGAGCCATGTGCCGACGTCGAAGACTGGGGTCTTGAGGTCATTCCTCCTGGAGATTCGCCGCGGGTGTTAGGACGATAGGTCTCGGTGTTGCGGTAGAGGCGTTGACTGCCGCCACCACTACCACTGCTCCCTTGCAACAGATGATCGATGGAAGTTTGCGAACGCAAAGGTCTGTGGCGTATCGAAGCTGGGCTGTTGGTAGCGCTGTGCAAACGATCAATCTGCTCGCTCATCTCTTCAAACTTTTCGGGCCCGATGCTCAGATCAGAGTCTAGCATTTCCTTTTCGCCTAGCAACTCGGTGATCTTCTTGTCGTAATCCTCACTCAGAGCTGTGAATTGAAGTCGATAGTGGTGTTGAACCTGAGATTTTCTGTTCGCGAGACGCTCTGCGTGCTCGAGGACTAAGCGGTTATCTTGTGCTTGGAATTCGTTGCTGGCGAAGAACGTGGATGTCGATGGCTGTATGCCAGTGTCAAGAGGTTGTGAGTGGCTTGCTCTCAATTTGTTGCGAGCAGCTTCGAGTTCAGAGGCATGCTGAGATTCGAGTTGTTCCTCACGACGGGCTGTTTCGTCGACCATGGCGTCGTATCTTTGCGTGTACACATCATTGAGTTTGTCTCTAGCTTGCTCCAAGCTATCAACCTGCTCTTTGATCTTCTGCACAAACAGAGACTCGTTCGCAAAAATCACTTTGCCCATATCGGAGACGTCAGATTCCGAACGGCCAAAGTAATCCTCGGCACCCGATCTCTGACTCAAACTTCCCACCGAAGCCGATCTACTGTAAGAGATTGTCTTGTTCGCAGGCGTCGTGGGTCTGAGGAATTGGCTCTGCTTGCTAAGTGCCGCATTCTCCACTAGCGTTTCTTGGAGTTTGTCTTCGAGGGTTTTGATCTTCGAGTCTGAATCAGTACCATTGTCGATGAGGGATTGTTTGGTTTGGTCTAACTCAATGGTAAGGTTCTCCAGTTGGGACGCCAGGGCATCGAATTCTTTTGAAGTGTCGTCTTTTTCTGAGGTTAGTTGTGCGATAGTGGCAGCGGCTTCTTGTCGCTCGGTCTCCACAGTGGCCAGTTTGGTCTCCAATCTCTTTTCCTCAATCTGTCTTTTATTCAACGTCATAATTCTTTCTTCTTCTGTGGCAATCTGCCGTTGTTTTTCACTCTCCATTTCCTTCCTTAATGCGTCCAAATCGATCGTCAAATTTTGCCCTTCCTCCGCCAAATTTTGCATCTCTGACTTTGTCTGCTCGAGCTTTTGATTGGTGACCGCAAGCTCAGCCCTCAACTCCCCAACTGCAGATTCGTGCTCTTCCTTCGCCTTGGCTAGTTGTTGCCTCCGTTCTTGCGTCTCTTTGATGATGTCTTCTTGAGCCCTCCCTTCTACTTCTGTCAGTTTTTGCTTTTCTTGCTGGAGCTCTTCTTGAAGGAGTTGTTGCACACGCACGGCCGATATTTGGGTTTCTTTCTTCTCTTCTTCGAGTTTCGAGAGTTGTTGCTCATATGACTGGACAGATTGTTGTCGCTGATCTTCAGATTGTTGACGGAGGGAGGCGAATTCTTCTTCGTGGCTCTGCTTCAGTTGCGCAAGCTTCTTCTCTGCTTCTTCCTGGCTGGTCGTTAGCAGTTGTTGAACCGTTGCTAGTTCTTGAGAATGGGTTGAAGCCATCTCTGTGAGTCTGGTCACGGTCTCGGCGGCTTGGACTTCGAGAGCCTTCTGGTGGCTGGTCTCGAGCTGCTCAAGGCGAGATTGAAGCTCTGCTTGAGTTTTCTCGGCAGTTTGTTGCACGTTGGCAAGCTTTTGATCATGCTGCTGGTTGGCCTCGGAGAGTTTAGTATCTCTGTCGGCGACATGGCTGCTGAGTTCCTTCTCATGTTGTTGGCGAAGACCATCAAGTTGAGACTGCAACTCCGCCTGAGCCTCCTCTCTAGCTCGCTGCGCATCTGTGACGGCTTGCTCGTGCTTGATCTTCAATTCAGCAATGTTCTTGTCATTTCCAGCGGCACAATCATCGAGCTCCTTCTTGTGCTGTCCGCGGAGAGTTTCCAATTGTGCCTCTACCTCGTCAGTCTTAGCCTTCTCAACCTCTTGACGGAAAGTGGTCAGGTGAGACTCGTGGTTACGCTTGAGCTCAGCAATCTTGTCCTCCGACTCGCGTGCATGAGATTCAAGTTTGCTTTGATGCTCTTGACCAAGTTTCTCGATCTGAGCTTGCAGATCGTCATGCTTTGCTTGAGCGTCGCTTTGACGGGTCGTGGCTGCTTGGCGAAGGCTTTCAATCTCCTTGAGAGCTTGCTGAGTCTCGGCAGATTTGGCCTCTACCTCTTCACGGAGCGTAGATACCTCAGTCTGGTTGTCTAGATGAAGTTTGCTGAGTTGGGCGTTCAGTTCGTCCACTTGCTTCTTAACAGCCTGGCGGGCTTCAGCGGTGCTCTTTCCCTGGACGTCGAGCTCTTCACGATGCGTGGAACGTAGCTTTTCGAGCTCCTGCTGGTGCTTCTCAACAGCCTCGGAAGAAGTCGCCTCAGAAGCTCGCTTGACTTCCTCAAGCTGCACACGATGCTTAGCTTCCAGTCCCTTGATCGCTTGCTTGTGCACCTTCGAAGTCTCTGCTAACATGCCCTCATAAGTATCCTGGGTTTCATCGAGCTGAGTGACATGCTTGACCTTCAACTCGTCGACCTCCTGCTGGTACTTTTGCAGCGTCTCTGCAGAGGCAGCCTCGGAACTCCTCTTGACCTCCTCAACTTCTGTACGGAGCTTAGCTTCTAGCTGTTCGACTTCCTGCTTGTGCTTTTGCGAAGTCTCTGCAGATATTGCCTCAGAAGTCTTCTGAACCTCCTCGAGCTGAGCTAAATGCTTGGCTTCTAACTCATGAATCTCCTGCTGATACTTCTGAGCAGTCTCGGAAGAAGTAGCTTCAGAAGCTTTTTTGGCCTCGTCGAGCTGCACCTTGTGCTTGACCTCAAGCGCTTCTATCTCCTGCTTGTGCTTCTGAGAAGTCTCTGCAGAGGTGCCCTCAGAAGTCTTCTGGACCTCATCAAGCTGAGCGTTGTGCTTGGCAATCAGCCCCTCAATTTCCTGTTGATGCTTTTGCAGAATCTCTGCAGAGGCAGTCTCAGAGTTTCTCTTGATCTCCTCGATTTCTGCACGGAGCTTGGCTTCTGTGTCCTTGAGGGCGGAACTGTGAGACTCTTGGAGCTGCTGAACGCGGTCCTCATGACGCTTGTTCAACTCATCGCGGAGAACACCAATGTTCTTGACGTGGTTGGTCTTGACATCCTTCAGAGCAGAACCATGCGTGCTTTCGAGCTTTCTGAGTTGCTCCTCATGCTTAGTCTCGACCTCGCGGAGGTGGCTGGCATGTGTTTTGTTGCTTTGAGCCAAGGATTCTTCGGCGATCCTGGCTTTGTCCGATGCTGCATCCAGTGCTGACTGGCGCTCTTGCTGCAGACGCTCTATTTGCTGCTTGAGGTCGGCTTGTTCGATTTGAGCGTCCTCGGCCTCTTTCTGGGAAGCACGAAGCTTCTCTTCGTTTTCGGCTTTTAGAGCTTCAATTTGACCTTGCAACTGATTCTGAACCTCTTTGGTCCCTTTGTCGTTCTTCTCGAGAGTTTCTTGGTGTTCGGTCTTCAAAGCGTCCAGTTGCTGCTTGAGTTTGCTCTGGGCATCGTTGGCATCCTTCACTGTTTTCTCGAATTGCGCCTTGTGCTCATCGTTAAGCTCCTGGATCTTCTGTGCTGAGTCTCTGGCAGTACTCTCTGCGTCTTGGCGTTGTTGTTGTTCTGAAGAAAGACGTTCCTCATGAGTCTTCGCCAGATCTTGTAAATCCTTGTCGTGTTTGGCCTTGGTGGATGCAAGCTTTTCATTGAGTTCTTGCACTTGGGCTTTCAGATCATCTTGTACCTCGACGACACGCTTCTCGAGCTCGCCCGCACGTTGCTCTGCAGCCTCAAGAGCTTTCTTGCTTCCTTCCTGAGAACCACGCGCTTCCTGCACCTCGGCCTCAAGCTGGCTTCGAGCCTCGGCATTTTTCTCCTCGTAACGGGTCTTGATGGCTGTGAGCATTGACTTGTGGGTTTGCGCTGCATCCTGAAGCTTCTTCTCCAAATCAGCATACGCAGACTCGTGAGCTTGCTTGGCAGACTCAAAATCTTTGAGATACTTCTTCTCATGATCGTTCTGCTCAGAGCGAGCTTTCTCAACTTGACGCTGGGCATCTTCCTTGACTTGTTTGAGTTCGGTCTCGTGGGAGGCCATGGCTGACTTCAATGCATCAAGTCGACGCTCGAGCTCCGAAACAGCGGTGTCACGAGCTTGCTTGATGTCGGCAAGCTCAGCACTAGACTGCTCTGCAGAAGCCTTGAGTGTGTTCTCATGATCGTGGCGTAACTTGCTCAATGCTTCTTTATGGCTTTGGTCTGCTTCCTTACGGAGAGCTACGTTGGACTTTTCGACCTCGGAAAGGTTCTCGGTTGCCTTCTGCAATGCTTCCGAGACTTCTGCCAACTTCTTGTCCTTGGCTTCACGCAACTCATCAAACCGCTTGCGGGACTCTTTGAGGTGAGTCGAGACTTTGGATAGCTCTTCTTCAACTTGCTTCTTAGATTTGCGCAGTGTCTCGTGCTCTTCAGAAGCAGAATCTGCTTGCTTGCGAGAAGATGCCAATTCTTGTTCGACTTCACGCTTGGAAGCGCGGAGTCGCTCGAGCTCTTGAGTAGCTTGTGATGCTTCTTCTTGAGAGGCGGTGAGCTGTTGCTGAGCCTCGTCCTTAGAACTGCGGAGTTGCTTGATTTCTGCCAGTAGGGTAGCAACCTTCTCACGGAAGAGAGTCAGCAGTCTTTCAACTTCGTCCTTGGACTTCTGAACTTCAGTAATGTCTTTAGACAGGGCAGCTGCATGCTCTTCAGAAGCGACCAAGCGCTGCTCAACATCAGTCATGCTTTGGTGAAGACGCTCGAACTCCTTATCAGACTTGTGTAGTTCTTCTCGCAGAGGTTCCAGCTGCTGCTCAAGATCATGTTTAGCTTGACGTAAGTCTGCAAGCTCTGTTGATGTTGATGAGTTTTCCTTGAGAGAAGTGGCCAACTTTTGTTCAACCTCTGCCTTTGAGTTTCGCAAAGAATCAAGCTCGTTGTTCAAAGCCAGCGCATGCTCTTGAGAAGTTGCAAGTTGTTTTTCAATTTGGTCTTTGGATTCGCGAAGATCCTCGACATTGCCCTTGAATAAACTCATTGAGGACTCGAGCTCGTGCTTGGATTGACGAAGTTGTTCGAGCTCCTCAGTGAGTGCCGATGCACGATTTTGGGACGTAACGAGCTGCGACTCAATCTCCGCGATATGTGCTCTACTTTGCTTGTCTGCCTCTTCTCGTTGCTTGACCTCTTTTAGAGACTTGGCAAGCCTCCCAGCGACCTCTGCTAGCCTTGTCTTCAAAGCGTTGTCAGATTCTGCTGCGTTCTGGCGAACATTGGCTAGGTCCTTGAGAAAAGCCTCGTGTTTTTGGTTGTGCTCATCGTGTATCTTTCGTGAAGATGTTTTGTAGTCATCGAGTTGGCGTGTGTAGTCATCTTGAGCCTTTGAAAGCTCTGAGCGGATGCTGTCCAACTCCTTGGTCTTGTCGGCAAGGGTTGTTTGCACAGCCTTTTGGGCCTCGGTGTGCTGGCTATGGGCTTCTTCAAGCTTGTGGATAGCCTCTTGACGTCCCTTCTGAGTAGAGGAGAGCTGTGTCTTGGTGTCATCGAGTTCTGCGGTGACGGTCTCCTTCTCGCTCTTGACCGACAGCAGCTCTTGCTCGATCCTACGCTTCTCCGCCTCATGCTCTCGAGTTGCATTCTCCAGAGCTTGAGTAGCGGTGGCTAGTTGCTTCTCCAGGTCGGTGGCTTTCTGTATGAAAGTTGCAAGCTCGGCGTCAATGTCGGCTTTGGATGACTTCAGACTGTTCAGGGCCTCATCAGCCTCTTTTTGCTTGGTATGACTATCCTGGACGGATTTGTGAAGATTTTCGGCAGCCTTTGCGTTCGCTTCCTGGAGAGCAGCAACCTCTTGTGACTTGCCCTCAAGAGACTCGCGCAGAGTGTTTTCTAGTTCTTCCAAGCTCTTGATTTGTGCCTTTGCTTCAACAGCGGTGGCCGAAGCCTCGGCGATGTTGTGTTCCAGCTCTCGGATCTTGTCATGGGCTGCTTGGAGGGAAGTTTCGAGACTCTCCTTGTCTTTCTCGGCAGCTTTGGAGGCGGCCTCGAGATTGCGGAGCGAAGTAGTGGACTCTTGGTACAGCTTCTGATAATTGTCGCAGTCTCCGCGTAGTTGTGACAGCTGGGTCAGGCTTTCTTCCTTCTCCAAAGTCAAGATTTTGTTCTTTGACACAAGTTCGTCGAAAGATTGCTTGATCTGCTGCTGTTGTGCCTGACTTCCTTCTAACTCTTTGGTAATTTGCTTCAGTTGAACAGCAACCAGCTCTTTCTCATCAATCAAGATATCGATGCGGTTCTCGGCGTTCTCGAGCCATTGCTCTCGCTCGCGCTTTACTTTTTCTAGCTCTTGTCTAGCATGGGACAGCTCTTGGAGGTGCTGGTCTTGTGCTCGCTCGGGGTCGGCGTCGGAGAAAGACTCATCTTCAGAGTCGGGACTAGGATCGCGAGTGGAGGGCCTTGACTTGCGCAGCCTCTTCTGTAGGGATTCGAGTTCTTTGAGGATGTGTTCTTGAGTGATGTGCGGGTGGAATGCGCTTCGGAAGACCTGGTGGCTAATGTTGGAGCCAGACGACAAGCGAACGAGCTCCTTGATACGCTCTACATCTCCTGAGAGAGCAGAAGGAGCTACCGGCAAGCCATTGGCCGTCTCGGCGGGTGACGACATGGCCCTGGTGTGGGTGATGATGTGGTTAGTTGAGATGATCGAAAATGCCAGAAATCATAATGCAGGCTAAGACGCAGAATGCAACAGATGCAGTAACTCAACGCTAAGAGAGATGTATACAGAGGAGAGAGAGAGAGAAAACACACCACTGGCGTGACAAGGGAAATTATTCAGGCAAGATGGCGATGTTGATTCTTGATTCAGGGTCCGTCCACAACTCCGACGCTGCCCGAAGCTTTGGCTGCTGTTCACCGCTCTACCTAGTCAGACAGCAGGACAACAAACATGGCCCATTCTTTGAAACTACCGAAGCAATTGGAAAAATGTTTTGTTTCGAACTTCTGTGCCCAGTCGCCAGTGCATGAACTCGTCGATCGTGCACCGACCTCCTGCAGCCACACCGCTGTTGCGTCCTCCATCTCCCACGTGCAGAACTATGTCACGCGCGCAGCTCTATAAACGCACGATACTCTCAAGAAACAAGATAGCATCTATTGAGAAGCTATAAATCATGTACTCTCTTTGAACTCATCACTGAATCAAAGATCATTATGCCTTTCTACCGCAAAGTTGTCGCTCTAGATCTCCAGGAGAATGCTTGGAGTGACAAACTTTGGCACTCCACATTGAAGCCTCAACCCTGTTGACTATGAAGTCATTGTACCTCGACGTTGAGTAACAACCAAGACTTCTCTTCCTTCAAGACTGAAAATTATCACAGTCCACTGTCTCTGCCATCACAATACGCGAAATCATCTGGAAAAACTGCTGCTCTCTGGGAGCTCGAATTTTCATCTACCAAATACAACCTCCTCCCGATGATTAACCCCCATGCTCAAACAATGCTTGATTCGGTCTTCTCCTTTTTCGACTTTCCAAACGACATCAGGCGCTGGTATGCTCCAGGAATACCCATCCACTCCTCGTTGATTGGAGATTCTCCAGTAAACATCAGCAGATCATAGAGGAATCCACCAAACGTGCAGCCGAAGAAAGGTGCTACCATCGGGATCCAGAAGTAGTAATTGCCTGCCGACCAGACTTCATGTCCATATCCAAGGAAGAAAGACATGAGACGAGGTCCGAAATCTCTGGCAAAGTTGATAGCGTAGCCTGTCTCCCAACCCCAGCATGCGCCGATACCGAAAATGATGAAGAAGAGTCCGAGGGGTGTAAGGTTGCCTGAGCCAAGGTTGGAGTCATCCTTGAGAGCGAAAATGAGGACTGTTCTGAGTCAGTATGTTTTGCATGATCACACATTTTTGAGAAGGATTGCTTACACATAAGAAGAGCACTGGCGATAAATTCCGAGAAGAACATGCCCGTCCGCGTCATGAACTCAGCAGGATATGTGCAGAAGATACCGGCTGTCGAGGTTGCGCTTCCGACCGTTCGGATACTGGCTCCTCCCTCAAACACATCGATGGCCGACTTGTAGTTTGCATATACAACTCCTGACGCACAGCTGGATGATTCTGTCAGTATATGGGAACGACACTGGACCATGGTCGACTTACAATGCTCCGAGAGTTTGGGCCAACATGTAGATCGGGAACTTCTTCCAAGGAAACTTTCGGAATACGCAACTCGAGAAGGTGACCGCAGGATTGAGATGGGCACCACTCTTGCCGCCAGCGTATACACCTAACATGACACCGATACCCCAACCCCAACTGATGGACTGGTAGTCACCCTTCTTGTTATCGGACAAGACCACTTGAGCAACGACACCGTCACCAAACATGATGATAATGAATGTTCCAATGAACTCGGAGAAGGCATCTTGCAACGACAAACGGATTCTAGGCCACAGGAACTTCGGGTCGGTCTTGTCGAGTGCTGCCGCTGTGGGACTTCTGTTGAGTGGGACACCCCTCTCGACGAATTTGGCCTGGGATGCCACAGTATCATCTGAGCGTTCTGAGTCCGATCTGAAATGTTCATTGTGGGTGATCTCCAAGTCTGATAGCTTGTCGGAGAACACCTCAGGATGCTGTTTGATGTCCGACATTGTGGATGATTGATTGAAGATGATCAAAAGGAGAAGGGAAGAGATGCTCGATGAGATGATCAAAACATCAACATGGCCTGGGGCCAGGCTTTATTAATGGTCTGACTACGATCGTTTTTTTTGCTTTCTGATCCTTCTGCGTCCGCCTCCTTGTCTTGGTCCCAATCCTGAGCAACACCCTTGGTCGTTCGGCATCCGGACGTGAGAGCACAAGTCACGCTATCATCACAGATCTTGATCAGCCCAACCACTCACCTGAAAGCGTACCAGGTGCCGTTACGTGTACGCCGTTGATTGTACCTTGACCGCGGCTTGACTACTGCAAAGTAAGCCACTGTCTAGCTGCTTGGTGCTTCCCTGCAGGTTTCCAGAGTGCCAATGCTGCCGACCGGTTCCAGACGAAGGAAAAAGCATACCAGGAACTCCCGTGCCTTCCCAACGTTGTTACCCCGCTGCAAGAATGGGTTGCAGGGCGCAATCACAGATCAGGAGCACTGTACCACTGCTTTCCGGTGTCAAAGTCTTGTACGATCTCGCCTCTGATGAACTCTATCAGACATGCCCAGAGAGCAAGTGACCAAAACGAAACGCCTTGCAACAAGAATGGCTCGTATAGGAGACAGAGACTCGCTTGTCCCACGCTATGGCCCCATTCTCATCCCCAATCCCATCTCTCCAGCTATTGCTTTCGGTCTCTCCGCTATGGGGCACATTGAAAACGGACATGTCATCCGAGCGCAGCAAGCATACCAGACTACGGCCGTGTCCCAAGACTCAACGCTTGGACTTGCATCTTTCGGGATACTGGAAGACGTGCTCTTGCCTCCTTTCAACCCCACGCTTGGTCAGACACGAACACGTACAATGGAGCAAACGTAACAGCCGCCATCGTGTTTACTGGCATTGGCCAGAGCGGATTGTGTCCGCTGGGCGCCTAGGCAGGATTGGGGTAGATATAGGTACGTATACTTTGGTGGCTTGTGACGCCACGCAGCCGCAATACTACATCGCGGCAACGCCGGTTGCGTTCGGTATGATCGCGCTTCGCGGACGTTTTTTGAGGGCTTTGTAGGCCCTCGCACGACTCGCAAGCACAGGGCGCCGGTGTGATTGTCGGCTGTCTTCTACCAACTTTAATGCTATACAGCTACATCTGGAAATAGGTGGCTAATTACCTTGTTGCGAGGCTTGAACATAGTTTTACGGCAGATTGTGATTGCGGGGATACCGAAAATTGCAGCCAGGCAGAAAGGAGAGAAAGCCTTCGCATCCTCTTTGCGTATACGCGCTTGGACGTCAGTTTTGCGACATTTGCTGATTGCTGACGGGTGACACTATCGCGATCATCAGAAGATCCAAGGACTTGGGTATAGCGCCTAGAGACCTCGACTCAGGTAGGAGCTGCAGTCTGTCGTTGGTCCAGCCAACGAAATGATCGGCGAATGGGGAGCCTGCCGAGCGTGGGGTTTGTCTGGGGTTGCGAGATTGAACACGGACCACACGATCGATAATGAATAAACCCGGAATAATCTCGAGAATCTCAACAATCCGAGCTCGGCAAGAACACCGTGACAGCGGAATCCTTCGACCGACGTGGCGCTAAAGGTCGGAGGGCATGTGATTGTCGCGATTGTAACCTCATCAAGCCAAACGACCCATAGCGCTAGAGGGGCACCGTAAGCGCACCGTGAGAGCTAGCTTGTAGGATCGTAGTATGGAAGTCTCGAAGCATTGGCACCTTCAATGCGGGGCTCCATTCTCATTGCGTGCCCATCCGTGCACCGCAAGCCAGCTTTTGAGAAAGATTTTGATGGAAGGATTCTGCTGAGACGCAGGCATCACGAGTGCTGCTTGGGCGGGGCACACGTTTGTGAGGATCCGGCAAGTAGCTTCGCGTCTTCTTCGAGGTTTCGCCAGACCTTTACCCCTCGGGGCCTCACGATAGGAAATGTGGAGGCTCAAGGGACGGCCTAGAGATTTTCCGTGTTGGCATGTGGTGTCAACAGTACCGGTACTTAAGTATACTCGCGCCTTCCCAAGCTCTCTGAAGCTATCTTTCAGAAGCCAGAGTCTATCCTTTTCCACGCGCGTTCGTCTTTTCTCTACACAGCACATCATGGCCGAATTCATTGGTAGCATTGATCAAGGAACCACCAGTTCGAGGTTCTTGATCTTCAACAAAGCTGGAGAGCCTGTTGCATCTCATCAAGAAGTATGCGATCAGTAGCTGTTGTTCTAGCTTGAGTGTACGAAGCTAACTTTCCTTTCCATAGGAATTCTCTCAAATCTACCCTCAGCCTGGATGGCACGAGCATGATCCTGAGGAGATTGTTTCTTCCGTGCACAACTGCATCGAGGGTGCTATCGAGACCTTCAAGAAAGATGGAAACTCAATTGACAGCATCAAGGCAATCGGCATCACCAACCGTGAGACATGATCCGATTATGTCATGTCTATCTTTTCACTAACTTATAACAGAGCGCGAGACCACTGTTGTCTGGGACATCGAGTCAGGAGAGGCACTTCACAACGCCATTGTCTGGACCGACACTCGTTCTCAGTCAATCGTGAAAGAGTTGAAGACTCGTAAGGGCGCTGACGACCTCATGCAAAAGTCTGGTCTACCTATCTCCACCTACCCCAGTGTCACCAAGCTTCTATGGCTGCTCAAGAACGAGCCAAAGGTGAAAGAAGCATATGAGAAGGGCACCCTCGCCTTTGGAACCATCGATGCCTGGCTCGTCTACAAGCTCAATGGACACGAGAAGAGAGTCTTTGTCTCTGATCCCACCAATGCATCCAGAACTTATTTCATGAACATCCACAACCTCCGTTACGATCCCGAGCTCATTGCCTTCTTCAGCGATGAAGAGTTCGATCTCTCGAGAATCCACATGCCCGACATTGTTAAGTCTTCGTGCGACAAGGCCTACGGCACCATTGGTTCGGGAGTTCTGTCCGGCTTCAAACTTGCCGGATGTCTGGGTGACCAGTCTGCTGCCCTGGTCGGCCAGAAAGGTTTCGATGCAGGTAGCGCAAAGAACACGTAAGTCACGCTTATGGTGTGTGTCACAAACATCCCAGCAAACTGACAAACAAAAAGATACGGCACAGGTTCCTTCATCTTGTACAACACTGGCAACAAGCCCGTCATCTCGACCCACGGTCTGCTCACCACCGTCGCGTACGACTTTGACGGCACACCCAGCTACGCCCTCGAGGGTTCCATCGCAGTAGCCGGTTCGGGTGTAAAGTTCCTCATGAACAACCTCGGTTTCAGCTTCGACTCGTCAAAAATCACCGAGCTTGCCGGCACGGTGGAGAACAACGGTGGTTTGGTGTTTGTCACAGCATTCAGCGGTTTGTTTGCACCATACTGGATCACCGACACCCAAGGCACCATCTTCGGCATCACCCAACACACACAACGAGGACACATTGCCCGCGCCACACTCGAGGCTGTCTGCTACCAGACAAAGGCTGTGCTGGATGCCATGGAGAAGGACAGCGGACACCCCCTCCAAGAACTCAAAGTCGATGGCGGCATGTCGAACAGCGAGCTGTGCATGCAGATCCAAGCGGACATTCTCGCCGAAAACAAGATCCCCATCGTCAGACCCAAGATGCGCGAGACCACTGCATTGGGCGCTGCCATTGCTGCCGGCTTTGCCGCTGGCGTGTGGAAGAACTTTGACGAGTTGAAAGAAGTCAACACTGCCGGGCAGACTGTTTTTGAAGCCAAGATGGAGGCAAAGGACAGTGCCAAGGGGGTCAAGCGCTGGGAGAGAGCAGTCAACATGTGCCGAGGATGGCTTGTTGACGATGAGTAGAGGTGACCTCGGTCTCTTCTGCACTGATGCCCTTTTACGGTCTTACTCGTTTGATTTTCCACTTCTTTGTTGTTTCCGCAGCTTTTGACTCGCAGCGCTTCGGCCAGCTGCCTCTAGATATCCATGATAAATTATACTTTACAATTCATGAAACACGTCCAAAAGCTATTGGTGAAGTTACGAGGGATGATGTTGAAAATAGGACTGCTCTTCAATGTCTTCGTTCAACATCGGTGAGCGCTCATACTCTACGCGGTATGCTTGCTGCCTCGTCGTCTATCATTCCCTCAAGCAACCATGACAGCTATTTGATCGCAGCCGTCATTCTCCCTCAACCGTCCATAGCCCAAAGTTTCTGCTTAATCAACAAAACCCCGCAAACGTGGAATACCACATGGCGATTATGGCACATGGCACATGGCACGCATGCGTTTCTCTCACGTGTCTGCTGACTTTACGCCAACCACAGTTTAACGCCATCTGTGGCAGCTCCTGGTACTACCAGCCACCAGCTAAAGAAGAACCGAGCCTCCATGGTCTTTGCTGTTGTTTGGAACGGCATCTACTGTTAATTACACTTTAGTCCACCAAGGTTTGCAATGATGATTATGTGATAGTCAGGGCAGATAAAGCAAAAGCGGGAGTTTGCAAGTCATACTCTCGCCAAAAGCCCAGGCGAGTCAAAAGTCCAACACAAGGAATGGAACAGAGGCGAGAGGGAAGGAAAGTAAAGTCCGTATCCGAGGGACTCTGGAGGCGTGACGGTATACCCGAGGCATCTATCACAGCCCAGCTAATAACCGAGTTCTACCTTGGTTTACCTTGGCTTTCTTTTCCATTTCTACGGGCTGCTGTCCAAGCATTCCTCAGACGTTTCATGGCTGGCTTACGGAATCATGGTCTTCCGTAGCCGAGTCATCCACGCCATGTTTTGGATCGTGATGTGTAAGTTTCTTTGCGATCGGTTTCCCCGCATCTGTTCATTGTTTGGTAGGTTTGCTGGTGGCGTCTGGGGGAGTGTGGAGATGGGTGGTGTTGGCGGAAGGGTAACCTTAGTCTTGAGCCAAAAAAGCAAGGCAAAACGGGTCAGAAGGGAACGTATACAGAGGTTTAAACACCCCAAAAAAGCGGAGGAAGGAGCGAACCATCGGGGATGGTGTTGGCGTCTGGGGAAAGGTACTGAGTGACCTGTGGCGAAAGGCTGAAGGCAGTGGCTACTCAGCGGGACGAGAAGGCAAAGAAAACGAAATAAATAGAAGGTTGGGTCATTGTGTCCTGCCCATGTGACGAGAAGAATACTTTGTTTGGGGTCTTTGAAGGCTTTTCGAGGCTTGAGGTGGCGGTGGAGAAATTGATGCCGCTACCTCTTCCACTTCGATATGTTTGGAAGAGAGTTCTGGTTCAGCACATCGATGGAATAAAGGACATGCTACCGACAACTTACAAGAAGTGCTGTTGGATTATTCAGCAGGCGATAGATCAATTCGTTCGGTAAATTTGGCTGCATGGTAAAGCTGACAAGAGAAGCATTGATGCAATCACTTTAGATCTCGATGCCCTGACATATATACATGCATAGAAAGAGACAGAAGATCCAGACTCTCTGGGCTGGATGCCCTTGCCAAGGTGTACGATGAAGTGGTATAGATACATGAGGATCTTGTATACACACGAGTAAATGCCTATAGTCCTATGGTCTGGAGCCTGTAAAGTGACCATCAGCGTGCGGCATGATGGTTATGGCCAGACAAGTGTACCAGTATCAAGGGTAAGGGTGACAGAGATCTGAGGATTAACAGCTCAGATCCAGTCCAGTAAAACACCCTTGACATCTGAAACTCTCGCCCTCGTGTCCTAGTCTCTTAGCACAATATCAACGTTCTTTGCAGTAAGCACAAGAGTTTGGTAACAACTGACCTAGACTCGAACATAACGTTCCTGACTGTCCGAGAATCAGCATGAGCTAGACTCGTGGGACTATCTGAATACACAGTACCTGCAAATGGACTGGGAGCATTCACTGAGAGTCATGCCATCGTTGGCTCTCTATGCACTTCCAGTGATGTGGGAATCTTGGGACCCTGGAATGGGACAACTACTTTCAGAGGGGAGAGCAACCCTGCACTACGCTAACAGGGTCTGTGAAGTGTGATCGAACAAGCAGTTCCTCGTCTTCGATATCGTTGAAGCTTCGGGTATGAGCCTTTGATAATCAGATTCATGTCTATCGTTCCGATCTTCGTATCAATCATATCAGTGATCTCGGATACACTCTTTTTCCGAACCTTGTTTTTTGATATGTTGCAGTTTTGGCTGTTCGATGTATTGTGTACTTGCGGCTGCAAAACCTGAGTCCGAAGATCAACAGATTCATTGACAGTATCACGAGCCAGGCTTTCCATGAGGTTGTTATTTGGAGCAATGTACGAGACTTGATATGTCGTCCAGGAACAAATGTCGTGGATTCGAGTCCAAGAGTTGTTGTTTTATAAGTCCAAACACAAGGACCTTTCTACTGGAGGCCCGAGTCTGATACAAAACATAGGCAGGTTATGACAGCGGTTGGGGCGACAGAGAATTCTCGCTGTGTGATCATGTTGCCTGAGACGGCAATCCGCAGTGGTTTGTCAGAGAACGAGGAAACACAGGAGTTAAAGCGACGACCTTCAATTCCTCCAATATCGTGACAAACATTTCTATCTTACATCAGCAACTTTCAAACACCCTTCTACCTCAAATCACGATACTTTGCCTCCTCCTTCATCCTCTCCTCAACCAACTTGATAACTTTAGCATCGTACACCTCCTCCGGCGTCTTATCCCCCTTCAACACCAACTTTTCATGCTGAGCAACCTCATCCTTGGTCATGCAAACCAAATCCTTCACTGCAATACTCGAACTCTTCTGCCCTTGCACCGACGTATCGATGAAATTGCTCTCAGGCTTGCGCCAACGGCAAAGTGCCAATCGACTAGCCAGTCCACTGACGACACTGCGACCACGGTAGACTTCTTCAACCACATAACCCACGTCGTCTTGGGTGATGGGGATGCGTAAGCCAAGAGGATCGATAGACATATGTCTTGCCACTCTCTCTTCGGATCCTTGCAGAGAAGCCAAAATGCCATCATACATTTTGTCCCTAGATTTTGAGGGTAGGTATTCGTGAGGATAGCCACTGAGAGCAAGCATGACGTGATTAGCCACGCAAAGACCAAAGATGGCTGGCATCGTTCCCAACACGGGCAATATCCTGACTCTGAATTCAGGCAACACGCCTAGTTCATTGACACTGCCTTTGGCGTGTTCTTCGTCGGACAGAGGAAGCAGTTGGGCTTTTCCAGGTGCGGTCTTTTCAGAGGAATAGACTACGGGGATATTATCTTTGATGCCTCTCATGCGTAGTCTGCGGCGTGTAGAGCGAGAAAGAGGATCGTCGGTACTGGTGGAGATATCACCCAGAAACACGCGTGTAGGGTCTGATTTACAGCCCGCGCCCATGGAGGAAATGACTGGGATGTTGTGGGTGTGGCAATACGCCAGCAAGTCAACTTTGCTATCGATATTGTCAATGGCATCGATGACAAAGTCCGGCTTGTGACCATCTGAGGTCCAAGGCGCGAGTTGGGCTTCGGCGGTTGATCCCACGAAGAGTTCGTTGCGGCAGTCAAAGTGCGTCCAGGGAGTGATTTGCTCGAGGCGTTTGCGTAAGCAATGTACTTTTGGTGTTCCCACGTCTGCGAGGGTGGCTACAGCGTGACGGTTCAGAGACGACAGAGTGACTTGATCGAAATCAATGATGCGCAGTTTTCCAGCTCCGGATCTGGCGAGGGCGGCTGCGGCGTGAGAACCGACACCGCCGACGCCGACAATGATGATGAAGGCATTGCGAAGCTTCTTCAGGCCGTCGTCGGTGAGGAAGACGCGGTTGCGGGCTAGTTGTTCCAAGATGAGTTCTGTATACCTGTCAGACAATCGTGCTTTTAGCCAGTTTTGGGATATGAATCAACCTTCGTCGTAGTCTCCCAAACGTGCTCTCACAGCAAGAGCAGCACCTCTCTCGTCTTCCTTTGATGACTTGGAGCCATCTTGCACAGCACCGCCGAAATTGTTTATCTCATCGCCAGAAAATCAGTACTCTCTTCCTCCACACCAATCTTTGAAGCATGTTCCACTCACTTGGACGACATTCTCATCCTTGTCAAGATCAGGAATCGAGCTCTTGAGATCAGAAACACGATACTCTTGCTTTGCCTTTTGCAACCCCAAAATCGCACTGCCAACCAGCAGGCCAGAGGCAACTGCTGTGGCTGCCAGTTGCAGGTTATGCGATGACCTGACCTGATCGATCCAAGTCGATGACATGGCTTGTATATACTACCTCTCTTTCGGCGGTCAATCTTTGGAATGAGCTGCACGAAAGGGAAAGAATACAGACAAAGCACGTGAAGCAAGATTGACGTTTGACATGCATCAGTTGTGGCTTGCCGCGCTTGTCTGTGGCCGCAGAGAAGAGTCACGTGTCAAAAGTGTGGCTGACGCTTGCCCTACGTCTTCACTTTTCGAGTCTCACTCTCTGCATTCCTCACAGAAGCAGAAACCCTCACATGGAGATTGGAGATCAGAAGTGGTAAGTAAACCCTTCTTCCTCCCTTGCTTCTCTCCCATGACAAAGACATTGTCACTTACAATACCATTGTCCAGCAAACCCCCGATGCCGAGAATCAATCACACAACTACAGTCGTGCAACACAAACGCATGCCTGCATGCCGCTTGACGCACAGTGACTGAAACAACGAACAGAGATCGTAGGGGGTTTGTGCTGCGCTTGCTTCACTGATCCTTCTATTCGTGGTTTCTATCTTTTCTTTTCCTTACCATCTTTTTCTCGCCCTTCCTTTTGCCTTTTTATTTTCACACCATCTTCTTTACTTTTCTCGCATCACAGATTCTCTCGAGTGTCGAAACCCCTCATCCCCACGAAAACAAAAGGGTATTGTGCTAAAGAAGCAGAGGAAAAGACATCAGAAAAAAGTCCGCAAGAAGAACAAAAAGACGTGTTTAGCATCCTAAGGCGCTTGCTTGACGATACATCCATTCTTCACTCGATGGCCCCTTATCTACCTTTGTCGGAGAAAGGGGCGATGAGATTGACTCAAACGATAGTTTTCAATCGGATTGGCGCTGGCTCCGTCTTTTCTGCTTTGGCGACTTTTTTTTTGCTTCAACTCTCTTCACGCGATGCTTTTGGTTTTGAGGGGAGTCGAGCTTCACCTTGAAAGTTCTTGAGAAGCGACGAGAGAAAGAGATGGTTGGAAGCATTCAGCGGTAAGGAGGAGAGAAAAGGGAGTGGTGAGGAGGGAGATTCTTCTTGCTTCTCTCTGTCCTGTGATGATATCAACACATAAGCCAAAGTTGACATGGCAGCCCGCTTGTTGCAAAACAAGATCTGTGGTTGTCCTCTGTGAGAATAAAATTTGGAAGAGACAAAAACGAAAATTCTGAGGACACAAGAAACAAAGAGCGAAGCGCAATGGATGGAGAAGAAATAGGGGGGGTTATCGGAGAAGTAATATATATATGCATGTAGGGTGGGAGAGCACTCGAGGGGCCATTCTCGTTCCACTCGTGCGCTTTTTGCCTTCTGGGGGGTTTTTTTTTTCTGCAGAACGACGAAAGACAACATTGTACAGAGACACATCCTCTGCCTCTCGCTCAGAATCTGTCTCGTCTTCTGTTTGCGCGCAACACCGTGAAACCAACATAAGCACCCACAACCACCAAGCCAAACAAGATGAACTTGAGGAAAAACCATCCCCAGCCTCCACTGCTTCCTTCCTTCTTATACTGATTCGGCTTGTATGCATTCTTGCTGTAGTCCTTTGGTGTGCCAGCAGCGCCGCTGGGACTGTACAAATTCTTGGTTTCCACCTTGATGATGTCGTGGTTATCGGAGAGTTCACCAGTCTCGGCTGAGAAACCGAGATAGGTGACACCAGGGAGCTTGATGTTGGGGACGTCAAAGCAGGGTGTCCATTCGTCTTCTTTTTTGTACTGAAGCTCAACCTTCAATGATTTTTCGGCAAAGTAGGTTACGCGGGCTTTGGTGGGGATGTTTGCGTTGCGGAGACCGCGTGCCTGTTGAGTCTGTGTCAGTGGAAAGAGGAACGAAGAAGCAAAGGTAGCAGCAGATTGCCATACCGAACAGCCAGCAAGTTCATTCGCCTTGCCGTCATGAGCCTGATCATACGGCGTATGTCCATCCCCCAACATAGCCATGACATAGGGAAACACAACTCCAGGGCGATTGTTCTTGTACGTATCGAAGAAAACACCCAACCCCTCAAAGTTATCCTTGTTGCCAAACACTGGACCTTGTTGAGCGCGATCGGTAGTCACCCACATGGCGAAGCCATCGCCAAACAGGTTGCCTTGGCCGTTGATGTCAAATTCGACCTCGATCTCCCAGTTTGTGGCGGTAAGGGGTACGCGCGAGTAGATCCAGCCGGACTGCGAGGGTCGGTCGGAGGAAAGGCGGATGTGCTTGTCGGCGCGGATGATGGTGTCGCCGCCAAAGTCCCACCAGCGGCTTTGGAGGTCAGAGTCGAGGTATGGTTGGACCAAGGAGTGGGTGCGGAGCTGGTCGAGTGTCAGAGGGATGCTTCAGGTAGTATCATCGCATGTTCATACGGGGATGCTCTTCACATCAGACGAGTCCTGAGCATGTGCAACCGCCGACCACGTCGCCGCAGCGGCTCCAAACAGAGACAAAACCCGCATTGCTGAGAAAAAAGGATATAAGAAAACAAAAAGGCAGCACCCCGTTTGGGCCTTGTGAGAAAGATTGAGGATGTTTCTATTTACAGCGCCAAGGGGGGTTGCTTTCGTGTCATCTTTGGGGGGTTTGGAGCATCTAGAGCTCCGCAACGCAACAGCACAAACAGTTCAAACATGCATGGCATGGGCTTCGAACATGACGTGCATATCGACTTTTGTATCGACATACTCGTAGACAAACACCCACACATATCACATCAATCGCATAACCATGTCTTTCCTCGGAGGTTCATCTGCCCCTACGGGCGCCAGCCAAACCCAGGCCATCAAGCAACAAGTCGCACAAGAAGCCGCCGTCGCAAACGCAAGACAGCTCGTCGAGGTACACCACAACCCTTTACTCTTCTCCAATCCCCCAAAACGCACACACACTGACCATTTTGCTCATCAGAAACTCAACGAACACTGCTTCGAACGCTGCATCCCCAAACCCGGCTCTTCGCTGTCGTCGGGCGAGTCGACCTGTTACTCTCAGTGCATGGAAAAGTACATGTCGGCCTGGAACGTCGTGTCCAAGCAATACATCAATCGCATACAGAGAGAGGCTGGTTCTGGAGGCGGTGGTCTGATGATGTAAGAACACCCAACAGCCATTTTACGACAATACACAAGAAAGAAAAAAGAAAAGAAGGAGAGCGAGGACAAATTTGTATGATATATGCATAGAGGAAGATTGCCCACGTCCAAAAAAAGAATAATTGTACAACTACCGAGCAAAAGCAACTTCCATTATAGATTGGCCTTGGGAGGCGGTGGAGGGTTGGCCAGTGTCTTTTGCCTTTGCGAGTAATCCTTGACGATGATGGAGCACTTGATTTCCTTGCACAGCGACTTTCTTTGTGCCGGAGGAAGCAGCGCTGCGAACTCAAGGCCAGATGCTCTGCAATTGCTGTCAGCTCGTGAACTCTCTGCACACCATCAACACATATACCATACCTTTCCACAGCCTCAAGGGGCACCTCAAAGTCTTGCAGAGGCTTGTCATTCGCAATCCTCGCATTAGGCAACACAAAAGCACCCAAAGCAACATTTCCGCCAATCTTTCCATCTTCCGCGAAAATGACCTTGTAAAAATGCGTGGGCACAGCAACGTTGGGAGGGTTACCAATGACCTCGTAGCTAACCCTCCACTTGCCATCTGCCTCTTTCCTGGGCAAATACAAAGGCCCAGTCACTATTCTCACAGAAGGATAGCGTCCAGTGAGACGACGGCAGAAATCCTCGAAATGAGCCCAGTAATCTCTGTTGAACCCCTCGCCAACCTGAGGACACATGTTGCTCAACGCAAATGTATCATCCATGGCTTGCTGCGACCACTTTGCGTCTGCAGCAGGAACCTGGTGGCCTCTGTCATAGCCGCTGCGGAAGTAATCCTTGAGCTTCGCGCGGAACTTTTCTGGTATGGCGTCGTCCTCGACGAACACAGAGTGCTTGCGGTCGGCATTGCTGTTCTTGAGCGATTCGGGGGTAATGTGCTCGACCACCCACGCCGGGTTTCGCGTTCTGCGATCGTATGCAGAGGTCAGGGATGCGGCTGCCCTCAAGTCCGACACAGGGCCAGGGAATCCGTATTGGTAGAGACCATTAGGGTCGACGGATCGGGCGACAGCAGCGAGAGCTTCCTGGACACCGGCGGGTTTGCCGACAGCTAGTGGCACATTGGCAGCGGGAGTAGGGAATGGAGCGGCGGGGGTGTTGACGCTGACCGGGCTGGCGGTCTTGCGAGGGAACAGGGCGGCCGTGGTTGCTGCTCCGAACGCGGCGCCGCCTGCGGCAACGAGAGCGAGCGTGACTTTGGACATGGTATCACGCATGTACTCGACGACGATACCGAAGAGAGACGGACGAGGGAGACAAACAAACGCGGTCCTGACAAAAAAGTGCTCGTGATGCTCGTTAGCGCCAAACAATCAACGCCAAGCCATCAATGTACAAAGTCGATGGTGTCTATATCAATATCATGCAAGAATCTTTCGATGCATTAATTACGTATCTCCTCAGATATAAGACACCTTGACCCCCATGCCTATCGTTCTCTGCACTTTATGTAACCCACCCTGGAGGCTCCGTTTGACTCTATCTCTGACATCTCGGCGCGCAAAGGCCAGAGTGAAAGCCATCAGAAAGAGTACAAACCGGAGCAGCATCATCGGGTTCTGGCTGAGAGACTTCCTAGCATTCAGTATGGCAGCCTGCATGCTCGCAAATATAGAACGATAAACGCGCGGCGAAGGAGGCGTGACTTTCTTCTGAGGTGGCTTCGCTCTCGAGGCGGGCGGGGTTCTGTTGGTTTGTCCTGCTCTGGCATTGTTGTTGCTGGAGGCGGAAGGTGTTCTGTTTTGCGAGCCAGCTGTGCGTGATCTTTCATCAGCCTCTCGTCGCCTTCTCTCCTGCTCCGCTCTGGCCTCTTCCTTCCGGCGTCTCTCGTCCTCAAGGCGTCTTTGTTGCATTTCTTCATCTTGACGGCGCTGTAGCTCTTTCTCTCGAATTCCATCGAGGGCTCTCTCCTCTTTCAGTGTGTGAAGTGCTTGTAGGAAAGCATCCCTTCTCTCATCATCCAAAACTTCGCTCATGCTGATGAAATCACGGGCATAGTCCCACTCGTCGTTTTGAGGCAGAACATGCAGAGTGTAAAGCTCGAGAAGCTTGAGACGAGTGTTCAGATCGCGTGGCGTACTTGTGCCATTGTGATGAGACGAGTTGCGCATAGATTGCTGCGAGGCTTCGAGGTGGGCAGCAATGTCGAAGCTGGGGTTGGACAGGGCGGAAAGGTATGTTTCAAGGCGCTGTTGGTTTAGCTTCTGCGACGGCATGTGTGCCAGAAGCAACGTGGCACTATCTTTGGTCAGCAAAAGTCAATTGGTATAGCCTAAGAAGCTTCTTACAGATTGACAACAACCTCAGCATCGACGGTGCCCTCGTGCCCTTGATAGCCCTGCTTGACAACGAGATCCCAGATGGTACCTGTACGAGCGTACGAGGCCAGTTCTCGCCATTTTGTATTTCCAAAGACTAGCTTGCCTTCCTCTGGACCTAGCTCTATGATGGCATTGAGCAGAGTCAAGTAGAAGCTCCACACTTTGACGCGGCTGGTCTTGGACGCGAATGCGACGGGTGCGACATTACGGTCGGTTTGGTCGTCCTGTTGGAAGAGAGAGTCTGGAGCTTCGGGCGAGATGATGGGATCAATGGTGGACAAGGCTTCATATAGTCTGCGGGTGAGGAACAATTGAGCAGCCTGGCGATAGGTTCTGGCTATTTGCGACGACTGCGCGCGAGCTGATGAGAGCGACGATATGGACGAGGTCAAGTATTGCGACGAGAGCGAGTCCTCGTACGACATGGTTGATGCCGTAGAGTCAGTGGGCATGTCGCGCAATGCTCTCTGTTCTTTGAGCAACCGGAGGAAGCCCCCTTGGCCGGCTATCGATCTTGTTGTTATCCTCGCTCTTCCCCAGTCATTCCTTCCTACACCGGCTTCTGAGAGCACATGGGCCGAGGTCCAATGAGCGCGTCCACGCACGGACTCTGCACGCTTACCGCCTTACTATCATCATCATCATCCATGATGCATCCAGCGCGACTCTGTGAGGCTATTCCTCATACCAATCATCTCTACTTGCAACATACTGTGTAGTCAGTGAATAGTATAGAGTGGCATAGTCAACGAGGTATTTGCTCTACACCCAGAGCATATTACGTCAAAACAATTGACTTGGCGTGGTAGGTATTCGTTTGCCTCTCAGTTCATTGTCTCTTCTGTCTCCTGCAGATCACTTTCATCTGCTACCATTTGCCTCTGCTCTTTGCTTACAAGATCCCACACCATCGGTCTTCACCCCTTCAACATTCTTCGACATGGATATAGATAAATCATCTTTTCCTTCTCGCCTCCTTGACGTCCTTGAGGCTATTGCAGAAGCACATTTCGTGTCTTTTGATCTAGAGCTCTCAGGCGTACCTGTCAAGGGACAAGCAAAGGAGAAGCCCGGCAAACCTTCGCTTCAAGAGCGCTATCTCGAAACTAAGAAGGCTGCTGAGCAATATCAGATCTTGCAAATCGGCCTCACATGCGTTAAGGACCATGTGCTTCACGGCGGCTACGTTTGCAAGCCTTTCAACTTCAACCTCAGTCCCGTAATCGAGGAGCGATTGGATGTTGATCGCACCTTCTCTTTCCACAGTGGAGCCGCCGAGTTTCTACTTGGAGTCGGTTTCAAGTTTGACCTGCCTTTCACATCTGGAGTTCCCTACTTGTCCCGAGATGAAGCTCAACTTGCAGAAGAGAGAGCGGCTGCACGAAATGATAAGTCATCCTTCACCGACATCGAGATCAAGCCGGAAGACATTCAAGCTCTGGAGTTCCTCAAGAGGGTCCGATCTGAGGTTGATGGCTGGCTAGAGACTGGACAGCCGAGCCCGTATTCTGTTGTCATTGGTCCTGTGCAGAGCAACGGAGATATCAATCCTGAGCTCAATCGCTTCGAGAGACGACTGGTGCACCAGATCGTTCGCGCAGAGTACCCTGATCTTGTCAGCATTCCCAACAAAGGTCTGGTCCGTGTTTCCAGACTCGATCCCGAACGTGAGGAGTACATCAAGGCTCAGCGTAAGCGCGAAGTTCAAGAACGCATCGTGAAACAGACTGGCTTCAGATGGATTGTCGAGGCGCTATGTGGGAACGCTCCCGACAGCATCGATGTCCGATCGTTCGCCCAAACAGCTGGTGGTGTTCCTGGCTTCGTTGACCTTGACATGCTCAAGTCGCGCTTCAATCGTGCTAAATACATGATTCGCAACAAGAAAACCGCTCTCTTCGGCCACAACCTATTCCTCGACCTCATCTACTTCTACAGAACTTTCATCGGAGCGCTACCCGACACCGTGGACGAGTTCGGCACCCTCATACACGAGCTCTTCCCAATCATTGTCGACACCAAATACATGGCGACTCACAATTGCGGAGATATTAATCCTCAATCTTCTCTGGAACAAATAGCAGAGAAGCTCGCAGAGCAACAGAAACCTAGCGTCATCACACACGAACACCACAACAAATACGCCGATACTACGGCATTCCATGAAGCGGGCTACGATTCCATGCTTACGGCTGAGGTTGCTGTGCGTCTGTCAGCAAAGCTTGAGCTTGCAGGAAGTCATGGCAACGACGAACCACAAAACACGATTCCACCCACACCACCAGATGTGGACGGTGGTGGTGTTCAGCTCGACAATAACACACCTTCTGTAATCAACTCTGCCATCGATAGCGTCAAAGGCCTTCTCCAAGCTCCTTTCAATATACTGGGCGGACAAACAAACACAACAGACCAGCAAAAAATCCAGCCATCGAACCACACAACACAAGAAGACTCACTAGCTGCCCAAACCAGCGAACTAGACATCACGTCCACCGACTCAGCAGGCCTTACGAGCAAGAAGTCCAAGAAGAAAAAGAAGAAGAACAAGAAATCTAGGACCGCCACTGCTGTTGCTGCTCCAGTACACCAAGGCGGCCGCTTCGCCCACGCCACAGCCTTCGATCATCTCCAAGACACCCTCGACGAAGCTTCCGAGGAAGAAGCAACACCCCCAACCACATCATCCGAAGAAGTGCTCGAATTCGACGCCTTGCCCTCTGAAACCGCACATGCTTCTGACCCAGTGATTGCAGACACAGATGGTGTTTCTGATCCTCAGGTCAGAGCGTCTTGGGATACTATTCCTGCGTTGGCGACAGAAGATGTGCAGGCTTTGGACGAGAGAGAGGTAGGCACTGTGATGCCTTCGTTCAAGTCGGACTTTTGGAAGGTATACGGTAATAAGCTGCGTGTCTTTGGCACGTTGGAGGGGGTTGCCATTCTCGATTAAAGATGGAAAATCCAAAGAACTCAACACAAACAAATGCGGAGCGTTGGGTTCATCGTAAGCATTGAGCTTCTGATCTTCCAAGCCCAGATCATTGCGGCAGTAGGACTCGACATGTCTCCTGCATATCGAAAGGCCTACAATGGCGGATGCAGTATCAGACCCTTCCGTTCGTATGTCGGTCTGGATCCAGTCATTCTGGTAACCTTGGCCTCTACTCGCGAGAAAAGTTCACCTCTGGAAACAGCAGGAATCCAGTAAATGAAGAACAAAAGATATTCAAGAACGATCAACGGCAAAATTCATAGTGTGTCCTCAGTGCTTCATGCCTATGTCTGTCTTGTGCTGTGTGCCCTGTGTCTAGATGCTTTGTTGCCTGTGTCATGCGTCTATATGTGTGATTGCCCGTGTGGGCGCATTTCATGTCATTAAAAATCGTATGCCTTTCGAAGCCTAATCTATCAAAATCCGATATCCCTGAGTCGCTGACGACAAGATGTCGAGTCCGGATATTTGGACCTCCAATATGGAATACAAAAATAGAACTAGAGATTAGAAAGAAAAAAACGGGAAGTGAAGCAGTGCATACGAGCAGGAGGTCCGTTGACAGAAGAAAAAAAAAGAAAAAAAAAAGAATCAGAGCTTACAATCTGTCCTCGCTATGTATTGGACTTTTATACGTGCAGACAGCTACAGAATCGCATAGTTATGTTGACATATAGAAAGAGATCATTGAAAGTTTCTGATTTGATCGATTCTGCTAGGACTCTACTACCTTCTGGACAGGGCTACGTATCTCTCTCTATAGTTTTCAGGTCCGCTCGTATCTTGTCGTGAGAACAGGGTGGGAGTGACAGAATCTAGCACAGATGACACAAAAAGGCTAGAAAGAATAACTTGGAGCTTTCTCTCGAGCCTGCTGTTTACTGCGCTACTCCCCCTTCTCGAGACAATATCTCTCTGGGTTTCTCAAGGAATCATTGATCCAAGTGATCGCGGTTACTAAAAGCCTCGCAAAGTGAGACAGCTGGAACAAGAGCGAGGTAGGCGTTGAATGAGATTTGATATCATCTGGAGGCAGCCATTGGTCAGAACGAGGAAGAAGATGTGTAAAACTTAATGTAAGTTTCTGAGATAGCGAAATATATACAAAGAAAAGCATCCCCCGAGGCTCTTTGGCCATCGGTAAAAAGGGTATAAGAAAAAAGGCCATTAAAGCCTCTCAAAGGCTGTGATATCATAAAAAGCGCCGACCCATGTTGTAAACCTCCCAGATGTAAAAGTCGTTATATGTACAAAACTTTTCTCATTCAGTTTTTGCATTTGGCGAGGTTGATGGTAGGGTCGATGGTGGGATCAACATCCAAGCCGCCTTTTTAGTTCTCTGTTTTAGTATTAATATCCATGATGGGTAGAAGAAAGAGATGCATCACTTACTCAAATTGATCAGGGAGTTGCCATCGGCAGAGTTGCCGTTGCCGCTGCCGTCGCCAACAGAGTTGCCAGTGCCGGCCTCGTTTCCGTTGCCGGCAGAGTTGCCATTGCCGTTGCCATTGCCGGCTGCGTTGCCGTTGCCGTTGCCCTCGGCGCTGTTGCCGTTCAAGGCTGAGTTGGCAGAGCCGGGGGAGAGAAGGTTGCCGAGGTCGCTGAAGATGTCGGGAGTAGCGGCGGCGACGGGGGTGGGAGCGGCGGCGACGGAGGCAGCGAGGGCCATCAAGACAGTGGCGAAGATGGTCTTGGAAAGCATAGTTGCGGTATTGTGTGGTTGTTTGGCGGCGGTGGTGTTTTAAGTAGCGATTGAGAGGATGTGATGTAGAGTGAGAAGAAAGAAACACCATGAGTGGGACTACTCATCCTTTTTATGTGTGATGTGCTGCCTCTGCTGTGTCGTTGAAGGTGACATTCGATCGACAATCAGTGATGTGCAAAATCCCACATACGCAATGTAGGTCGTTGCTGCTTTCGTAGCTTCGCCATGTTGAATTGTCTGTTTAGGCTTAGAGAAGACTGTTCACCGTAATGAGAGCCGCGGTGCCTGGTACCCCAAGCATGCGATGATGTTGCAACTCGCAGGAGGCGTGGTCGATCTGGGGGATAGTCGTTGATCACATCCCCGAAGTGAGGTTTCGACAACCCACCCGAAGCTTGCATTGCCTGTATTGGTCTAGTCGAAGCTGGATGATCGACATTCTGATTCGTGACATTCGGGTTGAAGAGCCGCTGACCCTTGCACATAGATCTTGGCCTGCCTTTCTTGACCATTGATCATCATCATTCAAGGACTTTGAGCTGCATTGTTCCTGGCTTGATGCTTGGTCTTGACTCAAGAATTGGAGAAAGTCTGAGAATGCAACTCCGAACGGCGCAATCACGAAGCCCATCTCAAGTCACCACCAGCGGCAGAAAGACCTGACTCAATGCAAGCCAGATGAAGTCACAGGAGATAAAGTCCGTCTGGTAGTGACGAAACAAGCCTCTTCCAAGAAACGCCGCATTCGAAAATTGATCAACAATGACCTCTTCGGAGAAAAGCAGCCTACATGAGTAGCGTAACCAAGAGACACACAAGCGTAGGAAGTGGATCGGAGAGAGGAACAGAACTCGGAACACCCTCCAAGAGATCTACAGAGCAACACGGCGTCACAATTTGACAAGAAAGGAAGGCCTCAAGTGATGGAGTGTCGTGCTTGTCATCAACTCGCGCCGTCCAAAGCGTCGTTCGCATCGGAGAATTTCTCAACCGATGAGATTGAGGTGTGTAGTTTGACCAACCATTGTCTCGGCATTCCTACTGTAGCTGATCTTTCCCCCACCTCGAGTTTGCAAACAGTCGTTGGAAACGTGCCTGCGGAGAACCGCATTCTTTCAGCCGCAACGGACTTCGTTGACGCTGGTGGCGCTTTACAGTTTTCCGAGCCTCAATCCTGCCTCATAGTCTATCCAGCATAGGAAAACAGAAGGATGCCTTTCTGTAGTCATCCAAGGTATCCACGAGATCAGCAATCGAAATCCCCAACGCGAAAGATGATCAACTCTGATCATCTCCTTTGATGTGACGGGTCTTGTTGATCATTTGTGGATTGGCGTTGCAAATATCCCACGCTCCGCCTGCTTTCCGAGAGCCAATGATCGTGGGAAATCGGCAATCGAGAAAAATGTACAATTGGGTGATCATCTAGCTGAAATGTCGCTTTGTCGCTGCTCTTAGGAGCAACAATGCCTCGGCTTGAAGGAAAGAGCAGGTCGTCATTGTTCTATTGTTGATAGGTACAAAACCGCGTAATCAAGGCGAAAAAGCAGTGCGCTCACGCTTGTAAAGGTAAGCAGCGGAAGGGGTATATCAATTGACTAAGGAACAGAAGAAAGAGCAAGGGAAAAGTCAAGTCGCCAATCGAGGCCAGGGCTGAAACTGATGAAAGGCGCAACCCGCTTTCTGACTACTACGCGCGATTATATCTACATCACATTACACCGTTCTTCGCGCTCGGCCTGGGAAATCCTACCACCAGAGCCAGGAGGAACATAGCCAGAATACTGTGGAGCAGGGTCAAGACCTGCACCAGCCTGGGGACCTTGGCCTTGACTCTGCTGCCTTCTAAGCCGCTGAGAGTTGCTGTTCGTCCGTCCGAGGCCCATAGCACTCGAGCGTCTGCGATGCATAGATGGTGGCTGACCATTCGGATTGTTGCCGTTCTGGTTGGCAAAAGGACCTTGTTGCATTTGCAGGGCTGTCAAGGCGCCTAAAGCGTCTCCCTGTCTTGGATTGCGTGTTGCGCCAGCTGGTCGATAAGGTCTGTCAGAAGCCGCTTGCTCGTACGTAGGCGGCTCCTCATCGCCGTCGTCTCTCTCGCGAACATAGGGTGCGTCTGCTGTTGGAGGCGCATTATTACGTAAGGAGTTGGAATTGGTGTTCATGTTACTTCTTCGAGGAGGCACTGGAGGACGTTGCTCCGAAGTAGGGCTACGTCCGGAAGACGCTGATTCGCGCTCAAGAAATTGACGTGAAAGCTCATCTTGTCTTCGTCGTGACGCTTCAGCCTGACGTTGCTGATCCTCCTCTTCTTCTTGAAGTTGTAGAGCCAGAGCTAGATCAGCATCCTCCTGCTCCGATCCATGTCCACGAGGCTCCGCAGGTGCCTGTATTTGAGCAGAAGGAGTTGGATTAGCAACAGCAGTACCACTCTGTGAGTTGTGACTGTGGCCCAAAGGTACAGAAGGAGTGTTTCCTACAGGCCTGAAGTCGCCTGAGAAGAAGCTGCCAGCTGCACCACTAACATCAACCAAGCTTTCCCAGACGATTTCGTCATGAGACGAGTAGCCTGCATCCGTCACGAGGTTCATGAGTGTACCACTTCTCGGCTGCTTGTACAGTGTCGAGAAGTGGTCATTTCTGAACAAGATGGCGATTTGGCCAGGCTTGAAAGAGTCAGTCATGAGCTTGAGCCCGTGCTCGGTCAGCTGAGTAGGGTAGCTGGTCATGAACTCTCTAATGTTGATTATATCCTCAAAGAGTTGCTGCTCGTGCGCCGATAGTCCATCGGTTCCCAGCTTGTGCTCAAGTTCAGCCTGAGCGAACTGAATATTTTGAGCATCATCGAACGTTTTGGCCGAGCGCTCAAAGGCTTCATAAGCTGATGACGAAGAAGTTGGAACCCAGCCGTGAACCAAAGGTATTTCAAAAGCGCTGTAGAGGCGCATTTCTCTTGTATCGTCAAACCCTCCAGGCTTTCCTTGTGGGGCATTTGGAGGGCTAACGAATCGAGGGTTTACGTTCATGCCAGTGTGTAAGGTGATAAGAAAAGAGTAGAGATCACCAACATCAGGGAGTGCTTTGCTTGAGATCTCAGTCCTCCTAGCGAGTTCCTCGAAGACAGCATCCAACAGAAGACCAAGGCTGATCTGCTCGCGTGAACTCAGAGTATCCACCAGGATTGTCTTCGGGCCCTCAGGAGCGGACAGAGTTAGAGCGTTGACAAGAGCCAGCAAGGGACAAGGACCGTTGGCGTTTTGCGTCAAGATGGGACAGCGTCGCATAGAGCCATTGGGCCCTACGGCGGCGTCAAACCAATTGATCTGCTTGATCTGGTATGTCACGTTTCGCTGTTTACTGAGTAATTCTTCGGCAGACTCTATAGGAGCGGCAAGATTGGTGCGTTCGGGCTGCGGGACGCTGACAGGCTCGGGATTTGCTGCTGGCAGCGGAGGAGCATCATTGGTGCCGAAATCTATGAGAGATTCTTCTTGCGGAAAAGGAGCACTGACAGTAGGCTGTGAGAGAGGAGGGTTGTACTGCCGGTTCATGGGAGGAGGTGGAGGTGCAGGAGGAGCGGCAGTGACAGCGGCGGGCGGAGCATTGAAAGCCAAGGGCGGCGCAGCAGAGTTGGGTGGCGGAGAGGGTGTAGACTGATAGTTTCTACGTGGAGGAGGCACGAGAGAAGGTGGTGGTCCTGGAGGCGGTTGGAAGATGGCTTCGAGTTGATGCGGCTGTGGACTGGGAGTGGACTGCCACGGTGTCTGGACGTTTTGTTCACTGTCGAGGTCTTGCTGCCACGGGTTGGAAGATGTTTGTGAGACCAGGCTTCTCCTACTGCTCTTCTGAGGTATCACCGGCGGGGGAGGGCCTAGACTCTCGGTGTTTGAGTTCTGCTGGACGTGATCGTCTAACGATAAGGCCGCGAAGGTAGGCGCAGGAGGCAACGAAGGAGGTTGGTGAGATGGTGGGAGTGGAGGAGCGGTAGTAGGCTGGGCGGGTGTTGAGCTCCATATGGACTGGCTGTCTTCTGAAGGGTAAGGCGGAGGCTGCGTCTGTGTTTGAGACTGGTTGTGCAGGTTGTGGTATGGGTTGTGCGATTGGAACGATTGTTGAGGTGGAATCGAAGGTTGAGATCGACCAACTCTTAGCGAGGCTGGAATGTCGTTAGACTCGGGGTTTGGGTGATCATTGTCGTCGTTGTCGTGATCAGAGGAGAAGCCGGAGTTCCAGGTGTTGTGTGAAGAGGCAGAGCTGCTCCTAGTACGGTGCAGAGAGAGATGGTTGTCGTGTGGTGGTTGGTAGGCAGACGCGTGGCCGTCGGTTGCAGAAGGTGCTGTTGGTGAGGCAGGATACGGCGCTGTGGAAGCTGACTCGGGATTACGAGATGGAACGGGTTTTCTCGACAACATGTTTGAGCGAGTGTTGAATATACAGAATCTTGAAAGCTCGCGCAGGCTGCAGTCTAAAGACAGTGGCTAGCATTCAGCGTCATACTGTACAGGCGTGCGCGGCCCGACCTCCCGTACTACCCCACGGCATGTGAATATGTGGCTGAGTATACAAAAGTGTGGCACAGCCGGATATGACCACGGAGGAGTCAAGGCAGTGACGGACCCTTGGCCGAAATCGCGTGTGGCTGGTGCAGCAGCTTTGTCAAAAGTTTGGCGGGGTTTTTCGCACCTTCCTCACGACACAGCCATACACAATGTCGATTCCCAGTCTGCGCGTCTTGTTGGTAGGAAACGGTGGTCGCGAGCATGCTCTTGCATGGAAGCTCGTCCAATCACCCCACGTAGACCACATCTACGTCGTGCCTGGCAACGGCGGTACCGCAGGGTTCGTCCCCTCATGAGCAGCCAACCATTCTTCCAATACTCAGACGAAGCCTCGCAGTTTCCCTCAGAAAGTCACAAACGTCACCAATGTCAAGGCCGACGACTTCCCTGCTCTGGTCAACTTCGCCCGCGACAACTCGCTCAACTTCCTGGTTCCCGGTCCCGAGGCCCCTCTTGTTGCTGGTATTGTCGACTACTTCGCTCAGCACCTGCCTGAGGTCAAGAGCTTCGGTCCCAATGAGGCCGCTGCCCGTATGGAAGGTAGCAAAGCCTTCAGCAAGGATTTCATGAAGGAGCACAACATCCCCACAGCCGCATACGAGAACTTCAGCGACTACGAACAAGCAAAGGCATACCTCGACAGCATCAGCCACGACGTCGTCATCAAGGCCGACGGTCTCGCTGCTGGCAAGGGTGTCATCATCCCTCAGACCAAGGAAGAGGCTGTGCAGGCGCTCAAGGACATCATGCTGACCCGTGAGTTCGGTTCGGCCGGCGACACAGTCGTCATCGAGGAGCTGCTTGTTGGTGAGGAGTGCAGCATCTTGACCTTCAGTGATGGTTACAACATTGCCAGTCTGCCTCTCGCTCAAGACCACAAGCGCATCTTCGATGATGACAAAGGTCCAAACACTGGTGGCATGGGCACTTATGCTCCCACTCCTGTCGTCTCTGCTCAGGAAAATGTCGACATTCACAAGACTATCCTTCAAGCCACCGTTGATGGCATGCGCAACTCTGGCAACATCTTCATCGGCTGTCTCTTCACTGGTATCATGATGACCAAGGCTGGACCCAAGGTCCTCGAGTACAACGTCCGCTTCGGCGACCCGGAAACACAATCCGTCTTGACTCTGCTCGAGTCTGATCTTGCCGAGCTCATGTACAGCTGCACCACAAATTCGCTGTCTTCGCTGGGTCCCATCAAGATCTCATCACGCTCTGCTGCTACTGTTGTCGTTGCTGCTGGTGGCTACCCTGGCTCGTACGCCAAGGGCACTCCCATGACCCTGACTGCTACTCCTGAGGATACTGTCATCTTCCACGCAGGTACCGATATCAAGGATGGTCAGCTCGTAACAAGTGGTGGCCGTGTCATCGCTTCCACTGCCACTGGTTCCACTTTGAAAGAGGCCGTCACTCGTGCCTACGAGGGAGTGCAGACCATCAAGTTTGAGGGTATGCAGTACCGCAAGGACATTGCCAAGCGTGCGTTGAAGTAAACATTCACATGTCACGTATTTCTCTTTTTCACGTTATATAGACCTCCATTATGATCGCCAAGACACAAAATTGCATACACAAACTACTCAATTACAAAGGTGAACTGACGTTGTTAGGCGATTCCATTGTGACTCCGAATAAATCTGGTTTCACTCGCGCCTTTCACCACTGTACCACAACTTCACTACGCTCGGTCAACGACTTTTTTACTAGAATCACTCGGGCTTTCCGTTCGCTTCTGGTCTTTCACTTCAACTGCAATCTACTGTTTCACTCCTGCCTCCTCCATGGCAGATAAAAAGGCCATGCTCAACACATGATCTCTTCTTCTGCCACATCCAACTCTCCAACGATCCTTCCACCTACTTCATAACACCTTCACATCCATCCATACAAGCTTAGTCCCTTCCATCAAGGTGACTCTCGACCCCAATCTCAGCATAAATCCCCACATCAGGTCGCTTCATTCAACTCCACCAACCTTCGTCAACCAGCAATACAATTCACGTCATGTCTACTCCTGATACATGGCCGATCAACTACCCTGCTCGTGCCACCGGCAGATCTCCGTTGTGGATTAACCGCCAAGTCAAAAATGTCATCAAATGGCTCGAGATTGGCGAAGAATTCAGGGTTATCGCAAAAGAAGAAAATGTGTACGAGGATTTCGGCAAAGGATACCCTGAGCGTCGCAACCTCATCAGAATCCAGCTCCAGGATGAGCCTGATGGCACAGGCGGACCTTATGGCTTTGCACTCAGTGCCTATATGGCAATCGGCAAGACCGCCGACATGAACACGCCTATGACTCTGCAAATTCCCCCAAGGCCACCTCCATCAGCTCTTGTCTGGGACAACCGTAACGCAACGGGTCCTAGCACCGTATTCGGCAAGACCGTTCTTGGACTCGTCGAGCAAGACTACAAGCAAAGAGATCAGATGGCTACCTACAATCACGCCATGGACGACTTGAACACAGCCGAGAAACAAGCAGAGGTGGCACACACAATCTGGAAAGGATTTGCTCTCGTCCAAGTCGAAGGGTCAAGCCTTGCTGACGTTCTCGAGAAGAAAGACTTTCATGTAAATGAGCTGAAAAAGATTGAAGAGATCCATAGCGAATGGCGGCATTCTAAGTTGAGCGATGACGCTAACATCCTATACGGCGAAATCCTTTCCGACTTTGCCAACGAACCCGACAGAGAGGACGAGATGTATGGTGGTAGAACATGTCGTCCTCGCCAAAGAAAGGGAGAACATGTCAACGCAGCAGAGGAGGTTGCAAGACTCGGAAACGCTTCTCAATATGGACGCAGCGCACACTACAGAGCATCTGCTACGGCTCAGGAGAGAAGAATGGTTCCCCTTTGCGTTTTACCTAAGGATTGGAAGTACACATTCCTCGCAGAGCAGATTCTTAATCAGCTCTTCCAGCTGTACTCAGAGAACGTTCTAAGCTTTGGTCGCAATCAAAGAACGGCCGAGACCGGCACTGCTGCTGCCAAGTATTGGATTGATTCGGAACTGGCATGGATGCTACAAGAAATTGCATCAAAGGTGTTTGAGAAGACTGGATGGCCTGGAGCACTAAAGCGCCCAGCAACTCTTGCTCCTTTCGGAAGCACGGTCGGCCTTATGTGGAAAAGCCCGATTGCTGACGCACACAACTACCAGCGGACTCTATACACTCGGTCTAGAGACGGCGAATACTTGCTCTTTCGTCGTTCGCCACTCCCAAAACCGAAGGTTTTGTCTGTCTTCGGAAATAATCTACTTCTCGACGGTGCCACTTACCACGTTCCTGACGGCGTTCTTTTGCATCCGGTCATCGAGCTTACCGTGTCCGGTCAGGCTCACCCAAAGCCCTGGGCCTGTATTCCGAACTGTTTCGGCACCAATGACGTACAGCTGGCTAACTCGTGGGCTTTGAGGCTCGAGTGGCTTGAAGGCACTACCTGGAAGGCTATCTACGTTCAAAGTGTGAGCATGCACCCTATCTCTGGCGATAAAGGTAGGCCTTGCGCATTCGCAAACTACACTAAGAGCATTGTCATCAATCACCGCCTCCGTAACACGACTTTCACTCCAGGCCCTGGACTTGAGTTCTTACGCGAGCAACTTAAGAAGACTTCGCTTCTTAGAGCGGTCGTTGTAGAGACGGACTGGCTTACTAGGACTATCCAAGTATCCAGATTTAACGAGCCCCCTCGAGCCGTGACCCCGGCCAACAATCCTCGCCTCCTGACTGTCGCCGAAGTTATGGAAAAGTACCAAGCAGCTGCCCTTACCGACACCTATCGCTACTGGGAAAATGGCCCCCAAGAACGCCAAACGTGCGACCTTCACATGGCCCGAGGGACCCTAAGTCCCGATTGTCGCGAAGATTGTATGCTATGTCAGCGATTCAACACCTTGCGCACATTTACTCCAATCAAAAGCCTTAAGGATTCCAAGCTTTGGGCATTCTTAGCCAGCGCAAAGGCGGAGCACTGGGTTTACAATGTTCCTAACCCTGGTCTACAGACCTTTGACATGGAGCTGCTACCGGAACATACTGAGCAAGAAACAACAGAAGAGGCTTAAGCTCCTTCAACAACAAGAACTTTGCGCGTAGAGCAGCATGGTTGGCAGACCGAGCAGATAGTCAAAATTAACACATCACCCATAGAGCCACTACAAAGACCGAGTTGATGGTAAGGGACAGTGCAAATAATGCAAAACATACAACTTTTGATGGATATGATGGAAACACGGGATTCGCGCATTTCTTAAGCTCAGCGGAGCTCGCTTGCAACTTAGATGTCCTTTAGATTGAATGCACAACCTTTAACCTGTCTCCGGCTGGCTCTTTAGGTCGCATAACCAGTGATTCTGTGATCACCGTACGGCAAAAGGCACCTCAGCTAGAAGCAACATCCATACTGCACACATGTCTAATTAAGATCATTCCAGACGCAATGGCAGGAGGAGACGAGCCTGAGGCCGTGCACTCTTTCGAAGAAAACATCGCGGCTTCTTCTTACACTGGTCGATAGCTGTTTCCCTCTAGATGGCTAACATACGCTGCTTGCTCTTTCCACCTAAGAAACACTGTGCACATTATGTAGAAATTTCGCTCTGGTTTTTACACCTTTCCATAGATATGTCAAAATGTCGAATGTATACTGCACCTCTGGCGATTCGTTTGCTGCCGGCAAGGTCATCAAAGCGCCTACATATGCTGCAATACCTGGCCCTGATGAAGAATACGATCCGCACAAGCGACATGAAGAGACAGTATGCTAAAACAACTCTCATGCTAACACAACCACTATCAAGAACTCCAATATACTTATTATCCATCGCCAACCTTACCGATTTCATGCTCAAGCCACTACTATTGAGAACTCTAATATACTTATTATCCATCTCCAACACTACATGAATCTCTGTCTTCTCACTACTTCGTCCCCACTGACGTCAAGAGCATGGACATTGAGTCAGACACTGATGCATTCTAGGAGAGAAAGAGGAAGGGACTCCTGGAACTCGACGACCCAACGATGTTCGACGACCCAACGATGGCCCCAAAGAAGCAAAGGAAAGAAAGGAAAGACAAGGGGAAAAAGAAGGGAAAGAAGGAAGAGAAGGAAGAGAAGGTCAAGGCCGAAAGGCCGCCCCTCACAGACGCGCAACAAAAATGGATCGACGATACATTGAAGAAGTCAGCAGCAGAACGAGCCGCTAACCTCAGAAAAAATTATGTTCGAAGAAAACCCGACGCTTGGACCACCTCGTGATAGTCATCTTCACCTCACACATCACACAACACACAACTCTCGTCATCATGGGAGTGCAAAAGAAGACGCGCAAATTCGCCCAAGTCAAGCGAGTCATCGGCCAACGCGATGCCCGCCTCAAGAAAAACGAAGTCAAAGGCGACGACAAGCCCAAAAAGCCCGCCGAGGAAGTAGTACGAGACATGTGCGTATTCTTCCTTCCTTGCTCTCTTCTTTTTGCGCAAATCCACTGACACAGAGTCACAAAAACAGTCCACAAGCACCCTCGTCAATGTTCTTCCAACACAACACCGCCCTCCAACCCCCGTACTCCGTCCTAGTCGACACAAACTTCCTCTCCCACACCGTCCACAACAAACTCGAATTACTCCCTTCACTCATGGACTGCCTCTACGCCACCTGCCGCCCCATAATCACATCCTGCGTAATGGCCGAACTCGAAAAACTAGGTCAAAAATACCGTATCGCGCTCAAAATCGCCAGAGACGAACGCTGGGAAAGATTGGAATGCTCGCACAAAGGAACGTATGCAGACGACTGCATTGTGGATAGAGTGTTGAAGCATAGGATTTATCTGGTCGCCACGAATGATAGAGACTTGAAGAGGAGGTTGAGGAAGATTCCCGGTGTGCCGATTATTAATGTGGCCAAGGGCAAGTATGTTATCGAGAGGTTGCCTGATGCGCCGGAGAAGTAAGAGAGGGGAAGAAGATACCTTGGCAGAGAAGAGGAAAGAGCGAGCAAGAATCGCGCATACCATGGAAGAAAAAAGAAGTTTGTTCGCAGATTTTGCTGCTGCTGCGAGGTTTATTGCTGGGAACTGGAGTTTATAAGGTTGCATCACTGGAGAAAGGCGTTTTGTTCTGTTTCCAATTTCTCGGCCATCCGTCAAAAAAAGACGAAAGAAGCTGCTGGGTCTCGACGTCTGTCTCCACCGCATCGGACATCACTTTTGCAGGTTGCAGACATGAAAAAATTTGTTGTCATCGCAGAAGATACAGACGATTCGAAAAGATCATGTCCATCCACACCCCATGTCTTGCTCCTCGTGTTCGCTATCATGTTCACCATTCGAGAGAGAGGCTGATAAAGAATCTTGTCTTTTGTTCCAAGAACCGACATTCGATCAAACCTTTTTACTGTTTCTGACGAGGGCGGCCATCAGATGCGTTCGATACTGCTGTAGACAGATCCCTGCGCCTGAACTCGACAATTGGATCGTGATCACCCATCAGTGACCGCAGGTTCGATGCTCTGACACAGAAGATCGAAGCATCCATGTCGAGAAAGAATACAGACAGATACAGAGTGGAATGACCAAAGAGAAAGATGAAGCAGAGACAGAAATCAGGAGCATATGTACAAGAGTACGACCAATTAGTGGTTGAGGATATCGGATCAGACAGAGAACAGAAGGGAACAGAAAACCGCAAAACTGCAATGTAACATCTTTCAAAAGCAAGCTCTTGTCCAACCTCGAAAAAAAAAAAGCGATGGTTGAATCATGAAACAAAACTGGAAACGCATAAACTTCTTGACAAGCCTTTGTGATTGGCAAAGGTGTAACCGCATCCGCTCCCCATGAGAAACAAAAAGCAAGATAAAAAACACCAAACCAGGGCAGGTCGGCAACTGGAAGAGAGAGAGAGAGAGAAGAAAAAGTTGCCGACCTCATCATTATGCCCCTCCAGAATAGCCCAATCTTTCCCACCATAACCCCCACCTAACCGTCCATATCCATGGATCGAGATGCACGTGTGTCGGATTGCAGCATGAAATCGTTCATCTCCGTTTGATGTGTATTCGGACATATGCGACCTTCATTCGTGTATGAAACGCGAGCACGCGTCAAGGTAGTAAGGAACAAGTCGTAGTAATTCATGCAATGTCAAGGTCCGTATGTCGTAGAAGCAGCATGCTTGTGCAGAAGCGTCGTAGACTTCGCGTGGTCAAGCCGTACTCTCGGTCATGTCGTTGACAAGATTCATCGCTGGCCAAATTCGGATCGGTATCAGAGGACGTTGACCGACATGTCGCCGCTCAAGAGGCCGTACTTGGACATAGCCAGGTCGTCGTCGACGAGACCCATCCCAATGCCACTATCATCCAGATCGACTGTATCTAGGCCTTGACTTTGCATAGGCTGAGAAGGCAAGGACTGTTGTGGATGCGACATTGCGAACCTCTGCTGGGGCTGGGATGAGAGTTGTTGTGATTGGGACAACTGCATTGGCTGACCTCCCATGTCAAAGGAGGCATTGTAGGTGTGCATGGATTGCGTAGAATGAGCTCGTGTCACTTTTAGGCTTGGAGTCAGTCAGAGCTCTATGGAAAAGACAATCGGGAATAAAAAGTTGAGAACTTACTTTGAGCACTAGCAGGTCGGGACACTGGCTGCATCTTGAAGTCAACTTCGATGCTGCTCATTCTGCTGTCGCTGCCACTGCGCAAGCTGGCATTCGAGTCAATAGGCTTGACCTCCGGCGAGACCTGAGCATTCGATGTGGCGGGAGCTGCATGAACGGGATTGTGCTCGAGGAAGCCACCCATGGCTGCCAACCACAAGGCCATCTCATCGACAAAGATCTTCATGACCCACCAAGTCTGGTAGCTGGCACCTCCCATGATGGTAATGTCTCTTAGAGCTGCAGTTCCAACAGCACTGATGCAATGCAGCAACAGCCTCGTGTTGGCTTCAGGAAAGCGCGAAGGGAGGGATGTGAGGAAGGAGGACCATCTGTCAAGAACGTTTTCGGTCGAGACCTGTCCTGATTGGTCCTGAACCGGCGGTTGCTGGAAGGTAGGGAAATTGGCCTGAGCGTAGCCATAAGCTTGGTTGTCGTGAGCGAAGAGAGGATTGTCGGGGAAGGGTGGGGAGCTGAGAGGTTCCAAGAGACCTCTGATGTCGCAAGTCATGATCTTGTAGACCTCTTCGTAACCACAGGCAGGAAGTTCGGCCTCCATAACACGCTTAGGATTGACCATGGTCACCCACTCGCGCCACATCTGTTCACGGTTTTGGTCGACGGTGAGGAGATTCGCGGCGGCGTGAGCAGCAGCATTGACACGGATCAGACGATGCAGAAGACTGGCAAATGTGGCGGCAGGCTTAAGCTTGGCTTGCAGGACGTGGGTAGGATGCGAAGCAAATGTTTTCGAGATGTGAGCATGGAGGTTGGTCGAGATGTTGTTGAGAATGTTGATGACGACGGGCGGTGCAGCCTGGAGGGTGAGACGGGAGACGAAGCGAACCATCTTCTGGTACATCAAGGTATCGCAGGCTTGAATCCAAGGTGCAAGGTTAGGATGAGCCAAGAGCTTCTGCACAGGCACCGTTAACGTGCCATGGAAGGATGTGAAGAGGCGGAAGAATTGCTTCTCTTTGCAGAAGCGGATGCAGTCGATCAACGATGTGCAGTGAGTGCGGTACAGAGCGGTGAGGGCTTCAGCCGTGTCTGGGTCCGTCTTGACGGGGCAGAAAGGCAGGATGTTCGGCAGCACAATCGTGTCATTTTCTTGGAAGGGTGTCTCCTCCTTTGCAGGGAAGCGTAGATTCTGATCATACATGATGGAGCAGTCGTTGTCGGCCACCATGCCACGCGTATCTGGGTAGGCAAAGAGTCGCGCCGTTGATGGGGGACCACGAGGCTCGGCTAGTGGTGGAGGTTGCGACTCGGCTGAGCCATCGTTGCTTTCTGTCCCGTCGAGGCCGTGAGATGGGAAGGCGGCAGCATCAGCAGGTAGGCGTGGCACCTGGTTAAAGTCTAGAAGAGGGTTGGTCGAGGCACTACGGCGCATGTCGGCAGCTTCGGCGTGTAACGAGTTGGAATTTGAGCGTTGGAGGCTGAGCTGCGAGTCCGAATTGTCGTCGACAAGACACAGGTCGACATAGTGGTACTTGGACTCACCACGGACACCAAGCCGTCTAGTTTGAATGCCCGGGAATATGACTCGTACCAGCTTACCAAACGATGCTGGATTGAGAGGCACTACACGCTCCGTACCGCACCGCGTAGCGTAGTGTGAGTAGACTCGGTTGCGCGGCACCGAGGTTTTGGCCGCCTTGCACACCTTGCGCAACCTAACATTGTGTTAGTAAGAACCAAGTCAACAATGAACAGAATACTCACCAGAGCATAGCGAACAGTTGCTTTGTCTTTTCGGCTTGAGGAGTGCGCTCCTTGGCGATGACTTCTTGGGCGACTTCTGGTAATGAGCGCGCCTCGTTCTTGGACAGCAACTCGCGCAGTTCCTTGTCGTTGGTTGCAGTGGCGGATGAACCCTTGCGCCGGCGATCCTCTGGCTCATGACCACCGAGTTGGGGAAACGCGGCCATGTTCATGGGGACGGCGTACTCGGCGGGTTGGAACATGTAGGAGCCGTCATTGGTCGCGAACTGCTGAGCTTGGGCGGTGAATTGGTCCACGGGGATGTGTTGTGATTGAAAGGTGCGCTGCATCATTTGGGCATCCATGTGTGGTGCTGAGCCCTGGGCATAGTGTAGCAACATTGTTTCGGGGTTGTGGTGGTTCATGTATTGTTGTTGATGCAGCATGTCGGGAGCGGGAGAGTGGGCGCTCTGAGTCGAGGCGCGCGACAGCGGACGGTGTATCGAGTGGGCAGAGCGTGTTCGCTGCATGGTGGACTATGTCGATTGGTCTCTCGTGGTCATAATCCAGCAAGGTCGAGTTTGTTGATATTGATGTTGTTGATTTCCGAGTTATTTGTTTGTAATGATCCGGGAAGACTCCGACAAGGCCGCACGCGTAGACGTCGCTCAAACAAACCTCGAGTTACGAGATTATTTAGAAGGCAAGACTGAGCGCGTATGGAATATACACTGGTATGAAGCCGGGCCGTCGAGGACAAAAGGCGTGTCGAGGATGCACGAGTGGTAGCGATGCGATGAATGTTTGGTTGTGTTGGTAAACAGCCGGACACTGTACAACTGCCTAGTGACTGACCAATCAGGTGAGCTGCACGCGAGGCACGAATTGCCGAAGACGTCACCCAAAGCAATGCAAATAGCAGCTCCACGCCGAGCAGTGCTTGAGGTCGTTTGCTTAGAAGCGAGGAAATAATGAGCTTCAATCTCGGGGAGATTGGCCGTTGCTGTCTTCAGTAACCTCCTGCAACGTTGTTTCTTAAACCGTTGTCGCTTCGTTGGCAGGGCGGGCAGAGAGCACACCAAAGGCAGAGGATGTGCAATAGAGCCTTGGCATCGTGACGTATCCGCTTTTTCGGAGCTCTTCGTCTCTCCTGGCCTCGAACCTTTCTCTCCCCTAATAATCCATCAACCAAACCGCACCCTTTGCACCATCCTCATTTGCTTGCCGTTTGCATAGCTTTATTTCAGCCCGTTATCAAAAATGTCTTTCCAGGAACGCGCCCAGCAGCACATCTCGCAGCTCGACAAGGAGGTACGTCGTCTAGAGCTCCACGTGCCTCTGTTCACCCTCGCTGACCTGCCTGTCTACAGCTGTCCAAGTACCCTGCCCTCAACAACCTTGAGCAGCAGAGCTCCGTCCCCAAGGTCTACGTCGTCCTTGGTCTCGGTGCCCTTTACTTCTTCCTCATCTTCTTCAACATCGCCGGCGAATTCCTCGTCAACTTTGCTGGCTTCCTCATCCCCGGCTACTACTCACTCGAGGCTCTCTTCTCCTCGGGCAAGGCCGATGACACCCACTGGTTGACCTACTGGGTCACCTACGCCTTCTTGACCGTTCTCGAGAGCGCCGTCAACGCCGTCTACTGGTTCCGTGCGTTATCCCGTCCGCTCCCCTGCAGCTCGTTGACGTTTCACTAACACGTTCCAGCCTTCTACTACACCTTCAAGTTCATCCTCGTCCTCTGGATGTCCCTTCCCCAGACTGGGTAAGCTAAACCAACCTTCCTTTAGCCTATGCATCCATACTAACAACATCTAGTGGTGCCAAGATTGTCTTCAACTCCCTCCTCCACCCTCTCTTCGGCCGCTTCTTCACCCAGACCCCTGTTGAGACTGCCAAGACTCAGTAAACGTATCGTCCCTACGATAACAACATGGTGGTCCTAGGATACTTGTGAAGAGTCTGGCTTTCCTTGACCGGCTTCTTGCCTTTGTCAAAGCAGCCTTGTCTTATGGGAAACACGACTAATGCCTTGAAAATTGTTGGCGATCATGGAGACGAGCTAGAAAGAAGGCGCAGTGTTGTTTTAGATCGAAGCCTGTTTTAGGCTGTCGGAGATCACGTGTTTAGGTGATAGTATGATGAAGAGATTACAATGAAAGAGTTTGTGTACACCATCCATCGCCTTGCTAATGTGCATGTGTGACGCACTGCAACATGTCTATCGACCGTTAACATTCATGTACCTGCTGATCTTACAGTTGCGCCTATAAGCATTCTACACGTCGCTCGTATGCCGCTGAGCAGCAAACATAACACTTCAGATAAAGAGACCCGAGTCTGTGCCAGACACTATGCACTGTCTCATCAAATTCCAACATACTCGAATGATGGACTCGCAAGCCAAGACCGTTGAATTGTTACAGCTACCACCTGAGATACGCAACCAGATCTACCATCATGTGTTGAGTCAACCACGAGGCCTATTCCTGAACAGCCTCCAGCGACCACCACTGCTAGCGACGTGTCGTCAAATTCAGCAAGAGGCGCTGTCCATCTTCTTCTCCAGCAACCAATTCGAATTCCACCTCTCTCGACCATACCCAGCATGCGATCGGAATGATCGGAACATGATTCTCAAACCACAGACTGGCGTCTTCCTCAGGAACATACAGGCCTACATGACTCATATTGTCTCTATCAATGTGCACGCGACCATACGTTACAAGGACTGGAATGGATTCTTCACCACTTTTCGCATTAGAATCGCGGATGGTCGCGTTCATATCGAGCTCGATGTGACCAAGTTGATCAATAGCGCATGGTCGCTGTGTGAACCCATATTATCAGCTTTGGAGGAGCGCATCACCCAGACGGTCGAATTTCGACATTGCAAAGCTCTTGGTTACCATGACCTAGAAACTCTGGTGGATATATTTCGACCACATCTACTCAATGGACTGGTTATACATTTTGCTCCCTGACATGATGTAGCAGTACCGAAGCCACAAGACCGACCCGAATAGTACTCACTCTGCTGTAAGGACTCGCAATTGGTCGAAACGCATCGAGACCGCATGGCCGGATATGGCTTACGGTGTCTCAACCAACCAGCAACCAAACGATGATGTAGTTCAAAGACTCGCGCATCCACATCGACTACATAAGAACCTCGATCCCTCGAAACACTTCATAAAGAAAAAGACAGTGCTTGAACGAAAGGGCAAAGAGCAACGAACCAAAAATATCGAAAATGACATCAGCGAAAATCGACGACGCTACCGCTGCCGATCGCGACACAATTTCCGAGTGTAAGTCGCTACCCACCGACCAGGAAGCCGTCGCAACAGACAGCGCAGCTTCCTCTGTAAGAGCAGATTCCCCTACCTCGGTCGCAACTACCTCCTCTACACCTTCGACACCGAAAAAACAGAAAAAGCCTCGAAGGGCTAAACAGCGACAATCACCGCCTTCGCGCGTCGACACTCCACTTTCCGCTGCTGCTGTTGCTGCCACCGACGACACACCAATGTCTTCCCTACCTCTCCTCATCTGCAGTCTGGGCAACCCAGGCGCCGCATATGCAAACACTCTCCACAGCGCCGGTCACAACGTAGTAGCCGCACTAGCCACCCTCCTCCAAACCAGCCAATTCACAAAAGACCGCGCCTATGGCAACGGCACCCTCACACGCAGCTACGACCCAGAAACCCCCTGGACGCTCTGGCAATCCCCGACCTTCATGAACGAGAGCGGCAAAGGTGTGAGCAGCGCCTACCGCACCTGGGCCCGCGAAACAAATATGCAAGGAAGACTGGTAGTCATTCACGATGAGTTGGAAAAGCCTTTGGGATCAGTGACGATACGAGACAAGGAAGGGCTCTCGGCAAGAGGACATAACGGGCTCAAGAGCTGTTTGGCGAGCTTGCAGGGAGTCAAGTTTGTGAGGGTGGGCGTGGGGATTGGAAGGCCGGTTAGCAGGGCGCCGGATGATGTTGCGAGGTATGTGTTGAAGAAGATGTCGCCGTTGGAGAGGCAGAAGGTTGAGGGTTCGGCGGAGGATGTGTTGAATAAGTTGTTGGCTATCAAGGGATGAAGAAAAGGGTGACGACTCCCTTGGATATCTCAAAATCACTCTAGCCAGGAAAGTCGGAAGGACAGACATACCGGCACCCGACCAGGAAATCGAGGGCTGGCCTACGGCTCTCCGTCATCATGCGAATTGGAAGCTCGTGTGTGGACTTCTGCATAAGACTTGCACCAGACTCTGCTTAGCTGAGCACTCGGGTCAACACAACTACGACCACAGTGGTTAGATACTGGATTCGGCAGAATAGTCGCTTCATTCAGATCACGTTGGCCCTACTTTCAGACCCAGTTGGTCCATGGTGTACACTATAGTCTGTCTTATCAGGATGCTCCATAGCCACGATCCTCGCTCTTCTTTATTCGATCATCAGAGTCCTCACAAGCCTGTGGCAGCTATATCCCTCGTATACTTTACCATTCTTTCCTCACGTCAGCCTCTTTCAAACAAGTCTACGTCGCACCTGTTTAAAGAAAAATCCAGAAGTCCGCATACTGTAAATACAGCAGAAGTCAACACTTGCATGGACTCCTACAAGGAAGGTCAATCGCCAAAATGACTGATGGAAGAGATTTGCCTATCCAATACATGTCACGAATTTTCCTCCCACACACCGAAGGCCTCAGAAATGCTCTTCTCACTTCACTGACGAGATCAAAGAGGTTATCCCAGTGTCAAGAAGCAAAAATCTCACAAGGCCACAACAGCCACTCTCAAACCTCAACATCCCGAGTCCGAGGATATGTGAACAAGAATATGACGATGATTTTGGGAGGAGATCAACGATGCAGTGGTTTTTTTGTACAAATGGTTGATGAGAAGGCAGTACGTAGTGTTTTGCGAGAATTAAAAGAGTGATGGGGACTAGAATTGGATTTCATGACTTTTGAGGGAATCAAGGCGAGGTGAGATGGGGAGATTGAAGGGATGGAGATTGAGAACGAATGAAATGTAGTGTTGATGTTTTTGGAAAATGTAAAGGGGAAGTTGTGGAAATGGTTAGATGAGCAAGGAGTGAGGTATTTAGGATGTAGGTGCGGTGTTATCCAGGTGTGTTTAAATGAGTTTCGTGAGAGCGGTATGTGAATGTCGTATAAGTTGTGATGGAGCGGCCTATGAGTATTGTACGGGTGTGATATCAGGGTGGATTCTGGAATTGATGCATAGGAAGACATGAAGGTCTAGAGTTTTCTGTAGCCCTTTATAGCCCCTGGTCTCATGTCTATTTTCAGCGATCATAGTGGCGAGTCGCAGGTGATGCTAGACCTACCTATCCTAGACTTCGAGATCCAGTTTCATAGACCTCCAAGATCACAGAGCTGATCGGGACTGCGCTTCAGTATCTTACGAACGTTCTGGAGGATCGCAAGAAATTGCTCGTAGCTGGAGTGATCATTAATGATTGGGCTCGCCAGGCAGTTGATGTCTCTGCTTGTATCTTAATGGTTTCCTGTACTATAGCCTGCTCTCGTGGAAAAGGCAGCATATGTAGTCTGTTTAACCTACTCCAGCAGATCACATTTTCACTTTCTTGAACAGGCGCCCACGCGCGCGCTTAATGTTTTGACCACAAAATGCTTGGAATAATCGATTCCTAGACCCAGCAGCATGGTTAAAGTGCGAAAGTATTATTCATGGTTTGCAACTTGCAGGGGGGGGCAAGAAAAGATTATTTCATGCTTTCTCGGTACGGTTTGTCCTGCCGGTATACTTTCGGTGTTATAGGACCGAGCACAACCTTAGAAGGAAGAGATGCCGGTAGGGCAGGGCAATGCAGAGTAAGAAAAAAACACTATATGAGAGTTACGAAGGACAGATACCGAGAATGCTTGACTCTACTTTAGATTCGAGGTTGTTGCGATTAAAGAAAGTGGAGAAAGGGACAGAAGTTTGCTTTGATGTACCTTGAGTTTGCTATACCTGGTGCCTGAGGCATGCTTTTGCTGTAGTGCGGGAGACCCTGGTCTTGATTTTCTGGTGGTATGCAGTGATTGTCCTTATCCTGTATCGCGCTCACTGTGTATCTCTACGGCCGCAGTCGTGTCGTCGCAAGCCATATATGTACGGGAATAATCACTTCATCCTGAGGGATTGTGGTATTGGGATCGAGAAGGATTCTAGGGATGCATCTCCTCGTAAAAAGTTCGGCCATAGCGTAGCCACACAAGGCGGCTTTCCCAACTGGGAAGTTGTAAAGAGAACGCCGTTTCGTTTTTCGTTGGCGTTGTTGGCTTTGTACACAAAAGTTCTCGGAGAATGGATGATGCTGAGAAGCAATACCATGACACGTTCTTGGAAGCAGAAAGTCACTTGCGATATAGGAGATGCATGTCATGATGACTGACTCTGCCAACTCGGGGGCTTCGCCAAAACCTGGAGCCGAAGGCTTGAGTCCAAGGAGACTGACTTGCTGCAGCAAAGTGGAGAGAACCAGTGGAAATGGAACCGTGAGACATGGTCAAGTCACGCAGCACAGCACGGAGCCTCACGACTCGGCCCAGAATCTCTTTGAACACCACCGGGCACGATCTTGGGATTCGATTTATTGGAGATGCAACCAAGGGACCCGTGGACATTGTGAAGGGGAGTTGGGAAGGCACTGAGATTCTGGCTGCCCCGTCGCCCGAGGGCTATTGCCCCGTCGGCCAATCCTGACAAGACATTGTCTTTGAGCCCCAGCATTGCATGCTGCTCATGCACGGGAGACCAAGTTGCTTGTCGACCCATGAGTCAGTCGTGGACTTCAGCTCCTGATCTGCTTTTATTTAGTTGTTTGAACACTTTCTGATATGGAAGGTGCTATGTTTCCGCTGGGAGATCAAGCCCTGGTCCGCGGCAATGGCAAGGGTCGGCTTCTCGCGGAGTGCGTGAAACCTTTTCGTTTGATTGCCCGGCATCCTGATCAACAGCAGATTGCCTGCAAAGGGAAGGCACGGTACTGCGGTGTCTACATCCTCGAGCCTTCGAGGTAGGGCAGGCAGCATGTCACTTGCACTACCATACTTCAAACGACGGTGAGGTCGAGCAAGCGACGTGATGCTGTCAGGAGGTTGGGTCGCTGTTCCGTACGCGTCATCATGGTGTGTCCCTTCTTCAAAGTCACAGATCAGATGCAAGGATCGTATATGATGAGGATCGTAGAGATGAGATCCTGTCTGAGCATAGGAGTGGGCTCCTTGATCATCTCGAGATCCAACAAGCAGCGCATCGCTCTAGAGTGAGCAATCAAAATTTCGCATCGTAAGACCTGGTCGCTAAATGGCGGAGGCGGATGTTGCATGTGCATGCATGAGCCTGATAATCGAGCAAGCGAAACTTCCTTTTCACTGCAGTATGACACAGAGGCAAGTCTAGTACCCTCGATTGAAGATGAAGCACCTTGGAAGAACTTCCCTACGGTTGGTTTCTTGGAATGATCGATGGAGCATCGTGATCTGGTCAATGATGGTCGAAGCGCCGACCTCCTCATCAGCCAATGCCACCGGAAACCCTCTTCAACGCCATTGATTGCTTGTCGGCGCCACCGCACACCAGATTGGGCAACGTCAAAGCCGTTGACGGCAGTGCCGCGCACTCTCCTCTCGAGGCGCGCCCGAGCTAACCTCAGCAACCTGCCAACTAATGCAGCAGCCTCGAGGGCGCCGACGATGTCGGGCAACTCTGACGATACGAAGTACCAATGGACAGGGCCGCGACGCACATCACTGATCGTGGAACTGTGCTGACCCGTGAACCAGAGCCCGATACCTGGCTATGAGGGCCTACGACTTAACCCCACTCACCTCGTAATATTGCGCAACGAGATGGACGAACGGTTACAGGTCTAAGCGCGCTGGCGACGTGCAAAGGGGTGAATTTCCTTTTCTCCAGTACTTTTTCCCGGCCTTATGGATGGCACCGGGCAGGCAGGTGATCAAAAGCGGTATGGGGTCAGCAAGCGCAGGCGTAGCAGGCGCTCCGTGGAGCATATGCCTGGGATGGTGTAGACAACAAGCTTCCGCGATCATGATTCCATCATGTAGAGAAGTGATCTGCTTGCGGAGTCGTACGGTGAGCCCTCTACCAGTGGCGCAGCGCATTAGGCGTGAAGTTTCTCAAAGTGTTGAAACCCAAACTGAGCACAAGCTGCCGGGGGGGACGCATCAGCACAAGCCTCGCGACTTAGCCACGTCAGAAGGAAACTTTGTTCACAGAGGGAATTTGCAACATTCCAGGAGCATAACAAGAATCTGTCAAAAACAACTCACAAGATGATTGACTTTGTGACTCTCGTTGGATGCGAGGAAGCCGAGAGCTAATTCGAGGAGAGAAGGATCTCCACGTGATATCGAAGTCAAATAAACAAATTAGCTTTAGGATGCAGAATAGATTGCGTGCACCATGAGCCTTGAGGACGTTTGAACAACCAAGGTACTTCACGCACCCTGTTGACGACAGGTTCTCTAATCCATGCAGATCACATGGCTTGCAAGCGCGGGCTTAAAGCAGATCGAACAGAGGAACAGGGCAGATCAGTCAGGGCTCTGAAGGAAGCAACAGCGGGACGGAGGTCGAGCAGAGTGACAACACTCTGGCATACCTTCAAGTCGACAGGGCCACTGACAAAGACCAGATGACATCCTGACGAGCACTCGTATATCGAAGCCGCTCGGTACCGCGAGGTTCAACAGGGCCCAAAATGGAAACACTCGTGCGGAGGCCGCCAGTAGCAAGGAAAGACAAGGTCAGACGGCGGCTACCGAAGGGCTTGAGTGAGCTGGTACCAAAGTTATCCCCGCGGACATGTTTGATCGCGCCCAGGGGTCGTATTAGATGAACCAAATTCGGCAGGCCTCGTAACGGGGAGTGGTCTGCGACCCTAGGAGATACCGCCTTTGAGCGTCTTCAGCGTTCACTTCGGAATTACGCCAGCCGACGTCAGAATGTCTCTAGCAAAAGGATCCCCGGAGATGCAGTCCTGTACAAGTGGCTGTGAGAAACGGAGAGACATTCCAGGGCTAGTCCAGTGAGGTATGTGGTTAGGAGGCGTTGCGACTTCCGAAAGACATTGAGCGGCGATAGGAGAGAATGTTCTACAGCAGAGAAGACGTTGCGAGCGGAGGTGTCAAAAGGGGTATAGTCAGAAGAGAATTGGCTGGTATGCCGGTCCGAGTGAGACCTCAGTTTTTTGGGCCGGCAAGTCGCGGCCAAGGGTGATCACGAGAGTGCCAGTGTTGCGCAAGTCGACAAGGTTGACGGCAGCCGTTGCTTTGCGCCGGAATCGGGGTCGATTTAACATTCGGCAGACTGACCCTAAAGACCACGCGCCATTTGCTTTGCATGCACGCAAGATTTGGTTCAAGGGACGGTGCGCCTTGTCGAAGGAACAAAACGTGCGGCCGAAACCTGCATTGTACAAAAGAGGGAGGTACGAAAGTATCCCATTGAACCCACGTCCGATTACTGAGTAACAGAGAGAGGGACCGTGTTGCTCCGGCCGAGATGATTGTGTACCCCCGTGACTCCGACCAACCGATCAAATGTCTCGATTCAACAGCAGATTATTCCCGATCATTATTTGAGAATTGTACGAGCAACGCTGTATACGCGTGTATCGCATAGCCTTGCAGAGAGATACATGACCTGAATGGCATTTGCGTTTCGGCCCAGAACATGCTTTATGCTCCCAACACATGAGTTCTTCTCGACCAAACGAAGAACATGACGTAAAGCCAAGGGTGCTGAGTACAATGATACTTGTGAAATCCATAACGGCCCCTGCGGGCTTCGAGGTTCTCTCTGCAAGCCGTTTGCGAAGATCGAGCGTCGAACGCTCCGGGGCTTTGACCCAGCCAGCATGTGTCTTGCTCTTCGCCTGTTTAGTCATGGCAGGGGCGAACACTGTACGTACTTGCACGAGCCAGATGTATGCAGCACGCTCGAATAACGTCGTCGAGTCCATCGATGAGATGATATACCACGGCAGTCTCCGCCTAGATTATATGTCAGGGCTGACCTGCTCTGGAACTCTAATGGCACATACGGCAAGATTGTTATTGGACATCCACACTTCTCCTGTCGATCATTAATCAGACCTCGAAAGCTGAACTCAGAGGGGATCTCGTCTGGCACATATACGATAGGTAGCAATAATCTGCTGAGTGCGGACCATGACTTGTTAGCAGATACGTGAGCTGCGCACGTTGAGGTCATGCAGGATGCGATTCTCCAACACCACAAGCTGGCTCGCGGTTTCCAAGGCAGTGGATGGTCTGTGAGCTGCTCTATCCACGTCGTCATATTGACTTTTGACTACCATCGCTTGAGCGTCTTCTGGAAAAAGTGCACCCGCTGTGCTGGTACGAACGTCTGTCCTGAGCGTTTGACTTTTCTTCCCTCCTTGGCTTCCGTGTTCCATGTATGGGTGCATGATATCGCTCATTCAAGTATCGTCGTCAGCAGACCGCTGTTACGCGTTTGATTGATGATGCTATGCAAAGCAGCTTCGCTCCTTGGAGCAACTAAACCTATCGCCAGCCTCCGAAGAGATGGCTAGCGTCGCTGCAAAGACCTTGCCCGTTTTCGGACGAGCCGCTAGGATCGACTTCGCTGCGCAGTCGCACTAACTCGCTTGTCTATTCTGCAAAATCTCTGCACAGCATTCTGCAGCCAGAGAGCTCAGCATCCTCAACCCTACCTGAGCTCGCATAGTTCATTGGTGCGAGATAGATCTCTTGCAACCAGGACAATTTTTGGAGTCTGACGCTAGCATCAATCATGGGCGACGGGCTCGCGGATGTGTGATCGCGTCCGTGAACAAGACGAGTGTACGTAAAACGCTATGCAAGATGTGCCGAGGTAGTTAGGATCCCTTGAGGTTAGGAGAAAACGCTGGTCGGCTCGTATGGCCACATGGCTCGTAGCCGCTGCACCTTAGCCCGTCCTAGGGGCAGTTGCATTGCCTAGGGCAGGGCGTGACGCAACCAATCAGACGTCTGTCTCGAGTAGCTATGATTAGTGACCAGATTGACATCCAAGATGTAGCTCTCAAATGCATATGAGGGTCGCGTTGATAGTGAACCAGTGTTGCTGAAGAGATAGTGGCTGTGCTCCATGTTCGAGCGCGCCGCGGAGTCGAATACTACATGCTAGTTATTTGTCCAGGTGTGGGATTTTACTGGCCGAATGGAGCGACTCCGTCTGCTTAGCACGTACCAGCAGAGGCGCTGCTTGATCGTCATCCAATGAGTGGCTTGCCGTAGTGTTGATCCGAGCTAAGTGCAAACTCCCCAGCAGTCACCTTCAGTCACCGCTCCGCAGTAGTTTCAGAACACGGACAAGTGTACTGTGGACGTGTCGTATTGCTTTTCCGGACGACTGGACCCGGTCGCTGTCATGCGAGTCAACATGTCAGCCAGAGCAGTCGAGGATCGAGAAGATGTGAGATAGCATGCAGGCAGCTTGATGGTGGCGTGCTGTCAATGTCGCATGGTCAGGCATGCCAATTGCTCGCATGCGGAAGGAAGAGCAGAAGTGTCCGCTCGTAGGACTGCAGCGGTATGGGCTGGGCCTTGACCGGGCGGCTGGGTCCCCTGGGATTGTCTCTGCAGGTCATCATCATCAGCAAGAAGTGCTGCAGTGATCGGGTTCCCGCGCTACTGTATGCCCTTACCCAGATTGGACGAGCACCCGCTGGACTAGGGAGATGCTCCATCCAGTCAGCAAACGAGCGGCTTCACACCCCTTCTGGGGTCGCCCTGACAGACGTTTTCTCATTCTCACAAGAACCGCCGATGCTAGCTCCGAACCACTCCCGCTCGACTGGCACAATTCTAATTCAATTAAAGACATCTGTGCCTGCTGTCAAATCGCCCGTTTCTCTGGACTGTGTCTCTGATCTCTTTTCTACTGATTTGCAAATCTCGCCGAAGCCAAGCACCGTCTGATCGTCACCGGCTCTCGCGTCTTCCCTGAACAGAAGCGCTGCTTCCCCTCCTGCTAAATAGCGGCCTTTCCGTGCTGTTGTTCAGTGTGCTTTCATCAAATCTACGGACGCTCGCGCACACTACCTTTATTCTTGTTACCCTTTTCCCCACTGAGAGTCAATCTTCACTACCAAATCTTAACCCCTCACAACTCTCGAAGTTTGTTCGACGCACTCCCGCCGCACGCCATTGTCCGGTCCAAACTCTGATCGTCCACTCGGTGTTCAACCATTGGTTAACCCATCAACTCTCAATTTTTGATCACTGTTTCCATCCTGACCTTCCTCGGGCCGAACGTACCTTGCCAGCGTGATCACAACTCCATCACTATCCAAGCTGTGCCTCGAAGCCAATCTTGCTACACGTTTCCCTGCTTGCTCTGGTCGAGCACCCCTCTTGGTGAGCACCCTTCCGTAGTTCCAAACCAAATACTTGTACATGTGTTGACTAAACACAGCTCGTTCATTGCATTCGGTTCTAGTCCGCGGACGCAGCCACCAAGGACCACCGGTTGACAAACCAACTCCTCCCGACATCGTCGAGCCACAAGCAGTTGCTCGGTCGACCTTTACCACATCAGATCTCGACATCAAGCCATACCACTCCAAGCCTTGCTGGTCAGCAAACGGGTGAGTTAATTCGTGTCTCAACCTTTAGCACATGCACTCGATGACTGACGCGAATCAGAATATTGAAAGATCACTGTCGGTTGCGATTGCAGTCCCAGCTCGACTCGGAAAACCGTAGTCAACTCTACTTGCCGGTAAGTGTAAAGTTTATTCCAACGCGTTGCGCTTTCTACGAGTCTAGCGCATCTTCCCCAAGGCAATCCGTGCTCCCAGCCTGCTTCTTCCCAATATGCTATCACCGTTCTCTTCCCCTCATTCATCATAGGGCCGCTCGCACCATCACCACTCTGCTGCCCTGTTCCCTACTTTCTTCTCTCAAACTATATCACCTGCCCTGTGTACCTGTCGTTCGCAACCTTGTCAGGCCATCAAACCATCCACTTGCTCCACGGCATTTTTGCGCAAATTCACTCTGCCATCCACTCATTCATTCATTCATCCATCTTGTTTCCATCACGCGAAACATTCGCTGACCTTGCAGGAGATAAGAATTTAAATAAGGTCCCGAATCCTATTCTGGATTTGCTTTTATCTCCAGCTTTATCTCTCCAACCTTGTCAACTATAGTTGACCTCAATATCAACCTCAATTCTCGAGGTTACTGCCTTCATCAGACAATATGAGTGGCAGTGGCTCTGGTTCTGGACCACTCCAGCCTACATGGCATGGATTCATACAGAACAGCATGGATGGACTTGTCCTTTTCGAAGCCTGTCTGAGCGGAAAGCTTCACCATGTACCTCGTCGTCCTCACGATCGTGAGAGAGCAAGCTTGATCAAGAGCGGAAGTGTCTTCATCTACGAAGAGAATGCTTCAGGCATCAAGCGTTGGACAGATGGTGTCGCCTGGAGTCCCAGTCGCATCCTAGGAAACTTTCTGATCTACCGCGAACTCGAGAAACCCTTCCCTCCCGGCGAGAAGAAGCGAGCAATGAAACGCAAACGATCCTCGCAAGAACCCGAAGGCCGTCGTGAATCCGAGGAGAACGAAGTCGCCGAGTACAACAGACTTCCCCCAACACCACCGTCACCTGCGAACCCTCCGGAATCCAAATCTGCCGCCTCGGGCGCGACTGACAGCGAGAAAGAGGTGGAGCGTCAGCTCATCGGCTCGCTTGTTGACAGCTATGGCTTCAGACCTAATGGTCTTGTCAAGAAGACCATGAGCATTTCGTTGAACGGTGTCTCGCATCACCTGGTCTCTTACTACACAGTGGAGGATGTCAAGCAACGAAAGCTCCAACGCCCATTGACCGACAACCGCCTTAACGGCATAGCGATTCGCCCCGAGCTGTACTTGAAGCAAAACTTCCGCGCACCTGTCGAAGAACAAGACCAGTTTGCCGTCGACCATAGCGGACACGCGTACCCTCAACTGGGCGGCTACCCACACATGGTGGCACCTTCTGGCTACATGATGCGCCAGAGCTACGTCGCACCCGGCTACCCGCCTATGTATGCTGCACCTGTCTCTACTGGAGCGGGCGTATACAGCAGCTTGCCAGCTACAGCGCCTGCACCTTCTTGGCCTCAATCATACAGCGCAGCACCTTCTCAGCAAAGCTATAACGCCTATTACAGCCGCACGGATGCATCGACTCCCCAAGCACCAACGAACTCATACACACCTATGCCGCCGATGCAGTCGCAATACCAATCACCTATGAGATCATCTGCTCCGAGTTACGGCCCGCCAAGCAGCATGACTTCTTCGTCCACTCCAGTAGCAACACAGTCGCAGTACCAACCAACACAAACGGCTACAGCACCCCAGTACCAGCCAACAAGCTATGGTGTTCAGACGAATTCTCACCAAAGTGCTTCACCTCAACAACAGAGCATGAGGTCACCTCCAGTGGGACCACCATCTCAGTCGATGAATGTTTACCCCCCGCGCTCAAACCTCCCTGGGAATCTCCCTAGCATGTCAAGCTACAGACAGTACAGTACTCCTGGATCGCAAGGCGAAATGCCCAGCATCGGAATGGGTTCTGGATATGGCAGCAGCCATTCACAGGCTAGTAACGCAAGCTATGGTGCATCCAGCTACGGGCCCGCTCCTGGGAGCTTGAGCGCTCCTCAGAATTACCGACACAGCAGTGATTCAGCTCCTCCTGTTCAAAGCTCGCAATACTATAGCGACGGAAAGCCTGCCGTGAGCAACTATTCTTGAGCGCAAACAACGGTTCTTCTCTTCTACTGTTCATGTTAACGATCTTCATTTCTTCAGAGTCTTGCGTTTCAGCGAGTTCTTGGCTGTTTCATTATCTCTTTCCAACAACAGGTGGCGAGGCTTCCAAAAGCGAGGACTGGCCTGGGGTAGTTACGACAGTGTTGGGCATCAATTGTTCATACTGTATTCGGTTCAGGCAGCATTGCAGTGTAGAATTAAAAATGGCAAAAATTATCATCTGAACCCTTGCGTATCACTGCTTAATGTATCGTGATTCATCTATCTGATACAATATAAATTCATGACCGCCAACTTGAACGTCCGGGATGCGTCCCCAGTCTACAACAGATCGGGGTTCGACAGGTGAACGACCTGATTTCGATTTTCCTCGTGTGTTATTATAAGCAGTGCTCAAAGCTGTCACTAAACGTCGGGTGTGGCTGCAGTCTGTATCTCAAATGTTGCAAAATTGCTTGTTAGTGCGCGTCGGCTGATGTTGCTTTACACGTCGCAGATTCCCCTCGCATAAGAGTCAGCCCTGAGTGGTTTCAAGGATGTGCTTCTCGAACGCCTTGGACCTTGGGATTTGCAGCGCCTCCAAAATGACGATCATCGCGGAGCGTTGGCGTTCTCATGTGATTGTTCCTCTTCCATTATCGGAACACGGACCATTTCGCAAGCGCGCCGAACAAACGACATGTCGCATCCAACAGCAGCGGTCAATAAGACATTGTTCGCGAGCCATGGAAGCTGGTCAATGGCACGTCTTAGCATCTCGGGCAGACTGTCAGCTGTCAGCTCCGCCTCCATGAGTGGCCGATCACTGCCTCTACTGTGCCGTGGCCGTACCTTCGCCGCGGTCGCGAGACCATTCGTATCAGCATCAGCGGTATGCTCCACACGCCTTGCAGTCCGCCAGCCCGGCCAACAGCGGTATTGCAGTCCACAATACAGCTTTGCCCTGAGCTCTTCAAACGGGTAATGACCTGACCCATGATCAATTCGAAAGCTGTCGAGGCTGTGTGATCTAACCCTTGCTACTATAGCTCGTACTCCCCCTTGGCATCAAACAGACACCACTACTCTTCGACTTCGAAGGACAGTAATCTCAAGGATCCTGTAAGTGCTACTGATAGCCCCGCTCGCTCGATCACGCATCGTAATGTCTCAAGACGGTCGTAAATCAGGCAGCATATGTGCAGCATCTCAAACCTCTCGCTTGCTGCTTCAGGGCTGAAATCTCGTATATGCAAAATTGACTGACAGTTGTTTCAAAAGGAACTTTCGAGGCTCAAAGTGCTAGATACGGATGTCTCTCCCGAACAGAGTGTCAATGTCGCAGATCAGAAAACGAGCATCATCGGCGACAAGGTCCGCTCCTTGACACCACGCGAGCAAATTTACAATATCCCCAACATCCTCACCGCAACTCGCTTGGTCGCTGCACCTATTGTTGGTTATCTTGTTCTGCATGAGCAGCACAAATGGGCGCTAGGTCTTTTTGCTTATGCAGGCATCACTGATCTGGTCGATGGATGGATTGCTCGCAAGTACAAGCTGCAGACTGTTGTCGGCAGTGTTATTGATCCCATGGCCGATAAATTCTTGATGACCATTCTGACCGTCACATTGTCCATGAACGGTCTTTTGCCAGGTAGGTATTCCCTTATGCTGGAGAGAATGGGTGTGTCTAACTTATATTGCAGTTTCTCTGGCGACTCTCATCCTAGGACGTGATGTATCTCTCGCAGTAGCTGCTCTCTACTGGCGATACGCATCCCTGCCAGCCCCCAAGACCTTCAAGCGCTACTGGGACTTCTCCCTACCATCCGCCGAAGTGCATCCCACCACCATGAGCAAATACAACACCTTTTTGCAATTGCTGCTCATCGGCGCCACCTTGGCCTACCCTGTCGTCACAGCGGACAACCACCATCTAGGCATCATGCATGACATTGGTCTCGAGAAACTCGACCTCGCTCAATTCATGACTTACTTCCAGATCTTGGTTGCTGGAACTACTGCTTGGAGTGGACTTAGCTATGCTTTCCTCAAGGATGCAGTCAAGATTCTAGGCAAGGATGAGCAGTTGAAACTTAAGCAGGGAAGAAGGGGTAGGGCGATCATTGGTGTTACATTCGGTAGTGTGGTGATTGCCGCTGCGTATTTGGCATTGACCAAGGATTTGCCTAAGAAGAAGGAAGAGGGAGTGGTTGCTTGAGGTTGCGATTGATGTTGAGGGTCTGGAGATGGTAAATTTCATTCGATGTATCATCATCTTAAGCATATCTAGCGTACGAAAAATCACATTCTTTGTTCCATTGACCTCTCTGTCAGTCTTCGTTCGACATCGACAGCGGCAGGAGGACTTGGACACATGCGACTTCCTGTCTTGCTCCAGGTCAACTTGAACTTAGCTTTGGATTTCGGCTCTCTCTCAGCTTGTCTTGCTTGCCGTCATATAACATCTCTATTTTCCCAGCTCCGTCCTGTCCCTATTGCATCCATCTACCTTCGTTCGACCCCGGTTGCTGTTTTCCATCGCCCATCGTCCTTGTAACTTTCATCACCTTCATAGCCTATCCTGCTCACCGCGTATTGTCAGTACCCTTTTATCCATAACACGACGACTTCCCATCTACCCACCACAACCATAAAGACGACTAGCGTCACCATCAGCGACGGCCAACCACGCGACACCTTTGCTTGGACATCCTCAAGGGGACTCGAGACCCGAAAAAAGATTATAATCCAGGCCTTTTTTGTCTTGACTCGGGGTGATGTGGAAGCGGGTCGTTCGATCAAAATAGTAGACTTTCATCGTTGTGCTGTGTCTCGCCTCACCATCGTTTTCGTCTGCTGCTTGTTCGCAAGTGATTGCCTCGCTGAATACTGTGGTACACGGCGTCGAGAGTCTTCCAACCACGTCGAGAATTGTACCTTGCTACTACTGCAATCTACATTTCCTCGAGATTGCTATGTCGATATTGCAAGCATGCTGTCAGGACCATGACTATCAATGGAAGCACCTTCATACTACTCCTCGGAGATGCAGTATACCGAGCACACTATCACTTCACCTTGCAGCTTTCCAGCAATCTCGCTCTCATACACCATGCCGCCATAAGGGATGACCAAAAAGAGACTTGTCAACCGAGCTGCAGACCCTTCGATCGAGGTTTCATGCATGTTAGGAATGCGAGAAACGCACATACGAGAACGAAGGGGGGTTTTCAGGCCTCCCTCCCCCCCTACTATATATGCGCAACAAAACCGGTTCACCGCGCTGCAGCAGACGCACTGCAAGACGCAGGATACCAAACGATTTCCAAGGCCTTTCTCTGACCGCCACCTTGCTGCCAGCAATATATCCCCATGCAAGACAACATCTCGTATACGCATGGGGGCGGTGAGCTGGAAGATACCGAAAACAAGAGTTTCGTATATTGCATCGCCCCAGCAAAAGTGCAATTCTTGCGAGAATCCCAAGCCATCTGCGGGAATAGAGATAGTCTCGCATCCGCGGGAATACGGCGAATTGCTCTTCCTGTCGGAGTCATGTCCAAATGTGGGAATTTGCATCTCGTTTATGCGAGGCGCGACGTTTGTTGTGGTATAACTGCATGTTTGGTGGCTTGAAAGTGCAGTCTGAATGTCCAGAGCTGGAGTCCTGGATCAAAGGGTTCATTCCAGGGGACTACGGCTAAAATGTCTGCTTAGGCAGAATAAAAATTTCTGTGAACAATATGAAAATCACATGAGATACTTTGCTACCAATACAATATTCTGGACACAGATAAGAACGGTAAAGCGATGCATGCACGTTTGTGGAAAGGGACTATTCGTCCGTTTTTGAGCTGGTGTACTGTCAGGGTCTCTCGTTCATCTTACCTATTTATGAGGCTATACCACGATTGTCCCTTGCTAGTTCCGCCGTGTAGGGAAACGAGCGTTGATGAAGGGTGGGTGGTACAACGGAGTCCAACCCGAGTCCTTCGGCAGGCTGGGCATCAAACCCATCCAGCAAGACTGGTGCCAGCAGGAGGAAGATACGATCGAGCGAGTAGCCATCGGGGAAGTGATCCCTGACTTGAGGAATGTGTCACCATGCCTGTACGGTCGTTCGAGCCTCTGAGTGACAATAACAGGACTTTCAGAATTAATCACATGCAAACGCTGGAGAAGGTGAACTAGATGGATGGCTTGGGAACACTCGACTGCCTTTCTTTGAATATACACGCGTGGGGGTGGGTGAGTTGGTTGTAGAGAAGAAAAAAAAAAACCGGAAAAAACATAATGATAAGAAATAAGAAAATAACCAGCAGTCCACATGCTTCATCCCGTCATCGCCGGTCCCTCTTCCTCCTGAAGAAACATTTTTGGAATCAGGAAAGAAAAAAAGACTTTTTATGCAATATCATGGTCTTCCTCCTCCATCTTGGCATCAGCAGATTGCTCAGCAGCAGCCTTAGCATCGGCCTCGGCGGCAGCCTGTGCCTCAGCCTTGACCCTCTCAGCCTCTCTAGCCACATCAGCAGCTTCGATGGCGGCTTCGCTGACAATGGCCTCTTCGACAGCCATCTTACGTCTCCAGACCCTCGCCCAGCGCGCACCCCACTGCTGCAGCAGAGTCTGCTCGGCAGAATCGCCGTCAAAGCGCTCAATCATGTCGTCTTGAGCTGCGTTGGCCACGGTAGCCACAGCCTCGATGATGGCATTGAAAAGATCGCGCATGGTCTGGCGCTCGCGAACGAGCGTCTCGTCTAGCAAGCTCTTTTGCTCCTCAGAGAGATCGGCTTCAGCGCGAGCGCGAACGATCTGGCGCATGCGGTTGCTGACTTTGAACATGGTGGCCGAAATCATTTCGTAGATGTGGGTTTGGGCGAGTGCGCGGCCGTGCTGCATGTGGTCGTGGAGTGCCCACTCGATGACGCTCATGGGCGTGATGATGGTGTAGTTGAGCAGTTTGTCGATGATGTTGACGGCGGTGCCCGGGTGGTCGGCCCAGTAGTCGATGACTGATGTGATGATTTGGCGACGAGCGAGTTCAGATTGGGGGCCGATTGCGAGGAGGCGTTCCTTGCATCGCTCGATACAGGACAGAACGTGAGAGAGCGATTTGCTCCCGACTGAGCAGATGCTTGTCATGTATGCGTCAGTGCTGGGCACAAGAACATCCTCGACGCCTTGTTCGCTGGCCAGGGTCTGGATCTCGCTGATGACAACCTCGATTTCTTCTTCAGTAGCCTTTCTGCGGATCAGTGCATGCATAGCATTGCCTTGTTGCGAGTAAGGAGTCTGCTCGTCGAGGTACTTGAAGTCGGGGGTATCCTTCATCTTGCCCTCAGAGATGAGGGGAGCGTAGGCCTCAGGAAGAGTCTCTCTGATACGCTTGGCGAAAGAGAGACGAATTTCCTTGTCTAGCGAGCCAACGATGAAGGCCTTTCTGGGCTCTAGATCAGAACGCTCAAGCTCGTCGATCCATTCAGCCCACTTCCAGCGGAACTCAAAGTTACTCAGATGGTGGGCAAACCAGTCCATATAGCGATATTGAAGCTCGAGATCCATGACATCCAAGCTACGGAAGAGGAAACGGATAGCTCTACCCAGACTGGGAGCTACGGCAGCGGGAGCGATTTTGCAAGCCTCGGTGATGACAGAGTGGTAGTAGACGAGCTTGTGTTCCGAGGTAGGCAGGCGCAGGATCTGAGAGAAGACAGCATCGACAACCAAGTCTTCGGGCTTCCATGTCGAACGTCCTTCGGGGATATCCTTGAGCTTGTCGAAAGCGGTGGCACGCTTGACGAAGGTGTTGGGAGCCCAGTAGCAGTCGACATCGATGAGGAATTTGGCAGCAGCGTTGCGGTTGAAGTCGAGGATGTTAATAGTATCCGTGACGGCGTCTCGTAACAGGGATGCGGCAATGTTGGAAGTAGGAGGGACGGATTCGACATCTTGGTCGGCAAACAGCGAGAAGCAGACTTCGGGGAAGAGGGCGTGGGGACCAGGATTCACGGGCGAAGGGACCGAGAGCTGGGGGAACGAGTGCTTGTTGGAGGCAGCCTGTTCGCCATTCTCACCCTCAGCAGGTGCCGGAGCAGTGACACGAGTCAGACGGGGAATACAGGCGAGCTTCCAGCCCGAGGCAGCCTCACCCTGCAGCTGGCTCTGCAATGCGCTGAGGATGCTGGGGCAAGCCATGGGCTTCTGTTCGCCTTCAGCCGTAGGGTAGGGGTCGACCAGGGCCTCGAGGGCATGCGGTGTAGAGGCAACGATGTCGGTCTTTTCTAGCAGCTCGGCGGCGCGCTGTTCCAAGCCAGTGTCGGGTGCAGCCAGGACATAGGGAATGGTGAGGAGAATAATCTTGACCAGCTCGAGACCAACGGCGTCGTCTGACGAGGCAGTCTGGAGATCGACGGCGCGGTCGAACAGCTCTTCCAAGATAGCAAAGACACCATGGTCGCTGAAAAGAGGCTGAAGACAGGCCAGGAATCGTAGCAACAGCTTGACGCTGCGCCATTCACCAGCATCGAGGTGACGCTGCAGTAGAATCGATGTGCGGCCGAGAACCTCGGCGGCAGCGTCGCTCTTCTCGTTGTTGGCGCACAAGACGGAAGCGGCGACGAAGGGAATCTTGAAAGGTTGCTCGAGAACCAGGGACAGAACCAGATCGCAATACGTCTCCTTGACGTAGTTGTCGTGGTAGTTTTCGGTAACGAGCTTTGCGATTTCCGTCACTTCGTCCTCAGGGTTCTTCATTGGCGATTCAGCGACCGAGAGGAGCTGACGGCGCAGCCTTGTGCCAGGAGGAGCATCTTCGTATCTTCTGCGCTGAGGTCTGCGATCGTAACCACCTTCATCGTCGTCTGTAAACAAAGAAGATTAGCTCGGCAAACGACGAATTGTGTTTCTGCGGTAGGATACCTCTGTTGTAGCGTCTCTTGCGGTTGTTGTAGCCACCGCCTCCACGTCTGTCGTCGGCCATTGTTCTGTCTGGGTCGTGCAGTCGGACACGTTGATGGACTTGATCGCTCGCGACAGCTCTGTTGCTTTGGTAGCTGAACTTCGCTCTGCGGCGCGGACCTCTTGGAACCAGAATCCGACGCGCTTGCTTGGCGTCCACTTCCGAGATGCTCAATCGGGAAAGCTCCTTCGCAGCTACTTCGTCTGCATCGACCATCTGCACTTCTGCCATCTCGACATCTTCCATGTCCACTTCTTCGTATACCTTGACTGCTGTCAGTTCCTCGTAACCGACTTTCTTGCGTGCCATCAACACTTCTCGCTCTGTCTGTCTGGCCATCATGTCAGATCTCAGAGAGATGAGTCTCGGAAGTGTTCTTGTGTACTCAAGAGTCCACCAAGTAGGCAATATATATCAAGAGCAGAAGATAGAAGAGAAGAGGTTGTCGTCAAGTGACTACGAGAGAAGGTGAAAAGAAGGAAAGATCAATTGAGCCTGCCCATGTGGTAGTTACATCTGTCGTTGAAGGCCTATGTGAGTGTGAGCCACAGTACCAAGACTCCTGGGTCCTTGAGTGAGGCTGAAATGTTGCACTTGAAGAGATACTAGAAGCTTGTATGAAGCAAGAAGCATATGAAGCTAGCCATCTCAAGTGAAAGAAGATGAAGAAAGGCTTCAGTATATCTTTCGAGAGCGGCAGCAGCAGCAGAAGACTGATGAACAAGTCTTCGGTGAACTGTGAGAGGTTTCGTCACTGAAGATTGGTGTTTGAACATCCTTCAATACAGAGGTATAGCAGTAGCAATAACGAAGGTCGAAAGAACAAAATCAATTCTGGTCTAAAGTCAGATAGCCAACTGCAAAGCAACCATACACTTTTCGCCCACGTCTGTTTGACTATGCAACTCTCGTAAGAGCAGGAGCTCTAGACAACAGGAACCAGGCCGAGCATCGTCGAAAGGACTAATAGAAACACGAAGATAAAAGGAAATTTCCCTGCGTTACTTGATCCTCGTCAGAGTGCTCCACTCCTTGTCCGCTGTGTCAAAGACGGAGAAAAGGTCACCGTTCCTTCTGCTCGCGTACCATCAAATACCCTCAACCTCCATCATAACTTCTTTGCTCTCCAACTTGCTGAAGCTTCCGAGCGCCGCCTGCCATTCCCGAATCAGGGCGCAAAAGAAAACAACAGAGTCGAAAGAAGCATCAACCGACTTGACTGTTCATCTCTGCATTCAGAGACGCATGCAACGAGTGTCAAATCTTGCAAAAAGAGATCCCAAACCAGATATCTCTACCGCACCACACGTTGGGGAAAAGGAAGAAAAGAAACTTGCTCGGACCGCCCATTCGGCGTATAGAATAGAAAAAAAAAAAGGACAAATAAGAGAGACATCCACAGCGACGCCAGCGGCGAAAGCGGCAGCGGCATTAGCAGCAAAGCAATTACTCCGGGAAACCAGCCTTGTTCGACGTCTTGTTATCTGTTCAAGCCAAGGCTTGTCCACTGACCCTTTGTCGAATGTGCGAAATGATTTTAGAAGACTCCAGGGTAGATAGCCGATAAAGCAGACCGCTGATGGGTCGTTCGAAGGTCTTGGAAGCTTGAAATGAGTATGCATCGCTAATTCATGATCTGTGTATAGTTTTTTGCCGATGGTTTTTGTTCTTGTTGATATTCTTAATCCAGTCGTGCCATCATGGCATCCTTGGTCAGGGGCGTCAAGTTGTCAATGTCGAGACCCTTTGCTGCCAATTGAGGACGAACGTGTGGGGGAACGAGTTGGTGGTTCATGTGGGGTGCAATCGAGAGTTCTGAAAACATCAGCATGCTGTAATGCAGTATCACAAAAAGATATCCCTTACCATGGTGGTTGAAGTTGAAGAGCTCAGGCATGTCCTTGGTGGCACCTCCAGGGTGGCGAGAGTCAGGGAATCTGGTGTTGGGGTCTCTCAACTCGTCGAAGAAGGGGTGAACCATGGCTTCAATGGCGGACAAACGTTGTGTCGGCGTGTACTCAAGGAGCTTGGAAATGAGATCGATGGCACTGGGGTCAGCCTTGCGGAAGACCTTTGAAAAACGTAAGCGAAAATGCGAGACAAGCTAGCGAGCCGAAACTTACCTTGTTGAAGGGGTGAGGCTTGATCTGGGGGAACTTGTGTTCCATGTAGTTGGGGTTCATGGTGCGGATTTGGTCGCGAGTAGGAGTTCCCAAAACCTTGATGATCTCGACCAGTTGGTCAATACCCGACTCACCGGGGAACAAAGGCTGACCGAGCATAAGCTCAGCCATGACACAGCCAGTGGACCAGACATCTGCAAAAGGCAAGCAGGTCAGCCTGGATACAGCACATAATGCTTCGAAGTCTACGTACCAATCTTTGTCGTGTAGTTGGTTGCGCCGAAGATGAGCTCAGGGGCTCTGTAGTAGCGCGAACAGATGTACGAGACATTGGGCTCGTTCTCGATGAGAATCTTGGCACTTCCGAAATCGCAGAGCTTGAGGATACCACTGTTGGGGTCGAGAAGCAGGTTTTGAGGCTTGATGTCTCTGTGGCAGATGCCCTGGCTGTGGATGTAGGCAAGCGAGCGGAACAGCTGGTAGATGTACAGCTTGACCTCGAGGATGGGCATGGTTGTCTTCATCTTATTAAAGTAGCGGGACGCGCGGTAGACGGTTTCGGGGACAAATTCGAGTACGAGATTGAGGTAGACCTCGTCCTTCTGCAGCCTGCGTCAGTTACTGCGCCGAGTGGTCAAGTAATTCGAGACATACGCGATCGCCGTTGGAGTAGTAGAAAGCCTTCAGCTCGACAATGTTAGGGTGTCGCACTATCCTCATGATCTGGAGCTCTCTGTTCTGCGCAGGGTCAGTCGACAGGCTTGAAGGAGTGGATATCGGGGATTGGCGACCTTGAAACGCTTGTCCTGGAGCACACGCTTGATGGCGGCATCTTCGCCGCTGGGAGACAGCTTGGTCTGGAAGACGACACCGAAGGAACCGTTGCCGACAATCTTGCACTGAGTGTACTGCATCTCTTTTGTCTCTCCAGTCAAGCCATCCTGGACCTTTTCGCGAATTACCTCTGTACGGCGTTAGCACGTGCAAAGCATAGAGACAGGCCAATGGATGGAATCAAAGGATTGGCGAGCTGTATGGCGGATGCGCAGATGGCTCAAGGGGAGGAAATGAAGAGCGCGGGGGAGGTGATGGTATCCTTACCGCCCATGCGTAAGCTAGAGAACGCCGAAGGCCTGTTCTGCGACATGATTGCGACTGGTTGAGAGATGGAAGGCGGATTGGAGCAAGGTCACCGGGGGGTCGGGGTCGGGGGCAGCTGGGTGTCGGGAGCGTGATGTAGCGGAGGTGGTTGACGAGGACGGAGGATGCGTCGATGCGGGCCTGTGCTCGGAGCTTGTGTTGACGGGTGTTATGCAGCAATGCGTGATTGAGGGGAATTGAGATCTGAGACGAAGCCGAAAGTGAAGAATGCCGCGCTAGGTGCAAAGTACAAAAGGGCTGCTGTAGAGAAGACGTGCGGTCAGTCTTTGGTGGGGGGAATGAGGGCAAAGAGAGAGCAAGTGGGCAGGACAGGCAATGTGTGAGGGTCGAGAGTGTCACCTGCGCCGTGCTTTGAAACGAGCAACACCACGGCCCACGTGATTGTCCAGCTAGGTAATCGCTGTCTTACCTGAGATGGTCGTTGTTTCTTGCTGCGTTCAAGCGTCTTCTGGTAGCTAGGCTGCTGAAGGACTCGACAACGTTTCGAGGGCTGCTCTTTCTGTTTGAGATGTCCGAGTTGCGTTGTTGAAGACCTCAGCAGCTCTTTCCCTAAAACGTTGGTTTTGGCCGTCCGCTGCGCACCGCATCCCTCACCCCGCTTTGCTTCTCGCCCAATTGTCACTCATCTCATCATGGAGCTAATCCTGACCATGTACGCATGACCTACAGTCCGCTGCGATGAGGCTGCCATCATCGTCTTACTTTTCCGAATGCTTTCTTGCCCGTTTGAGCCTCCAATTGGCAAGCTTTCGTCCTCTATACAGCTTCTATACCCTCACGAATCGACATCTTTGTTTACCTCCTCAAAACGAGCCCATTACCACAGTCGCTGCTCTGCGTCTGGCCCTCAACGGCTCCCGCCCAGGAGTTCAATCTCTGCAGTCCATGTGACTTGCTCGGTCGCTAGCGTCGGGCCCAGGCGCTTTGCATCCTCGCTGATTCGCCAGGGTACCTAGTACGCAAGTGGCTGACACTTCTGCCGGCATCCGCACTTGACCAGCTCTCTGTTCGATCAAGTCTTGCCCAGCCCTTCACATGCATCATGATTCTGCTCTCAGGAAGAGAGAACCATTCGCAGTCTTCTGCCTTCACCCCGCAGCCGTGCAAATGACTGCGCCAGCGCCTTGTCATGTTACCGCAATTGCGTCAAGATGCTGTCACGGAAGAGCAGAGACAGCCATCATGACCATTGACCCCGTTCACAGCACTTTCGCGATCGCGACGGCAGCCCAGCCGAACAAATCACTTCTACTTGCTGACGAAGACCATTTGTCTGCAATACGAACCGATGCCTAAATTTGCATGAGATTTGGCTGGTGAAACGGACAATTCCTCCCGATTTTTGTTGAAGGACGTCGCCGAATCAAAGTTCACACTACATGGCTGCCGCATGTTCGTTGACTTGTTGTCTGTTGCGTGTCCCAGTCTTTCTCTCACTTCGCCTCGTTCTGCCGCCAACAACTACCAACCCAATTACTCTCTTGCCCATCTTGTTTGCGTTGAAGACTCAACGTTGAAACATCAAAGCCCAGATTTGCAGCCAAACCTTACATTGTTGCACTTCGGAGTGTCGCACGTCCGAGAACAGGAACGGACCTGAGACCCTTTCTCAACTCGAACCGTTGTCAATCTTCTGACGAACCACAACTGATGTGCGCAATCCCAGATTAACGGAACACCACAACTCTTTGGGCCTGACTAGTGCGTCGTCCCTCGCTGTCCACCAACACACCTTCTGACGGCAATTCAAGAGCATTCGCTTCGATAGATCACAGGTAAGCAAAATGTGCATTGTCGCATCTCAGCGTTGTCATGGTTCGGCTACGTGTCTGCTTTTGACTCTGTTGACCTCATGGCTGCGCTCGTGTGCATAGATGCAAGATGTCGATGCAAGCCGCGATGGCCGCATCAGTCAACCTGCAGGAACATGATTGATGATCTCGCAAATCAACCAATCCGCTGCCCGTCAGAATCTCGCACCTCAGCTCATGCATCTGCGCTGGCTTGACTTCGGTAACTTCATGCTACAAACACTAGCCCTGTCCCTTGATCCAAAGAAATACCTATACTTGTACACCTTGCGCTCGCTCAGCTATACCGAGAGCCACTGATTTTCCCTGTTCATGCAGACAAGCGAGCAAGGAAAGTACACAGCTCAGGGCGCGACCATGTACGGCACATCTTTAAGGGTCACAGCATTTGCATCCTTCAACGAGCTTAATATCGGTGCCTCTGACAATCCCCCACGTCTAGTCCTCATGACCAGATTGATTCGGCAGCTGCAGGCGGCCGGGACTACTCGCAGCATGGTGCTTCTCATCCAGCATTGACGACATATCACGAGGTGATGGTATGCGAGAGCCGCATACCTCTCCAAGCGTGCCGTGATCGCCTGTAAAACGGACACAGATATGCTATATGCATGCAGACTCTTCGGCCGTGCTCACATGTTTGCTCACAGTCATGTTCTGCCTATCTCGCATACTTGTCCACGACCTCATCATCCGGTCAACTCGTGTCGCGTGTCACTGATCCCGCGTACGTGCTCACAATATTGGCGGACAGTGTCCGACCGTTCTATACTGCTCGTATAAGGAGAGTCTTCAGGTTTCACAGCAGTCTCAATATTGTGCCTTACCATCGAGCAAGGCATGTGACCTGCTTTTTCATCGAACAACGTTCGTCTTGGTTTCCAACTACATGTCTTCGGTTCTTGAGGTAATTTCTCTCTTTGGCTGGCAATGAAGAACCAGACACCAAATCTGTTTCTTCAGCCAAAAACTTACGAGACTGATTCATTGGCCTAAAAATCATTCAACTGAACCCGACCATAGTATCCAAACTTCTTAGCATTTCTTCATACGGATGATCGGCATCACCCGACTCGGGACATTCTCGAACAAAACGTGGGTCTGCTGTTTATAACACGGCTCCACTCATGAGGAGCATTTTAATTAGAAATGACAACAACTGACGTAGCTTTGAGATGTGTCATAGATATCATTGCTGTGTCGGCGAATGTCATGAGGGCTAGGATTGCGACGAGGGTCAGGGTCGCCATTTGATCAAAAACTCTTTCTCCTTCTCATCTTCTCTCACAACTTGATTCGGTACGAATAGTAAGGGAGAGGAGATGTGATATAAGGATGAAAGTTGCAACAACGTATGAGTATCTAAACTGAGCAATTTCTAATGTCACTTTCCATGTCAATTCCAATGTCAATGTCAATCTCAATCCCAATATTGATTCCATTCCATTTCAAAGTCAATCCTAATGCCAATTTCAGACCGAATCCATACCTAGGCTCGCTGTCAAGCCCAGCTCAAATCACGATCAAACGTCGATGCTAACCTTACATGTCTACTCAAGAATAAAACGAAAGTCTTTGTGCTCTAATCACTTGGTAGACATGGCTCAAACGACCAAGTGATGGTAGCTAGAGAGTGGAAGCATGTCGATTTCAATGTCAATGTCAATGTTAGTCCCTATGCATTTCCGCTGCCAATATCATTGTCGACTCTGACTTCAATTCCAATTTCGCTTCCATTTCCATGTCTGCTTCAATGTCAGAGAATCCAATTCCATTTTCCGTTTCTGTGTCAATTTCAATGCGAAACTCCATTCAATTCCAAGTCCACTTGATCTCCAGCCCCAATGCCAGTTTCCAATGTCGATTTCAATCTCAATACTAGACCACACCCGCCTTCGAAGAAAGCAACAAGTCTCTAGCTCAACGAAACTCTGCAGATACAACTTAAAGAAACGGTCAACGAGAGTGATAGTACTCAGATGGTATGCCAATGCCAATGTCATACTGATACCAGTGTCATTCCCCTCCCAATTCCAAAGCCAATCTCGATATCGAATCGCACGCTCAACAGTATAGACCCTATACATATCAACATCAACGTAAGTTTACTTCTCACTTCACTCATGAACAACTCAAGGCCTCCAAGACTAGCAACTCCTAGGAATACGTACAGCCAAAAAGAACTTTTGCAAAAATGGATTGGACAAGAAAAAAAAAAGGAGGAAAAGAACAAAGCAGTGATTTTCTCAGTCCTGTCAAAAGTCTGTTCTGTCCAATCGACATCTCTGTGACACGATAACAAGACCAAAAGTATATCAGGAGAGAAGAATCGCCAGTTGTCAGTTACCAGTCGCTAGTTGCTGCCAGCAACGAGAATACTACTCGACAACGGCGATGTCCAACATGAGACTCACAAAGAGGATGGAAACGAACTCAGCAGACAATTGAAAAGCGGATAGATCAACACATTTCTGGACACAATAGCATCAAAGGAGTTCGAAGAAGAAAAAAAAAGGTCTTGAATTACTCCTGTATTCCCATGTATTTGGAGAGAATAGTAGAAACCTCCCCCCTCCAACGAAAAAAAAATAATGCATCTCTCCATGACAACCACATCAGTCTTTACCTATTGTAATCGTAGCCCTTTGCTCTTCTCTACCCCTAGAATGTCATGCTAGAATTGAAAACAAGAAGAATCAGAAAAACACCACTCTCTATGCTCAGTCGAAAGCTTTACTCATCGTCATCGCTCTGAGCCATGGACTCTGTGCCACCGCGGCTCTTGCGACCACCGAGACTCAGCTTGACGCGTGGCTGAGGTGTACCAGCATTGGAAACGGGTCGTGTGTTGCCAGTCTCGGTCTCCCAGTCTGCAAACTCGGGGTACTTGGCTGTCTCTTCAGCAAGCTTCTTGACAGCGGTTTCCTGAAGCTCATGTTAGTATTCGTTTGATCAACAGGCTGTAAGCGCAGAACACATACCTCAATCAAGTTCGCGTCTTGGTACAGAGTACTTCCATCCTCATTGTAAGTCCTGCAGTTGTCGCACAACTGCTTGATGTCCTGTCTGAACTGGCGCAGGTTCTGGTACTGCTTCTTGTTGATCTTCTTTTGGATCTGATCCATGCAAACAGGTGTGCGGATGAGCTGGTAGTAGTCGGGGTAATGCTTCTGAGGTGGCAACTCAATGAACGGGTCGATGATCCCTCTGTTGGCGATATCGGGCTCGGTCGACTCCTCCTCGAGGTCCATCAGTGTGTCGTGCACTGCGTCGAGAACCTCTTGCAAGTGCTCGCGTTCAGACGGCGGCAGCAGATCGGGCACCTTAGCTTGACGGCCACGCTTTCTCGGTTGTGGTGCTTCGACCTCTTCCTCGGCCTTGCGCTTCTGGACAGTCTCAGGCTTGGGCTTGCGACCACGCTTCTTTGGCTGAGGAGATTCTGAGCTGGCGCGAGACTCTGGTGGGGGCGTATCGTCCTGGCCTTCTTGTCCCCTCTTTTCCTTGTTACCGGCACGTCTGCTGATACGAGCCTGTTTACGGGCAACGGCAGACTCGATATCGTCATCACTGTTGTCGACAGCTTCGAGCCATTGCTCCTCAGTAAGACCATCGTCATACTTGACTCTGGCGCGCTCGCGGTTACCACGACCCATGGCGACCTCAACAATCTCCTCGATCGGGCCCTCTTCGTTCACATAAATGTCAGGAAGCTCCTGCTCACACATGAGACGAGGATACTTCTTTCCAGGGCCGTATTTCTGATCCCTTAGACGCTCCTTGTCCATCTGTTGGAAGAGTGTCAACTCCTCATCAGAGCGCATCATGATCACGTTCAGGTCATCGTCATCCATTTCCTCTTGCTCGAATGCCTCGGCTGCTTCGGCAGACTCCAGCATGACACGAAGCATCTCATCACGCTCTTCGTTGGTCGACCTGTTGTCGAATTTACCAGCCTGAATGACTTTGCCGTCCATAGCAAGCTTGTAGTTGGCACGTTCGAGAATCTTCTCTTCCACGGAATTGGAACTGATGAGACGTAGAATGCGAACCTCGTTCTTCTGACCAATACGATGAGCACGATCTTGAGCTTGAAGATCCTGATGAGGGTTCCAATCAGAGTCGTAGATGATAACGGTATCGGCAGTCTGCAGATTCAGACCGAGACCACCAGCGCGAGTCGATAGCAGGAAACAGAAATAAGGTGAGTCAGGCGCGTTGAAAATTCTGAGGAGCTCACTACGGTCATCAGCCTTTGTTGATCCGTCCAAACGTAGATACTTAAGCCCGCGCAGACGGAGGAAATCTTCCATGATGTTCATAATTTGTGTCATCTGGAAGAACATCAAGACACGATGGCCAGACCTCTCAAACTTGGGTAGAATTCTGTCGAGAAGCTCAAACTTTCCAGCTGTACGCCACAGTGTGTCGTTGGTTCCTTTGCCAGGGTTGATCTGATCCTCGACTTCTTCGAAGACAAAGGGATGGTTGCAAAGTTTTCTCAACTGCATGAGCATGTTGCTGAGACCACGCAGACCAGTCTTTCCACCCTTGCCATCACTGACCATAAGCCTGTTGTGACTGACGAGCTGCTTGTACAACTTGGCTTGAAGTGATGAAAACTGACACTTGATGACACGCTCCTGCTTGTCAGGCAAGTCTTTCTCGACATCCTTCTTGAGACGACGCAGAAGGAAAGGTCGAAGCACCTTGTGAAGACGACGAATGACAAGCAGCTGCTCTTCTTCTGACAACTCCATCTTATCCTGTCCACCTGTGTTGGCGAAGGGAGTGTTAAACCATTCATCAAACGACTTGACCGACTTGAAAATGGTGGGAAGAACGAAGTTGAGCAGGGCCCACAACTCGGGAAGATTGTTCTGGAGAGGAGTACCTGTCAAAATCAAGCGGTAACGTGTGGTGTAATACTGAGTGATGGTGCTGCTCAACTTGGAGTTGGCGTTCTTCATACGATGGCCTTCGTCGACAATCATGTGCAGCCACTTGATCTTACTGAGTACGGGTCTGTCCTTAATGATGAACTCGTAGGTAGTAAGCAAGACTTGGAAGTTGCCATATCTGATCTGGTTCTGGTGAGTCTTTCTTTGGGCCGGGGGTCCCTTGTAAACAATCTTTGAAACAGAAGGTGCCCATTTGTCGAATTCGTTGTTCCAGTTCGTCAACGTACTAAGAGGTACAATGACCAGATAAGGTCCTGGTTGACGCTTCTTCTCGATAAGGTAGGTAATCAAACTGATTGTCTGAATGGTCTTTCCAAGACCCATCTCATCAGCAAGGATACCGTTGAGGTTGTTGTTGTAGAGCGAGATCATCCACTGGAGACCCTTGATCTGGTACTCCTTGAGAGTACCACCAACGAGAATGTTGGCTTGCTGCGTGACCTCTTCCTTGATCTTGTGAGCAACTTCATAGTAGTCGACCTTTCTTGATATAGCCTCGCCATCTTCATCTTCTTCAACAACCTCTGGCTCTTCTTCCTCTTCGACGACTCCATATCTGCGAGCAGCACCGCGTTGCTGTTCCTTGACGGAGGCGGCAAGCTGGTCGAGGAAACCATCGGTCTGCTTGAGCAAGTGAGAAATACGGCTGTCCTTTGCCTGGCCCAGCAGCTTGAGGTAAGTCTCTTCGTCGTTGGCTTTGAGGGCTTGCAGACGTTGCTTGGCGGTTCTTTCGATGCGCTTTTGTTCTTCCTTTTCGATGTTTGAGTGAGTGGTCTGCATGAGACGGCCGAGCTTTTGAATCCTGGTTCGCTGGTTGGCAGCCGACGTCTTGAGTTCGTTGCCATGAGACAGCACAGAGCGAAGGAAGTCGTTGTGCTTCTTCTTCTCCTTTGACTCGTGAGCATCTTGTTGTTGCTTTTCGAGCTTCTCGGTGATACGAGCTTCGCGCAGAGATTGCTTCTTGATGCGGCGGTACAGAGCGCGATTAGCAGTCATGGCGAGGTTATCGGACTGCATCATCTCGCGACTGACATTTGCTCTCATTTGGCGCTGCTTGGGGAGCAAGGACAGCATCTTGTGCTCGATGAGAGCCTTCAGTTTCAACTTGCCGTTGTCGACAGGAACGGTCGATGAAGTCGTGTCCCAAGAGCCGATGTTGGCAGGAAGTTTGTCCAGTTCGCTCTTGCGTGCCATGATACGGTTGTACAGAATGGCCTCCCTCTCTTCCCGTGCTCTGTCAACATCGATACCTAGAGGCATGATACTGGGGATGATGTGACGCTGGTCGCGACGGGTGTGGTCCAGATATGAGATAGCATTGGGAACGAGGGTGTGAGGGTCCTTGAAGGACTGGAAGCGGTGGGTTCTGGTCGAAGGTTGAGTGGCAGGCGTTGCAGGTTTTGAGGAATCGATAGCAGTGGCCTTTTGTGCTTGGAACAGAGAGTCTTGGATGTTCTGAGGAATGGGCATGTTCTTTTGCAGGTAGTTGAAGGCAGACAGCTGTTGGCGCAAGGTGGTCTGCTGGTCGGTAGACAAAAGAGGCTCCTTGGATGTGGCCGAAGACTGTGGCTGTGGTGTAGATTGTTGAGCAGCACCATTGACAGACTGCATGGCAGCGGGACCATTGAGAGAGGCATTCTGTTCTGGGAGGAGCTGGCCGTTCTGCTGTTGTTGTCCCTGTTGCTGTTGACGCTGCTGTTGAGCCTGCATCTGCTGCTGCTGGCGCATCTGCATCTGCCTCTTGGCCTGCTCTGACTTGTTTCGAGCAAATACAAGGATTCTACCGCGCTTGATTTGTTCGGGGTCTGAGTCAGGAACACCTTGAGCCTTGGCCTGGTTATAGAGCTTGGTGTGATGTTAGCGATGTGACAACTAGGCAGCGGTGGTGGACAGCGAACCTGATAGATCTGTTGCAGATGCTCCTTTGTCAATGGTGGGTGGTTAGCCTGGGCATTCATGTTCATGCCGGGCTGCTGTTGCTGGACTGAAGCCATTTTCGGAGGCTGTCGCGCAAAGCCTTGTCGGACTTGGTTCACTTGGTCCGGGGGGCCAATTCAGCGACCGGGGGTGGTCGCGGGGCTGACGGGCTGGCGAGCGGCGACTGTAGATGGTTGTCGGGGCTGTGTCGAGTCGAGGGTGATGGGGGCTTGTCGGTGATGGCGGGCGTTGATGACTCGGGCTGTGGTTGGACGGCTGCTTGTGAGCGGTCGCGCTCTTGCCTTGCGCGTGCGAGCTGACCAAAAGCGAAAGGGAGCGTCGGGCGTCGTGGTTGGCTCGCTCGCGATAAAAGACCGTCGCGTCGACACCTTGGGATACGCGTTGCAGACAAGTCTTGATGGCAGAAGCGGGGTGGTAATTCCGGCAATGCTGTCGCTCGACAACCTGGACCGAATCTCGCAGCCTCCGACACCTGAAGTCGCGCTGTCCTTAGCTTGTGAGCCAAGTCTTGGCGTTCACGTGATGCTTCAGTCACTTCTCTTTTTTAGTTCGGTCTGTATTGTCCTCGCTAAATTTGTTTTCCTATGTGTGATGATCTTCTGTGAAGCGTGTGAAGCGTTCAAAGTATTGTCTACATTTGTGGATTCGTCATACAACCTCTGCCAGAAGCTTGATCACCAAGCTTCCCATCCTGCCGTGAGGGCTACCCTGATCCGATATAAATCACTCCCTCACCTCAATTCTAGTAGGTCATATAGAATAATCTTGCCATGAGACTGCTACAGTATGTGTGATCTTGATCACATTGTATACTCTGTGGAGTTACGCTACTGTGTGGGAACATCCCACACCTCTGCTGGTTCTGCTTGATGGGAAGAAAGATTTGGTGAACGCAGGAAAGGAATACACGCGCCCGGAAATATCATGGACATGGTTGAATGTAGGAAGAGAGTAGAACAGACTATTGTGTTATGGTTGCGGTTAAGGAAGAAACACAAAGAAACACCCCGATGACCTTCCCACGGCCTGGCCCCGTTCAAAATGCATGGCAGCTTTGGAATCCCTCTTTCCCGAACTCAGTACTCCCTTGTTGCACCAGGCTCTGATCAAAGAAGAGCAGCTGTCTTTGTAGTTCATAAATTCGTTAAGTTTCCTGTCTCGAGTCTTCTTAATCTGCCTTAGTAGCGAATGTGAGGTGCGCTGCAAGCATCCTCGTCAGGAATCAGAATGCCATCTTTGACTCCACCCATCTTCTCGAGCTGATCCATCCAAGTGGCGGGCTTCTTGCTTTTGGCTTTGAGATTCCACCATGCCTTTTTATCACCACCTTCTTTTGGCGGTACCGGTGGTGGAGAGCGGACTATGACGCGGTCCTTCGCATTGCGGTGTTTGTGATCGTGCTTACTCGAGGTCGCTGGTTTCTCCGATGGTTTCTTGTTGAGTGAACTACTGCTGATACTGCCGAGTGGGGTGGGTATGCTCGAGCTGTCGTAGTTGCGGTGTTGTGAGAATCCGGTGGATGGGGAGGAAAATGCTGGATTGCCTGGTGATCGCACACGTGAACTTGTCGAGTCACCGCCGTGATGGGAAGGAATGGCTCTTATGCTCATTGATGTTGGCTCCGGAGTCCGGGAGCGAGCTGCAGACTTGCTGCGTGGAAGAAGATCGTCATTGGTATAGGCGGCTCCAAGATTTGGCATCTTAGTGGCTGCTGTGTGACGAGGCGAGCGAGTGGGAACGTAAACCTCTGTCTTCTCTTTGACCGGCGAACCCAAGCGAGCTGCGACGATCTCGTCCTTTTCGCTCATTACACTGTCGACTGATTTGGTGTTTCTACTGTGCTTAGAATGCACAGGATGATGTGTAAGGGGAGGAGCCTGAGGGGGAGCTCGCGTCGGAGGTGCGGGTTGCTCATCCTTCCACTGATCAAGACTTGGAAGTGGAGGCAGCTCGCGGTTTAGATTGATCTCGGTCTTTTTCGATTTTGGCTGTTTTGGGCTCTCTGCTCTTCCTCTGCTCGAGTTTGACCTGCTGAGGTCGGTTTGTGCGTGTTCTTTCTTCAAAGTCTTCCCCCAGCTTCTCCAGCCGCCACGGATCTCTGGATCTTGGGACTTTGAATCGGATCGTAGTGATGAGCGTGAAGTAGACCTGCTAGGTGCTCGGCTATTGTTGGGACCTCCGGAACTGCTTGGGCGGATATACTCTTTAATGTTGTCGCGAAGGCTTCGAATGCTTCGTGCCCTGCTAGGAGCACGAGACAATGGCGGAAGTGCTGCCTGTTCTTCTTCAGCAGCTTGTTTCTGACGGCGACGCTCGAGTTCGTTGCGCATCCACTCGATGGCAGAAGTATCGCTTTTGATGGCCTGCTCTTGTTCAACAGGTATATGCGAGGAGTCTCGCTTTGAAGTGCCTGCAGGTGTGATGGCGGCCGAGGTAGGGGCTGTAGAGGTACTCCAGTGATACTCTGTTACGTCTGTGATGGGAGTGGAGCCATTGGTCTCGCCAGAGAGTGAGCGTTTGGCAACGTGAGGACGCGTACCAGCATCACTGCTGGGAGAGAGAAGATTGGGGACCGGAGTCTTTGCACGACTGCCCATTGGCGTGTCATGTTTGGATTTGCCGAGGAGGGATTGCACGGGATCAAGGGCAGGATCTGACTTGTCGAAGAGCTGATCGATGGGAGCGTCTGGACGATAGGCGTATTTCAGAGGGTGTTTATCGTCGGCCGAGTCGGTACGCGGTGGGAAGGGACGTGAGGCTTGTGCCTCGAGAGTGGATGCGGATCTCTTGATGGCATCGTAGTCGAGTGCTTGTTTGGCTTCTTGCGGCGCGGTGGATTGGGCGTCGGGAGCGACATAGTGATGTGATGGTTTGGTGTTGAGTAGAACTCCGGCACAGGCTAGACGCAGATCGGATTCGACCTTTGTTGACAGAGGAGCGCGATGTCCAGGATACGGCGAGGGCGGCGGGCTCTCTTTCGTGTTCGCGACGGGCATACGATCATCAGCTCTATGCGGGCCAATCTGGAGGTGAGAGTCAGCCCATGTGTGCAGTAGCACCGTTGTGCAGATTCGCGGCTTACGAGATTCGCCAGGCCCAGCGCCAACTTCTTCCCCTTCATGGTCGCGTGAAGTAGAGTGTGAACAATGGAAGAGACGGACGCTCGTTGACTTATCAGCAGCTAGAAAATCGGGCAGCAGCTGCAAGGGTTAGAGGGGAACAGGGCTAGATGGTGATGCCGGGAGTGATGGCCGTCGGGACTCTGGGCATGTACGGAGTACTTTGATGGATGTACTCTGGTCTAGCAGGTACGAAGGACCAAGTCTAACATCAGCCGCAGCTCGTGGTTAAGAGAGCAAAGAGGCGGCGTCTGGTCGCGGTCCAGTCAAAGTACGGGTGTGTATCAAACATGCTTTGTTCGTTTCAAGCCCGCTCTGTGATACTGACGCTCGAATGCAGGCCGTCACATGTTGCTCGCACACGGCGAATTGTCACTGCGCCCTTCTGCGATGGCCAGTCCGACCCAGGGAACGCGCCTGCCGCGCATCATTGGCCCGGCCCACGTTCCAAGAATTCCCAAGCGCGTTTCAGCCTCGTCCGAGGCGCCTGTTCCTGACACGAGTCTCACTCTGACACACTTAGACACGCAGACACACAAGGCCCCGTACACTCTTGTCCGTCCACAGCAACTTAAGAAACGCTCAAACTCCTTGCAATAACCAAGTTGCAACAACATCGTTGCCCGCCTGTCTCTTCGCCATCTATCTCGATGGCTCGCCAGTATCGCCGTTTCCAACTTTCTTTTTTGCCGACGATAAGATTGCAACCGTCAGAGCTCGGTCTCCGGAACCAGCCATCGCACCAGACATGCGGCTGATCCTCACCCCACCCGTCTTGCGTCTGACCAGTGACCGGCCTCTTTGGCGAAGTCTCAATATATTTCGTCAAAAGTCCATCTCGCCAAACTACCAGGAGATTTGATCAATATCTGATTCCACGAACCATCCCTTGCTCGCCTAAATCCAACCCTACCTGCTACTCTCGAGTCTCCACGGGGAGGCTTGGAGGAGCATTTAGCTTTGTCCGTCCGGCGGCTTTCAACAATCTAGCTTGCTCTCCTCGGCGAACAAGAGTCGTGTCCATCGAACATTGCCCACCGAGAAACTTGCTCGTCATGAGGTTGGGAGTCTCGATCTTGTCTCTCATTAGTTTTGCGCCTCGGCATCCAACACACAACTGCTCGTCTAGCAAGCGAGGCAATCATAATTCCACCAATGTGACTTTTGTTTGTTGTTCAGAGGTTCATCCTCATCTCATGTTCCATATCCTTGCTCCTGGAGGCGTCTGCACGGAGTGTTATTGAGACGATCGGTAGGTATCAACAAAACTTCTCTACGATCGACTAGAAGTGCTGTTCGTTCTGTGTCGTCAACCTGCCCAAGACTCCTCCAAGCTTAATGATATGCTATTCTCAAGGATATATCATACACTTCCATCTATTACTCCTCTCAATCCCTCAAACATCCAGCCAACGCCTTGAAGGCAACCACAGTTGAAAATGTGCCTACTACCCACATGGGCAACACGAAAGGCACAAGACCCCTATGCACCGGAACCTGCAACATCAATCCCATCCCCACTGACACAATTATCTGCACCGCAACCCAAAAGAACACTGCCCCAATACCCGCCCCCCTACAAATGCCCTCTCGATCATATCTGATCTCCAAGCCAATCCAAACAAGAAGCCCCAAAACAAGCACAACCAACAAGCAGATACCCATCACATCAACCCAGAAATAAGGATGAAAGTGATTGAGGCTCAAGGATGTTGATCCAAGTCTTGCAGTGTGTGCAACACTACTCAACTTCCTCCTCTTCCCCCCACCAGAACCATAGCCTCCTCCTTCCACATCCGCAAAATCATTGATATATGTCTGTACTCTGCTCAACCTCGCCCCATCCACCTCATCGACCTCAACACTAACGTCTTGCCTCCCTTCCTCCTCTTCCCCAGCACCATCACGTACAAGTCCCAACTCTTCAGCTCTTACCAACCCCAATTCCGCGGCTTCGTAGTCGCGAATGCGTTCGTGCCAGAGATCAATCTCTATGCAGTCGATTCTGCTCAATACATGTCTGTTCATTTCTTCTTCTGTCTCTCCGTCTCCTTGACTTGCTCTTTGAGCGGCGGTCACCGCTTCTTCTTCTGCGCGTGCAGCTTCCAGAACGGCGATTTGACGTGGATGAAGAGTTAGGATGTGGTGTAGAGATGCTGTTGCTGAGGATATTGTTGATGTTGATGGATGCTGAGCTTGCTTTTTCCCAGTGGGGGTTCGCTCGTGAGGGAGCAGTGAGGTTGCTTCATCGTGGGTGTAAGCGGTGTTGGAGGAGCTCGAGGCGGATGTGTTTCGCGAGGTCATGGCTGTGCTGGATGTGCTCTTTGCGCTTCTCTTGAGGATGCTGGTGTTGCTGTTGTGGCGTTGCATATGTGTAGTTTTTCTGAGATGCTTGCTTCTCCGATGTTCGTAAAGCTTCTTGATTCACTGGCTGTATGTATCTGCTACACTTGTCCGTCGATGCAAGAGAGGAAGGATCACAGACATTCAACTCACAAGCGGCACTTACCTCGCTCCATCGCCTCAGCTGTATCGAAAACGCTCTTCCAGCCTTCTAGCCATCAATCATACTGACCTCAGCTCCCCTCCCCACCACGTGCTGACTCCTCTATGGCACCACCGTCGTGAACTCTTAGCACCGATCCAACCTATCAGCAAAGCAAGAAAACCGATGGAAAAAAGGTCTCACCTTGGCAACTGAAACACCGGGTCATATGATCTCGACAGCTATATGTCAAAGGCTGCTAAACGGATGTAACCGCAGAAGGCAGAATTACAGGATTTCATGGACAAAAGACATACGACAGCAGGCACTACTACTATCGTGAAGATGTATGTAAATCGGTGTGACAAGCTGATACGAGCTGGTAGCCAAGTTTGCGAGAAGGGCATTTAGCAAAGCAAGCTCCGTGTAAACGACGGTCGGTATGAGCTTTCCACACTGCTCATGATGATGAGCTTGTTCAGCATTGACGTTGGTTCTTAAATAATCTGACTACACAGAGAAAGGACGCTTACGTGCATTGTCGAATATGGCTCGAGGTTCAATAGAGGAGCCAGGCCATATGAAACTCATCAAAGCATTTGCAAGCAGATGATGTGAAGTGCAATCAATGCAAGGGATGTGCTTGAACAAAAGTCGGACCGATGTTGATGACAGCACTGTGGGCCATCAAGGTCGCGAGGGAGAAAAAAAAATGTTCGGCGCACATTGGAGGTGCAGATCGATATGGCACACGATCACGAAGAGGCAGTCTGTAACTTTCACGCTCCTTTTGCGAAAGTCTCAAGCGGTGTCGGCAGTATAGACAGGCACAATGGTCTCGAGGGACGAGATAGGTCCTATCGAAAGCTTACAGTCTGTTGCTTCTCGATAGCTATCAATTATTGAAAGTGGTGTGCGTTTGATGGCCTTCGTGCGTTCTATGCGTCTGCCCACAGGAAGGCTAGGTCGTGTATGCGACATGATTATGATGTTGACAGGCGTATCGAGTGAATTCATAGTCGTCCTTGCGCATTGGGTAGTCATGGCATGTTCACATCACGATTGCACAGAGGAACAGAAAGATTTTTTGCGAATAGCAGTTTTCTGATTTTCAGAACAGCCAACCGCAACGGTAAGGCTCTTTCAGATCTCAAAGGTGCAGCCTACGAAGCATAACACCGGTGTTAGAAAGGTGAAATGGCGCCTCCCAATTGCCAGGCAATGAAGCACTCCATGATGATAGCTCGAGTGGAAAGATTGACCGACTCCTCCGTCCATTTCTTGTGAACAGCAGAAACATGCAACACCTGAAATTCTTCCCCTCCTCAGCTTCAAGCTGCCAACATGCGCCTTCCGAGCCAACCGTTGCCAGTCGGCTACAAAGATGGCGTAAACATGTGAGCGAATCCGATAAGGTGTGTGAGAAAAAGTGGTGGCCCTCCAGGTGACAGTCGCGAGTAAAGAAGTTGCGTTTGTCGACGTCAGTGTTGAGCGTTGAGCGATTGCTCAAAAGATGTAGTGGATATTTAAATTAAGGAGCCGTTATGATCGAGTTGTCGGGGCGAGTCATTTACTTGCTGTAATTGACGGTGATTAGCAAGTGCGCGTGGATGGAAGCATGCAGTGCAGGTAAACTCACGATCTGGCTCTCGTCTTTCTTCTCTTGCGCTTCAGTCTGCGAACTCTCTTCTTTCTCCACTTGGCTCTCATCTTGGCCTGCAAGGACAAAGATTAGTACTTGTCGAGGGCAATTGAAGATGCAATGTCAAAAACTTACAGTATTGTCGAGATAAGTGCGGTGATGAAGGAAGAGGAAATGAAGGAAAGGGCAAGCTCTCAAAAGATGCCTTTGGTGCGTCTGTGGGCTTGGCGTTGACAGCCGAGAGCTCGGACCGTTTCTGCTCCGCTTCCTCTTCTTTCTTTTTTTGTCTGCGCTCCTTGCTCTCTTGCTGCTTCTCAGCCTCCATATATCTAAATTCCATTGGTATCGTCGGCGGCTAGATATTCGTAAATCCCACTATAGTTTTCTAATATCTTTATTGTTAGTAACTTACAGATCGTATTCTTACACCAGAGTTGTTGCTTTCCTACAAGCCTAACGCCTCCGGAGGCGGTGGTGCCGAGAGGGGTTTTCTCGTCGACTCCAGTGGCGGCGTATACGGCGACCATCTACCAGCGAAAAGAAAGCCTTTGGTATCCGTGGTGATTCTAATTTAACATGTGATTAGTGCTCCGTGCTCATGAATTATTTTGTATGCATGGGAGCATGTTCATTGGGGAATGCAGTGTATTCTGGTCCACTGCTCTTCGACAGAGTCTCGTATCATGACTCGACGGTGATGCAGTTGCGTTTTGAGAGATCGAGAATTTTATGATGAGTATGTTTTGATTCGTGGGATGTATGAAGCATGGTGGTTTAGGAATCGAGTCTCTCAGCACCTGCGTGGGAAGGCAAGGCTGGCATTGAACAGGATACTCGTCCGGGTGATATTGCGAAAGAGCTTTTGATGCAACAAGAGAAAGGCCAGTAGAAAACAGAAAGATGACTTACTTTGGCATTTTGGTCCATGGCAGAAGAGAAGAGGCTTCGTGATTCTCTGGAAGCCTTGAGGTCATTTGGCAATACCGACTTCTGAACGAACATGGAAGGCGCAGTGGACACCCCACCTGCCCTCCTCTACGAAGAGGGCAAATGTCGATTTGATCTACAGAAATATTGAGCAGAAGGAAGTCTCTATTTTGAGTGCATAAGAGGTGATTATTGTAGAGGCGTTACCTCAGCTAGCCTAAAAACTACAAAACAATGAGAAAATCATAGCGTGCCGATACTACCTAAAGAAACCCCAAGAACGAAAACAGCGTGAACAACCGAGTGGCTGATACTGTGGTCGACTGAAGATCGTCTGTCATCAATCCATGGTTATAACCTGGATATCTCGAGCAGGAATTGCACCAGAAATGAACACGTCTGCATCGATATCTCCAAGGGGATGAGACAGAGTAGCGAAGTCGTCCCAGCTGGTGATGTTAGAGAAGGTGCATAGCATGTTGCGCTCTGCGCAAGTGATGCACGGCTTGGCTGTGTCATTATCTGCTTGATCGGCCGCCACTTGAGGAAAGCACCCACAGCCGAACCATTTACAATGGTCGCAGGCCTGCTGGTCTCCTGGGGGTCCACCAAATCTGGCATTAGGTACCTGAGAGAAGGCCTCGTTATACTTGTCCAGCTTTTCCGCTTCCGTAAGCAAGCGAGGGCTGTGGTCAGCATCGAGAATCTTCAAATCGTTGACTGGCTCGAAATTCATGACTCGGTTGAGGTAGTCAAATCGTTCTTCAACCACATCTGCAGTTGGAGCACCAAACTTAGCCATGAAGTCTAGATCCGAGTCGTCGGGATCAACGAGAGAGATCTCTTGGTGAAAGTGTGAGTAGACCGCCATTGCGGCCACATACTGGATGAATGCACATGGCTTGAACGGTTGAATCTTTCTGTTGTACTTGCGTTGAAGGTATGCCGCCCTAGGCGTATCTCCTTCTAACCATTCAACTCGAAGAGCCCAAGAGAGTGCTTTTTCGACATGAGTCATGCCAAACAGACTAGGAACTATTGTTCCCACCCATGCGTGGGGATGACGACGGGGATTTTGATTCGCGTCTTTAGCGAACTCGAACGAGATGTAAATCTCGGTGCCTCTAGGAATTTGCCCTGAAGGACATTGCAAGTTCCATTTACCGAAAGTAAGGAGTGCTGCATTGATTCTTAAGATTTTCGGAGGGCGTCGAAACACCAGACCGCTACCCTCTTGATAAGATCTTGTCCAAGTAAGCTTTTCATACAAAGCATCATCCACAGGATTGGACCAATTCTTGCCAAAAGAACTTCCGAAGTTGGGGTTGGATATGCAGCCTCCAGGCCATCCTGTAGCAGAGAAAACGTCACGGGCGATGCGGGTGAGCAAAAGAGCATCGGCTTGTTGGTCTTTTCTTTCTGAAGAAGCGCCTGAAGCAAGTTCGCGCAGTTCACGGCAAGAGGTTTCGAAAAGCAAGATGACCATCTGCTCGCAGTACCATATGAACTTGTAGTTCTCGAGGTCGAGCTCACAAACATGGTACATTGTGCTTTGTTCAGCTTGACGCGCTGCTCGGTAGTTGACACTCTTCGTAGGCCTGGAAGAGGTCTTCCAATGGTTGTGCGTGTATAACCTGAAGCCGGGACGTCTCGTCCTACCCATGTATGGTTCTGGCTTCCGGCCAGGATCGGCCTTTCGACCGGGGCGTGTTTCGGAACTGGAACCTGCTTCAAAACCAGGATCGACCTCTTGACCAGGACCGACCTCTTGACCAAGATCGACCTCTTGACCAGGATCGACCTCAGGATCGACACCTTCGTCTTCTTCTTCGAAAGCTCCTTGTTCAGACTCGACATCACTGTCAAAGTCTACCTCTTCATCTGGTTCGCCTCCAAAATTTTGTTCGTCAGTCTGTGTGAAGTCGGAATGAATCCAGACGTAAATGATGACTCTGTTGGGGGCATCCAAACGTTCAACAGCGCGACCCTGGCGGAAACTGTCGATAGTGTAATCCGGAGTGGAAAGACTTTCGTAGAGAGTCTTGGTTGTTCCTGGATCACGTTCCGGGTCTGCTGGTACAGCCTTGATACCGTCGTAAAAGATCTGCGCGATTTTGATTCTTTTCTCAGCAGTATCGAAATCTGTAGTCAGAGCCGAGTTGTAGTTTGTGAGGTCGTCTCTGTTCTGGTACAAAGCGTGGGGGAGCCCCAGGATGGCTCTCGCGAGAATGTGACCGTTTTCGGCGTCTTCGTCAATGGTGATGACCACAGGACGACGTTCGAGAGCTTCCAAATTGTTGAAGATATCTTCATCACACGATGCCTCCTCTCCCACATCGAAGGCGTCCCAAGGCGCCCAGCCCTCGTTGCCAGCAAAATCCCTTGCAGCAACATGACCGTCACTTTCTTGAGAGATGATAATGTATCGCTCACCTTCTTCGAGAGGAAGAAACTCTGATTGTGGAAATGCATCAATCATGGCTTGGGTTGGATTTACGTTGCGCACGGCGACTGCAGGATATCTATCCGGCCAGTTCGGATCGCTTTCTTGACGATTTCCACGATCAAGGAGTTGTGCGAACGGAGCACGACTAGCTTGGGCGATAGTATGAGCAGCTTGGAGAAGATGTTGACCAGCTTGGACAGGAGAAGCAGCTCGACCAGGACGAGGACCTGAAGGACGAGGGCCCAAAGGACGTCGATTCGGGACACGAGAACGGGTAGCTCGAACAAGACGAGTAGGAAGTAGGGAATTGAGCTGATCATCATCTGCTGGAGATACAGCACTGGTTGAGTGCGCAGGGGGAGGAGCGGCCTGAGAACGACGAGGGGCAGCTCGAGGACGAGCAGCTCGAACAAGACGGCTAGGAAGTAGAGAATCGGGCTGATCATCATCTGCCGGAGATACGGCACCTGTTGAGAGCGCAGGAAGATGAGTTCGAGGTGCCGATTCGCCAGTCTGAGGGGTGTCGGAAAGTAAGCTTGGGAAGACGCCAGGAAAGGGACCAGGAAAGGGGCTAGTTTGGCCAAGAAGAGGAGCACCTGGGTATGGAGCTGATGCACCTGGGTATAAAGCTGGTGCACCTGGGTATGGAGCTGATGCACCTGGGTATAAAGCTGGTGCACCTGGGTATGGAGCTGATGCACCTGGGTATGGAGCTGGTGCACTTGGATATTGAGCTGGTACACCAGTTTGAGCAGCAGGATAGCTTGATTGCACAAACGAATGGCCAGTCTGAACAGGGGCGCCGAATTGAGCAGGAATTGGGCCAGCCCGGAAGATGAAAGGGGTCAAGCCACGGGGAGCTGGAGTAGCTTGTTGCGCATGAGAGGTGCCATCTGGCGTATGAGCGAGGTCGCCGGGTGCAGGGGGACCGCCTGGAGTAGCAGCATGAGGATGGTAACCAGGCACAAAGGGAAGATTACCAGTGGTTGAAGCTAGAGCTGGCGCACCGAGTTGCCCAGGAAGATGGCCACCTGGTGCATAAACAGGGCCGTAAGGCGTGTTGTACGGAAGCGGTCCATTTGACGCAGTAAGAGGGCCGTAAGGAGACATGTAGGGAGGTCGAGCACCTGCCGGCGGAAGTAGAGAAGCAGCTTGTTGAGTCGAAGCTCCAGCTTGGGTAGGAAGTGCGTTACCGAGCCCTGGACCTAGAGCACCTTGTTGAGCGGCAGCAAGGTTACCGGGAAACAGAGCCGGAGTAGCGGCTTGTTGAGTTGGAGGCAAGCCACCTGGCGTAGCAGCTTGATGACTCGGAGGTCCAGCTGAAGGCAAAGGAGCGGAGATATTGGGCTGTAGAGCTGAAGCACCAGCCTGGGCAGGAGTGTTACCAGACAGTGGACCCAGATGACCATACTGAATAGCAGGAAGGTGACCTGCGACGCCACCTTGGACAGGAAGAAGGCCACCTGGCGCAGGTCCAGCACCAAGCGGAGGAACAGGGCCAACTTGACCGACTGGAGCAGCTGTAAATGCAACAGGTAACGGGACTGCCGAACCTGCTGCAGCACCAGCCTGCAGAGCAAGGGGCCGTGCTGTTCCGGGACCGCGAGGAGGATGAAGAGTAGCTGCCTGCGGTAACATAATAACGCGCTGATACTCGGCATGAATGGTGAGCCGATTTCTACAGCGCGCGCAAAAGATCGTTCGATGATAGGCAGTGGTAGTAGGAACAGACGATCCATACACAAATTGCGTCCAGTCTTGAAGTGCGCCAAAAGAGAGACAGGTAGGCCTCGAACAGACATTACCTTCGAAGAAGTTGGGAGGCCCCGCCAACAGGCCCCACCACGCCATTGTTGATTGGAGGTGCGATGCCAGATGAAGGGGGTAAACAGTTCTCTCAACGGTTGAAGGGCTGAGGGATGGAGTTGAGTGATGCAAAATCGATGAGGAGCATGGGTGATTTATGGGAAAGTCTGTGGTGAAGAAGCAATCCAGATCTCACCTGTGTTGTCTTGATCAATCGTTCTTGTTGAAAGAAGGTGTGTTGCCCTCAAGGCCTATGAAAGCGTCGTTTGTATACAGTAAACGCGAGTGTTTGTAATGTCGTGTATTGGCTGAGACGTGTTGCGACCCAGCTTTCTGGAAGAGTCCATCCTGGCACCAGTTCGGAAATTCCGTCGCAACACTTCTTTGTTATTCATTGCCGTTAGTATTGTCGCAAGACAGACTGCATTGTGTCTCCCATGGTTGCTGGTTTCGCACTGTCATGTCGTTCTGCTCCAAGTCCCGGATTACTGCCGACCGTGTAGACCCAATTCTCGCTCGATGTATTCTCAAAGCTTTGTCATGATTAAACCTTGCATCTCATTTCATGAACGATCTACAATCATCAGGGTAAGATTTTTATACAGATTTTGTAACGCTGGCAAAACTCTTCTGCCTCAATTAGTTGAAAATCCTATCATGCATTCTTCTGATGATAATCCGCGAAGAAGGTACAGGCTCAGAGGACATTGGGGGAAGCAGACTCACAAACATTCATCAAATCCCACAATATCTCTTCATCCCTCAGCCTTGCTGAGCCCAGCAGCATCAGCCTTCAGATCCAAATTCTCCCACTCCTCATCCCTAGGAAAGCCCAAATGATACCTTCCCGTGACCGCCCACTGCAACACAGCCTCATCTCCAGTCTCAAAGTCCAACACATGTCCACCCTCTGCATCCTTGCCTTGCTCAGGTTCAGTCATGAAATGGCAATGCACACCCGCCACACTAACACCTGCCATCCACTCCGGACTAGCAATGCCAAACATGGTTCCCTTGACATCTTGCACACTCCACTTCTTAGCTTTAGCTGCCACTTCAGCAAGATCCTGACCCTCATGTTCTTGAGGCCCTGCAATCCTCAAATGCAGCGATTTAAACTTGCCCTTTACCAAAAACGGCACAAAGGAATTCTTTCCACCGGCTCCAGGTCCATTCTTCTCAAACAAATCCACCAGTACCTCCTTCTTGAGTCCTGGCGCTTTGGTCTGAAACTCAGGTTGAAAGTTTGTGACTTGCACAAAAGGGATAGAGGTGTGAGGAGAGGCGGGCTGCACTTTCCCAGAGGGAAGCATTTGCCAGGGTTTGCCGTCTAGGAAGAGGAGTTCGCCGTTCATGCGAGAAAAAGTGCCGATGCCGTGGGTGCCGTAGCCGGGGAGTTGGCCGCAGGAAGGGCCGTTGTGGGCGAGACCGGCCATCAAGGCGCTTGCAGTGCTAAACTGAAAGATATCGTTGGGAATCTTGGAGACCATGGTTGTTGGATGCGGAAACTATCGAGCTTCGGTGTTTATCAAGGAACTGAGAAGTGGGAGGCTTGAAGAGGTATCCTGATTCGATAGTCGGTACTCGAGAGAAATTGAGCTGGGCGAAGTGTTGCTATGATAGTATTTTCAAGAAGAAAGTGGGAATGCTCGATGGTTTTGATGGCCTGCGATCTGCTTGGACTTTGCGTAAAGTAGTCCGAAGTCCGGCTCCAAGCGTTGACTGCTTGCGACAACACACTGTGTAACAACAGTTGATTCTTGCGGGCAGATAGCAATCTACTCGAGGTATGTAATAGACACAACCTGTTGTGTATCTGATACGACGTTTGGATGAGTTTGGACGGACGTCGAATGCATGACTTTTGGTAGGCGTAGCGAATTCGCTCTCTACCGATGATGTCAACGCTGTTTCGTTCTCCGAACATTTTTCGGCAACATGCATTTTTCCAGCACCACTTCTACACGTAGAGGATGCGGTTGTAAGTATCGTGCCTATGTATGCAAAACACTCCATCATAATACTTTTTGCAATGCAATCATAGTTTAATCTTGCTCAATTCCTTACTCCCTTGATTTGTTCCACTCGCAACACTCATCAAACTTGACTCCATTACCGCCAAATACATCCAATGCACTCCCAATAGTCAAATCTACCTTTCCACCACTCAAGCTCTCAACCAACTCCAAGTCTTGTAGATTGCGACCACCTCCTGCGTAGGTGACAGGGATAGCAGACCAAGCAGAGAGTTTGCGGACCAGCTCCTCGTCGATGCCTTGTTGAAGACCTTCGTTGTCGGCTGCATGAATCAGGAATTCTGAGCAGTACGGTTGGAGAAGGGAGATTGATTCTGTATTCCTGAGTCAACATGCGCTTTTGTGTGATACGAGACGCTAGAGATGAAGATCCAAGTTTGAAGGGTCTGAGTGGTTCAAGCAATAGCACAGCGCAGAACTTACCAGCGGTCAATTCCATATCAGTGAGGTCTTGCCATTTGTTCATGGCAACGAACCATGTGTCTCCCTTACGACGGCAACTCAGATCGATGACGAGTTTCGAGGTGTCGTTATCCAGAGCCTTGAGTACTGATTGCAGACGTTCCAGAGAGAATTTGCCAGAAGGAAAGAGGAAGGATGTAATGATGACCTTTGTAAGTCGCTATGTTAGCATTCACTCGACCCTCAGAATCATCTCACATTCATGGTCCTTTTCTCGAGAAGATACAAAAGGAGCAAACAACGTAAAGGAGTTGATGTCAGATCCTGAGGGAAACTCACCTTACTAGCACCCTTCTCAATCCACTCCCTAGCATTCTCATCCTTGATGCCGCCACCAACCTGCAAATGCCCAGGCCAAGCTTCACAAGCCTCTCTGCAAGCATCCTCATTGCCAGGTCCCAACATAATCACATGCGCACCTTCCAATGCATTGTCTTTGTAAAGTTTTGCATAGTACGATGAGGGCAACTTGGATGTAAAGTTTGTTTTGAGCTCTGAGTCGGTGGTTGTCAATGTGCCGCCGACGATTTGTTTTACGCTGCCTGCGTGGAGGTCTATACAAGGGCGGAATTTGGTCATGCTGTGTATTTGGCGCTCAGTTTCCAGAATTGTGTTGTCGCAGTGAGGTTTGAGATGTATGTGCGGCGCTCTGGGTGGATTGTGTTTTCAATGTCGAGTAGGGTGGTTTGGTGATGAGATATTCCGAAGTCGGTTGGAACTTGTCACTTTTTGTGGAGACTTGGCTCGGCCTTTTCATGAAGATGTCGTTTCATATATCTTCGACCACAACACAGAAGGAACAAGTTGGACAACATCGCTTTGGCTTAGTTCGTGTCTGATAAACAGCTATAGAGACTACGAAAATGAGGCGGAAGGTATTGGTCTGTTTCGAAAGCGTGTGGACTTCTCTCCAGTCGATGGAAGAGCAATGAAGCAGTTCATGACTATGCTTGTGCGCATGGATATCTAAGGTAAAGAGCGAGGAGCGCAGCAGATTTAGCTAGATAAAATATCGTATAGCAACATTGTGGAACAAAAAGCAACCGTCATCAAGTATCTTAGCAACATAATATCATGTCATCAGCCATGTCGTTCTTCTGAACACTCTCGCAAGATCATACTCATATCATTCTCGGGTTTCAAGACCAAGGAAATTCGGAAGATGGCAGACGCTTTCTGCGGTTGTTGGGAGGCGATGAAGGCCATGTGAACTCTGGAGACGCCTGCAAGTTCTTGAGCTGTGCTGATGGTTTTAGAGAGCCAAGGTCTTGGTTGGGGTCAGAAGATTGAGAGGGATTCTGCGTTGGCTGAGATGCAGGGCTAGCTGCCAGGACGATATTGCTATCTGGCTCGTGCTCGCTGAATCGACCAGGAGTGAAGGATGAGTCTCTCTGGCTGCCGTCAGCTTCTTCCTGGGCTTGGAAGAACTCTGACTGGACAACTGCAGAGTCGGATCGTTGGCGAACAATTTGTGAAGCACTGCGAGTAGGAACGGCAATATCACTGGTATCGATGTTGACAATAATGTCCTCCTTTTGCGTAGCACTCGGCTTCCAATCGCGGGTGGACGCTTCGTAGACAGCGTCAAAGCGTGCAGAGCAGATGTCGTGGGTGAACCAGTCGTGCTCAAGCGCTTTCTTGGCGGTTGAACGCTTGTCCTCTTGCAATTCGAGTAAAGACGTGACGAACTTTCTCGCTCTCTTTGGCACCCCCTCCCAGCTGTGATTGCCTTGGTCGATCTGAGTAAGATCATAGGCACTGATAGACCGTGAGTTGATCTGACCGATATCTTGATCACCGTCCCGGTGGTTGAAAGCGAGACTGCCGGTTAACATGAGTGCGCTGACACAACCGATTGACCAGAGGTCTATCGCACTGCTGTAACCTTTATTTTGTGGCATAAACGGGTTCAGTCTGTTGATCTCACTGTTCGTCATCGTTAGCCGAGTCTTTGGATGAGAGAAAGATGACTCACGGAGCTGTAAATCCATATGTGCCACAACTCGAGAACATGCGAGATATCCTGCCTGGCTGGCTGTTTGAGACGCTAGAGTGACTGATCCGCTTGGCTAAACCAAAATCAGTCAAAACGACGCGGGTAGTGCTGTGCCAAGAAGACATCAAGATGTTCTCGGGCTTTATGTCGCGATGGACGACTCCATTCTCGTGCAGATATTCGACAGCCTTGAGTAGCTGACGAGTGATGACTGCGCTGAGAGTATCACCGAGGGTGTCACCTTTGTAGTTGATGTATGAGAAGAGGTCGCCGCCTGTCATGAGTTCTTGCATGATGTAGCTGTGGAAGACAAATCAGTATTGCACCTCGACCCTGAAGTTTGTGAGCAGAACTAACATGTGATGGGTCGTGATGAACACCTTCCTCATGTCGATGATGTTCGGCTATCTAGAGTTAGTACTGTTTTGAGATCAAAGTATGAGACAGCATACATGACTCAGATCCTTGAGAATCTCGTACTCAACCTCGAGGCGGTGTATCTTACGCAGCAACTTTATCGACCGCGCTCTAGCAGCACGGCTAGTCGCGGTCTGCATTGAGGCTTCATTGGGTGCATCTTGGTGACAGCTCAGATTCACGCCAGCCAAAGAGACAGCTTTGCAAGCGACTTGCTGCCCAGCTTTGTGATCCCAGGCAACAAACACCTTACCTTGGCCACCAGCGCTAATGAGGCGAGGGTAAACTGCAAACTCTTCTTGGAACCGCTATTCAAAGGGTGAGCACCTGGCGACAAATTATGCGCACGAGTGCAACCTACCTTGACTTCGCAGTCCATGATGAACGACATGTTGAGATCGTCATCGGGATCACGCTTGCTGTATTGAACAAAGGTTGACTTTGAGAAGTACAAGCAATCGCCGTGTTGAAGAAGCACCGGACCCATTGATATGTTGAGCTTGTGGTCGAGTCTAGTGGTTGAGCCATCCTCGGCAGGACATTCACGAGCAAGCACGGTTCCATTCCTGGATATGTTCTCTGCATAGACCATGGGTGTGACGTTCCAGGCTGCTGCGTCCTCATCGAATTGCACGCAGCGAAGGACCAGATGGCGATAGGAAATAGTTGGGTCATGATCATCGACACGCCTGTAAGTTTGAGTACATGACCAAATTTCAAGCGTTCGAAGACAGCATACTGTTGAAGTTGCCTGGATCCTAGAATGATTTCTTGCTTGGGCCAGATACTGATTGCATCTAGATAGCGGAGGGTCAGGAAGTGACGAGCGCAAGAAATCATACCCAGTCACATACCTTTGTCCACGAGACGCCGATGCTGGTTGACAAGAGTCAACCTGCCAACAGGAAGCTGCTTCTGTATCCCTCTTAACTTCTCTTCTGCTTCTGCTCTGTCTGCACATACCTCCATTCTATATGTATTGTCGGCGGCTAGATATTCGTAAATCCCACTGTAGTATTCTGATATCTTGGTTGTTAGTAACTTACAGATTGTGTTTTTGTATCAAAATTGTTGCTTTCCTATAAGCGGCACGTACTCGCAGGTTAGTGCGCCGAAAAGTTTTCTTCGACACCAATAGCGGCGTGAACGGCGACCATTCTTCAGCGAAAGGAAAGCCTTTGGTATCAAGGTGACGAAGTTGGATGAATATCGGTAAGCGGAGTGGTCAGTGCGCGCACCAAGCTTGGCACTCTCGAAATACTGTGCGCCGAAATACCTTCAACTTCGATCTCCGACGACGTGACCAGACGAACCGCCAACCACATTCAAAATGGTGAATATCAGCCTACCCGGACCCAGCAATATCAGCGCGCAATGTGCTGACAGGATATCTAGGGTCGTGTTATTCGCAACCAGAGAAAGGGCCGTGGCTCTATCTTCACTGTACGTCGTTCCTTCCGCCTCCATCGCGAGCGCGCAAACATTCGCAAGCTTTTCATCCATGTACTGACAAACTCTGCTCGCAGGCCAACACCAGTACGCATCTCAATTCGCACGATCGCACACACTCCGAACGCTCCCACTGACTTAGACGCTTCTTAAAGGACTCAACAAGGCCCCCGCCCAGTTCCGTACCCTCGATTTCGCTGAGAGACACGGCTATGTTCGCGGTGTCGTGAAGGAGATCATCCACGACCCCGGCCGTGGTGCCCCCCTCGCCAAGGTCGTCTTCCGTGACCCCTACCGCTTCAAGCTCCACACCGAGACCTTCATCGCCAACGAGGGCATGTACACCGGCCAGTTCATTTACGCCGGCAAGAACGCTTCCCTCACCATTGGCAACGTCCTCCCTCTCGGATCCTGCCCCGAGGGTACCGTTGTCACCAACGTCGAGGAGAAGATGGGTGACCGTGGTGCTCTTGGCCGCACCTCCGGTAACTACGTTACCGTCATTGGCCACAACCCCGACGAGGGCAAGACCCGTGTCAAGCTCCCCTCGGGTGCCAAGAAGGTCGTCAAGTCCTCCGTCCGTGGTATGATCGGTATCGTCGCTGGTGGCGGTAGAACAGACAAGCCTCTGCTCAAGGCTTCGCGCGCTAAGCACAAGTTCGCCGTCAAGCGCAACTCATGGCCCAAGACTCGTGGTGTTGCCATGAACCCCGTCGATCACGTAAGGACTCGCCACAGCCAACAGAAGCATGAACAGCACACTGACACAATCTACAGCCTCACGGTGGTGGTAACCACCAGCATATCGGTAAGGCCTCGACCATCTCCCGCTACGCCGCCCAGGGTCAAAAGGCTGGTCTCATTGCCGCCCGCAGAACTGGTCTGCTCCGTGGTACACAAAAGACCAAGGAGTAAAGTGTCGGTTAGGGAAATGGAGTGTTGGTCGGTTGGGTCGTCATTCTCGTTTACTTTGCCAAAAAACTATGAGCGATGCCTGGCAATTACTTTGCTGTACTGTTCCAGGTCTAGATACCAGGAATGTCAGAAGAATCCATGAGCAAAATGGCTTTTCTTTTTCACAGGCAGCAGCATCATCGAGGAATGTCCAAAAATGTTTCATGAGCACACGACATGTTCAGCAGTGTCTACCTGCACTATTCAATCTTCGTGACTAGAGCAGTGACATGTGGAATGAATGAACCGCAAGAATTGTACTTGAATAGTCTTTGCACTTGCCGAATGTAGACGGTCTCTTGAACTGTCGGCGGCAAGACAGGCGACAGATGACGGGCCGCCACAAGTCAGGGGAAGAAGACGACGAAGCAGAAGAAGGCTGTGCCTGTGTCGTAACGGTGGGTCGAATAAGGGCGCGTCGACTTGTTTCGCCAGGCACGGAACGGCCGCCGTGGCCTTCTCTCCACAAGGTACTTTCACTGCCAAAGGGCACCGTTGAACAGTAGGCCGAGCATGTAACCCCCCACGCATCGCCGTTCGAATTCCTGTTGAGAAAGCTGGCAGCAAGGCACAAAGCTAGACCATTGACTTGTATCGAGATCATAAAATGTTTCTGGCAAGAAAACCTGGCCGCGGGTGAGGCTTTCGTAATGTACGCTGAACCAGCTTGTACGAGTTGTACTAAAAAAAGCCAGTTCGATCTGATCGAACGCGTGTGTTCGGCTGCCCCTAAACAGGACCCAGTGCGGGAGAGATTCTGGGGAAGTAAGTCCAAAAGACGGTTTCAATTATGTGAGAGAACAAGATCCCAGTCAAGTCGAAACCTTGGAGAAAGAAGTGGCCGTGTGTCTGGGACTAGAGTTGCGGGCTGCTCAACAGATGGTCGTTCGCTCCTTATCAACTGCTTTGCCCGCTGTGACCTTCCTGTTTGTTTTAAAGCGTGCCCGAGGCCCTGCCACTCGCGTTTCTTTCTCCTGCCACCCCCACTCGTGCCCAGTGCCCACTTGGATATCACGCCGCCGTCTGTACTTCGACGTCACAAGCAATCAAAACCAGTGCGGCAGTGCCCCTCTCTCGCCAGTGCTTGCCTTTCATTTCCCGCTACGCAGCACTCTCGCCAACTTGTCTTTCCATCTGGAATATATACACACACGACTCTCTCTACTCTTCCATAGCAGACAAACAACAACAATACCGCCAAAATGAATATCGGCAAGCGATTCGACCGCATGAAGCAATGGACGGACGAGAGAATGGGGAAAGAGATCAAGACTGCTGCGTCCGACGAGTTCAAGGCTCTTGAGCTGGAGATGCAGTTGAGACATGAAGGTATGCATCTTTCGAGTGTCAGGGGCACCTCGAGTCAATACTGACATTGCTGCTCCTGCAGGTATGGAGCGTCTACAGAAGAGTATGACGACGTACGTCAAGTCTCTGTCCAAAACCAAAGAGGCAGAAGACAAGGAAAAGACGCTGCCCATTGCCTACCTCGGATCCACCATGGCCAGCCACGGAGACGACTTTGAGCCCGACTCGGAGTTTGGACAGTGCCTCTCGAGTACGTCATGGCACTAAAGACACCACGACAGTAGACACCACGACTGACACTTTCCAGCCCTCGGTAGAGCCAATGAGAGGATTGCTCGTATGCAGGAGAGCTACGTCTCGAATGCCACAAACAGCTGGCTCGAGTCGGTCGAGAGATCTTTGGCTCAGATGAAGGAGTACCAGGTACGTTCTGGTTCACCAGGGTGTGGTGCAAGCACATCACTGACCATCCCTCCAGACCGCTCGCAAGCGTCTCGAAACCCGCCGCCTCGCCTACGACACCTCGATGAACAAACTCCAAAAAGCAAAGAAAGACGACTTCACCCTTGAAGAATCGGCACGATCCCAAAAGGCGAAATACGACGAGTCCAGCGACGACGTACAACGCAGAATGCTCGACATCAAGGAAGCCGAAGTCGACAGCATCAACGACCTCGGCACCTTCTTGGACGCCGAATTGGCCTACTACGACAGAGCACGGGAAATCCTCATGCAGTGCAAGAGAGACTGGCCCAGCCCTTCTGGCAATGCTGGAGCTGGCTTGCCAGTCCCTGGCGGCCGCAGGGTCCCTCGCTCTCGCTCCAACACCGGCAACTCTGCCTCCTTCCGCCAAATCGACGAAGACGAGCCTGTCCATGATTTCCGCCCTCCAATCCGCGCAAGAGCACCGTCAGGCACAAACTCCCCCCGTCGCGAACTCCCTGGTTTCGATCTTCCTGTTAGACCCTCTGGCCGCTTCGAAGGACCCTCCAGTCTCAACTCTCGTGATGCCTCTCCTATCTCCATGCCACGGTTGTCACGCGTACCAACTGATTCCTCAGTATCACTGAGACAAGGCATACGCTCCAACAAACGCAACGACAGCGCCAATTCAGACGTATTTGGCGATCAAGACGATTATGCCTTGGATGGCAACGATCGCTATGGCGATGAACGCTCCGTATCTCCTGCTTCATACTCTGCTGCTCCTCCCAGCTTTTCTCGCTCGGCCAGTTGGTCGCAGCAAGATGGCGGTGCTAAAAAGCTGGCTCCTCCGCCGCCCCCTTCGAGGTATGGTTTTGACGTGCAAAAAAAAGTGTTGTATTTGGATTGAAATGGAAGATGCTGACTTTCCATGTGCCCACAGAGCTAAGAAGCCTCCACCTCCTCCCCCCATGAAGCGCAGTGCGTTGAGTTCGTCCGATATCCCGCGACAGTACCGAGAGTGATTTGTTACATGGCATCCGAAGCAGCATGGAGAGGAGGAGAAAAAATTTTCATTTCTTGCGAGCATACATGGGAGGTTCTCTTTTTGCGAGGGGAAGCAGTATTATTCGTAAGGAGGAGTTTGTGAGGTACATATTCTTGGGTTTTTGAGTGAAAGTCGCGAAATTGAAAAAGTATCTTTTTTTTGCTCTTTCACCTTGTGAAATGCTCGCATGCTAGTTTTTGTGACTGTTGGGCTTCTATTTGAACTCGTTGGGGTGAGGTTAACATTTCGATGCTGGATACTCATGGTTCTCCTCTTGCTCGCCTCTTGTTACACTATAGCAACTAGTTTGGAAAAAAAGAGGCCAAAACGCGTCAATGTATGCAATGCTAGTTGTGATCCATGACGAACTCCCTGCCTGCTATTCCCTCCTCCTCCGTCGTCCCACCTCCAAACCTTCTTTTTATAACGAACCCCACGCCAGGCAAAAAAAAAAAAAAAAAGGGATATCATGCCGAGAGAAGAGAAACACCCCCAACTCCAAACCCGTCAAAGATAGAAAAGAAACCAATCTTGCTCAGATGCTGCCATTGGTTTGCTGGCCAGGCACGCTTCCATTGGTCTGTCGATCAGGCACGTTGCCATGAATTTGCTGGCCGCGCATGTCGACGGCAGGCAATGGTGCAGGTGGCGGGTGAGCGTGATATGTCTTTTGGGCGGCCGGTATCTCAAAGTCCATAGAGTCGATGGCTGCAGGATGGCTTTCCGCGGGCGGCACAGGTGCAGCCTCGTCTCTGGTTGACAAGTTCTCAAGATCTTGTCGAGCGACGGAAACGCGAGACGCATCGAGGGTGGCAGGTGGTGGTTTCTCCTCAACAGGCGCAGCTTCTGTCTTGACTTGTTGGGGTATCTTCACCCTGAGCTTGACGACAAGGCTTCTCTTCACATCCTGGTCCAGATCCATATCGTCCTCGTCTTCTCCGTCGGCCATGTCGATATCGTCCTCGTCGTTATCGTCGTCATCACCTCCATCCCATTCGTTTCCGCTAGAAGGCGCATCTTCCTCGTCGCTTTCGTCGTCCACAGAATTGTATCCTCTTGACTTTCTCTTACGGTCCTCGTGCAGGGGTGAAAGACGAGTGCTGTTTCTTGTCGCTCTTCCAGAAGTGCGCGATGTCTCTGAAGCGGCGTAGTCGGGTGTCTCGGCCTGTCCGCTGAGTAGCGACTCGCCGTATATACCGGTTCTAGCAGGTCGGACTTGACGGCCGCTAGCAGTCACGACTGGGCCCGAATCGGCGGGGGTGGAATGCCCAGAATATCTTGCGGAGCGGCGTGAGCCTGTGGCGTCTGACTCGTCTTCGTTGTCCGAGTAGGTGTAACGTATGCGCTTGCCACGAGTGCGACCTTCGTAAAGCGAGAAACCGAGGTCAGGCTTGGTGAATTGCGCCTTGCGCGCTTGGCGATATTCACGGCGTCTGCGTTTCTGTGAAGGGGTTAGTATTCGTCTACGACCGTACATTCTGCGTAGACTCACCTCCTCGGATGCCTCGAACCGTGGCACAGCAGCCTTCATCTTGTCGGCCAAGCGACGAGCAGCTTGAGTGGTATCCTTGGTCTCCAGCTTCTCGACTAGTGCGTTGACCTCGTCGATAGTCTCTGCAACACTCCACCATTGAGGGTGTTGGCTGAGACGATTGGCTTCGCGATATACACGGAAAGTGGTATCCTCTTGGCCCTCGATCAGATAGTACTTCCTCTTGTCACCATCAAAGCCCCAATGCTGGACGGACAGCGCTTGGTTGATATCATCGTCGCGGCGTGAAATCTTGTATGAGTCTTTGATTGTTTGTGAGACAATCTCGGATGACGTGAGCGACCAGATTGCGAGAGTGCGGAGGAGATTCAACCGTTCGGCAGGGGACATGTCTGGGAAGGTTCTGCTGCCTGCAAGAGGATTGACGCGGTTCCATGACAGCGGCCATTGATGTTTCTGAGTTGACAGAGCTTCTTCCATTGCGCGACCGTGGTGGCCTCGTCTGCTTGCATGTTAGTGGTGTGCTAGCGCGGAGCCGGGCTGTGCCTGGGACTCACTCGACAGGCTTCTTGCGGTTCAGAACAAGTGCGAGCATGGCGCACATCAGCTCTTCGATTTGCTGCGAGGGAGGAGATTCGGCGACACCCTTCTCAATATCTTGGGGACCAAAATGGGGTAGTTTGGACGAGAATGCATGGCTGAAACGGGATCGGAACATGACAAGGAACTGGTCAATTCTCCATTAGCATGCGTTCCAGGTGGCTTTCGGACGCGTCTTGGGTGAGCTCGACATACGGCAACATCGGGATTGTCGGCCAGGGACTCTTCATGAGGTGGGGAGGGAGATCGCTTGGGTCGCGGCGGTGATGGTGGAGTCGGAGGAGTGACCGGGGCCTTCTTCTTTCTGGGTGCAGCCTTCTTTCCCTTTGCCATTTTTGTGAAGATGGGGGCGAGAGGCTTCTCGTCGTCGGTCGGCGGTGCCGATGAGAGGCTTGAAGAGTCAGAGTCGTCCATGATGCGCCGTCGTGATTGCCTTGTGGATTGGTCAAAGGCACAGCGAAACTGAAGGGTAGGAGCGCGTCGCGTTCTGGGGAAGTGCATCCATTAACGCATCAATATGGTCCGTGCGCTCTCTGAATCATCTGCATTCGCCAACACTCTCTGGCAATCACTGTCAATCAGGGGAAGGGTGTGGGTATACTTCTTGTCTCAGTGATACATGTCTTGTTAATTGACTTGCAACATGTATGCCGGACCACGTGGTGAGAGAATATTTCTTTCGGAGTTGACGTCCACGGACGCTGAAAGAACCGTGGCTTTTCTGCAAGTTTACTATTATCCACCGGTATTTGAGCAAAAGCGGCTACACCTCCGACAGATGATCATACCGACACGCAGGAGCAAAGTTGAAGTAGACATGTTCCTATGCAAGCGTCTGTGATACTTCAACCAGAAAAATCCTTCGTAAAAGTTCGAATCAGTTTCGTCCACTATCGTCGTGACCACGACCCTGTCCGAGCGTGAGGTGTCTTGGCAAGGGTCTGCGGAGTGGAGCTCTGCACCTCCTGAACGGATGCAAGAGGAAGCCGCAGCCGTGGTTAGGGCAGTCGCAAGCGTGCTTGTTACGCGCAACGCTTCAGAACGAGGCAGGCCACAGCTACACAGCCCATTGCTATTTTCATCTCGTCTTCGACACATCGACCCACCGGAGAGCATTCATGCCCTTGCAACTCCATTCTGGCCGCCCTTGAACTGCTGTTCCTCAGCTGTTGACTGTCTCGTCTCTGTCAGCGAAGCCTTACCGCCGGCTACCGAATGCTCGCATCTGCCTCATAGTGATCCGCAAGCCACCTCACAGAAACTCCCCCCTCGACGCGACACCTAGCAACCGCGCGCGCATTGCCGACACCTCATCCACGTGAATATGGCCGGGAGACCCCATGGTCAGGCGTCTCCGTCTGCCAACTCCGACCTTCTTCTTGACTTGGACGATCAGCCAATCTACAATTCTGGCAAGCCCCCGCCTACCGATGACGACCATCTGCTCCTCCACCACAACATAGACGCTTCCGATGCCCCCCGTGCCTCAACCAGCTACGATGACTTTGTGGGTTCCTCTTCGACAGCTGGTCTGCCTGGAGGTCCTGGCGCCCAGACTACCGCTGGCTTGCACGTTCCCATGCACGGCACTATGGGAAGACAATACTCGCAGACTAGTGATTTGAACAACTATCAACCGTATTCAGACCTCGACGACATGCATGACGATAGAGACTACTATGCAGCAGGAGGTGGTGTCGACGAAGACAATATGCCAGGCTTGCATGAGTCGCGCTTCACCAGCCATGGACGCAATAGAAACAGCATAATGGGTATCGGAGGAAGCATTGTAGACCGCGCCAAGAACATGTTCGGCGCCAACACTGGCGGCTATTCAGAAATGGACCTGCCCTTGACCGAAGCTGGTGCTCGATCATCTCACATTGCCTCTGGCGGTGTTGACGCTCTACCATCTGCCCCTCCGCCTGCTAAGCGCACACCGGGAGCAAAATTCAAGTTTGGCCTTGGTCGTTCGGGTCCGGATCCTAATGCTGCTGGTCCTCGCATAATCCATCTCAACAACCCTCCTGCAAACGCTGCCAACAAGTACGTTGACAACCATGTCTCGACCTCCAAGTACAACTTTGCTACTTTCCTACCAAAGTTCTTGTTCGAGCAGTTCTCCAAATATGCCAACTTGTTCTTCTTGTTCACGGCAATCTTGCAACAAATCCCCGGTGTGTCTCCCACAAGTAGGTACACCACCATTGTGCCGCTGGGAATTGTCCTCTTGGTTTCGGCCGGTAAAGAGATGGTTGAAGACTCGCGCAGAAAGTCTCAAGACAAACAGCTCAATACTTCAAAAGCCCGTGTTTTGCGAGGCTCGACTTTCGAGGACAGCAACTGGATCAACATAGCAGTTGGAGATGTCGTTCGTGTAGAATCTGAGGAACCCTTCCCGGCAGATCTTGTCCTACTAGCCAGTTCAGAGCCTGAAGGCTTATGCTACATCGAAACAGCCAACCTCGACGGCGAGACGAATCTGAAGATCAAACAAGCTATTCCAGAGACTGCCAACCTTGTTAGTTCTGCTGACATCAGCAGACTCGGTGGTAAAATCCGATCCGAGACTCCCAATAGTAGTCTTTACACATACGAGGCAACCATGACGATGCAATCTGGTGGTGGTGAGAAGGAGCTTCCTTTGAACCCCGAGCAACTCCTCTTGCGCGGTGCTACTCTAAGAAACACGCCGTGGGTCCATGGAATCGTCGTCTTCACCGGTCATGAAACAAAACTCATGCGTAATGCCACTGCTACACCAATCAAGAAGACCGCTGTTGAACGCTTGGTGAATCTTCAGATTCTCATGCTTGGTGGTATCCTTGTCACTCTCAGTGTTATCAGTTCTATTGGTGATCTCGCGAAGCGTGCCACTTCAGGTCAAAAGTTGTGGTATTTAAGCTACCCGACTCACATCAACGGCGGAAAGCAGTTCTTCAGTGACTTCTTCACCAATTGGGTTCTTTACTCAAATTTGGTACCAATCTCGCTCTTCGTCACCATTGAAATCATCAAGTACTGGCAAGCAATCCTCATTAGCTCGGATCTCGATATCTACTACGATAAGACGGACACACCTGCTAACTGCAGGACATCCTCCTTAGTCGAAGAATTGGGCCAGGTCGAATACATTTTCTCCGACAAGACAGGAACTCTCACGTGCAACATGATGGAATTCAGACAAAGTTCCATCGCTGGCATTCAATACGCCGACGAAGTTCCCGAAGATAGACGAGCAACTGGAGAGGATGGAGATATGGGTATATTCGACTTTACTCGCCTGGAGCACAACCGAAGAAACCACCCATCCCGTGAAATAATCAACCAGTTCTTGACTTTGCTGTCCACTTGTCATACCGTCATTCCTGAGACAGGCGCTGAGAAGGGAGGTAAAATCAAGTATCAAGCAGCCTCGCCCGACGAAGGCGCTCTGGTCGAAGGTGCTGTTACGCTCGGGTACAAGTTCATCGCACGTAAACCACGCTCGGTCATGATTGAGGTCTCTGGCGAGCAATTCGAGTATGAACTCTTGGCAGTTTGCGAGTTCAACTCCACCAGAAAGCGCATGTCGACTCTCTTCAGATGCCCCGATGGCAAGATCAGATGCTACTGCAAAGGTGCCGATACCGTCATTTTAGAACGCCTAGGTGGTGACAACCCATTCGTTGAGGCCACACTACAACATCTTGAGGAGTATGCTGCAGAAGGACTGAGAACTCTGTGTCTCGCTATGCGCGAGGTCCCAGAAGAGGAGTTCAGAGAGTGGCAGCGAGTTTTCAGCGAAGCTGCGACCACAGTTGGAGGTAACCGAGCCGAAGAAATGGACAAGGCAGCCGAACTCATTGAACACGACTTCACTCTGCTCGGCGCTACAGCCATCGAAGACAAACTGCAGGACGGCGTCCCAGACACTATTCACACCTTACAAACAGCCGGCATCAAGATCTGGGTCCTGACTGGAGACAGGCAAGAAACTGCGATCAACATCGGCATGAGTTGCAAACTGATTAGTGAGGATATGACTCTTCTTATTGTCAACGAAGAAACTGCAGCCGCTACGAGAGACAATCTTCAAAAGAAGCTGAGTGCTGTGCAAAGTCAGTTCCAAACCGGTGCTACCATCGAGACTCTAGCACTTGTCATCGATGGCAAATCTCTTACGTTTGCACTTGAAAAGGACCTGGAGAAGATGTTCCTGGACTTGGCTGTTGTTTGCAAGGCTGTAATCTGCTGTCGTGTCTCGCCCCTGCAGAAAGCCCTTGTCGTCAAGCTTGTCAAGCGCCACAAGAAAGCGATTCTCCTGGCTATTGGTGATGGTGCCAATGATGTCTCGATGATTCAAGCTGCACATATCGGTATCGGTATCTCTGGTGTCGAGGGCCTTCAAGCAGCACGTTCGGCCGACGTCTCCATCGCGCAATTCCGCTACCTTCGCAAGCTATTGCTTGTCCACGGAGCCTGGTCGTATCAACGAATATCCAAGATGATCTTGTACTTCTACTACAAAAACACGGCACTTTTCATGACCCAGTTCTGGTACTCCTTCCAGAACGGTTTCTCTGGAGAAGTCATCTTCGAGTCCTGGACGATGAGTTTCTACAACGTTCTCTTCACGGTCATGCCGCCCTTTGTTCTTGGTATCTTCGATCAGTATGTCTCAGCTCGTTTGCTTGACCGATACCCTCAACTCTACCAACTCAGTCAGAAGGGTGTGTTCTTCAGAATGCATTCTTTCTTCAGCTGGGTAGCAAACGGTTTCTACCACTCTCTCATCCTTTACTTTGTGTCTGAACTCATCTTCCTCTATGATCTGCCACAAAGTGATGGCAAGATCGCTGGGCACTGGGTATGGGGAACCACTCTCTACACAGCCGGTCTCATCACCACTCTTGGCAAAGCAGCACTCATTACCAACCTCTGGACCAAATACACTGTGATTGCCATTCCTGGCAGTCTTGCAGTCTGGTTCATCTTCCTGCCCATCTATGCGACTGTCGCACCTAAGCTTGGATTCAGCATGGAATATGCTGGCGTTGTCCCAAGACTCTTCCCCAGTGTTACCTTCTGGCTAACAATCATTGTACTTCCAGTCCTTTGTCTTCTCAGAGACTATGCCTGGAAGTATGCCAAGCGCATGTATTACCCTCAAGCCTACCACCACGTCCAGGAGATCCAGAAGTATAACATTCAGGACTACCGACCAAGGTATGTGTTTTCCGTTTACGTCATATTCAGAATGTGCACTAACGTCAAAAACAGGATGGAGCAATTCCAGAAAGCAATTCGTAAAGTTCGTCAAGTACAGCGTATGCGCAAACAACGTGGTTATGCCTTTTCGCAGACCGACGAATCACAAGCCAGAGTGTTGCAGGCTTACGACACAACGAGAGAAAGAGGAAGATATGGTGAGATGGCCAGTAGCAGGAACTAACGGCCTCAAGGTTACTGTGTATATGCGATTGTATGGGATATGAAAAATCAAATTCTTTTACTCTGCATCCTTCTTTCTCCCATCGACCTCCCGCGATAGGTAAGCTATCAAAATGCACAGTAGTTTTACTAAACACGACAGTGTCCAGAGAAAGCCGTTGGAGTGATAGCTCTCAGTGGCAAGCTTTCTATTCCGGAAGATTATCGTGCATCTTGATAGCGTCAAGGTACGAGAGATACTTCCAGAGAGATAGCGATATGAGATGACATGTTCCAGGGCTCAAGATCGTCACTCCCGACCGGCAAACTGAACGATATATCAGCTATGGAAATGCACAAGTATCTTCAAACTCAGAGCTATGTCCAGAGGGAGCTCGTCAAAGTCATGGCTCCCAACAAAGGTCTCCGTTTCAGAAGAACATTGTGCATTTGTATAGCTTACCAAACACAGAACCACGCAATGCTAGGATGCAGCAAGTAATCCCAAGCAATCTCCTATCGCGAGCATAGCAATTTTTCCAGCCATCAAAATGCACAAAGGAGATCAGCCCAGAGGTGTGCTTAGAGAGACCCTATCTCGGTACAACACTCTGCACTTCGACAGCTACACGCTACAAGGTCTTCGAAATGTGAGATACAGGCAAATTGAGGTTTGTTAGTCTCACACAAAAAACTTTTTCAAGTATCTCACTGAATGTTCAGGACCAGTCTTTGAAATATGAAAATGCACAAATGTTTACGAGATCAGCGGTATGTCCAGAGAGAGCCTGTGGAGGTGTTGGCTTTCTTTGGCAAGCTGTACTGTTCCTGACAACATTGTGCATTTTTACAGTTGGCTTTGCGACGCAGTTTCGAATCGGAAATGATCGCAAATTTCACTCGAAACCGAACCCTGGATGCATTTCACTGATGGCTTTCACATTCAACTGTCTCGTCTGGAAATATTTTTCCAAGTATTCTCTCCTGGTCTCTTCTTCATGCTTCTCGTGTGAATTGGCGCGCAGCATTTTTTTGGACCTGGAACAGCTCTTGTCAGGAAACAACACGGCGAATGCCTAGTCATTGTGGGCCTCGTTCAAACAGAATGGCTGGACACTTTTCCTGTTGTACTCACAGCTCGTTGGACGCGTGACTTTTGGCGGAGCGTTCGTTATATCGGAACAGGTCTTGCCAAAACTCGTTACGACACCCTTGTTGACCTCGCTCGAAATGAGTGGCTGGAGACTTCCCCCATTGAACCAACAACTCAGTTGTCGCTCGCATTGGCGCGGAGCATTCATCACATTGGGAAAGCTCTTGTCGCAAATCATCACTGTCTGCACCTGGTCCTTGTCCACCTCACTGGGAATATTCGGCTGGGGACTTTCCCTACAGTCTCCAGCTCGCCAAGCGCTTGAATTAGCACGGAGCATTTTCAAAACGAAAGCACCCTGCATTAGAACTTGTCTTGATCAGCATGCCCCTCCTCCACCTTGCCTGAGAGGATGGGCTGGATACTTCTTCCATAGCTCCCACGGCTTAGCTGCCGCTCGAATTGGCGCGGAGCGTGATACGTAGGAACATGGCTTTTGTCAGAAATCGTCACAGCAGATGACTCCATCTCTTGGAGGATAAAGGTTTTTCGCGTTGGCTCAGTGCGGAGCGTAAGACCTCACGTCTACTTCCATCATGAGTCGCTCACTATCGAATTTACAATGATCTACCCCATCCCAGAGATTGACCAGGAACTCCTCTGACTGTATTTATACGTTACTTCTCGCTCAAATTATTACGGAGAGTTTTCGGGACTGGAACAATGTTCACCAGAACTCGTCACTGGAACAATATTCACCAGAATTCGTCACCGGCTGGACCTAATCTTCATTCACCTCACCTAGAAAGACCAGCAGTAGGACTTTCCCCTACCTTGGCTGTATGGGCTTTCATGCGTTGAAATGGCACGGAGCGCAGGTCCTCACGTCTGCTACCATCGTGAAACGCTCACTACCGTATTTACAATCATCCACCTCGCCCACGAAGACCGGCCGGAAACTACTCCCAGCGGTGTCGCACCTTAGTTCTCGCTCAAGTTGGTGCAGAGCGTTCTCCAACCGGAACAGTCCTTACAAGAAGTCATCACTATCTGTACCCAATTCTCATTTACCTCGCCTACAAGACTGGCAGCGGATCCCTCCTTGTCTTGATCATACAGACTTCTTTGTGTTGAATTGGCGCGGAGCGCAAGTATTTGGGTTTCCTGTCATTGTGAAACGCTTACTGCTGCATTTACAACCACCTACCTCACTCGAATAGACCGGCTGGAAACCTCTCTCATGGCGTTTACATCTTAGTTCTCGCTTGAATTGGCGCGGAGCGTGCTCCAACTCGGGAGCAGCACTAGTTGCAACACATTTTCACAAGCGTACCCCCCTTTACCGCGTGGCCGACTTCGATCTCGAATTTCTATACTCTGCCGACCGAAGTATGGCGGAGTGCGATTCACATAAAAACATCTTGATGAGAGTAGCCTTCCTTCAATTAGTTGCCAACTCCGATCTCGAATGACGATACTCTTCCCGATCGAAGTACAGCGGAGCGCGGTTCACATTGGGACAGCTCTGATCGCAACTCATGTTCAAGAGTGTAGTCCTCTTTCACCCCGCCGCCGCCGACTCCGATCCCGACTGTCTATGGTTTGCTGATCGACTTATGGCGGAGCGCGATTCACAACAGAGCAGCTCGTTTCGCAGCTCACATTAACGTGACTTTCACTCATCCCGCTGCCGTCCCCGATCTCGAATACCACTTATCTTCATCGCCTTACGGCGGAGCGCGATTCATAACAGAGCAGCTGGTTCCGCAGCTCAACTTCATTAAAGTGACCTTCACTCATCCCGCTGCCGTCCCCGATCTCGAATACCACTTATCTTCATCGCCTTACGGCGGAGCGCGATTCATAACAGAGCAGCTGGTTCCGCAGCTCAACTTCATTAAAGTGACCTTCATTCATCCCGCCGCCATCCCCGATCTCAAATCTCTCATCTATCTCGATCGACTTACGGCGGAGCGCTATTTACAGCGGAGCAGGTCGTTTCGCAGCTCAACTTCACCAACGTGACCTTCATTCATCCCGCCGCCGTCCCCGATCTCAAATTTCTCACCTATCTCGACTGAATTGCGGCGGAGCGCGTGTCACAACGGAGCAGGTCGGTTCGCAGCTCACTATCACAAGCGTGGCTCACCTTCATCCCGCCGCCCGACTCCAATCGCAACTCCCTTTACCTGTCTCGATCGACTTGCGGCGGAATGTGCTTCAGACTTTGCCGATCTCGCTCGCAACGTACCATACCTCACTACTCTTCTTCCGTGCCTGGACGTCTTCTTTGTACTTTGGATTGAGCGGGACACACCAAGTGATCCCAGTTTGGTTCTTCGTTCTTCACCAAGACATTCCGGTCATACCCTTTCCTTCATCGAGACATTTTTCGTCATACCCTTTCCTTCATCGAGACATTTTTCCTTTATCGAGATACTCTTCCTTCATCGAGACATTCTTCCTTCATCAAGACATTACGGTCCTACCTTGGGTCTATCAAGCCATTCTCGATCCATTCTTGCTCATCTTCTTCCAACATCAAGTCATACCGGATCTATTCTTCTTCTCTCATCATGGATCCACTCGATGGGTCTACGATCTCTAACCAAAAAGAGAGATTAAAGAAGCGCACAAGTATCTACACAGACATCGTGCACACCGACGAAGAGGACAGACAGTCCAAGAGGAATCGGATTTCTTCCCATACCAGTGGACATTCAATGTATGCCAGAATCCCTCCAGATCTATATCAGCAACCAATAACACAATCCAGACCCGATCCGTATTCTGCCAACGATCCTGTGGATGGAATCCGGCAACGCTACGCACCAATGGAGCCCTCCAATTATGATACTCAAGAGACAATACAAGATCGCCACCGAAGATACGAAAGAGTCGCTCCAGGACTTGGCAAATCGATGCTGGCAAACAATCCTTTTGTTGAAGAGAGCGATTCGAACGAAGATGGCCCTTCAGATGAAGCTGATGTTCAAGGAGAGGATGTCGAGCGCAGATCAACGCCGCTCTTCGTCAACAGCAGCGACAGTACTCGTCTGTCACAAGCCAACTTCCAAGATGGTCGCCAGTACGGCCACAGAGCAACAGGGAACAGCCTATCTAACGACACATCCGGAATCCATTCGAGTGACCAGCAGTCGCAGCCCATCCAGACCCGAGATGCAAGATCCGGTCAGCACTACTCATACCGCGTTCCGACTCGTGACGATCTTCCGCACACAATGCGCGGCCAACACGGAGGAGCGATGAATCAAACTCAGCCTGCCACGGCCCGTCGAGCTCATTTCAAGTTTGTAGACACAACCCAGATGCAACCTGCGTCCAGTCACGATCAAGCAAGAGACTCTCGTGCGGTGCTTGGAGGGAGACCGAGATCTGAACACCGACATGCACCCGAGATGCCACTTGCACGACAGCAACCCATACACACTCAAGCTCGAACGCAACTTGCGTTTGGGCACGAACCAGCAAGAGATTCTCGTGCGTTGCTCAGAGAGAACCTGAGACCCGGCCGCCGCTATGTACCCGAGATCTTGTCTGCTGGTAGAGGTGCAGTACAGAAGCCTCAGCCAAGTCACAAGCATGCAAGCGATCAATCCTTCCCATCGGGGATACCGCCATCTCCCATGAGCGATATCCGCCCGAGAAAATCCCTGAAGCTAGAAGGTTACAATCCTCCCAAGAATATCCTGAGCACCGTCAGACCTCGCAAGAGCGACACCGACAGACCGGGACATGGCCAGCTCAAAGAAGACATGCAATACCCGGCTCAGATCGCAGCTTCGACCTCTCCAGAATACAGAGCGCCCGTCACCCCTATCGCTCCCGTCGCCTCCTTCGCTCAAAACACTCCTACCGCTCCCATCATCCAACCTACAGCACGATACGATGCTCCTTCACCATCCTTGCGACCTGGGTCTTCCACATCGGATTCTATTCAAGAGAGAATCAACACGATTCCTGAAGAGCAGTTGCGCAACTTCATCCCTAACAGCTTGGATAAACAAGTATGGGAATACAGACACAGAGCGGATCCCATGGACTGGCAACAGATCAAGGAAATTCTCGATCTGACCGCACCACCCTACGTTCTCGACACCGTCAAGACTAGACAGAGGATCTACGAGGCAAAGCGTAAGCTTGACAAACAGGAGACAACGACAACAGCAGAGGAGATCGTGGAGCAAGCTCTCGCACCTATCATTCCTGAAACTGTGGCACCAGCTGCTACCACTGCCACTTCTGTTCTGCCGCCGACTCCTATCAATGCTAGACCTGTACCTCCATCTCCGGCAGTACAAGCTGATGCAAAAAGACTTTCAGAAACATTGGAGGAAGAGAGACTCCTTTGGGCAACAAAAGAAGCAGAATTGCAAGAGCGCATCAAAGCTTTGGAAAGCGAGTCTGCTACCAAAACCGCAGAGCTCAAGGAGCACGAAAAGCAACTTAAGCTCAAGGTCGAAGTACAGGAAAAGTATCAGAAGCTCAAGGAAGAAGCTCAGACATACAAGGAAAACTTCAAGGCCGAAAAGGATTCGCGTGTCAAGGCTGAGCGTGATTTGAGGACTGCTCAGTCTGACATCAACAGACGCGCTCTCGCTGCCGCTGGCGCAGCAAGAAACAAAGGCAAGGCAGTCGATAATGGCTTTACCTTCTCCAACGACGACGAGGACGAAGATGTGCGGAAGAAAACTCCCACCAAACGCAGCAATGCCCGCAAACCCGCTGCATCTAGCAATCTCAGAGATGATGGCCACCCCCAAACAGCAGGCAAATCTCTTCCGCCAGCTGCCATTCAAGCTCTGTACAAGCACCTCAACAAATGCAAAGACGAAGACGAAGAAAAAATCGAAGGGCCACCAGACTTCATCCAAGAAGAAGAACTCAGCTACTTCGTCTACACAGTCTTCCGCAAGCAATGGTCGCACGATGCAGAAGAACCAGACGACGACACCAAGATCGGCTGCGGCAACTTCACCTATCTGAATGAAGCCAACGTGGCAGTCACCAACGAAATCTTGCGTCCCCATGGCAATGCCTCAGCCATCAAAATCGACCCCAATGAGGAAAGAAGTCTGCACCAAGGAATGGGCGAGTTCAATATGGCTTGGGCTCAACTCGATGTCCCTGGCGGACATGTCAAGGTGTGGGTGGAGAGGCAATTGCACACCGAGTTTGAAGGCAAGCTACCTCTTTTCGAGGACAAAGGCATCTTGTACAAGCAGGTCTGGGCAATCAGACAAGAAACCACGTCGGCTGCTGCTGCTGCTGCTGCTTCAGACACCACTTCAGAGACCACTGGCCCCACCATCACCACAATCGAAGAATCCGACGAGATCTACACCACCTTCGACCTCGCCAACCGCAAAGCCAACGAAAAAGTGTTCAACATGCTTTGGCCCGAGGAGACTTCAACTCCGGGCAGCAGCGCGAGGAAGACAACTCTCAGTGCCGTCAAAGCCAAGGAAGACGCGAGACAGGACCGAAAGCAGAGGTTGGATGATTTGGAGGATCGTCGCGAGTTGTTTGCTGAGGAAGTTGATGGGGAGGATGGAAGCAAGGTCAAGGTCTTTGTTGTGCAGAAGACGGTCACTGGGCCCAGAAACTGAGGAGGGCGGTTGATGACGCTGCTTCCGAGGACGACAAAGAGGAATAGAGAAGATTGAAACAAGGGCTTGGAAACGGCTGAAGCTGAATGGAGCTTCTTTTGCTGCCCCTTTCTTTTTGGAATCTTCGCGAGGTGGAACGCCGCCTTTTCTCTTAGCACACAGTCATTGGGACTGCTAGTCATGTTGCTTGCACAGTCTCTGAGACTGTTGATACGTTTTGCTCTTTTGATGATTGTACAATATTTTTACAGTAAAATGGCGACATACCTGATGCCCTCCTTGCCTCCACCACTTTCCTCTGGCGCAGTGATTTATGTGAGTAAGCCAATCCGTGTGTATATTTGGCAAAATCTCCAGAAACAGAGGTTTCCCATCTTCTGCGTGGGTCTGCGCTTTCTTCTCCGTTCGTGTATGTCCGTCGATGCTCTTTCTTTCTCCGGTTTGCGAAGAGTTCTCCCAATCAAGGAGCCTTTGTCTTCAGCTGCACACCATGCCAACCCTTGATCTCATCCTTGAGCACGGCATTGACCAAGCGGTGTTGCTTGATGACCGACAAGCCCTTGAACTTTGCAGACACAATGTCTAGTGCGTACATGCTTCCGCAACCTCCACTGACATCTTGAACCTGTGATTCACTCCTGTCAGTGCTTGCTCCTCCACTCTGTCCGAACTGTGTCGCATACCTCTAGTTTCGTGGGTTGGAGCTCTTGAGCGAGTTTTTGGAAAATGTGGAGTTCTTTTTCGTCGAGGTAGTCTGGTGCTTCGACTGCTGAGGGGGTCTCTGCCGTTGCGGCATCTGTGGAGTTGTGTCTACGGAACGGTGAGATAGGTAGGGCGTTGGATGTGAGGAGAGGGCGAGCAGATAGACTGAGGTAGTGCAATTGTCTGGCTCTTGATGGTGCTGTCGAGGCCAATGTGCGGGAGGAGGAGGTTCGGAGGGCGGCGAAAGCGGTGGATGCGCTGCGGAAGACAGCTCTTGAGGGTGCCATTGTGAGGTGTGTGTGTGTGTGTGTGTGTATGTGAGGTTGTGGGGATGGTGTGGTGTTGGATATCTCGATTGAAGGTTCGATGGCAGACGTCAAAAGGTGCTGCTGGTCACGGATGCCATGTGTTGCGCTATTGGTCAGCTCGAGACTGAACCGCGCCCAACCCCGCATGTTTCCACTCATGGCACACGTCACTGATAAAGTCGCGTCTTGCTCGACTCGTATCTCATCCGTCTATTACTCGAGACCGTTCAATTCATCAAAAATGCCGGCAGAGAACTTCAACGTGCATCTCACTGCTCCCACGGGCAACACAGCCGAGCATGTTGCAACATCCACCACGCAACCCACCCAACTCGCAGGCTCCAAACGCAAATCCACACACACCTCCGACCTACCCACCATAAACCTCGACGACTACGACATCCCCGATGGCGAACCCATGGACTCATGCACCGTCGTCCGCGGCAAAATCAACCGTTTCCTCGAAGCCGGCGAGATGAAAGTGGGCCAATTCTGCGATGCCATCGGTGTATCAGGAAATGCTTACAGAAGATTCATGTCTCAGAATAGGAAGTTTGCTGGCGAGCAGTCTGATACTTATCGGGGTGCTTGGGAGTTTTTCAAGAAGAGGGAGATGGCTGGGTTGAAGATTCCTACAAAGAAGCAAAAGGTTGCTGCTAGTGGTGGGGCTTCTGGTTCTTCGACAGCGGCGGCAGCAGCTGAAAAGGATAAGGATGCCCATCCCGATATTTCCAACATTCATCTTGACGGTAAACATGAACTTAAATCTCGTGAATGTCTGTAGGCTTATGAAGTGATTGACACATGACAAAGGTGAAGAAACAGACAGCGTACAAGTCTACGACACCTGCGACGAAGTCCGCAAAAAGATATCCGCCTACCTACGCAAACCCAACACCACAGCCGCCCAATTCTGCCGCGACCTGCTCGCTCAATACCACACCGACGAAAAGAAACCATCCAGAATCCAATCTACCCAGCTCACGAAATTCCGCGGCTACAAAGGTGCAGATACGGGAAACACTTCTTGTGTGTTTTACGCTGCCTATGTATTTTTCGAGAAGGTGAGGTTGGCCGAGGGCAAGCCAAAGAGTAAGCATCGATTGAAAATGGAGGAGATTTGGGGTGGAAAGGGTGGATTTGACGTTTCGCGTGGACATCACAGAGGGTATGTTGCCTTTTTCTTTCTTTTACTTCTGTCGCTCCTTGCTTCCATTGGGCGTGGTTCGATTCTGACGGTGGTGGTGGAAACAGATACTTGGTCACGGCGAACGAAAGACCTGTGCAAGATCAGTACGGTCGAGTTACATTTCAACGTACTCGCTGATTGTGCTCCGCTGCGCGCGTAATGCCCTGTGGTTCTTGACCGCTGTGAATAAGGCGAGAAGCAGAGAACGTGATGGCGAGACTGTCTAGGGATTCCCCAGCCTGAGTGACGCACTGAGGTGCTAGATGTCATTAATGAGAACGCAAGTATTCCTTTGAGATTTTACCGGCAGACTAGTTGAAGGCAGCAAGATCGAACCACTGACAGCACACGATACCTCGAAGATCTGACGCATCGACCATGAGAGCCGTGATCTGGCGAGCCTTTCGCGGTACGCACCTTTGACTGTCAAATGCGCTGTGCTTTGTAATTGCCAGCTCTGCAACTCTCGACCTTTGACGAGATTCACGAGTCCTTCGTGCTGGTGCATCTGTAGCTACTCACAACTGCTAGTAGCTGCTTTGGTGACATGGAATGTCATTGTCGATGATTGCTTTTGATCAATTCCAGGCAGAAAAGGCATCTGGCGGCACGATTCACTTACCCAGCTCCCTTCTAAGCGCTTTCCAACAGAGACGTCCTTTCTTTCGAGTCCGAGGTATCTCGTCAATCTAGTCAAAACGACCCCGTCTTAGCCGATGGCGCTTGGAGAATCTCCCCTGGTTCCCCAAGGCGTTCGGCGTTCGATAAGTGCACACGCAGTCGTACCAACCGAGCGCAAGAATCGGTTCGACACGCCTTCTTATGAGCAATGCAGGATACACATAACCACAAAATAGTCAAGCAGAACACACAACCAAGCCGAGCACCACAGCAGAGCACAACACCACACCAAAGATGCATCACGTGGTTGTCTGATGCAAGACAAGAACACTCCCCTCATCATCTTACGACTTCCGTTTCCCGCAAAGGAAGGAGTATCCGGTCATTCCTTCTCATCTCTGATCTCTGGACTCGGGGTACAATGCAAGCACGACAACCATGTCATTCCGAAGACGCAGATCGAAAATGAACATCTCCCCACACACATGTCTCCTCACTTGTCACGCCAGAGCCCTCCATACCCGATCGTTGACATCTGCATACCGAGTCTGGGGTGACGGCGGGCACGTCAGATAACGAGACACACATATCCTTGGCCTGCATATCTCCGCCTCTTCGCGAGTCAGCGAATACAAGAAAGGAGGGGCACAAAGGCATGCATCGCGAGAGAGGTTCGTATAAAAGAAGGGTCCATAATTACTGATGTGCTGTCACTTGCTGCAGCTGTCACAATCCTCCTCTCATGCAGGGTTCAAGAGAAAAAAGGCCGAAAAAAGCATGCGGAGCGAGTATGCAGGTTTGCATGCAAGAAGCACGATTATGGCGCTTTTGCAACGCGTGCTGTAACGGAGAATTGATGGGAGAAGGGAGAAGCAGTGGTGGGTGAGACACTGATACGGTTGTGGGGATCTGTGATGCATTTGGGTATGCACTGCGATTACGTTGGCAGCCAAAGGTGTCACTTCACGTCAAAAAATGCAGTTTTTTGCTGTTGCTCGAGGTGGACTATTGGGAGTTCACTTTGAGTGCCCTTTTTGCCTCGTAGAGTGCCCACATTGATGCAAGAAGGATTGCGATGCAGAAGGTGGAGGGAGCAGTTCGTTTGCCCACGTTATTGTAGACCAGAGATCAACAACGAGACCTCTGTGAGTATTAGTTCCTGCTGTCTACGATGCACGCCCCCGAGTCGATGTCGTTCTGGTCACCATAGAATATCGTTATCTCTTTCTTTCACATGCAAAGTCTCAAAGGACACCAGCCACTCGACTCTATTCGTGACCACTGGCAAGTAGTCTTCTGCAAATCCGTTCATCACGACTCTCCCGAGATATCCAATCACTGAATTCTACCACTCATACCTTTGTTTTCTGATAGCGCAATCTCGACCCCAAAAGTTCGAGACTTTTGTACTAAACTCTATCTACAAGAGTCTCGACATCTGTTGGCAGTGCCGGCTCGGCCCCTCCGCGTCGCGCGACAGATTTAGGTTGAGAAGGATCGCGAACGAAGACCAGTGAAAACCACCGTTGGTGGTTGTTAGTCTTTCCCGCTGAACTCTCTGGTCTAGAGTTCTCCCTTATCCCACAGCACCAGAAGAAGATCTGCACCTCAACATTTGTAAAGGACAAATAGAAACAGGGTTCGGAAAAGTGAAGCGTCGCAAGCAAATGAGGTCAGGGTCGAAGGTTAGACATGGCAGAGTTTGGGAAATGATGTGATGGGAGTGTGGCAGTTGTGCAAGGGCTTTTGTTGCGCAATCGTGCTGTTCTGGTATCGCTTGGGTCGTGAGGCGCTAAGGTTCGTGAAGAGCTGAGTGCTGTGTGATAGACAGGGGGAGGAGGGGGTGATACGCCACAAATGTCATTATAGCGATCTTTTTTGGTAGCAAAGAGCGATGTACAAAGGTATAGTACAGTGGTGTGGATTCATTTTCTGAGAGCATCTCATGTACGAAGCGTAGTTCACCGCTCTCGAGCTATGATTACTCCTCGTTCATGCACCCCAGCTCTTGTACGAGTTTGTGGTCGGGGATTTCGCAAGTGGAGAAGCAAAGTGGATTGTGCGTAGTATACACATGTACAAGTGTAACTGCGGGTGAGGGAACAGCTGAAGGAAGTTACACCCGATGGTTGTAGCGCCTGGACCTTTGTGGTTGCCCGCTGTTTTTCTTTGGGGGGGTTCCATTATGTGAGAGTGTCACTTGTGCCTCCGTTCCAGAACTGATGTTGCAAATTTTTGAGTGGTAGGGTGATATGATCTGTCGTCTTATCACCGAGAATATGAGCGACAGGTTTGCGTGTATGGATGATCTCGACTTACCATGGAAGATCACGTCTGCGATGAACTGTGGTTGAATGGCTTTGGTCCGCGGTTGGTAGAGGGATAGCTACGCCTCACTACCTCATCGAGGAATTGCATGGCTGGTGTGGCTGGACCCAATAGCAAAGATGTACGGCATACGGAGGTTAAACTCTACCAATTGCAATGAGGTCAAGGACGTTTCTTTTTGAACTCTTACTTCGAAAGAGTCGTGTGCCAGTCATGTGCGGCCTGCAGGTGCGAAGCACGCATGGGCATCAGGGTCTACCTTTTCCACTTATCCGACGATGCTGGTAGAGAAAAGTATATCGTTCAGCCGTGAGACTTCAGCCTTCAGGGGTTCACGAAGGATTTGACAAGCGCGGAGAGCAACTCCATTCTTTTGCTTCTCCTCAAGTCGTCCTCCTCATTCTGCCTCCCCAACGAACTCCACATTGAACGACAAGCACGAGACACGTTGGCCACTGCCCTTCGGGGTCTCCGCGTCTCAATCACTCCACTCGATGCCAATCGGACCGAACGAGCCTTTGAGGTGTCAGAGTATGAGCGAAAGCAGCGCCGAAGTGTGGACATCAATTTCTCAACTCCACAAGAGCGTTGAGATGCTGGAGTGCTTGCGTGGGTGTGTGGGATCTACGCTCCAGAGTTCGAATGGTTCAACCGAAAACAAAGTCCCCGTGCTTGCCTTTCTTTGATAAACATGTTCGGCAGGGGGAGAGGCTTTCTCCACGGGTAGCATGACTCTCGTAGCCGACGAGTGTACATTTGAAGAGGAATTTGATTGACGCGTGCACAAGAATGGAAAAACTCTGGAGGAGCGATACCGTGGAGGAATGCCCGAGTTCGGAAGGTAGTCTTTTGATACCTTGTCGAGAATGTACCAGATGTACCCTGCGTGAGGGGAGTGCGGGGCATCGCTTGGCCGTGCAAACAGACCAAGAGAGACATCATCTCAGGTTCCTAAATCTGCTGTGGCCAGCGCGTATGCGTGTCGTGTGCTGAGTTGGCCCTTGTGGACCATTATCTTGTTCGCCACTCCGCTACCCCCTTAAAGCAATCCAAGTCTCAAATGTCGTGACGACGACAACAGAGGAAGGATTGAGCCAAGACCTTGAACCCCCGCTTCCCAAGGCAGAACTGCGAGAACCACAGTGCCAGGAAGGACGAGACAAGGTCTCTGGCTGCAGTTCAATGTGCTCGTATGCAGTGCAAGTCCACTCACGCAATCATGTCTTCTGTTGTACTTATCAGTGAGACATGGTGTGATGGACTGCCGCCAAGCCGATAGGCGTAGTCTAGCAGTCTATTGACGAGGTCTTCCCTTGGTCTCGACAACAATGTCCTCTTTCATGACAGCTGCACTCGTGGCTCGAGGCCCCATAAGACACTAATACATGTCAGAGAATTTGTATGGGACGATCAATAGTGTATTCGAGTACCCCTCCGAGTTCTTGCTGCACCCTGCAAGCCAGCGGTCTTCCCGAGTCCGAGGGCAGATGTACCCTTGTACATTTTGCTTGCGCGAGCAAGACGAGCCGCAAACCACTATTTCTGATACCTATTCGAGAAATGAGTTTGTGCGATATAGTGGTAGAGATATGCATCCGTTGCTGTGTCGATGGGAGTGTCTCAACTCAAATCAGACAACAATAAGCAAGCCAAACACTCAGAATCGATGTCTAGCAGAGCCCCAAAGCATGCCACAGCAACAATGTACACTGTTAATTAACCATTTTGCATGCATGGTGATGGATTTTTCTGTTGCATCTCCTCGTAAATGCAGCATCAACGTTGTTGAGATATTGCAGGTGGTTGAGCACGGACCGTATCAGTATGTAGGGAAATGGATAAACGCCTCCAAGTCTCACCAACGTCTTGTTCAACCTCCCCAAAGATCATCCTCTGCGGAAAACTGGTGGTGTTGCGTTGGAAGGGAAAGTTGTTGAAAAGAACGCCAGATTTGGCTGAACGTCAGAGGCGCGAGTGGCGCGTGTGCGCGCGCTAATACTGACCAACCATTAATTTAATCGGCCGGGGCCGCAAGCCGTGATCATTCGTGTGCTGAGGTGTCTGTGTGCCGGACGGAGGCGTTTTGTGTGCTTGGTCTGGCGAGAAAAAGTCGAACGTCCCAAAAAAGTTTTACGTCAAAAGATGCTGCATACAGCTGTTGACGCATGCGCGCTGTCAATAATATGTGTAAGGTGTACAGACCGGTCAGGATAGCCTTCCTCGTACTCGACAGGGTTGTTTGTATGCCTCGACGGGCGGTATCGGACTGGAAGCGCGCTTGTATGATAGCGCAGCACGCAGAGTGTTTGCGGTGAGAGACGAGGGAGATTTGTTGAAGCTGTTGAGATTTGTTAATAGCAGCAAAATGTGTGGTGCTATCGTATCGTGGGATTTGCTGGGCAGGTTTGCGATTGATGTGCTTCGTGTTCCATCGATCACGATTGCTTTGCTTACACTGTAATCTTGCGCTTTGACCACAGCCTATGCCATTGTGTCAATATCGCCTTTGTTCTACAACACGGAGTACGCATGTGGGCATTTCGGCTCCGCTGCCTACGTAAAGCCGCAATATGCCACAAGTTCTGGGGAATGCAAGATGGAGACTCGAAGAGTATGTCATTGCCTCGTGCTTGAGTGTCGACCATACTCAACTTGGTGCTAGTGCTGGGACAAACAAGCACAGTGTAATTTCAACGAAAGCTGGTATGCAAAAAAATCATAGCCGCTGGATGTGACCTTTTTCGCAGACCATGGTACAGCATAATCAGATGGACCGAGAAAGCGATCGGCCTGTATAAGAAGAGATTCTGTGTTTGCACAGCGTAAGCGGGTAGATCTTTTCGTTCCACAGCATCGAGGCGCGACAGGATGTCACTGCTCGGTAGATGCAAAAATTGAGCCCTCGAGGTGATGAAACGGCAATGACGCTGGAGTCAGCTATTTGTGCCGCTGAGTGGAGATGGCCGTTGTTAGAGCCTCCTTTTGACCACCGCTATGCGAGCGCCCTGTAACAAAATGAGTCTGTCCACGCTATCCATAGCACGACAGCGTCATCGCTGACAGACAACTGCGCACTGATGCCCATGAGCAAGAGCGTGCACGCGACGTGGTGGACCTACCGACAATCTTTTCACAATGTGTCTGGCAGAGATTTTACCATCGCGATTTGCAGAACGCGATCAGATATAGAGTGGATGCGATTGCAGGGCGCGGACTTGCCATGGCGATCGGCTTTCTTTTACAGCAATATGTCTTCGTTTAGGTTGCCTGTCACTACCACACGAATCAGGGATAAGTGGGATGCTGCTGCGGAGGTGAAGTGTCAATATCTTGGCCTAGCGGAGATGTGTGGGCGTGAAGGAGAAGAGAGACCGGTTTATCGCTGACTGGTTCAGCTCGGACACGCACCACAGTCCTGAGTCTTGACCGATTTGCCGGCCCGAGCTTAGCCGCTTGCGCACAAGTCAAGAGTCAAAATTCATCAAAGGTGGAATGTAGATGTTTGGGGATGATCTGGAGAAAGTAAGTCTGACCGGGGCCCGGAACAGCACAACGACTGGTTCTCCAGAGAAACCGCGTTTGGTGCCAGAGATAAGGAAGGTCGTTACAATCACAAGTGGATGGCAGCGTCAACTCGTAACGGAGCCGAGAGATGAGGTGCTGTTGTCCAGAGGTGGTGTTACCGTCAGCAGATATGCAGCGAGACAAGGTGTTTAGCAGGCATGTAGGAGTCAGCATCGCAACGGAGACAACATGACAACGACACAGGCTGGCCGCTGATATCCTCGGAGGCACGGATGCAGACTGTCACTAGCCACAGACACTTGAGCGCTTCTGGCTAGACTATCCGCCGCCCTACCACAGGAGACGTGATGAGCGTTCGGAAACGGCCACGGCCGCGCAGACCTGAAGCAGCTTCACCGAGATCGACAAATCGTCAACATCATCGGCTTGTGGTTTGGAATTTGCTGCTGGATGCAGAAGTGTCTTGCGTCGCGAGTAAAAAAAAGGTGGAGAGGAGCAGGGAAACAAAAGAGGCAGCCAAGTGATCGGATACGGCACTCGGTTCTCTCCTGGCTCCAAGATTTGTCGAGTGCATTAGTTCTGGGCTGCGCAACCGCTGGGGCATGTCGAGTGGGATGGTACAGAGAGACAAGATACCTCAGTAGCACCAAGCCTGCGGGCAACATGTGGTCGAGTACTTTGTCTGTGCCTGAGCCTTGAGCGCCACGACGGGCCTATGTTTCTGTTGTATTGTCCGGGGCCCGGGCTACCCCCTCGATTTGGCGTGGTGTCTGCTGTTGCCGTTGTGCCCGTCGCCGGCCAGCCCAGAACAGCAAGCTGCTGCAAGTCGCTGCTCACTACGATCCCCAACGCGCTGCAGGCGGAACGTCGTTGGAGCCAATCCTCGCTTGTCAAACCTTGTCCCGGCTCCCTGTTCCTGGTCGTGCATGGGGTTGAAGCCACACTTGAATCCTGCCGCATCCGTGATTCGCGCCCGCACCCGCTTCAACTCTTCAACGACCCTCAACCAACCGCACCACCCAGTTAACTGCCCACACTTCCCCAATTGATCTGGAGCTTGGTTCCTTGCTTTTTATCACTGCCTGTTCCCGCACATCGATTTTTCTTCCTCCCGGCTTGTGTCTTGACCATTTGATTGTTTGCTCGACTTTTGTTGCGTTGCTGCGTCTTTTTATCAATCGTCATAGCATCTCGCATCATCATTCCACCCAGCATCCGATTCAGGCAGTGACGACGCTTTCTCGGTTGGAACATACCAAGAAGCCGCAACTCCCGCTTTCGGATTCGATCAGGAATTGCTGTGCCTTTCCTCATTCACACCAGGGAATATCATCGAATATTCGTCCTGTGACCGGTGCGGCTTTCACTAGCTGATATCGCAACACTACAATCATCAACCCTATACCCACTTACCTACTCTCCCCCTCACCAGCCCCATTGAATATCTATCCGTAAGTATCCGGCCAACAGTCAGAGTCTATTTCCCCCACGTGCCGGGACTGACCAGCAACCACAGTGTTGCCCAGCCCTTCTGATGCTTGCCGGCCTCTGAAGTCCACACACCCCCTCTCCCTCTGGCATTCGCGACACAACTCCGGAAATGCCTTACACACCGCCCTCGCACCAGTCTCCTGCCTCGTCCAGGACGACGAGCCCGGTTATGAGCCGCTCATCATCATTCAGCGCAGAGAGCTCAGGAACGCGGTCTCCAGCATCGCCGAGACCTGCTCTCCCCCGCTCAGTATCATCGACCACTTATCTTAACAAGCAACGACGAGGACCTTCAGTTACCCAACAAGAGCCAGCTGGTCTGCCGCAATCGCCTGTCGACGACGACTCGTCCACTGGCCGTCACATCGAGGGTGTCATCTCTAACAATGGTAGCATCCGCCAGTCACCTTCTCCTGTGAACAATCTGTTGATTCCGACAGGTGCCATCTTGTCACCCCCCGACTCGTCTGAGAACTCAGACGGTGAAGACATTTCCGAAGCACCGAGGGGGCGCAACAGCTTTTCCCACACCTGGGGTGCACTGGAGCAAGCCGTACGGTCCATCGAACTTAAGCGGGAAGGATCCCCGGCAAGGAACGGTGTCTCCTTCTCAGAGCCCACCACTACCATTCACTCGCCCACAGCACTGAGCGCCACAGCACGCAAAATCTCACACTCGAGGTCGTCGACCGAGAACGCCATCATCATACCTGACCGTATTATCACCGAGTCCCCATCAGAAGAGAGCGACGACGACGAGTCTGACGATGGACTGCGGGTCAAGCCTCCGCTTGTGAGAAAGAAGTCTGGTGAATTGGTCAAGCCTGCCCTCCGACCCTCATCAAGACGCAGATACTCGAGCATGCCCGGCACTCCCACATACTCCAAGTCGGTCCACTTCAACGACAACGGCAATCAAACCAGACACTTCCTGCAGGTCGAGAAGCCGTCTGCTATCAGTGCCGGCTCCTCGCCTGTTGATACTTACGATGAGGAGACTGAGTACCCCTTCGAAGGCAAGGACAACTCGAACAAGGTTGAGTGGAACCTCAGGCTCGCAAACTTCCCCGAGGAGACTCACGAGCGTAAGCACCAGCCCGTCCGCGTCGAGAAGGTCTACCTGTCCACCGACACAAAGACACTCATCGGTACCGTTGCTGTTGCAAACATCTCGTTCCAAAAGCACGTTGCTGCTCGCTTCACTCTCGACTACTGGAAGACGACCTCGGAAGTCATGGCCGAGTACGACAACGATGTTCGCAAGCAAAACCCTCATGATGGCTACGACCGCTTCACCTTCAACATCCGCCTTTCTGACCAAGCCAACCTGGAGAACAAGACATTGCTGCTGTGTGTTCGTTACAACTGCGGAGGCCAGGAACACTGGGATAGCAACAACGGCATGAACTACCAAATCGACTTTGTCAAGAAGTTGGCCAAGTCAGCTTCTACCAGTTCCCTCTCGTCCCTCCACAGCTCATCCAGACCTTCTCGCAACACTATCCCCCGCAGCAGACATTCGCCTCCTGCGACACGTCAGGAACGTAGTCTGTTCGGTGATGAAGACTTGCTTTCCAAGAACTCGACCTACCACTTCGGTTCCCCGGAAAAGCTCACTGGTGATGCTGCTGCTCAGCCCCAGGTCAAGCTGAAGCCTCGCTCCAAGAGAGTCGACCTTTCTCGCGTCGGCTCTGCACCCGCGAACGGTCTCGGTGGAAGATACGACTTCGGAGCATCGCTCAGCGCCGCCTTGTCGACTGCCCAGGATAAGCTCGGAAAGCAAAGTGGACTACTCCCTCACACCCAAGCCAGCTCTCAAGCCCAGGCACACTACTTCTCGCCCAGGACTACCAGCGAAGTCAAGCCTATCGTACCGGAACGACCGGACACCATCACCACCGACAGACCCGCCATCGGATCCCAGCAATATAAAGACCTCGTGAACAAGTTCTGCTACGTAGGTTCCAACAAGACTTCCACCAAGGCCTAATCCCCATGGTGCTAATTATCAAATCAGTTTACCCCTGGATCTTCGGGCAAATCATCACCCTCTTCTCAAACGAACTCTGGATCGAAGCCTAGCAGCACCGACGGCTCCGGTGACGGTGCATCGCCCAACGAGTACAGCCCTCGATCTGGTTCTGTCACTCCCACACCTCCTCAGAGCCTGTCGCCCTTTCTCGATGGTGCAAACGACGGACTCACTAGCTGTAACACTATCAGCAAGTTGATCTCCCGCTCAGGCTCGCCTGCGTCTATTAGCAGCAGCAACAACTATGTCGCACGAGCCTACAGCTACCCTTACGCAAGGGACGGATACCTCTCGGAGTCCCACACCCCGACCGCTATCCGTGGCTGAACAACCAAAAGTTGATGCATTGATCAAGCATAATCAGAGCCGGCACCTGTCTCTTCAGATTTTGCAATGCTACAACTACGAACAACCTTTTACGAACATGGGCAATCCCCTTGTCTAATCTGGCTTTTCGTCTTTTTTCCTTTTCTTCTTCACTTTTCCTTGGTCTATCAAAGCGATTCGGCATTGATCATTACATCTTGCAAGGCGTTCCGGATCCTTCATGGTGTATAGATGGCTCTCGCAACAAGACCGCCGATAAGCGTGTTTTGTCAAGCTTGAGCCTGGTTTTCTCTTTCGAGCGCGATACCTTTTTCTGGAAGCCGTTCTCGCTCCTTTTTCTACCCTGGCTATTTTGCATTTTCCTTTTATCTTCTATTTCCTTTCTCTCTGTATTTGCTTACTTTTCCTTTCTTACGTACATTGACGGAAAATGAGGGACAGGTCGCTGTGCATGTGTGCACAGTATGGGCGCGCGCATCGACTCTCAACTCTGGTTGGCAGTTAATCCGGAATCATGGCAATAAGGGGACGGTTAGCTTTCTTGATGGCTGGCATGGGATTCTTGGGTTTCTCATCACGAAGGGACTCGCATTGCATGGATGCATACATGTTCATGCTGGATTCTGGATGGGCGGATAGGGCGTGTTTTCTTCAAGTTATTGCTACGAATCATTGCTTAGGAGGAATGATAACACGGACTGAAGGCAGCAACAGAAATCAACATTTCTATTCACTCTTATCAATTACCTTTCTCTTCTATGTGACTGTCTTGCTGCCAATGCTCGTGCTATACGACTGACGCACGTGCAATTTCCTGGCGTGTGCACGACATGGCATTGCTTCCTCCCTCCTTTTCAGCACTGCAATCGAGCAAGAGTTGTCACAAAACATTTCAGCCATGTCTTCATCCTCGGTCCCAACAGGACTGGTGATCGACCAAACGACTGTATTGTCGCTTTTATCAACACTTGCGATCCTCGCCGCAGCCTACATAACATCCCTCTACACTCTACCTACCGCCGCAAACTCCAAAACTCGCTTCCTCTTCATCTGGCACGCCTTTGATGCCCTCATTCATTTCATCCTTGAAGGCACATTTCTCTACAATTGCTTCTTCTCCTATGGTCCTACTCTTCTCACCGAACCTCTGCTTCCCGCTAACGTCCATTTTCTCGGTCGTGTGGGAAGAAACTATGGAGCTGCGTATGGCGGTAGCTGGCACAGTGCCCTCTGGCGTGAATATGCCAAGGCTGATAGAAGATGGGCGGGTACTGATCTCACGGTTGTGAGCTTGGAGTGCTTGACAGTGGGGGTGGGAGGTCCACTGGCTTGTTGGATCTGCTTGCAGTTGGTTCGAGAGAGGTGGGGGAGTGCGTGGTTTTGGATGTGTGTGCTCGCTACTGGCGAGCTCTACGGTGGTAAGTCCTGCTTCTTTCCATTGATTCGTCTTTTCTTTCTCCATGTCCATGGGAATCTGTGGTCTTGCGGCCAGGGTCGCTTCTCTGGACTTCGTCCACACAAGATGCTAATGATTGGACAGGGTTCATGACTTTTGTGCCCGAATGGCTCAGCGGCTCCCCTAACCTGGTCACTTCGAACTGGATGTACAAGTAAGTTTCTCCTATCTCCGAGCATGGTCATTGACAAGACCATCTTCCCGTTTCCATCCTGCTTGCCTCTATTGGGGATTGTCTTGTTACGAACTTTACACAACCTTACTCATACCACCCGCGGAAAGACGAGATTCCGAGGAGTGGCTGGTTGTGAGAGTTTGACCACAAGCATATCGCTATATGCACTATCGTCCCTCATGACCTCCACTCTACCCCGCTCACTCAATAGCCAAGGAAAAGAGGCTGACATTTGGACAGATGGGTATACCTTTTCTTCTTCAACACCCTCTGGGTCTGGATCCCCCTGTGGATCCTCTATCAAAGCTACATCGTCTTTACCTCTGCCCTGAACCCAGCGATTGCCAAGCAGAAGAAACGATAAGCAGCTCTTTTCGGGGATCGAGTCCGCCCAGAACCCCCCCAAAGAACAGGTTCAAATACTGCGAAAGCCGTTTATTCTATACCAGATCCAAGGAAGCCAAGTCCGAAACGACAATGCAGCGAAAGCCACAGCATGCATAGCTTAGCAAAACACAAAAGGTCTCAGATGATCTGACGATCCTGGGTTGTATAGAGTGGTGTCTCAAAACCGTTATGCCGGTCGTTCCAACTGCAAAAAAATAAAACGGGTTTGGGAACTATTGTATACCATTAAAAACGGGCGAACCTCAGAAGTCAGAACCGGGATCAAATTATATTTCCTTCTGGAAGGAGCAAGAACAAGTTTTCGACAAAACGGTGTTTGAGTTTCTGGCGTTTCTCACATGTGATTTTTTTTGGCATATGATAGATTCCACGTCGCTGTGTGAGATACTATGATCGTTGCAAAACGTGACGATGAAAGTGCATATGTATGGTCGTTGAAATCATAGGAAACAGATGAGAAAAAATGTGGTCATGTGTCTCGTGAAAAGCCATATCGTCCATCTCGCATATGCATAGCGTTGCATGCAATGCTTCGCCCACAACGATGCCTCATGCTTTCTCCACAACGACCAACTTGCAGCTTTTCTGCCTCGATAGATGCATGCATGCGACGACGGTTGATCTATCTCTGCTCTTCCAACGCAAACGGCAACACATCAAATTCCGGGGAAGCTGCATACTGCATCCAAGATGAGCTGCACCCCATGCTGCACCCCGTGCTCCTTGCTCTCTTCCCGTACCATGCACTGCCGTTTTGACATATGCATCTGCAGTGCACTGTACACAGCAACAAGCAGCAGTAGCAGTAAACCGCAACCGCAAGCTTGCGCATTGCAATTCAGATGACCCTAACGTAGTTACCAGGAAACAGTCCCTTTTCTCCGCAATAAACACCCCAAAACCAATCCCCGTTGATGTTTTCCACCTCTGTGATGATCGCATGGCGAGGAAAACTCAATTCATCTTTGACGCCGTCGCCGGGGAAATAAGACCATAGTGCTTGGACTGTCAGGCCTATACCTCCGGATGGTGGAAAGGCGTTTGCAGAGGAGACTTTCGATGACGATGAAGAAGCCGCAGAGGATGTTTTTGCAGTGCTGCCGTCGTTTTCTTTCCAGCGCCAGTGGTTTTGGTTTGTGGAGGTTGAGGAAGAGGTGAGAGGTGTGTCTTTGAGAGCCCAGCCGCCGATCATGTCATGTACGACTATACGGTGGGGACCGTGTTCGCGGTCTTCGTGGCCGATGACACTCATGCGGTGGGAACGGAGGCAGCGACGCCAGCCTTGAGGTCCGTTTTCTCGTGATATCTTGCCGGTGTTGACTATGGAGTGGTAGCACGAATTGCAGATGTCGTAGTTGCCTTTGTTGCAGGTGTTGCAGTGGAAGCGTGCGTACGAAGGTGGTATGGAGTAGTGGCAGATGTCGCAGTAAGATGTTAGGGTTATGGAGCTGTAAGAGGAGGAGTCTGGTACGTGTGGAAGCAGAGGCATAGATGTTGATGGGACGGCAAAGTGGAAGGCCGTATTGGTGGGTGTCAGTGGTGCTGGGTATAGGTCTGATGGCGAGTGTCGCTGGGAGGGATTTGGTGCCTGAGAGTCAGAGTGCGCTACAGAAGCCAGTGGATGGGTGCAGTGTTTGCCTTGTTGAACACAGACATTGCAGTAGCCCCAGGCTCCATCGTTGCATGTATTGCAGTGCCAGTAACAAGCATTCGCGAAAGCTTGACAGCCATCACAAAACAGACCTTGCTCCAGAAACGCAGTGTTCTTGTCATATCTTCTGGCTGATAAAACATGAGGTGGATCTTGGTCTGCGTGTTCAGCGTGAGGGCGGTACCGAGTCCATGCGGTACGACCAAACCCAAACCAATTGAGACAGCCTTTTCCTGTGAGATAGCATCCAAGACATAGATTGAAATTGCCTCCGGAGCACCTCTCGCAGTTATAATGAAGCGAGTGTTGTATATTAGGCTTCTCGCATCTCGAACAGTTGATTGAAGGAGCGGGCGCTTCCGTTACTGACTCTTGTCGAGGAGGAATAGGTAAAGCAGGCGAGCTGTGATTCGAGGGCCTTGGAACAGACACAGGCGCTAGATGACGATGTCGTTCAGATGTGGTGTCAATGCGATGAGAGCGGCTAGCTGAAGCAGCACGACGCCTAGTGGCGGAGGGCTGGGCTTCAATTGGAGTTGAGGCACGAGGGCTAAATGTGGTAGTAGTCGATGTAGTCCGGCGGTGGGCTGATGATGAAGGAGAGTGCCTGTGTGATGAGGTGTGAGGAGAATGATGATGAGCCGAAGGTCTTGGAGAGGGATGAGCAGCAGAGCGATCACGATTGTGATGACGATCACGGCGGTCTTGACGGCGACGAGAGCGATACGCTCGTGCAATGGAATCAGTGATAGCATCTTCCTGTTCCGGAGTCAGATTGTTGAGATCGACACCGTCCAGAAGGCCATGGTCAATGATATGACGCATAATCTCATCTTCCATATCACCCAGGTCCATGTCAGACTGGCTCAGGAGCGAGCGTATACTAGATTGATGCGAAAGAGCATCGACCTGGGCTGAGCGAGGCGAGTCATCACGATGGCGAGAGCGGTGTGCCTGCCTCTGGTGCTCAGCAGCAGTAGAGCGACTTCCGAGGCCCACGTCGTTAAGACTCAGCTCGCGCACCTGAGCCAGCATCTGTTGCTCTTCCTCGTCGTCTTCGTCTTCGGATACCTGACCTAGGTCTACTGGCGGTATGACGTTGTCTCCAGACTTGTATGTCTTGTCCATATCCAGCTTCTCTTGTGCCGTCTTGCCTTTGTCAGGGTGGGCCTGTAAAAACATGTCGAGCAGCGTGCTGAGGGTTGCATTCGGCCTGGTATCCCGTACGACAGCTCGACATGCTGGGCATGAATACACATGACCCTTGGATGAGGCCTGCCATGCAAACCATTCTTTCAAACAACTTCCGCAAAAGCTGTGCAAACAGTCGAGCAGCGTCAGAGGCCGGTAGAGGACGTCGGTGCAGATCTGTCACCAACCGTTAGCCTTTCTTCTGCCGCTCCTCCTCTCGATTGTTCCATGTCACTCACCGAACACGACAACTCCTTCTCCAGGTCCAAGTCGCGCCCTCCTTCACTCGCTCCGTCTGCCATTTGGATTGCACTTGCTTCCGTCTTAATCTTGTCCAACCTGCCGACGACGCTAGACGTGGGGCCGCATCTCTATTTATTCTACCGCCCCGCTGCCACCAACCTTGCTGATCACGCTGATGATTTTCCTGTTTCACCGCAAATTGACTCGAGACTCGTCTTGGACATCTAGACATCCTTCACTCTTGCTCTTCTTCAGTGCTTTTCAGCCATCTTTCTCATTCGGTTTCCGACCTGTTACTGATCTCTCCTTTGTCGGTTCGAGCATCGCATCTATTATGGTTCGGCGTATATCGTGTCGCCGGCAGCCGAGTACCCGTCCCACGCGACTCGTGTCTCAAACTTCTGTCCCTGCAAACTGACACTCAGGGTCGGCACTCTACTACAATTTCTCGACTATTCTCGACCGTGCCCGTCTTATTAATCTCGCGTGTGCTACCTCGTCGCTCCCACTGGTTATCGCCGACGACCCAGACTTTCGCACCGCTTTCTTACCGTGGGTTCAAGATGCTTCACATGCACGCCTCTCGGTCAGAGTACGTGCGTACCGTTGATCTAGATAGCCGAGCAGGCCTGTTCTCCCGTCCTTCTGGAAAACACTGCCGACATCTGCTCGCTTGCACACATTCCTCGTCTGTGCTCGATCTGCCCTCAAGGTAAATATATTGATCTCTCCGTTAGTATGAAAGGTAGGTGTTCGCTCTCGTCTCTCCTTTGCTCTCTCCGGTCTCTCTCTCTCTCTTTCTGTATCTTATCAAGTCCCTCGTTATGGCTCCTTACGCTGCTCTTCTTCAGCTCTCCCTGTTGGGTCTCGCTGGCCATGCCTCTGCCGCTGCCATTGACACCCGTTCTCTGACTCCCTATGCTCCTGTGTCGGCAAGCTGCCCAAGCACTCCCTTAGTCCGTACTGCGAACAGTGTTGGGACCGGTGAAGCTGCATACATTGCAGCTCGCAAGCCCAAGGCCGATGCTGCTCTCACTGCTTGGTTGCAGAAGACCGACTCTTCATTCGCTACTACTAACCTTCCTACCATTGGACTAAGCATCAGCGGTGGTGGCTACCGTGCTTTACTCTCTGGTGCTGGTCTTATTCAGGGTCTTGATGCCCGTGACTCTGACCTGTCTACCAGTGGCCTCTACCAGGCAATCACATACGAGACATCTCTTTCCGGAGGTGCATGGTTCTCGACTTCATGGACCGGTCTCAACTGGCCCACTGTTTCATACCTGAGGGACAACCTTTGGTCTGAATCTTTTGCCGACTCGCTTTTGGTACCTGCAAGACTCTTGTCTGCTGTCGCATATGCCGAGATTGTGAGTCCTATCCAGTTATCGACATGCATCCATCTTGCTAATACCATGCCAGGTCAAGGACATTGTAGACAAAGCCAAGGTTGGATTCTCGCCTACTCTCATCGATGTCTACGGCAGACTGCTCTCATACCAGCTTCTTAGCACGAACAACCAAGATCTCCTCACCGATGGAATGGTCAGCAAGACCCTCTCGAGTGTGGTCACTTCTTCCAACTTCACCAACCACGCCGTGCCCTTCCCGATCATCACCGCCAGAGGTGTCAACACCTTCGATGGAGAATGCATCCCTATGGAGAACGGAACCCAATATGAATTCGTAAGTTTCTCTCATCACTTTCTAACGTCGTCTCGACTGACTTTTCATCCAAAAGACTCCCTACGAGTTCGGCTCTTGGGACTCCGATGTCAACGCTTTCACCCAAACCGCCTACCTCGGATCCAAACTGACCAATGGCGCACCCACCGTGGCTGGCAAATGCATCAAGAACTACGACAACATAGGCTACGTCGCGGGAACCAGTTCCGCCCTCTTCAACAACTACTGCACCACCATCCCCGCAAAGAACAACACTCAGTCGCTGGTCCAGACTCTGCAAGCCATCATCCTCAACGCCCACAGCCCCGTCACCCGCGACACCTACGCACCCTACCCCAACCCCTTCTACCAATACCCCACCGCTACCCTCACAAACGCACAAAAGGAGATTTCACTGGTTGATGGCGGCGAAGGCAACTCAGCCATGCCCTTCTGGCCTCTGATCCAGCCCGAGCGCAATGTAGACGTCATCATTGCCGCCGACAATGGCGCAGACACTTCCGATGACTTCCCCTCTGGCACCGCCATCGTAGGAGCCTACCAACAAGCCCAAGCCCAAGGACTCACTCGCATGCCCTTCGTCCCTGACCTCGATACCTTCCTCGCTGCCGGCCTCAACAAACATGCTGTATTCTTCGGTTGCGATACCGTTGATACTGCTACTGTGATCTACCTTCCCAACAACAACTACACATATGCCTCCAACATTGACACTGTGATTATTGAGACTTCGGAGAGCCAGACTGCGGGCATCATTGCTAATGGCAATGCTATCGCGACTCAAGATGGCGACGAGCAATGGCCTGTTTGTCTCGGATGTGCGGTCATGAAGAAGACAGGGAGTGCGCTGCCGAGTGCTTGTGCTGCTTGTTTTGACAAGTATTGTTATTCGCAATAGACGAGAGTGTTGGTATGTAAGGAGTGGTTGATGTAGAATATGTAATGTTTATAGTAATGATTTTTTTTGATCCTTGTTAAATGTACACCTAGTGGCTCTAGTGTTTTGACTTCTCGCCAACCAAGATTTTGTAGAGCTGCAAACTCCCTTCTTCAAAGACTTGATTTGCATCCATCCTCTGTGTGTTGGAACCATATGTTTACCTCTCCAAAAGCATGGCACATCTGACTTGCTTTCACCCTCTTCCATGCTGAGTCGTACCACTGGCGTTCCTGCTGTGCATGATGTACAGAAAAAATCTTCCATTCGTGTGACTTCATATTGCTTGCTAAAACCCCATTATATGCTCATCCTCATGCTTCTCTCATCACAGGACTTCCCTCAATGCAACCTCATTCCTTCCATCCATCAAAAAGAAAAGCAGCAGAAAAAGGACTCAATGCTCCTCCCCTTTCCTCTCTGCATGTTCCAACTCCTTGACATATCTCACAAAAGCCTTCTTATGCACCAATCCCGCGAATTTACCCCCATCCAACACACACAGATACCGCAATCCCAATTTTGAAAACAACTCGTAGACTAATTCCAACGGAGATCGAATATCCAAAGCCATGGGTGATGGATCGACGCAGCTGGAAAAGTCAAACTCGTCATCTCCCAACATGCTGCCTCTGCGCGCACCAAACTCTGCAGAAGATGACAGCAGTGAGGTATCAAGGCCAGCGTCCCGCAAAGGACGACCCAGATAGCACATTGCAGCCTCCGAGTCATGGCCATCTTGCTGCAAGTGATCGAGGGCAAACTCTAGATCCGGACCTGGGATTATACCCATCAAAACTCCGTTGTCGAGGATTGGCAGCCCGCCGTCGAGTTCGCCGGCCATGTGCATGTATTCGAGTTTGGTGCGTAGTTGTGAGGAAGGTATGAAGGGGGATGCGGAGATGTCGATTAGGCGTTTGGGGTTCGGGGCGTGGGTTATATCGCCCAAGTCGCCGAGGAATGGTGGGTGGGATTTTGCGTCGAGGTAAGGGTAGGAGTTCATGTCTGTGAGGAGATCCTGGAGACAAGTTAGTGGGGGGAAACGGAAAGGAGGAAGAGGGGTGGGAACTTACGTAGATGGAGAGCGGTTCGAGGGCATCGGCTGTCCATTTCGATACCAGGACGCCGATCGAGAAGGGAAGGACGTGCTCTAGGGAGCCGGTGAGCTCGAAGAGGATGACGGCGAGCGTGACTGAAAGTCTTGTCACGCCGGTCATGGTGGCACCGGCTGCTACAAGGGCGTAGACGCCCGGTACTACGCATGATTCAGGGTTGCCGTTTGCAGGGCAATTGCCGAAGATCTCCAAGGATGGATATCTCAGGGTGATGAGTTGAACCGAGTGGCCGACAATGCGTCCAAGGAGACCGCCAACAACCATAGACGGAACGTAGATACCAGCAGGCAGCTTGACGCCAAAAGTCACCACCGTAAGTGCAGATTTGATCACAAATGCAATGCAAAGATATCCAATGATGTTGGGGATATTCTCCTCGGTGGGACAAAGTCCGTATCCAGATGAGCTGAAGGAGTTGCAAGGGCTAGCCAATTCAAACAACAGCTCTGATACTGGGATCCTGGTATATCTGTTCCAGAAGCTGACGAGTCCAGTGACCAGAGCAACCAAGAAGACCTCGAGGACCGGATACCGCTTGATGCTAGGGATGCGGCGGAAAGTATTTGCCCAAAGACGCGATGCTTTGATAAATAGAGCTCCCAGAGTACCGCCTAGAACGCCCAAAAGAATGAAGATGGCCATCTCGAAAAACTGCCAATCTGTCAAGTAGCGGACTTCGAACAGGACGATCTTGTTGGTGCCGTAGGGGTTGAGGAATTTAAGTGATAGTGCTGCAGCGATGCAGCAGAAAAAGGTTCGGAACAAAGTCTTTGGCGGGAAGTAATAACTAACTTCCTCCAGACTGAACAAAACACCTCCGATCGGGGAACCAAAGGCAACTGCAACACCACTTGCCGCGCTCGCACTGAGAATTTCACGTCTTTTTGCGTCATTGACATGATACTTCTCAAACATGCGACATGCAACATTGCCCACACAAGTTGCAATGTGCACGAACGGTCCCTCTTTACCGAGAGACAGGCCAGAAGCAACACTCAGGATCAAGCCTAGAGTCTTGAACATAAGAGTTCGCAGGCCGAGGTATCCTCTGATGATGAAACCGCTGAGAATGACCTTGACTTCGGCGACACCACTTCCAGCAGCTGGATAGTATACCATAGGAGGCTTCTGGGCAGCTTCGGCGAAGCGACGCGTAGGGCTGCCTGAACTGTCCTTTCTAGCTTCAGCCGTGGTTGGAGCATGTGCGGCAAGATTTTCATCGAGCGTGGACAGACTGACGGCCGAGCTGATGACCGTCTTCGTTTGCAAAGTGACCAAGCAAGCTGCCAGCGACAGAGCTATCACCCAAAAGACGAAAGCGGCATAGTCAAACCATCCATTCTCATCAGGGCCAGGTGTCAGAGGTATCGACCACCGAGACCATGCGTCGCAGGTACTGGCGCCTTCACAACAACTTCTCTTTCCGTAGTACCACGTGTGCGAGCAATAGCCCGTCTTCAAGTCGAAAATGACAGACTCGGATACATCGACGATGTATGCGATGCCGGCGGTCACGCATCCAATGACAGCGACCAGTATCCAACCTTGAGCAGAATCAAACAGGGCCTCTGCTCTGCCTCTGAAGCCTTTACGGCTGCGCAACTCTTTCAATCGAAAAGCATCGCTTATGCTGTCCTGTACCCAGTCGGTGCTCGTGTATTGATCGTACCATACGCGGTCGTCGTAGTAGATAGATTCGGATAGCTTCTGTTGGTCGTCGTCTTCGTCGTCGTGATCCTCTGCCATCTGGGTTAGTAAATTCGGTAGTGCTCAGAGCAGTACGCTTACCTTCTACTCGACTTGCTTCAGCGCCGAATGCCTTTGCAACTCTCGAAGAAAGAGTCCCTGAACGCCTTTCACCAATGGGGGCGCTGTTTCTTCTCTTGAAAGTCTTCTTTGGTGACTGCGGCGCTGAGGCTACGGCACGGTAAGATAGGCGGCCATCAGGGTTGTCGAGCAGGGAAGTATGCTCATCGAGAATCAAGCGTGAGGGCAGTCGACTTTTCAGATCCCAGTCGGAACCGAGACGGCGGCCATGTCTTCTCAAAGTGCTGCCTCTGCTACTCCTCGGGGTAGGCGGTGTGCTGTCCGGGTCGTAGGCGTCTGCGTCGTACGCATATGAGGATACAGGTTTCGGCATTAGGTGCATGTGCATGTATGTACGAGGAAGCACCACATCGCCCGAGGTGCACAGAAGATAACTTGTGGGCTACAGCTCGGAGATGAGAGAGGGCATCCAGTACCCCCTTGACCGCTGGCTAGTACTCCATACCTCGAGTCGCTACCTGACTATCATGCCCTCTGACGCGATGGAGCCGCTTGGCACATGATCACACACGATCGCTCTAGTGGATCCGGGCGCTCATGACATGAAAAAGACGTCTCAAGGGGCTGCTCTCCTGGCTTATCGTTCATGCTGCCAATCGTCGACAGGCGGTCATGGTACCTCTACGTTTCTTGGTGCATCCCGCTTCTAAAAAGAGTGCAGATGACCCTGCCGTTTAAGCTTCAGACCCTGCGCTTGCTGTGCCAAGGTCCTTCGGAGCGGTGTGAGTGGGCAGCAGGCTGAACAACACCTCCATAAATCGCTCTTCACGTCGTTTCTTCTACGCTACGCTTCTCCTGAATATGCCTGTCATCCCTATCCTCGGTACAAATGACATGCAGAGACGCTGTCCCTCGAGTCTGCTCCATCACGACATGAAACACTCGGTGCTAGGGAGTCGTAAAGACCGAGATACGTGATAAGCAATTCCTCCGTCGCTATCAAATATTTATCCGACGAGCCGCCAAATCCCGTTCGTATACATATTATCACCCTCAGTGATAACGTTACTAGAATTTGACCAACTCGATCTCGGAGATCTCGGTGGACAGCGGCTCATGCAAAATTGGCAACCCCGCCCACCCGGAGTCTTTGAATTCCAACAGTAATCGAGCGGTGCTGAAGGTGATAACATATGTACTCCACTGCCTCTCCACACCAAATGTCATAACATCGCGCTAGTGCTTTGTACCTCTCTTTGCTTGTTTCATCATTCGACACTTCACCACTTCTTCCCGCAGATCTACAGCACCATGGAACAATTCGTCCTATTCGGAGATTCCATCACACAGCAGTCTGCCAGCCAGGCTTTGGGCTTCGCTTGGACACCAGCACTGCAAGATGGTATGCGACCTGATTGTCATGTTGGTACTTAGCTAAACCAAAACAGCATACATTCGTCGTCTTGATGTGATCAACAGGGGCTTCAGGTAGGCGTGCTCGAATTATACAATCACGACATCAATCTCACATGTTGTCTTCAGTGGATACAACACCTCGCAGGCCTTGAGCGTCCTACCCCGTATTCTCCCAACTCCTGAGCAGGGTCGTATTCGTTTGATGGTCAGTCCGACTGATGATCTAGCATAGACAGTCTGCTCATTTATGCCTCTAGACCATCTTCCTCGGCGCCAATGATGCCCGGCTACCTAACACTCCAGGAGTCTCTCAGACTGTTGACCTCGAGCAGTACAAGAAGAACTTGACGGACATCATCAACCACCCTAAGCTGCAAGCACACAAGCCTCAACTCATCTTACTCACACCGCCTCCAACCGACGAGAGGAAGACACTCGCGCACGACAAGACGAACGGCATCAATGTCCAAAGACGCACTGCTGCAAACACGGCAAAATACGCCGAGGCAGTCCGCGAGCTTGGTCAGAAGTTCAATCTTCCTGTGCTCGATATTTGGGCAGCTTTTATGAAGCATGCTGGTTGGAAAGAGGGTGAAGCTTTGCCTGGTTCAAGCGACATTGAGCAGAACAAGACACTTGCAGATATGCTGCATGACGGTCTTCATCTGAATCCCGAAGGATACGAGATCATCTACAAGGAACTGATGAAAATGATTCAAGAGAAGCTGCCCGAGCATGCTCCTGACAATCTCCCATATGTGCTTCCCTCTTGGGATGATGCTGAGGCTTGGAGACAGTAGGGATGCCACGCAGAGGCATGTAGATATAGACGAGACTATAGCATAGAAAAAGCATATTTCTAAAGAAGCATTTGATTATCTCCAAATGATGAAGACGGTGAGAAGGTGCAGTGAATAAACAAATCTACAGAGCACGGACACTTGGTGACGTATTGAGAGTTTGGAAAAGATGGAAGTTGCGCCCAGCCTCGAGGGAACGGCTTTGGACCGTCCAAGACGATTGTGCCTTGGTTTGCTTGCAAGCTCTGTCACTTTCGACCATTCATAGTGGAAGAGACAGGCGTGCGTCGACATCCGACTAGATTGCCAACACTTCGGCGACGAACTCACACGCACAATCTTCATCATGGCGACACAATCCGAGTCGACTCCGCTCTTGCCTAACAAGCCCGCTCGTCCTGCTCGCAGCGTCACTTTCAATCCTACCATTGCGACGAGCAGTCCACCGACCCGAAGACCTATGTTTCCTTCGGCCTCTGCACATTCAACAGGCTCCGTCACAACGCTAAATACACCACCGAGAGATGGCACCCAGCCCATGCTCTCGGCTCTCAACAGCAAACTCCGCAGAAGAAATAGTCAGGGCGCTCCACTGTCGATAGGTCCCTCTGTTCCCGCTGCAAAGATCGGTCCTCAACGCACAACAAGAACTGCCCAAAAACTAAAACTCCTACCAAACCCGGAACATGGTGACGATGGTCCCGACGAAGAGAGTGGTCGCGACGTTTACTCGCAGTTTACCAGAATAAAGGATCCCACTGCTCGTCGTGATGCCGCAAGGTTAGGCAAGGACGATAGAGACAAGCTGCCTCGTGTCACAGCATACTGCACCGCCAGTTCATACCGCATGGAAGATCTGTTGCGCTTCCTCAAGGGTCGCAAACTTAAGAAGGCTGCACCAAAGCAATTCGACGAATGCATCTACACCCCGTATCAATACAACGCCAAGTCAGAACCGCAAATCGAAGACGCAAAGGTCGTACATTCTACTGCCCAACGTAGATTTTCCGACAGTGCTATTGAGGTCGAAAGTAATGCTGAAAGAAGACGGGAAGATTTGCTGGATCTGCAGGATGAGAGAGGAGAGTCGGCGATACTGGACAATCACGAGGCATCGACGTCAAGTGAAGCTCTCCACATGCCGCACAACGAAGGTCCCGACTTCGACACGACGGTCCACGTTCCCGAAGTCTTCTGCTTCGAGTACGGTGTTGTCGTGATATGGGGCATGTCTGTCCAACACGAGCAGAAATTCTTGAAGGAGCTGGCCAAGTTCGAGACCGAGAAGCTTTCAAAGGACGACATACAACAAGAAAACTTCAACTTTTACTATACCAAGGAGTACCAAGCTCGAATCTACAACGACTTTATCAGTTTGAGAGAGAAGAAGAACTACATGACCAAGCTGGCCATCAGTCATGCTTTGGCACAAAGCACAAAGGTTTGTACATTGATCGATAGTAAGCAGACAAGAGAAGCTAATTCGCGTGCCAGACATCGTTGTATGAGGACTTGGTAGACAACACGATCGATGTCAACAAAGAGATTCCAGCACAAATCGCGCTGACAGGTAAAGTCAATCTGTCACGCAAGGAGATCAACATGCAGATTGGAGAGCTATTCATCTTACGAATAAACATCCATCTTCAAGGATCAGTACTGGATGCGCCGGAACTCATGTGGGCAGAACCACAGCTTGATCCGGTTTACCAGGCTGTGAGAAGTTACTTGGAGATGGACCAGAGAGTAAGTCTCTTGACGGAACGACTAGACGTGATTGCGGATTTGTTGGCAGTGTTGAAGGATCAACTGACACACTCGCATGGTAAGTGTCGAACAAAGAAGGAGTGTCGGAAGCAGGCTAACATATGGCAGGTGAATACTTGGAGTGGATTGTGATTGTGCTGATCGCAGCCGAGATCATGGTTGCGGTCATCAACATTGTGGTGGATTTGTACGCAGGCGTGGATTGAGGTGGTAATGGCAGCAGAGTCGGGGTTAGAGCGGGTAGAAGTACAATGCCTCGTTGCAGGACAATATAGGCGTGGGCATGGATGAAGAGTCAGGAGGAGGAGGGGTATGCATTTGGTCGTAAACGTGCTCGTATCGGACTTGTCCGGAATTTTGAACCGATCAATCGAATGTTCTTCTGTGGCAGACTCGAAAGGGGTTGGTGATGGTTGAAGATATCAGGGGCAGTTGTATTGCGCAAATGCAAAAACGGCTGGTTCAAGTACTATGGTGATGTTGTTGGTGCATTGGTAAATAAGCGCGGTCAGGAGAAGGTGGATTTGACGTTCAAGTCCAGACCCCACAGCAACACGCAAGCAAGCAAGCGGACAGCCTCGGTGTCTTCTTGTGGTATACTCGAATCGATCTCGGATCATTGCAGTCGTGCGACACTCGCTTGTTACCACCCGGAATAATACTATGCTCAGTGACTGGACTCGATGAGTTGGAACTTGCTCGAGCGCTTCATCGAGTCGGAACACTTCAACCGGGACCCGTCGTTGACTGTGGCCTATCTGGCTCGATATGCCGACCATGTGGGAATCCAATACGTCCTCTGCTCCAAGCTGCGCCGGTTCAGCTATGAAGACATCGAGTTCTTCCTGCCGCAGCTATGCCACCTGGTCATGTCGCTGGACAACGAAAGCATGGCCCTCGAGGACTTTATCCTAGACCTGTGCGAGGAGTCGGTCAATGGCGCTCTTCTGGTACGATGCGCCTCCCTGACGCGACCCATCCATGCTTATACCATGTGCAGACTTTCTGGCTCTTGCAAACATACCTCCGCGACCTCGCCCAAACCCCCACCTCCAACGCCTTCAAGACGTGCCGCCGCATCTACAATCGAGTCCAACGCATCGTCTTTGGTTCATCTGAGCCCGTCCGCCGCGACAAGATCACCGAGAATGTCCTGCCCGTCACGCTGCTGTCTAGTCTTGTGCTCGGCGCCATAGCTGCGCCCTTCCTTCCTCGTCATGCTGGTCCGCTGGCTATTGCACAGGCTCGGAGGCCGCGTCCTGTAGAAGACACCATATCCGACAACATACAACCCCAGCGCATATCCAGGAGTCATACCGTCTCAGGTACCCCTGGTCGCTCAAGAAGACCTCGTCCTCCGCCGCAAACGACCAAAGAGGCTTCGACTCCCCCGGGAACCTCGACACCGAAAAGAGCGTCCCGACCCATGTCAATGCTGGTCAACGACTCTCCGACGCTCAGGAAAGAGTCATCCGGCAGTCGTGCCATGGCAGAGGCATTGCGCGCAACACAGAACAACCAAGCCTTTGCAAGCACATCGTCCCTCCCAGAGCTTCCCTCACAGCCTGCTCCCGAACCGCCGCGTCTCTCTCGCCAGCATACAGAACACTCTGTCCGCCGTCACTCCGCCAGCACCAAGAACATCAACATCTCCAACATGTCACGCTCGCAAAAAGTCCGCATGCTTCGCTCAAACTATTTCCGTAGTCAGACGCAATTCCTGAGCGCTCTCGAGGACATTTCCAACCGCTTGGTTGCTGTGCCGAAGCCTGCTAGACTGAGTGCCCTTCGTGCCGAACTTGCGTTGATTGCTCAAGATTTGCCTGCTGAGGTCGACGTACCTCTGCTCTGTCCTGCGACCCTTCCAGATGGCAGTGCAAGCCGTAGTCAACATCATCGTATCGTCAGACTTAACCCTGCCGAGGCCACCAGTTTGAACAGTGCCGAGAGGGTGCCCTACCTTCTGATGGTTGAAGTCTTGCGCGAGGATTTCGACTTCGATCCAGAGTCCGACCAAAATACCCAGCTTCTTACCAAGTTGGTACTCGAGAAGGGGAAACCAAAACGTCGCCTTTTCGACATTACAGATGCATCGCGAGAATCCGCTCGCTATGAGACTGAGACCACGGTCGAAGCCGACAGTGTCCTCGAACCTGCCCTTGGCGATCTGGGTAGTCCGGCTTTACTGCAAGAAGTTGATGGACGAACAACTCCTCGCAACATTTCCAGATCGCATACTCCTTCTAATACCGCCATGTTGAGAGAGCTTCCTCGATTGTCCAGCGGTGTGAGCACCCTGTCATCGATAAGCCTCACCACTCCTCGAACGTCTGATCTGCCATTGAGCAGATCTGTCAGTCCCTCTCCTTTTGCTTCAGCGGCTGGCCGCTCGCAAGCTCCAGACCAACCTGACTTTTCCGCTCTGGCAACACACATGCGAGCTGCTTCGTCCATGCTCTCACAGCTCGACCTGAGCAGCTCAAAACGGCCGAAAGCTGAAGTCGCCGCCATCAAGGCTAGGATCATTGCCAGCATGCAAAGTCTCGAAGAGCAAAGTTTCTACACGGACGATACCACGCACCCTACCAATTTCGACGCCATCATGGCCAATGCGAACAACATTGGCTCACACGCCGAGCCAGCCGACATCGAAGACCCTGCCTTGGAAGCCGCAGAAGCAGACCCAAATCTGAGCTCGAACGCCGGTGCGGCACGCATGGAAAATGACATCAAAACAGGCGGTGTCCAGCGCAAAGGCGACCGCGACGACCCCTCAGCCGCAACCTTTGGTGAAGCCTGGGAAATGAAAAAGGAGCGCATTCGCCGCTCTTCTCCTTACGGCTGGATGAAGAACTGGGACTTGATTTCCATGATTGTCAAAACCGGAGCTGATTTGCGTCAAGAGGCTTTTGCTTGCCAACTCATCGCCGTGTGCTCGAAGATTTGGACCGAAGCTTCTTGCGATGTGTGGGTCAAGAACATGCGCATACTGGTTACCGGCGAGTCGTCAGGTTTGATCGAAACAATCACCAACGGCGTTTCTTTGCACTCGCTCAAACGCTCCCTGACACTCTCCTCCATTGCCTCTGGCAGCAACCCGCGAAAACGCATGGCTACACTACACGACCATTTCGTCACTACATTCGGCAAACCCTCTTCTGCCTCTTACATCTCAGCCGTCGACAACTTTGCAAAAAGTCTAGCTGCGTATTCGGTAATCTCGTACATTTTGCAACTCAAAGACCGGCACAACGGCAACATCCTCATCGACAATGTGGGTCACATCGTACACATAGACTTTGGCTTCATGCTCTCCAACACACCGGGCAGCATGGGCTTCGAAGCGGCCCCCTTCAAGCTCACGCAAGAATACATTGATGTGCTGGGGGGCCTCGAGTCCGCCGCCTTCAACAACTTCAAATCGCACATGAAAGAGGCGTTTCAAGCTTTGCGGCGAGAAGCGGAGAGGATTGTTATGCTTGTTGAACTCATGGGCAGGGAGTCACGCATGCCGTGTTATTCTGGCGGCGTGGTCAATGTTGTCGCGGCGTTGAGAGCTAGGTTTGTACTCGAGAAGAGTGAAAAGGAAGCAGGGGTTTGGGTGGAGGAGTTGGTTGCAAAGAGTGCGGGGAGTTATTATACTAGGCTGTGAGTTTTTTTTGCTTCTCCCTCTCTGTCTCTTTCCCTCTTCAGGGGTGGGAGGAGTTCTTATCCTGACATCTGACAAACATGCTGACTTTGAGAAAAACAGTTACGACACTTTCCAATATCGCACCCAGGGGATCTACTAGAAGCATACAAAACAAGGCAAAAGAAAATATGACTGCACGAATTTTTGCAAAACTCTTTTCGTCCTCCTTGTTTGACTGTTTGAAGAATCTCGCATCGGAGCATCATGTGTTTTCACTTCTTCTTTTGCGAATCATATGGAGCTTGCAGTAAGCAGCAGGAGCAGGAGCGATACGCACGAAGGATATTATTTCTGAAAAAAGAGAACATACATACATTGCCATCCTTGAAAAAGGGTCTTTGTAGAAACTGAGCTTGACACAGGGCACTGGAATACACCAGAATGAGTTTTGGGTGCATTGCAAGAATGACTTTTCATTCAAGGTTACTTTTTTATTTTTCTCAGTCCATTATCTAATGCAGGGATAAAAGCCCAAGCTGATATCACTTTTTCCTCTCTTTCTACGCAAACCCTTGCTCCTTCTGCCACTTGTCCTCCCAACCCGGGAACCACGGATGCTGCTGCAGTGTCTGGACCTCCCACTTCTCGTCCACAAGACCCTTTTCCTCCTGCATCCTCTCCATCTCCTCCAATGCAGGAATCACCACATGCTCTACATATCTCATACCTTTACATTCCATCGCCTCCCTTTTTCCTTCCTTGAGTAACTTTGAAAGTAAACCGGGTATGTAAGGTTCAGAGCCAAGGCTGGGGATAGGGGTGAACAGACATTTAGAGTTGAATGCCACGGCGCCGGAGAGAGGCAGACGACGCAGTGTTTGCCAGTCTACGCGAAGGTTTGTGCGGGAGAGAGGTAAAGAGGGGTCTTCTTGTGGTAAGTGAACGCCGTTGTCATCTTCAGTCTCAAACAGTGGTTCGTCGACCGAAATGCCCCAAGAGCCGCGTTGGATAGGTGTATCAGTGGCGAGGGTAGCGAAGAATCTGCTACAGATTGATCAAAATCATCAAAACGTTAGCTGTTGTGTGTCGGAGGGGCAATAGAAACAAAAAGGAGAGAGAAGAAAAAACTTACCTGTCCGTTGAACATTCCACATTTTCCTTGTAATCAGGAATACCCTCATGGATTTCTTTTAGTCCTAGTCCCATTTTCGTACCCAAACTCCAGCCTGGAGAACTGCAGATTACACCTGCTCTGAAGCTGTAGTATCCGGTTTCTGGATTGCGCAGCATGATTGCAAAGTCCTCTGGTACATTATCCAGCAACACTTCCAAGGGATCCTTTTCTCGAAGGTCGGTGGTAGTGTTGAGGATATTGTTGCGGAAAGTCAGGTTGCGGGCGTCGATGGAGAAGAGGGTAGGGTGTCTAGCACTAAGGAATTGGAGAGCCATTTCCATGAGTTCTTTGCATGCAATTTCGGAGCCAGGGAGGGACTGGATGATGGCGGTGCCGTGTTTTGCGTATAGATCTTGGCGTTGCTTGATGCGGGAGATGTAGGTCTTGTCGAGTTCGAGCCACCAGTCTGCTTCTAGTTTCTTGTGTGCTTTTCGAAAAAGTGTGAGTGTCGAGTTACGGTCGTTAGGAGATGGAACTCTACTTACACATTGTCTGGTGGTTTGACCTTCGGAAAGGTCTGTATGGTCTGGACATGGCAGTCTTGATATCGAAGTCGGTGTAGGGCGCAGGCAGAGGGACGCCGCTCAAAGTAGCATAATCGGGAAAGTTACCTAGAGCCTTGATTTCCTCGACGGTGAAGCCGGTGGGCGTAAAGCGTTTCTTGTATTGCGGAGCCAAGACATTACGGTCGTCCGGAAGGCTTTTGTCGATGTTGTGAGGTAGTTCACTCAAGCCTCTGCCAGACTTTCCTCCTACGCTGAAGCGTTTGTCGGTGAGCTCTGCTAGTGCGAGACGTCTGCTAGGAGGGAGGGTGTCTTTGTACTCTTGGCCGGCGGGTAGAGTGGACTTCTCGGGTAGCTCATGTTTCGTTAGAGATGAGGATCGTTGGGGTGCCCACGGTAGTCTGTGTTGTCTATCAAGACCGAATCTGCCCAATAGCAAGGCCCTTTGCTTGTGATTTAGAGCGTAGTACGAGACGGTGACTGCAGCAAATGCTAGGCCGAGTATGTAAAGATAGAGACTAGCCATATTGCTGGCTGGCAAGCGAGGAAGGAAAGTAGTATGGAACAGGATATACGAGGATGGAAGATACGAGGCAGTCACGACAGCAATCTCAACGACTCAGGAATGCACTCAGACGGACGACGGTGCTGAGGGTGTAGAGTTATCTTTATATGTGATATGATAAGAAAGGGCAAAGAGAGATGGGTTCCGAGTACGGAGCAAGCAGGAGCTTCTTCATGGTACCGACTTAGCTTGGCTGGTTTAGGGCCATGTGCGAGACGACAGGCAATCACGATGACAGGACCGCAGCAGCGATGCGACAAGTCGCACGATAAGTGGCAGATATCAAGGTCGGATTGCATACCTGAAAATGGACAAGCAGGACGCGCAGCTTGGCATGACAGTTTGGCGGGGTATCGCGGCGGCAGCGGCAGCGAGGGGTGCGTTTCATTCAACTAGAAAGCTCCAGGGACTTTTCGTCTCGACAAAGATAAGAAAAACACGGTCGTCCGAACCATGGGTGACGCAGATCTCGAACAGGTAAGTAGACACGACTGAGGGGTTGCTCGGGGCTTGTTTCTGACGTGGCATGGGCAGATTAGGCGTGCGCGCCTGCAAGAGATGCAGCAGCAGCAGGGCCAGTCAGGCGGTCAAGGAGGTCAACAAGGCGAGCAAGAGCAGAAGCAGCAGCGTGAAGGTAACCATCCGCTCTAGATTCCTGTTGTTAGGGTTCCTGCGACTGACACAAGCGTCATAGCCGAAGCACGCGCAAGCATCCTGTCGCAAATCCTCGAGCCCGATGCAGCAGATCGTCTAGGTCGTATTCGTCTCGTCAAGCAGTCGCGTGCCGAGGATGTCGAGAACAGACTCATCATGCTGGCACGCAGTGGTCAACTCAGACAGAAGATCTCAGAGGCTCAACTCAAGGACATTCTCGGCGCCATGTCCGAGCAGCAAGAGAAGAAGGAGACTGTCAAGGTTTCGAGGAGAAAGGGAGGCTGGGACGATGATGACCTGGAGGATCTCTTGAACGATGACTGAGATGCTATGCATACCCACCGATCTTTCCTCAGCAAACGAGCCTATCTCCCAGCCTTCGGTCACTGAGCTGCCAAAGCCACCCCGAACACGCGACCACGAACTCCACTGTCAAACACAAAGACCTCAAAAGGGGAGAGCAAATTAGAACAATCGAACAGCGCTTCGAAAACACCATCGACCCAAGCAATCGAGAATCAAGTACAAAGAGCGGTCCATAAGGACATGGGATTGCTTTTTACATATTTATATACTGTATCGTCGTCCTTGTCCTATGCAAGGGCTATGTATGTCCCCATGGGTACACAGTAGGGGCTGGGTCAAGGCTAATCGAAAGATCCGGGCATCTCTGGCTGCAGCGATTCATCAACTGCTGCCTCACTCTCCTTCCCATCTTCACTATTCGTTGCCGAGGCAAACTCCCTCTCCTCCAGCTCTGCTGGACGAGCCTGATCTTCCTTCTGCCTATCTGCAGTGGACAGCGGCATAGCAATCGCCAGTCCAGTGCTGTCATTCGGTCCATCCTCTTGGTCTAGTCGTGACGTTTGCGTATCTACGGGATCCAGGCTGCTGACTGCGTTCTCGTGACTAGCCGGACCTGTTGGCGTATTGATCGTGTTGTCCACATCAGTCTGTGCATCTGCAAAGTCTCTCGTGTCTGAGCTCTCCGACGTCTGCAGAGAGGTCGTGCTGCCATCGCTGATGTTTACGGTCGATCTGCTGTTGTTCCGGCTCGGGGGTCGAGGTTCGTTCAGTTTCGGCACTTCCAACGCTTTGGAGTGGACGCTTTCGACCGAATCTCTCGAGAATCTCGGAATACTCGATTCTGTGCTGTTCCTGCGCAACGATCTTGCGTCTGCTCGACGCTGAGTTCCTGTTGGGCTAGGTTCTCTTCCAATCGCTGGAACCACACCACCTCCAAGTCTGGACCAGAACATCTTCTCTCTCAAGCGTACGCTCTCCTCCCAGGCGGTTTTGATGTCTTCTTCTGTAGATGCCCTCCAAAGTCCATCGCGAACCATTCTGAGGAAGCCCAGGAAATCGCCCGTGGCTCGCACACGGCCCAAACAGAACTCACACAAGGGGTATCGCTGGGCGTTCTCGTCCTCACTGGTACGGAATCGATGGCGGCGAGCATGAGCCTCTGTTCGGCGAGACTCTCCGCAAAGCGCGCATGCATAGGCGTTCCTATAGAAGCGCGATTGCGGTATAAAAGGCTCTACAATCAGGGTACCACCAGTTACAGCTCCAATTACCGTGCGTCGGGCCAGCCAGGAGAGGCCAGGGGCAAGGTCCAGACGTAATGTGGGTTCTACATCCTCAACGAGACATCTCTTGTAGAACTTGCTATCCTTGAGTGGAGGTACCGACGACTGGAATGACGTCTCGCGTGGTGATGCAGCAGCGCCAGAGCTAAAAGAACCTGGAATGTTTGGCGAGGACGAAGAGGCAGAAGCGACGAACATGCTTGAGCTGATGCCTGATGAATTGCGCGAGTGGTTAGGGGCAGCCGCTCTAGCGGATTTGAGAAGATCTGCAAAGTCACCATATGCAACAACATCGTTACGCATAATGGGAACAATGAGATGTGAGAAGCGAAGAGGCTGATCCGGAGGAACGTCGCTAAATGGTGTAGCGTTGGGAGAGAAGGGTAGCGAGTCAAACATGGTGCTCATCTTGTTCGAGTCGACACCTGGCGTCGATGGGGCCGTCGAAGAACGAGGTATTGTATCTGTTTCATCGCGGTCTCGGTCCTCAGTCAACTTTTCCATGACACTCTTCAGATCTTGTAACTGTTCCTGCTGCGAGGCCAGAAGCAATTCGGTGTCATTCAGCTGTGCCCTTAGTTGCGCGTTCTTGCGTTCGACAGCTTCCGTGTCTTTGCGAGCTGCGGCGACCATCTGATGCGAGTCAGCAAGTGAAATGTGCATACTAGAACTTTTTTACCCACAGTATTGGCTTCTTCGAACAAAGCACTGGTAAGAGTCTCAAGTTCGACCTCCATCTCTTTCCTGCCCTTTTCGGCGATATCTCTTTGCTTTTGCGATTCCGTCAACTCTTGTCTGAGCGTGTCCACCTCAGCTTTGTTGACAAGAGCACCACTTGAGATCATGAACTTGTGCTGTTGTGTCTCTTGTTCCAGCTGTGCTATGCGCTGTCTAGCAGCTTCAAGCTCATGGCGTGAGTGTTGCAACGAATCATCCAGGTTTGTTTGGTAGTTGATGGCGTTGATGAGTTTCGTACTGAGCATAGCAACCTCAATGCTTAGATCGGGATGCGGGTCCTGCGAGTCTTCTGCCGGGCTGGTACGCTGTGGGTTGGGACTGGGTGTTCGTGGATCGGGAATGGTGTTCAGGTAGTCGGAGTCGTTGTCAAAGTTGGAGCGACCGCGAGGAGGTGTGGAGAAGGTCTTCATGGTAGCAAGGTGTGAAGCGGATTTGGCCTTGATCAGAGTGGGAGAGTCTGATCTAGTTGGATTGGGAGACGGTGTTACAGAGCGTCCGTGACTCGAAGTTGGCGTGGCCAGCCCGCCAGCCACGAGGAAGCCGTATCTAAAAGTCGAAATGTCAGTCCTGAGTCACAGCGACCAAAGGTCTGTCACTTACTCGGCCATACTGCCGGTGTTGGTGTCGGAGTGCTTGTGTGGAAGCGTGTGGAGTACGGATTACAACAATGGTAGTAGATGCGACAAAGGAGATGCCATGCATGCAGTGCGTTACTCCTAGTCCATGGATAAGAAAGCTAAGGATGATGTTTATGCGAGATTGACCAGCTTGTACATGTTGGAAGTCGCGGCTCAAGAAGCGAAGAAGGAGCGCATGCCAGATGCAATTGCATTCTGGATATCACACATGACGATGACCGCGGTCGCCAGTTCCCAGATCGGCCACCAAGCCCACTTTGCTGCATTGACCCGCCATGTCAACGGTCCGGACCTTCGTCTCCATCCCATCCTCCTACCACTCGTGTTCAATCTTTGGATACGCGGACAGTCCCAGTCTCGGAAAGAGAGTCATTCTACTTCCTGGAAAAGTCACAACAAATCAGTAGTTGAATGTTCAGTTCTGGAAACATATTCATGTTCAATGTGCATTTCGAGCAAAGCGGATAGGCACTCCAGATATTTGGTCGGTTGCTACGGCATGTCTAGCAATCAATCTTGATCATCATCTCGGAAATGATATTTTACTGCTCGAGCTCGGTCGATACAATCAGACCACTTGCAAACCCTTTCGTCGGTGCAGCACCAGAGTTACGACCCGGTGAGAGACTGCAGTAGACCAGTACGGTAAGCGAGTCAGGGTCTTCCCACCGGCACGTCTGTACACAACTCAGAGATGCGCAAGATTGGATGCCTCCGTGTTGGATCTTGACGATGACAGGCACAAGTACAGGAGAGACAGCATAGCCACGGCGGTGTCATCTCAGCAACAGCGCTGGCCGTAGAAGACATGTTAACAACCTTTAGGCTGTCATGCCTTATAACAAAGAACATCACGAATGCAGGTATGGGACAAAACTATCTAGCTGGAAAACTTTGGGTTTAGAAGAACCGGCTAGCGAAAAAGTCGTCCATTTCGTTCTACGCGCTTTAAAAATGGTCAATATGCGGTTGAGAATCGAGGCAATTGATGATAAGAAACGCGTAAGGAAAGGAAGAAGAGAGACGAGAGAGGGCAGCTTTTTAAGCAAAACGAGCGGCAGACAGGTCCGTGCAGCCTGCCAACGCCAAGCACAAGTCTCGAAAAGTTGCAGCAGCGACGGCGCATTCGAGATAGAGTCTCTTGATCGTGTGTCTATCTATCAGTACAATTCGCCATGAACTCCGGTCAAAGAACTGCCAGACGATTGGTCGCATCATCGAGTGAGCCTCTTCTTGCTTGTCATCTTTTCCGAGTTGGCCACTCTAACTCATTCTCAGCCCGCTCGACACCAGAGTCCGTCTGCAACTCTTGCCTCGCCCGGATACCTCAATACCGTTCAGCATCCACTGCTGCAGCTGTCGCACCCGAGGCTTCGACTTCGTCTCAAATCTCACAGAATGCATCCGCCTCACCAGCCATCCGATCAACATACCAGCTACGCACCGGCGTAGTACTATCACGACCTCCCGTTCTGACACGCGCTCTCCATCCCTTCGAAAAGGCCTTCTTCCTCTACCAAAAACGATTGAACGAACGTCTGGCACTGCCTTTCACACGCTACTTCTACTACAAGAAGGGAACACCAGGAGACCGCGAATGGAAGCGCAAGATGCTGCTAAGAAAAACCCCTGCCCGTGATGTTGGTGTCTACAATGCATACAGCGAGTCTGGTTGGAATGACGAGGTTTTGGTCAACGACAAGACCAGTGAGCCCGAGTCGCAAGTCGAGGCTCTGATCAGGGACGCTGAAGGAACCGATGGCGAGGCAGGAGCTAAGAGAGAGACTAGCCAGGACATTGTCGTGCAACGGCCATTGCCCAGAGTCACAGAGCAAGATCAGAAGGGCGAACAGACCAGCTTGAACAGACTGCTCGACAGAACCTTGTACTTGCTGGTCAAGAACAAGAATGGTGTGTGGAGATTCCCCGAGGATGAGATCAAGGGTCCCGAGGGTTTGGACCAGGTAAGCTGGAGATGAATGCACATGGTTTACGTCCAGATACTGACAATACTAGGCCGCCGAGCGTATTCTTGTGCAAGCAGGAGGTATCAATATGAACACATGGGTCGTCGGAAACGCACCCATCGGCCACTACTCTGGCAACTTCAAAAAGACCATCACCAACACCGAGAAGAACATTGAAGAGGTCGGTGAGCGTACTTTCTTCATGAAGGCTCGCATCATGGCTGGTCAGGCCAACCTCAAGGCCAACACATATGGCGACAAGGAGTTCAAGTGGCTTTCGAGCGAAGAGATCCAGCAAACCGTCACGCCGAAGTACTGGAGCTCTATTGCCAACATGCTCACAGGAAGATAGACTGGAGACGGAACAAAACGTTTGTATAAACCCTGTACATTATTCAATGAGGCATACTTGCCATGGGACATTATGTTCATTTTCAAACATTCCTGCCAACAGACCTTGTGAGAAAACGAATCTTTGACCTGCAACTCAGAAGCGAATGTCGATTGTGATGAAGCCTTTGGACAGTGCGTTAGACCGTGCCGGGGCTACAGCATTTTCAGTGCCATCGCCACCCGACCACCTCATTCGCCTCATGCCAGGCTGATTAAACGTACTCCGCTTTACACATATCGGATTACTAGGTCAGGAAGGCGGTCAGAGAGTGTTTTGATTGTTCTTCAACACAAGTCCCTGCATGTGAACGGTGCCATGCTGGTCAAAAGTGACCCCGGCATCCCTTCATCAAGGACTGATTAATCACTACGGCAAGATCGAGATGTCACTCGGCCGTGGAGCCATTTTGAATTGAGGCATAGACAAGACGCTGTATGTAATTAAGAATCAACATGGCACTTCACCCTTGGCAGCACTCGGCCGCGCCACACCGTCCGTCTCCAAGCTTCTTCGACTGAGTGTTCCCAATTGAGTCAAGATGGCCGACGTCACAACAGCCAGAAGTTGGAGTTCCCACAGTCTCGTAGATCTGAGATGGCGGGTCGCGGGTTGTTGTCGGCTAAGGTGGCTTGTGTGCATGTCAATCTTGTCATGTTCCTGGTCTAGTCCGCCATGTTTTCCCCAGACACTTCTTCTCTTTCAGGCAAGGCAGGACATCAAGCGGGGCAGGGCACTCCACACGCCCCGCTTCGTCGTCGTAGATTTCCTTAACCACGGACTTCCTAGCACCCATGTTACATTCACGCTGCACGGTGTGTTGTGGGGATGCAAAGCAATTGCCGTGAAGAATGGCACCTTCTCGGCACAAGCTTACGGTAGGTGGCAAGGTCACAGCAACAGTATAAAGTTGGGGCTCTGCCCAGAGGTAGGTACTCGTGTTCTCCCTCCTAGCAGCATTGTATATCGAGCCCAACATGCATTCTTCTTGGTCATTACTATCGCTGGCGATCTCTGCCGCTTCTGCCGCTCCCTCTCTGTCACGTAGAGCGGCACCTGCTGGTGCACCTGTTGTCAACTTGAAGAATGGTTCATACTATGGTGTCCACAACAGTCAATACAACCAGGACTTCTTCCTTGGCATTCCATTCGCTCAGCCTCCTGTCGATGAGCTCCGCTTCGCCAATCCCGAGTCCGTGAACTCGACATGGACTGGTGCTCTGCCAGCAACCAACTATGCCTTTGTATGTTCCCAAACGAGTCTTGCGTACCATACAATGCTAATGCACGCTGGCAGGAGTGCGTCGGTTACGGAGGTGATCAGATTGGATACCAACAATCCGAGGACTGCTTGTACCTCAACGTCGTGCGACCTGCAGGCTACGAGAATGTCAGCTTGCCAATGCTTGTCTGGATCCATGGAGGCGGTTTCTACATGGTAAGACTCTCTCAGTCCTCTCCTGTGCTAAACCCTGTCACGGACAGCTATAGAAATGCACAGTTCTTTCTACACGGTAGCAAAGTTCACAGAGAGTGGATGCCCTCACAGCTCTCAGTGGATTCTTCCGGTCTATCGAAGAAATTGCGCATTTCTATAGGTGTCTGCGTCATGTCTTCGCACATGGGAGAATCAATCTCGCCTTCAAAAATTTTCTGATTATCAATGCAGGGTGGAGCTGTCGACAGAAGATACAACCAGACTTTCCTTGTTGAGAACTCTGTCAAGATTGGCAAGCCCATCATGGCTGCCAGTGTTGCTTACAGACTTGGGCCCTTCGGTTTCCTCAACGGTGATGAGGTCGCCGGTGCCGGTCAGACCAACATTGGTCTCAAGGATCAACGCAAGGCTCTGCAGTGGCTTCAGGAGAACGGAGCTGCCTTCGGTGCCGACACCAGCAAGATAACTATACATGGCGAGAGTGCCGGAGCAGCATCTGTGGGCTTCCAATTGACTGCATTCAATGGACGTGACGATAAGCTGTTCCGTGGTGCTATCATGGAGTCAGGAAATCCTATTTCTTATGGCGCACTCAACACCTCAGGGTATGTCCAAGCACCATATTGACTCTCAAGACTCTTAACTAACCTGATTCAGTGAGTATCAACCTAAGTTCGCAGCTCTCGGTCAGGCAGCTGGTTGTGGAAACTCGACCAGCACTCTTGACTGCCTGCGCGCCCTGCCTTTCACCGTCCTCAACAACGTCTTGAACACCACTCAGTTTAATAGCGGCTGGAATCCTGCTCTAGATGGTGATTTCATCGCTCGTTACGGCAGTGAGCAACTCGCCGACGGAGCCTTTGTCCACGTACCTATCATTGACGGCGCAAACTCGGACGAGGGTGTTTCATTCAGTCCCTATGGTATAAACTCGACCGCCGACCTCGAAAAGTACCTGAACACCACTTCCTCTACTCAATGGGCTCTCAGCCCTGACGTTGTCGAGGGCCTGCTCCGTGTATACACTTCAGGCCAACCCGATTACCTGATCCCCTCGACCCAAGAACTGGGCCAGAATGTCACTTCTCTAGGCCCTGCTTTTGGACCTTATTACCGTGCATCCGCAGCTTACTTTGGCGACGAAGTATTCATTGCTAACCGCCGCAAGACCTGCGAGATCTGGGCTGCCAACAACGTCTCAGCCTACTCGTACCGCTTCAACGCCATTCCCACTGGCTCTTCATACGTCGCCCATTTCCAGGAAGTGGCCTTTGTATTCAACAACCTCAATGGTCTGGGATACGCCGTCGACCCCTTTGCCAACAAGTCCTCTGCTTTCACCGAGCTGTCAGACTTTATGAGCAAGAGTTGGGTTACTTTTGTTCACGACCTGAACCCCAACGGCTATGCTGGCAAGAACTCGAGCTTACCCAACTGGCCGGTGTACAGTGTTGACGCACCGCAGAACATGGTGTTTGATGCCAATGTTACTAGCTACGCTGAGCCTGACACTTGGAGAGCTGAGGGCATCAAGTTGATTAGCGATAACAATGTTCAGTACCATAGATAAACGGAGAGGAATCTATGAATAATGGCATTTGAGGATATAACGAGATAGTCATGCTATAATATTTTTCATCATCTGGATTTGTCGTCCTGTCCAATGTGCATAAATGTGGTGATAGACGTTGTTGCCCTGGAACGCTCGGTCCACAAAACGTCATAAAGATTTATGCAGGATGGACGCTCTTTCTTTTGGAGGCAATCCACCAAGGTAGCTACCTCTTCAAGTCATCTTCGACGCTTCCGCCTTCGATAATCTTACTGGCACCGGCCAATAGCCTCCTCGTGGACAAGTCCACTGGCATCACACCATGTCGTCGCTTCTAGCCGCCAGCACACGAGCGCCGCGACGCATACTGGCCACCGAACTATGCCTTGGCTCGACTCAAATCCGCATGAGATCCAGGATAGCCCCTCGCCTACGAGATAAATATTACCGTGGCAGAAGAGTCTTGACACCTGAGACTCTGGCTGCGGAAGAAAAGTTCGAGCAAAGCATGACGTCCGCTGGCCAGGAACTGAAAACCGAATTCGACGAGTTACTCAGGAGAAAAGGAAAGGCGACTTTGCCGGAGAGAATGGGTCTGGTCCAGAGAGAAGAAGAGATGGCTTTGGTAGAGAAGATGGGCCTGGCCGAGACCACCGCTGCGGCTGCTTCGGAACTGTCTACCAAGCAAGCCCTCTTCATCTGTCTCTGGTTGGGACAATATGCCAAAAACCACGGTTCTCCTCCGTCTCCGGAAGCCTTGCGTCTGATTTTTGGAGCCCTCGACCCTCTGTCCCTCGACGATGTGTACGATTCGACTTTCATCCTACGTAACAAGGGAACGGTACAATGTGCAAAAACCGGCAGACGCTTGATCAACCAATGTGCCGAACTTGGTCACGCTGAAGCTGCAATCCAGGTCGTCGCCTCTGCCCTGCGTCAGGATGCGATTAAACCCGGTGTACTCAGAAATCCCACCGTCATGAAAGCTACAGAGCGCGTGCATGAGGGCGCAAAGACGGGCAATGTACGTGCTCTCGTCATGGAGGCCAACCTAGCCCGCCATATGGGTCAAGTCGGACGAGCCACTGCACAGTATCAAAAGGCCGTTGACCGCATAATGAAAGATGGTGGAGTCCAAGAAGGTGACAAGTACAGTCTGATCAAAGACGAACTCTCATCCCCATGGATCGAGCTGGGCTACCTCCGCACCACTCAGGGTCAAATGGTCGACGCCATGAAGGCCTATCTAGCTGGACAAGAAAGCGACGACCCAATGGCCTTCTTCAACCTTGCTCGTCTCGACTTATTCATGGCTGGAACTCACTCGCACGACTGGTTGTACAACATGACCAAAGCTGCTGCCAGTGGGCACTACCTAGCGGCACAGGAGCTAGGCGAATACTACGCAAACTCTGCCGCAAATTCCCCGAAACCGCAAGAGTCGTTACTCGTCAAACTATCTGGCTTCGTCGAGTTCCTTCGAAAGCCGTACCTAGATCTCAACCCAAAAACGAACATACATCACCACGATGCCTTTGCGAACACGCCACAGCTGCGCATCAAACTCGCACACGAATGGTTGTCGACAGCAAGGCACAATTATTACTTGTTCGCAAACATCAGTCTGGCCCAGCTGTATCTGCAAAAGTTCATGTATCCTCAGGGCACACTCAAGAAACCACTCGACCCTTACGGCCACAGCACGGACTCGGGCGCCATTGTCAATCCCCTGTTTGACCCTGCAAAGGCGCAGGTCATGTTGACCGAGGTTCTCACAGCATGTCGGAGAATCGCAGAAGCAAAGAGTGTCAGCACGACCAACGCGGAATACCGTCACAATGCAAGACCGTGGAGTCACCATCCAGAAGTGCTCGAGGCGGTGGAGAGCACCGAGACATTGCAAGAATTGGAGGAACAGGCGGAAATGATAGCCGATGCGGCTGGTATTGATATCTATAGTAGTACAGCGCTAGCGCCCGAGATTCCTCACCTTGGGTTCATCAGAGCTCATAAAGGCACAAGAGGCGAGGGCCTTGCCGAGTTGCCCAAGGACGATGAGCCTGAGAGAGCAAATCAAGAAGCGGTAAAATGATCTGTGTAATAGCATGACAGTCGAGAGGTAGGATGTTCCCCTCTCCTTTTGGTATGTATGCAGTGCCAAACAGCCTTGTTCACCACAAGTCTCGGTATGCAGGACAGCCTGCCTGACGCGCGAAGAGGTCATACGCTCCGGCAGCATTTACCCTTTTGGGCAGCGAGTTGGGCAGATCAATTATGCTTCAAAGGGTGCAGTTTGTAGCGTTGGTGCGCGCGGGAACGAAGATGGCCTGGACCGAAGCTCCGACGCATGATGACCGGCCATGGCTTTGTGTAGCGAGTAGATAACGACAGGCGGTATTGATGACCACCATAAGAGGATCGACGTGATGAATGCGGGGACAAAACAAACAAGTGGTGGATCGAGTACGAGGGTGGCTGCGTGTGTCGTTTGCGTGTCGTGAGATGCCAGGGACAGATATTATCAAGATATTCCTTAACTTGGTGCGACGATACAGGTGCAGGGCACCTCTTCATCGTCTGTGATGTTCGTGACGCGAGTATCTTTTCCGACGTCCACTGGGACACCGAATACGTCGTGGTGGATATTTTTACAGCAGTATTCTGGTTCTTCTTGCGGTCTTTAATCGCTGTTGGCGGTATTGTTGGTGTTGTTGTTTGTAGCTTTGCCAGGCCCATCGGTAGTGTTTTGCAGGCGGGTTGCAAGTTGCTCGAGCAGGAAAGCGCGTTCGAGGCGCATCTTCATGATTGCTCTGTTCAAGCGGGCTTTGCGCTGACGAGCGGCATCGTTGGCTTCTTCGACGTCGTTGAGGCGGCGCTTGAGCTCGATGCACTTTCTGTAGTAGGCCTTTTCGACCGACGGCGCGAGAGGTGTGTTTTGGGTTGCTTCTGTGGTGGGGATGGTCAGTGGATTGTTGGATGCCTGATGTATCTGAGAGATGTACCTGGAGGAGCCATCGTGAGTGTCTTGATGTCCACGGTGTGAGAGGATTGGAGATGGAGAGTTGGTGATGATGCGTCAAGCTTACTGCCCTTCCTCCTGGTGATGCGCTGTCATGGGCTGATCGGCTGTTCTACCATCCCCAACCTTGGCGCACTATTCCAAATCAGCTCTGTCGAGATCAGCATCCTCTGAGGCTTCGATATAACTTATAAGCTCATCCTCGGTCATGAATCATGTCTTTGCGTTTATGTTCTATCATCTTCAGTAATATCGGTATACTTAGTCCACCATAACCATGCTTACTGTACACCATCTACGCGTCTCTCAATCAGAACGTATCGTCTGGCTGTGCGAGGAGCTAGGCATCGACTACGATCTGAAGCTCTACCGCCGAGACCCATTCTTCTCTCCCCAAGCGCTCAAAGACCTCACTGAGATTGGTACTGCACCCGTCATCCAAGATGGCAACTTGACGATGGGTGAATCGGCAGCTTGTGCCGACTACATCATCCACAAGCACGGAAACGGTCGTCTGGCTCTGCCTCCCTCCCATCCAAACTACGCCGACTACCTCTACTGGTTCCACTACTCCAATGGCTCGTTGCAACCAGGAGTCAGTCGTATGCTCACACTCAAATCCGCCGGCATCGACACCTCCAACGACGTCTTCAAGCGCTACACAGAACGTTTGCACCAATATCTCCTTCACATTGACAACCATCTCGCCAAAGGCAATAAATGGTTAGCAGGCGATGAGTTCACAGCTGCGGATATCATGACTGTCTTTACGCTTACCACCATGCGTACATTCTACAGTCTGGATCTCAGTGCGTATAAGAATATCTTGCCGTATTTGGAGAGGAATGTGCAGAGGGAGGCGTACAAGAGGTATAGGGAGAAGGCCGAGGATGCTGACTTCCCACTTATGATTGAGGGGCCTGCTCCGGAGAACTTTTTGGAAAAGGTGAGGAGGTCAGCGAAGGCTTGAGTATGTTGTCTCCTCCATGTGCCAAATGTATGTCACGCCTGTGTCTATAATCCTGCACAATGGTCTTAGGAGAAAGGCTGATGTCCATGGAGGAACAATGGACTCTGAGCTCTCTTGAGATACATCCTCAGTATGTGAATTCTCTACGCCTTCCTATAGCGATGTCCTCGTTCTCAACACTCGTAGTAGGAGGGCGGAGTCACAGACTTTGGCACACAGCGAGACACGTATTTACTCTACTTTTTGCAGTGTTCGCAGCCGGTATCATCAGCCATTTCTGTCCATCAACAATGTCAACCTTTGACAACTCGGAGCATGCACGTTCACTATAAATGTGTTACACAGTTGCGAACCACATTTCTTATTATTCTCATCCTCAATGTCTTCCTGGAGTTGGAGATCGAAAATTGCCCAGTTTGGGAAGACCGAGGTTGGGCTTCCCCTCAGTCAAAGGACCAACCCCTCTTCCTCGGACCCTTTCACCCCCACCTTCGTCGACACCAACGCAAACAACCAAGGTTGAAGATCCATGGTTCGTACATGCATTCTGCTGCAAGTATGCAGGTCTCAAGTGGAGATGGTCATTGGCCGGGTGTTTGACATCCGAAGAGTGAATTATACTTAATCCTCAGCCCCATCGCACCTTGATGTTTTTCCAAACTCGAGTTCCTGTCAAACATCATACATACTCAACCGTAGGGAATCTATATACGCATTCATCCATCATGACTGGAGATAAGCCCTGGCCCGAAGTGCCCATTGGCAACAAAGACCACACCAATGCCGCCGTAGTAATAATAGGAGCCGGCATATCAGGTTTTCGTCTCCCTTCCTCTCCCCCTTCCCTGCCGCTCTGCCTTCTAATCCAATGCTTTCCTCAAAAACAGGCATGTGCACAGCCATCGACCTCATAAAACGCACGAATTGCAAAAACTTTCTCATCCTCGAAAAATCGTCCGGAGTCGGCGGCACCTGGCACGACAACAAATACCCCGGTGCCTGCTGCGACGTCTGGTCACCCCTCTACTCGTACTCGTTTGCCCAAAACGCACATTGGACACGCGAGTACCCCGGTCAAGAGGAAATCCTGTCTTACCTCATGGGCGTAGCTGCAGACTACAAACTCTATCAACACATTCGCTTCAACACCACTGTCGAAACTGCAACATGGGATGAGCAGAGTAAAAAGTGGAAGGTCAGTGTCAGCACGGCAAAAGGCAGCAAAGATGCAGAGTTCAACCCTGAATATGTCATCAATGCCGATTTCTTGGTGAGCGCGGTGGGACAGTTGAATGTGCCCAAATATCCTGATATCCCCGGGTTGAAAGAGTTCAAAGGCAAAATCATCCATTCGGCGAGGTGGGATTGGAGTTATGATTTGCAAGGCAAGAAGGTCGCTGTGGTTGGAAATGGTAAGTTTTGCCTTCTCTAACTGCTCTTTTCTTCCTCTCTTTCCACCTTTTTCCTCCCTTTGATTGAAGCAAATTACTGACAAGAACAACAATACAGGCGCCACAGCCGTCCAAATAATCCCCGAAATCGCAAAAGTAGCAGCCAAAATCGGCGTGTACCAACGCACGCCCAACTGGTTGATCCCCCGTCTGGACGCACCGATCGCTTCGTGGAGACGTACACTCTACAGTCTCGTCCCTCCGCTCATGTGGCGCAAACGAGCCCTGCAGATGGATTTCCGCGAAGGCTTCCACCAAATCATCGGAGATGTCTCGTCGGCAGGTGCGGACGAGATACGCGGCTTCAATGCTGCGATGCTGGATGCTGCGTTTGGAGACAATGCAGAAATGAAGGAAAAGTTGCGGCCAAAGTATCAGCCTGGCTGTAAGAGGATCATCATTTCCGATGACTATTATCCCGCTCTTGCGCTTCCTCATGTGCAGCTCGTCACCGAGGGTATTGCTGGTGTCACAACCACAGGTATCGCGACCGAAGACGGCAAAACCCAAGATTACGACCTCATCGTTTTAGCCACTGGATTCGAAACCCTGGACTTTATGCACCCAATCTCCATGACCGGCCACAACAGCACCCCTCTCTCCTCCATCTGGGCAGAAGGAGCAAAAGCCCTATACGGCATCACAGTCTCAAAAATGCCAAACTTCGGAATGTGTTACGGGCCGAACACAAACTTAGGCCACAACAGCATCATCCTGATGATAGAAGCTCAAGCCGCCTACATCACTTCTCTGATCCAACCAATCCTCACCGCAAGACAAGCTGGCAAAACCCTCTCCATCCGCCCAAAGGACTCGCGCATGCAAGACTTCAACGCAACCCTGCAGAAAGAATTGGCAGCGTCGGCATTCGCGGATGAAAATTGTAATTCCTGGTACAAAACCGCTTCTGGACTCATCACGAACAATTGGAGTAGAAATGTTGTCGAGTATCAAAAGATGGTTGAGGTGGTACATTGGGATGACTTTGAGACTGAGGGGGATGGTGAGGAAGTGCTAGAGGGCAGGAAAAAGAGTAGAATCGGCAGAGTCAGAGAGGAAAGTATAGTGGGTGATAAGACATTGACTTTGTTGGGTGCGGTCAGTGTGGGTGCTGTTGTGTTGGCTGGAGTGTGGGCTAGAGCGGGTGGCGCAAGGGCCTTTTCTGGGCTGTTGAAGGGTTAGATTGATCTTTTTTGATGGTGGTGATGTTTCTTTCTCGTCTTGTTCTCTCCCATGGTGTATGCACATGTTGAAATGTGCGGTTTGTACTCGCTTGCTGTTGTCTTGTTTTCGAGAATCTCTTCTACTTCTGTCACATTTGTACACACATCCCTGTCTCTTTAGTTTGACTCAAATTTAACTCTCGTCAAGGTCTTCGATTCGAAGAAAAGGCTGTCGATGCATCGCAAGCAAGAAGACACAAGGAAGATGGAAGAGTGCGACAACCCTTGCTCAACCTTGCCGTAAAGAGAAACATGAAACATGAGATTTAGTTGTCAATGGTTTCGAGAAGATAAAGCAATAATAGTAAAATAGAAAAATAGAAAAGATAAAAAAAAGAACAGAGAAATAACCACCCCATAGGAATTACACAAAGGTCGGTGAATATCCCAAATAAGGATGAGAAAACTCTCCCTGGCTTTTCCGAAAAAGCCTGAAAGAGCCAAATGTACTCCCTAATGCCATGTCACCGATTGGCCCCTCCACCTTCCTTGTTGTTCGTGAACACAGCCTCTCCTGTCTCATCACAGAGGTCGTTCTGCCAAACCCTGATCTGGCCATGCGTTTGCTTCGTTTCATGTTTCTGTGTTTTCAAGCGTAATTTCTGTGTTGCGCGCGTGCTTGTCTAGAAATCGGGGAAAAGACGACCGTGACTAGAAGAGTGGGATTGTCAGTCGTGCGAAGGTCAGATGAAGGACTGAAATCAAAACTTACGGATCGTCGCCCATGCTTCCATATGCTTCAGTCTCTTCCGGGTACTTGTCAAACAGACTGGCATCACCCTGGCCACCCTTGACTGGAGGCACATAAGGAGCATCTATATCCTTCTTTGCCAGTCTCTCCCAGGTGACTTCGGCGAACCAAGGGTGTTGCATGACATCCTTGCTGCCACCGTGCAAGTTACCAAGACGCTTGGTCAGATCGTGGGTGATGAGTTTGCTCAACAGATCTTGAGCGTCTGGGTGGACGTAGGGAGGGTACTTGACTCTGCCGCGGAGAATGTTTTCGTAAATCTTGAGAGGACTACCAGAGTCCCAGAATGGGGTGAAACCACACAGCATTTCGAAGATGAGGATACCGAGCGACCACCTGTATTGTTCTGTTAGTAAGATACCTGAAATCCGGAGAGCACAAACTCACCAATCAACAGACTTGTTGTAACCCTTGGACGAGACAACTTCAGGAGCAAGGTAATCTGGAGTACCGCAAAGAGTCCAAGTGATGTCGGGAACTTCTTTGGCGAAACCGAAATCGGTAATCTTGAGATGTCCATGTCTGTCGAGGAGCAAGTTCTCGGGCTTCAAATCACGGTAGATGATGTCCATCGAGTGCAGGTAGTCGAGAGCGAGAGTAACCTCAGCGGCGTAGAACTTGGCGACGGGGTTGGGGAATCTCTGTGCAATGAGTCAGTCATGCCATGGCGTGCCAATGCAGAAGAACAAACCTGAGACTTGCGCAGCAAACTGAAAAGCTCACCACCCTCGATAAAGTCCATTACCATGTACAAGTTCTTCGAGTCCTGGAATGTGCCCCAAAGCGTGATCAAGAAGGGATGCTTGACCTTCTGCAGCATGCGACGCTCGTCGTTGGTGTGCTCGACTTGCTTCATCTTGACAACCTGTTGCTTTTTGAGGACCTTGACGGCATAGAAGCGCTGGTTATGCTTGGACTGGACAAGGTGGACACGTCCGAAACTGCCGGTTCCCAGGGTGCGGTTGATGGTAAAGTCCTGCAGAGTGTACTTGCCCTTTGTCTCGCGGACGGGGTTGGAGGTGGCCTTGGGCTTCTCCATGTATGCGGAATCGTGGGGGTTGTTGTTCTGTGCTTGTGGCTGGTTGATGAGGTTCTGGATGCTGGCAGCATTCTGCTGCGGCTGTTGGGGCTGTTGCGACTGAGGGAAGGATTGCGACTGCTGTTGTTGATAGGATTGCTGGCTTTGGGGTTGCGCCTGCTGTTGCTGGATTGGGTAGGATTGCTGGTGCTGCATGGGCTCGGCAGACTTTTGTTGGTCGGATTGAGAAGGAGTCAATTCAATCGAGGGGACGGTCGACTGAGTAGCGGATTGAGGTTGAGACGGGGGCTGTTGTTGGAATTGAGATTGCGAAGGGGCTTGCGAAGCAGAAGCTGAAGCAGCCGTCGTCGTCCTGGACAGAGCGGGGGCTTGTTCTTTTGGCTGCTGCGTGTTATGGCTGGCCTTGGTGGGCGAGGCGGGCAGGCCGAAGGAGCTCTTGACGGGCGACGAGACGGGCGAGCTTAGATCGTCCTTGGTCTTCTTCTTTTTGAGGAAGCCGAGCGATGGCATTGTGTGAGGTGCTGCTTATAGCTCCGCGCCCCGCAGCTGTCGTAGAACAAAGCGTCTGAGACTCCGTGTCCTAATTTACCACAATGACGTCGAGGAAAGGGGAGATGTGCAGATAAGTGATGGACGGGGGACGACAACAGTGAGCTGAAGCTGGAGCTGGAGCTGAGCTTTGCGAGACGGAGAAAAGCAAGAGTGCGAGATGAGATGGTGCAGCCAGTTAACTCGACCACCAACGAACTAAAGAGCTAGTGGAGCCTGCGAACAACGTCCGTTATGCGCGCATCCAGACACCAAAAAGGCAATGAGATCGTTGGAATGCGGGTACCGCCAGAGGGCTTGTGCTCACAACCTCGATAACAATGAACAATACTCTGACAGAGAGCCCACTGCTTGACTCGACAACCACCACCTCAGTCGAGAGCTCTCTCGACCCTGTTTCGACCTTGATCCCTGTGCCTGTCTGCCCTGCCCGCCCCGGGCCACTCAGTCGTCGAATGACGACGTGGCCCGAATTGTTTCCTTGCACCGTGACCCCGCAACAGCACCCATCGGCCGTTCGCGCCAATCCCCCCGATCCGTCGTCCATTTCAGTGCGAGCTTTGCAAGCGCGTCGACCAGGAAACTGCTCTTGTCTCATACATCCGCCTATCCGTTTCACTCAAGCAGCCCTGAACTGTTGCTACCACTCCCTCTGACCAGTTCATACCGTCAGGCCTTTGGGAAGGGTTATCGCAGCTGCAAGAAACGCATCTGCACCGGTCCGAGCTCGCCCTTGTATCGCACCATCACTGCCAATAGATACCATTGAATTCTTTCCGTCGCGCGCGCGCGTTGTTGCTTATTGGAGGGGCCGGCTTTCGCAAACCGTTCAACTATTGGACTTGTCCTTGTTTATCCCATCATCCTACAACGCCATACCTACCTGTATTGAATCCCACTGTGCTTCTTTTACTCCTGCCAGTTTTGTGTTCGCTTGTCGATCTTGACGAGCCAAGCTGTCGAAATTGTCCATCTTGTCTACTTTTGCTGAAAATGCATTCGTCTGCACTTTTACAGTATGTTGATCATTTGGAGCAAACGACATTTATCTAGTACGTCACGTCGATCTGAGACTTGAGCAAGGCTGTAGGCGCTTGAAGGCGGCCACCAATGTTTGATGACTGTACATGCTACATATCTTCAACGAGGCTGTTGCTCAGAAGTAGCATTCAAGTCCTGCTGAAACTTGACAGCGGAAGTGACGGGTCGCATTGCCTTGAGATCATTGCTCGCTTGCTCACTACCATTTCGTCACTGAAGTTCATACAGTATACGAGCCTTGATGCTGCCGCTCTTTTGAGCAAGTCTAAGCATATCGCGGCTCACAAGGAGATACACGTACGTCGTTGAGCTTGAGGAAAATCTTTCTGGAACGATCGAAAGAGATGAAGTTTCCTTTCTACAGGCTACAATCAGCCAAATGCAAAGACATACACGCACCCAGAATTGTAGACTTACCTGTGACAAGCAGATGCTCAGCCGCATGACCCTATCAATCCTCACCTTGTTCGTGCTGGGCAGCTCAAGCAGACGACTTTCCTCGTCATGCTTTTCATCAAACCACCCAGATACAAAGTAGCCTCTACACCACACCAAGCCACGGAGAAGATAGTCCTCAGGCAATGGCTTGGGCGCGCCGTGTAAGAAGCTTCCCCGCCGACCGGCCTCTGCGACTCGGTCTTCGATCGGCTCGCTTTTGATAAATGTGTTGAGAAAGTCGACAATCTTCCCCCAGGGTATTGAATTCAGTACTTTTGTAATCAGCGCGGCCGGTCCGACCGTGAGATTGTAGATGCTCCAAAGAAAGGCCAGCATTGTATGTACATGAGGAAGGACGTTGAAGTCGTTCTCTCGAGACAGAACTAGTGCGAAGGTGTTGGTGAGAAGATAGAGAGAATTGTCCAAGACAGAGTCGACCTCCTCGTTAGTAGAATCCTGATGAGCTTGTTGTTAGCATAATAGTCTGCGATGCAAAAGAGAAGGTTTCTGTTACCTTCACCTCTTGTCTGTAAGCTTTTGATAAACAGTTGTCAAAGTGGCCGTAGCCGAAACAAGCTGAAATGTTAGTTACAGCAATGAAAACACCGTGGTCTTTCCACTTGAGTGCTTGTCGACGAATCTGCGTGTCGAGCCATATGTGGTATGTGGAGATATAGACATGGAGCTGTGAACCGGGTTCCTGATACCTCGAAGCCAGCATCTTCGCATGCAGACAGAGAAACATGGAGTCTGTTTCGTCCACGTAAGGGATTACCGCTCGCTCTGGCTCAACTTTTGTCAAGGGTGAAAGCAATGATGACAACGATTCCATGGCAGACTCGAATGGCTGAACACAAGTCAAAGCTCGACAGTAATAGTATGCTTGTTGAATCGCATTCGGACGTGCCAGTATGCCCAAGTGATGGTACAGTCTACCCACATCTGGGTTTCTGTTGGATGTTTTCGAGTACCAATCACGGGCTACCCCGCCCCAAATCTCGCGATCCCTCATATCTATGTCTTCAACAGCCATCCTGTAGCGTGCTAGATCTCCAAGGCATTCAATCCAGGTATCTTCGAAGGACGGCACTGTCTCATACAGTAATGTGACTGTCTGGTATGCCAAGTAGATGAATTGCAGCATGTAGTCGAGTGAGTCTGGCAGTCGACGACGCAACACCTCCAGAAACGAATGAATACCATGTTTCCACATTCGAGCTGGCATAGAGTATTTGGTGGCCAGCTTGCGCAAGGAAGAGCTGGTCGAAGGATGTTGTGATGCAGATAAAAAGTCATGATGTTCGTACAGCAATGTTCGATGCACTGCGAAAAGTGCCTGCCATTGATCGAAAGAGAGATTCTTAGTGCCACTCATCTGTGCAGCATCCAACTTGATGCACTTCGCTTCGACCATGACCAATGCAGCATAGATGCCCTTGATTTCTGCCGTGAACTCATCTTGAGACATGTAGTCCGTTTGACGCAAGGACCTCGATTCGTGTAGCCCTGGTATTGACTGTGCAATGTCTAAATACAAGGACTCTGTCGGACGACGACGATGCTTCAAACCTTCTTTGAACTCTTCCGGTGTTGGTGGGCCATACGAATCGGGGAACAAGGTGCGTCCGTCAGTGACACTAACCGATGGCTCACTTGTTAGGGGAGGACAGGCTGGGATGTTGCCGTCCACAGGAGGTCGTTTGATATATTTTGATGCTGCGATCGAGGTCCTGATAGCAATTGCTTTGTCGCAACTCCTGACCGATGCGGTTGCATCTGCAGCACAAACCTCTGAGCTTGCTGGTCGTTTTTTCGAGAGCGTGCTCAATTTTTGATTATCCGGACGAGCATGTTCCAGAGATAGTCGTCCAAATCTTGCCGCTGCTATCGTATCGGTTGGTGATACTCGAAGCGGGGCGTCTTGAGCCTTCATGATCCCTGTTTCGGCCAGTAGGGTTCTGGGTACCAGAAAGGCTCTGGCACTCTTTTGCAGTGGCTTGCGGCCTCGATCCTGAGCCCTAAAGCAAGTCAATCGAACTGTTTTGACAATCGGTCAAAGGAAGTGACCTAAGAGTGTCTGCTCTAGTCAAGCTCTGGGTTGGATGGGTCTTGACACATACGGATAGACTGATAAAGCATTGCTGTGAAAAGTAGAAGTCATCCATTCTCCATCATTGTTGCGTACTTTCCCCAGGTCATCGTGTGACTCTGGATGTGCTCGCAGCATTCGATAATCATCATAAAATCCGGCTCCGTCGTCAATCTCAATGCAACAAGAATCAAAAGATGGCTTGAGTGGATCGTGAATTCGGCAATGCAGGGCTTCATGTGGGTCCGCCATTACTATTAAATGATGGGGGTTGTAATTGCGACGTGGAAGGCAAGCTTCTTAGCAGACTCATTCGTGTACTCTGCCCGGGATGTACCAGTGTGATCTCAGAAAAAGAGAGGCCTGTATCATGGAGATGCAAACGTTAGTACGCGGCGGACAGGTGGCATCCCACAAAGTTTCCGCGTCACACCAAGTAGACTTGACACACGGGCACTCACCACAAACGGCCAAGCGAAAAGACTGGCAGTAAAGACTGTGAGCGACCCGGCAGGAACATGATGGCAGAGATTGGCAAATGTTTATATGTGTACACCGATAGTTGACTGGTTGATTCTTAAATTTCAAGGCAGACACACTAAGACGTATTCCTTGTGGCTTGCTGAGCAGGCAGACATGGTTTCCCGCAGGATCTTCGACACTTCACGCCAAGAATACCCAAATGGGCGGGGTCTATTGCATTATAATTGGACTTCTGAAAGGACTTTCTTCTGCACCTGTATCATGTTCCTGAGGCGGCTTGAGATGGTCTGCCTGTGCGACATGAGATTGTTTATTCAGCTCATCCACTCGACTTTGCCCAAGGATTTTTCAAGACGTCGAAAGATCATGCGCGTATTGTGCTGCCTCGCGCCAACCGGTCATGCAGCTTGTCACTCACTGGTCACGCCATGGTTTACTTATTCAACTTTGATGAGCGGCCACGAGTAAGTCGGTAGTGTGAATGGACTTTGAACGCACTGAGGTGATCACAATGCATACATCTCCGGCCAAGCACGGTCTCACCGCACCTCCATGGTGACGAGGCAGCGTGACCGTTCCCCATTCCTGGGTCAAACCCAGTCAAGTCCTCGTTCCCGGTCAAACCTGTAGCATGTCACAGAATCAGCCCTGGTGGGGGGAATCTAGCAATATGTAAGTCGCAAGCTCGTGGACAGCCTGCTGTGCGGCCGGACTCTCGTTTGGGCACAAGCATCTCTGGAGGTTCGGGGATTGTGCATGTCACTGTCTATGTAGTGCAGTTTGCAAAGTGACCTGCAACCACGATGCGTGAGTCCGTTGCACACGAGGCTTCGCGATCCGTCATGCACCTCTTTCAATCTGGGCATGCCCTCAACAAATTACGAGACCGTCGTCTTTCCTTGCAGTGTGTGCTGGAGCCAGCAAAACTTGAGCGATCTTCATCAAGAAACGCGGAGCAGAGTCAACATCTCTCAACGGACATGTACCGGTCACTGGTATGAGGCAGACCCCAAGGCTCATTTACGTGACTGCTTGCTTTCCTCAGTGATATCTTGGTACTATCATGCGAATGCAACCTCTTCAAAAACAATTGCGCGGGTTTTCATCACCGCGGCCAGCTCTACGATGAAATGCTGCAAGACGACAATGTTCGTTACGATATGGCTGAGGGTGGCTTCCCTGGTGTCCTTATCACCCTCGCCTTCCGTTTGAGCATGAGCCACTGGACTTGATGCGTACTCAAAGATGGTGGTGCTGGTCGAAGATTCGGTAGGAACAAAGCGGATATGGCCCCTCAATAGTTGTGCCTCATTCTGTTTGGACTCAGACTGGACTGACAAATTCTCGGCTGGCAGGTTCTCTGGTTCGGGAGATTCTGGCGGAGGTGGCCTAAATATCGAATCTGATTGCTGCCTTTGAGGCGCTTGTGGAAGAGAGCTGGATCTTGGTGGGATGCTTGCTAAAGAGCCATCTCTGGTTCTCGCAGGGGTCGATGATCTCGAACCGCTGGATTCCCGTGATGTTGATCTCTGCCGTGATCCTGCCTGGAGACGCTGTATTTGTCGGTTCTCACTCGGTCGTGAAGATTCGGTTGACTGTCTGTTAGGAGCGGCAGAGCTTTTGGGCTGAGTGAGCAATTCTTCCCTGCCAGCTCCGCCCAGGATCGCAATGCGTTTCTCAATCAAAAGATCGAGGATCGGAGTCTCAGAGCGTATGTTGTCGACCTGACGGTTTAGTGCACGCAAGACTGTAGGCAAAAGTGGGTCCTGAGAGTCTTGTCGACGCTGCTGAGAATACATGGATTGTAGAAGACGGAGACTTACAGTCTCTTCCTCGTCTAAGCCAGTGCCATCAAATGTTGGTTCGAGCGTCGTTGGCTGATAGTCAGTCCTGGGCACTGCAAGCCAGCCATCAAGACCGACACCAGCACATGACGCCAAACAGATGGTCGCCTCGGTCAAAGCAAGATTGACATCTACGCTATTGGTAAGGAACGACCCAAAAAGAGCAGCAAGTGACTGAATATACGGGTCATGAGGCAGGATTTTCAGCACGGAAGTGTCATCAGGAGCTCTGTTGGCGGCCTGGATTTCCAGAGGTATAGTGATGTCCTGGCACGCTGTGGCATACGCCTCCTCCACGTCGATCTCACCACCAAGAGCTGTGGCAATCCGCACAAGGTCATTCGTCTCCACACACAGTGCTTGGATGGTTCTCTTTTCTTCAGGTGTCAGAACCGACTTTGGTTGCAGGAGCGTAGGGGTCGTATATGAGCGGTGTCTCGTCAGCATGACAGATGAGAGCTTCAAAGCGGCGACGACTGTCTGCGAGTTTTGCGACCTGATGCCGTTGAGTATGAGATCAATCAGACTAAACAGAGTTGGCTCAAATTTATCTTCGTCGTTTCCAGATTGTGTGAGTAGCATGAGGGTACTTTGTCGCCTTTGAACAGTTGGCGAGACGGGTCCTGCTTGCTTGTTATCTGGAATAGCCAAGAGATATTGAAGTGCCATCCGTGTTAATTCAGGATGGTCCAGGCATTCGAATATGTTGGAAAGATAAGTAAGGACGGCGACAGAAGAACCGCCGTCAGTATCGGAAGACTGAAGCAGTGAGGGATAGAGAAGCTGTTGTAGGAAGAGGATTCGGAAATGATCTAGAAGAGTGGTTTTGACACTTTCAGACTTGCAGTGTTCCAAAACATCCTGCCAGAAAGCAAGGTGAGAGAGAAATGTTGCCATATGAGTAGCGTGTGAGGGTGAGAATATGCTCTCTGTGGACGAAGTTTGTTGGGCATCGACATAGTCGGATAGAGCAAGAATCATAGGTAGGCGATCGTGATCGTGCAGGATGGTCAACTCACGGCTCAGCTGGCTGTACAAAGCACCGAGCCCAGAGGCCATCAAAGTAGGCAGATCGCTCTCAATGATCCAGTCCTCGAGATGGGTCGAGTTGGAGACAGCCTCGAAGATATAAAGTAAGCCAGTCCGAGCAAAGTCTCCTATACGACCATCGTGATGAATGCGGTCAATCAGCAGATAGCACAATGGGAAGTCGTTCTTTTGGGTAGTGCCTGCGAAGTGGTTGGGATCCTTTTGCGAATCGACCTTGTCGGTGGAAGAGGAAAACCAGACAGCTAAAACGCTGGGTTGTATTCGGATCTTTGCGACGATAGCAAACAGGAGCTCGACGACATCGGCCTCGATGTCTTCGCCATAGGCGCCGGAATTTGAATCTATGACACGGAGGGCGAAGCGCATAAAAGATTTGGCAAAGGTAGGCGAGGCGACAAAGTCTTCATCTTCGCTCTCGAGCAGCAGACTGAACAAGGTGATGGTCTGACGTACGAGACGTGGGTCGCGAGAGGTCGAGGCAGCGCGGGCGACAACGCTGTAGATTTGCGAGGATTGAGTAAAGTTGAGACAAAGGTGAGGAGCAGGCGAGCGGCTCTCTTCGGCGAGCAACGCGGTAATGGTCTGCAGGGAGGAATAGAGCTGGTCGAGGGCAGGAGCATGTGAGGCTGTTGTCTGAGGACGGCCAGAGAGCTGAAGGATGGGGTTGTATGCTCGACGGAAGCGCTGCAGGCGTTGTTGCGGGCTCGAGGCTGCTGCTGGCGCAGACTTGTTGTTGCTCACGCCGCTGATGAGCTTCGTCCACTACGCGGAATGGGTCAGTAAGTGGGCGGCATGTGAGAGGTAGTCCGCACGCACAAAGTCCATGTCGGGAGTGGTATGGGTCACAGGCCGTCAGGGCATTCTGGTGTTTGCATTTGCATGTGAATCTGAAACGGCAGCTGCGACCCTCAAACATTCAAGGGGAAGGTTCAACTTCCCCACGTCCTCACCTCTCTGACGCAATCATTGAAGCGTCGGGCACGCCCGAGATCGCTCAATTGCATGCCGATGCCATCTACGGAGCACTTCAATCGTCTGTTTGCCTGCTCCTAGGCCGCCTCTGGTTCGCTATCTTCCCTTCTGCATCTCGCCCCTACATTCTCTAGCCTCTTTCTACCGCACTCGAGACATCCTACAGCCGCCACGATGGGCACTCTGACGGCTGACCTTCCTCGTTTGCCCGAGTATTGTGACCACAAGTTGCCAACCTCGTGTCGCCTATCCTCTATCCCCAACTGCTGTGCCTGTGCTGATGAACGAGCCCACCAATCAAGTTACTCGACATATGTTGACGGTGTTGGTTTCGTTGCTAGGGGTGCACGCTGGGATCGCTACTGTTGGCCTTGCTCTCGTACTGCACATGCCTCCCATAGTCTAGTCACACCGCTAACTACTCTCAGAGTTCTGGAGAAACAGAGTCGCTCAAACAAACCTCCTACCAACGCAAACACGCATCCCCCAAGTTCCCGATCAGTCCGGTTTCCTAGAACGATGGTATCAGTTTTACAATGGCTATAGAACCGTCAGCCGGCCTGATGGTGCTCAAGAAAGAGTTGCTGTCTTGGGTGAACGCTTTAGGGATGTTTCTCCTGGTCGTCTACCAAGAACGCTAGATGAGTTGAGAGCCGGTCAAGAACGAAGCGATGCGGATCAACGCCAACACGTCCAGATAGCGAGAAACGATGCCCCCGAAGGCCCTTCTCTGGAAGATGCCCTTGACCAGATGTTCGAAGAGGCCGAAGAGGAGGAACAAAACGTCCAACAAGAGTCTGTCCAACCCGCAGAGCAAGATCAACCTCCCACACTGATACATGCCCCGTTTACTTTCAATTCGAACGACGGCCATAGCAACAATCACATCGCAGGCCAGGTCATGAGAGCTGCTCCCTCGAGGAATCCCGAATACCAAGCCCGCAGAATCGCTGCTCTCAGACGCGAGCTCCTCAGAATGCGAAGTGGCATCGAGCGAGTCATATCCGGCCTTAGAGATCTCGGCGAACCTATTCCGGATCATACAGATACCACCAGTCGACTGTCCGAATTGGGGAGGTCACTTGACACCATGTCTATCAGGAATCTGCCACCGTCGTCAACACAGTCTGAGTCTGCCAATCGAGAGGAACGCGCCCCCATTGTTGGGTCTGTCTATCGTAACCCTGAGTTTACCAATGTCCAACAACGCTTCGATGAAGCTCAACGACAGCTCGAACAAGCTCAGAGGTTCCGTGATCAAGCCGCAGCAGAGTTCCAATTGGCTCGGGCTAGCCATACCGAAACCTCAGAGATTCTTGAGGGTGCAGAGCTGGATCTGACTGAACATAGAGAGCAGGTCTCTCAACTTCGGCGTGAACAGCGGACGGCCGAGAACTACACTCGCCTGTTTGGCTCACGAGAGGACATGGAAACTCAGGGTGCAGATTACGAAAGCCCTATCGGTGGCATGTTCACTCGTGCGTATGAACGGTTCAGAGTCGCCGAAGAAGTTCGACAAGACGAGAGGACTTTGCGACAAGTGCTGGAGCACGAACAAATGGCTACTGGGCCGCTTTTCTCAAACGACAGTGAAGAACCTCACCCAGCTGCCGATACAGTATACGAAGACCGTCTGAACGAATACTACTCTATGCTCAGACAGCAAGACTGGGTGCAGAACATTCGGCCACGCACAGAGAACGATGGTGCTAGTCCTGAACCCAGTCCCTCAAATATCAACGCCACAGTTCCGTCAGTAGCGGACGAGGCAGGAGTGGTTGCGTCTGAGCCAGCCCCTGCCGAAACTCAGCACAGATCCACACTGGAAAGGCTTCTACGTAACACCCCAGAGCCTCAAAGAAGCTCCATCATTGCACGCATGGAACAAAACGGGACCGCTGCCGCTATCCGAGAATCAGACAATGGCAACCACCTGGATGTGTGGCGGCGCCTTCGTGATGCATATGCCCCTTTCCGAGGCAACTGGGAGGAGGAAAGTGAATCATCAGAGGAAGAAGATCGTACTAGGGGTGGTCTCGATGCTGAAGACTCTGGACGCCCCGAACCTAAGGAGGATGGCGACATGACTCTCAAGCTGGATTGCAAGATTTGCTACACCCAAACCGCGGATACTGCCTGTCTTCCTTGTGGACATCTGGTCATGTGCCAATGGTGCAGTGCACAGCATTCGCCTGTCATGCAGCACGACAGAACGAGGCCGCGCAAACCCGCCAACTGTCCGGTCTGTCGCAAGAAGATCAAGCAGAAGGTGCGTATTTTCCGAGCCTGATCTGGCTTGACGATAAGTGGGACTTAATATGCCCTACATGTTGATAACACGCTCACTTCCATGACCTTGTCTGGAGATCCGGTCAACTACGCATACATCATCGTTATTCCTGGATGATTCGTCATGGGAAAACCACTCACGTCCGTGCAACACCAAAGTAGTCATTCTTGAATACTCGTTGATCTAGAGGGTGGGTCTATGATTACCTGTAATCGCGTGCGAGTTGTTACTCATAACTCCTGTGGAGTCGAAGTATGATATGGTTCCACGGCTCTACGAATACTCCTGAAGAAGGTGTGGCGTACTCGGCTGACCTTCTCTACCGGACTCAGCAGGAAGGTGAAGCGAGCGCAGCCCAAGAAACTCAGTCGGGGCAGCTCAATCGAGTAACGCCCCGCCGAATAGGACAGTGAGGCTCAGGATATTTAAGATGGCTACAGCCATTTAAATTCAAGAAACACTTTTTCCATTCTGATTATAACGCACCGTGTGAGAAAATATGGCGAACCAGAAAACACTTCTTTCCGAGCTTCGTTCTCGGAGCGCTATCGACTGCGACACCCTGGACGTAGAAGGTATGCTTCACATCGAGCAATACAAGATCAAAGACGACTTGACGCTTACATCTTTTGGTCAGTCGCTCAAGCGTTGGGACCTTTCGTGGATTGTACATCAAATCAGGTTGGTTGTGGGAAGATAGGTTTTGTATAGATAGTTCAATGCTTATGCTTCACTAGGCTATCGTGAACATCGAACTGCAGAAATCAAAGAACGAACCTCTTGTCGTGGAGTCCATTCAGCAAGCCAAGCAGCTGTATGAACAATATGCTTTGGAGGCCACGTTTGAACAATTCGCCTCAGAAGTTATGGTGGGTTTTCTTACACAAACGGGAATCAATCTGGTCTCTGGTCTGACAATATGATCTCAACAGGCAGTCAGACTCTCAGCCAAAATGCTTCCCTACCTTACTGGCCGCGCCCTTATTCAAACAAACCCCTACAACGCTTACTCAACCTCTGCTACCATCGCCAATGCTAAGCGCATCATTGCCATCTATAAGACCATAGCACCTGACCACCCTAGCAACCGCGTGTGCATCAAGATCCCTAGCACTTGGGAAGGCATTGCTGCGTGCAAAGAGCTCGAGAAGCAGGGGATCGTGACTCTGGCCACGACTCTGTTCTCAATGGAGCAAGCTGCTCTTGCTGCGGCGGCAGGGTGCTCGTACATTGCGCCTTATGTTAATGAGTTGCCGGTGCATTTTGTTGCTGGGTGAGTTTTACTTCCCTACCTCTTCCACTCTAAAAAGCGTGAAAGGTGCTGATATTAAGATAATAGACACATCGACTCAGACAAAGGTTTCGCCCTGACCCGCTCCTGCCAAAAGTTCTACTCTCGCATTGGCAACACCAAGACTCAAGTCATGCCCGCCTCTCTGACTTCAGTAGACGAATGCCTTCAAGTCAGCGGCGCCAACCACATCACTATCTCTCCACCTTTGCTTGCTGCTCTTGCTGCCACTCCTGCCCCCGCTTCTGCCGCGCCTCTCTTCTTTGATGAGGTTGTCGACGAGGCAGAAGGTGAAGACGCAGTATTGATGGAACTTGCCGACAACGAAGCAAAGTACAGAATCAGATATACAAGATTAAAGAACGGAGCTGCGGAGAAGAAGCTGACGGACGCAATCAACATCTTTGCGGATTGTCAAGATGCTACTGAGGAGTTGATTAGGAGGTATGCAAATTAATTAAGATTTTGCAGGTTCTTTAGCGGATTGTCTGTATAGGTGTATCCAATGCGTTCCTCAGTATAAACTAGCGACATGATATGCTTGCCATAGGGTGACACTCAGGCTAGATCAAGCAAATGACTTGACTGTTTGGCCAAAAGTTAGGAGACTTCAATAGACGCGGCGGAGGTTCCAGGACTCTCGAGCGGACTTGCTATAGCAACGATAGCAAGCCTATCGCAAAAGAAAAAAAAGAAAAAGAATTGATCAATTTCCAGCTTGATGCAGCTGGAGGGCGCAACGTGTGTGCATGTCGTCTATATCCGATAATAGCACCGTACCGTACCGCACTTCCTACAAACGTCCAAACATACACCAAATATCGGCTAGATCTTCGATTGATATACGCAGAAAGACACCAGGGCATTCGGTCGGCTGTCAACACATCCGAGTCGGGGTGGTAAGTACTGTCTTCAACTCGATTTGCATGTGAGAATAGGCGGCGAAGGTGTCAAGGCAGGATCAACGCCTTTGCAAGGATTCCAAGCAGGTATTCTTTGTACTCCTCTTCTCGACCCCGCTCCAGCACAAGCACTCGCGAGAGCAATGGCGCTTTTCAACGGTGGTGAGTCTGCAGCGGAGGATGCGGGTCGAAGTATAGAACGAGGCTAGGTTGTAGCCGAGCTTAAGACATGCTCATAGACAATGATGTGTTAGTCGTGGTATGCAATTATAAATCTGCAGATGATGGAGATGTTGGCGCAAACGGTAGGGCTTTGAACATGATTAGTGTGAGGCTCTGCCAGCGGCGCAGCGCCGAATCAATTCGGATTGGCCCGGATGGATAATTATGGTGACGATGGCCTGGCTCCAGCTTCTCCCCACATCATGCAACTCCGCCCGCGCGAGACTGTCATGAGCGACGGGTGGGTTCTGGAGATCGAGGTCTCTAACCCCAAGAAGGCACTCTGTTGTGTGTGTACATGTGCGATGGCTTGAACTTGTTCGGATTGGCGTGTAACGGCCAGGGGCTGGGGAAGTACACAAGAGCCAACTGCTGGGCAATGGAGGATGATGGTTGAGTATGTATGCAGCTCGCCGATGGCCCAACCAAAGCACTTTGACCTCCGCATTCCTGGTTTTCAGGTTTCTTGCTTGTCTCGCGCGCAGTAGAGCTCTCGACAGTTTCGCAACCAATCTTCTGCTTTCTTGTTTCCTTTCTTGCTATCGAGCGTCGTATTGATCTTTCCGCCTTAAGTTTCTGACGCGATACGTATCTACCTGGCCTCGATCCTCTGCTACCCTTGAACAAGATATACGTCACTGTGAGTGAGAGGTTGGTCACCGCGGGCTCACGCCATCTCACACGCTTACAGACAAGGAAAGCGACGCACATTCGACCAGGCCCACTTGCCTCGCATAGAGTCGATTAAATTCGAGACTCGGTACGTATTTCTGGTCCTTTCGACAGCCTCGCATCCTTCGACGGAACATAACATTCTGTCCAACCCTCTTCTGCGTTCACTCTTGAACCTACCATAATCCTATTGCATTGCTATTCTTCAAGCAACAAGACTGACATCATGGTTTCGGCAGCAACCACTGCATCCAACAATCTACAAGCCCCAATCTTCGTCGACAGACCAGGACGACTCTCACCTCGGCCCAGTTTCACATCCAGCAGACCTTCTTGGGTCGGTCCACAGCACGCAGCACAGCCAACCACACACGCATCTTCCACAATGGCACAGAAACACGAGATCCACTACAGCCATCCTGGCCTGCAGCCTCCGGTTTTCATCGCCGGCTCCATGTGCAATTGGGAACCGATAGAGATGAAGCACAAAGAGAAGGATGATGGTGAACTCAACTTTGAGCACGAGTTCGAAGTAGACCCCGGAGAGTACCAATACAAGTTCCGCCTCGGTCCTGGTGACTGGTGGGTGCTCGATGAGACCAAGCCAACTGGTAAGCACGAGACATTCCTCAATTGAGGGAGAGCATCACTGACGAGCGAACAATAGTCGACGACGGAACTGGCATTCGCAACAATGTCCTCGTCGTAAAGCCAAAGCCCGCAGAACCAGCAACGACAAACGCTCCCAAAGCACCGGCTGTACAAACTACTCAGGAAGAGCACAAACCAGCGTCGACACAAGTCACGGAAACTCAAGACAAGCATGTCGACTTGGCTGATGACTTGGAGGACGATGATGACATTCCCGAGAGCGAGAAGAACCTCTTCAGACACGAGACTGTCCAAGTTCCAGATGGTAATGGTGAGAGTGACAGGGAGGACGAAGACGTCGACAACGGTGACGAACAAGACTATGAGCCCCCACTCTTCGAACACGAAGCTGGTCCCGATCAGCGCGTCGACAGCCAGCACGTTACACCATTCAAGACCGGTAAATTCGACTTCGATGATGTTACCGACTCGCCCATTGAGGTCGACGACTTTGCCGATGACGAGCGCGATACTGCTTGCCCTCTCTTCAGACACGAGACTGGAACCTCGATCGATTTGGATCCTGACGAGGCACCGCTGTTCCGTCATGAGAGCATGTCTCCAGTCATGTCCGCAACCTCGTTCTCACCTTCAACTCGCAAGCAACGCAAGCCTGCTTTCGAAGACGTCAACGACCCATCTCTTGAACCTTTCCCTGTCGATGAGGCTGGCATTCAAGCTCGTCTTCACCGTGTCGCAACACGAAATCTTGATGATGAAGTTGTGTTCGAAGGAACACCTCCCTCGCCTTCCTTGGCCCAAACAAAGTCTTTCTCGCCTCAGGCTCGTCCCGATCTCTTGCAAACCGAGTCCAGCGATCTGAGTCATCTTGACGCTATTGACGAAACAGAAGAGACAGACGAAGAAGACACCATACCCGCCGTGAAGCTTGTTGAGAAGAAAGACTCGATCGTGCAACCCCTACCCATTAACATCAAGGTTAAGGACGTCGACGAGATTGACAACACCCCTTCGTTTGCAGATATTCCTGATATCTCAAACCGTGAGCCACTTACACCTCCAATGACCCCTACTGAACATGGCAGAGCCAAGGCCGTACCTCAAGACGGAGCAGTCGACTCAAAGGAAGCGCCTGTTTCTGTTGGAAGCCCTCGCTCTCGCAAGGATAATGTCACGGACCATATCGCCAACCGCCCCTCGCCTTCAGAGGCTTCAAAGCCCGCCAAAGACTCTAAGCAGACCGTTCCAGAAGAAAGCCTTGCATCCAAGGCCTGTGTCTGGTTCATTGGTCTTTGTGGTGGTAAGACTCGCGCAGCGTATGTTTATAAAGAACTCAAAACCGGACATCTGACTAACTTGTTGTACAGCGGTGTGGCAATCGCTATGGGGGTCGCCGCGGTCGCAATCGCCATAAACACACGTTCAGCTTGAATGCTTTGTGTTCATCAGGTCCTCGACCATGGACTTTTCTATTGACAAATTTCGTACTCCGCTTTCCTTTGTTATCTCTCATCTCTTATTTCTTTTGTTGAACATACCTCAGAATCGATTCTCCTTCACAGCGGGCGCAGGGCATGGGTCGGATACGGTTTGTCACGAAGCATACGGTTATAGCTGACTCTCATGACATTCCATAATGCGATGAATGCGGAGACCGCTGCCGAAGCGTGTGCGGTCCGGCGAGCACCAAGGTGCAAGGATGCCCATTGAAGCTAGGGTGGTGACTCGCTTAGTCTATTTCCTAGTCTCAGCCTCAAGTTCATATCTCATACGAGCGTTCTCTGCTCTACTGCTTGTACACTACCAGATCACTATCCATTGATCATCTACAATGGATGCATTGACCTCGGTGTCGAGCAGATCTCTCAGCGTCTGTCCATGCCCGGAGGTGGCCGACAAACCTACACGGAGACAAAAGCTTCGACAAAGCTTGAATCTTCGATGACCGCAAAAGCCAGGCGCCCAATTTCGAGAACCAACCCTTGCAACATCAATATATAGAGACAATGACAGTGATCAGTACATTACCAGGCGGCTGATTGTTTAGAGAAGAATGGGTATGGTTGCTGCCCTAACGGACATGTCGGAGCTTTTGCCGTTGATTGAAATGTGCCCGCTTCCTGTCAGGCCTGCCCGAGCTTCACCCCACTTGCTAGCTCTGAGCTGGGTAGTGATGCCCACTGTTGTGTTCGTGCTATGGCAGGTACCACTTCGCGAAACCATGTATTCTCCGGCGTAAGAGTTTCAGAGGGCGCATGATTGACGCCTGAAGAGCGGCTATAGGACCACAGGCTTCTCATGACATCTCCGAGGATGTAGTATAGCATCCAGGGCAAGCTGGGAGCGCGTTGTCGTATCGGCTTCCGCACTAGCATAGATAGCTTCAATGGAGCTAATACGGTTATCAGAGAGCGGGACAGGACGAGCTGTCACCGATCAACTTTTCCATGCGTAATAACGCTAGGGTTGCCCGCATATCTGCAATTGCCGGCTATCAATCCTGAGAGGTTTATAAAACAGGTAAGAGCCGCCTACTCTCTTGACCTTGTGCTTTGCTGTCCAACAACTCTCGTTCCAACCGTCTGCCAAAATGTTGTCCAACTCACTCGTCGCTTTGTCCCTCCTCTCTTCGGCCGTCTCGGCTGAGACCGTGCTGGGAGTATACATGTTCCACAGACACGGAGACCGCACACCCAAAGCTCTTGCTCCGGCCAACCTGACCGACCTAGGATATTCGCAGGTCTACACCTCTGGCGATTACTATCGCAACCGCTACGTTGATTCGGAAGCGTCCAGCAGAATTCTGGGCATCAACTCCGATATCGTCAAGCAAGCGCAGATTGCTGCTTCCAGCCCTGCTGACACTGGTAAATACCTATCTCCGAGGAAATATTGATTGAGCAGATTTTCTGACACACTTATCACAGTTCTCCAAAATTCGGCTACCGGCTTCTTGCAGGGTCTCTATCCTCCTGTTGGCAGTGCATTGGGTACTCAGACCCTTAGAAATGGATCCAATGTGACAAGCCCCCTCAATGGCTACCAACTCATCCCTCTGGCTTTGACCACCAGCGGTTCTGGCAGCGAGGACAATGGCTGGCTTCAATCTGCTTCTGGCTGTGCCAATGCTATCAGCAGCTCCAACGAGTACTTCTCCAGCCCCGAATACACCGACCTTCTCGCCAGCACTCAGGACTTCTACAACAGCCTGACTCCTGTGATCAATGCTACTTTCAGCACTAGCCAGATCAGCTTCAAGAATGCATACACCAGTGAGTTTCATCAGTCAGCTCGAATTTGCGTTAGGTGCTAATTGTGATGCTCAGTCTACGATCTGATCCACGTTGCTGAGATCCACAATGCCACCATCAATGATTCTGACGTCCTTACCGCTGATGTCCTTGGCCGACTCTTGGATCTGGCCAACGCTCACGAGTGGGGTCTTGCTTACAACTCATCCAACGACATGCGCGCCATCGCCGGAAAAGTTCTCGCTGCCGAGATTGTCCAAGGCCTCAACACCACCATTTCCACCCAAGGCAAGAGCAAGTTCAACGTCCAGTTCGGCGCCTACGCAACTTTCTCCTCCTTCTTCGGTCTCGCCGGCTTGCCCAACGTCAACAGCGACTTCTACGGCATGGTCGATTACGCTTCATCCATGACCTTTGAGCTTGTCACCAATGCCTCTACTTCGCCTTTCCCTGCCGCCAGCGATATTTCCGTTCGCTTCCTGTTCCACAACGGCACTGCCAGTGCTGATAGCGAACCTATCGCTTACCCTCTCTTCGGCTCCGGCGAGGAAGTTATCCCTTGGAATGACTTTGTTGCCAACATGGACAAATTCAGCATTGGCAGCACTCAGGCTTGGTGCACTGCCTGCGGTAACAGCACTGGCACTTGCGCTGCTTACGCCCCTTCTTCTTCCTCTGGCAGCAACAACGCCGGTACTCAGAGCAAGAAGACCAGTGGTAATGGCTTGTCTCCTGTCGTCAATGGCGTTATTGGCGCCATGGTTACCTTGGCCATTGTGCTTGGTCTCGAGGCTTTGGTGCTGTTGGTTGGCGGTATGAGAGTTGTGAGCAAGAAGACTCTTGCTGCTCGCTCTGTCGTCACCGAGACCGTTACTGGTGGCAAGGCTGCTTAAGAGCTTTCGAATGTCTGAGGACGCCTCACGAGGTGATAATGTATGCGATGGAGGAAGGGAATTACGACTTTTCAATTTGTTTTTTGCTCTAATTACGATCGGTTTCAGTTTCAGTGTATAGATGAATGAAACAATTAACGAGCATGACTTTCTCCCAACGAGGTTTTCTACCTTCTGTTCTTTGCCTGCAGTTACCCTTTCCTCTGCCTGAGAGAATCGCCTCTGCATTTTATATCAGACATGTCACAAGCAGTAAGCCTTGTTTGCCGAAGATAATGTTGGGAAGGCATACAACATCCTTGTTCCCCAACATCAAAATAGCCACCATACCTCCAAAGAAACAAAGAGAGGGAAAAAAAAAAAAAAAAAAAAGGCTCTGACAAAGGCCCCTCCTGCACGGTTAATCATCGTTGATAAGTACTGGGAAGGAAAAGATACAAGAGTCGGCGTACGTGTGTTGATTTTCAAGAAATGAGTGATGTGCGTAGAGAGTGGAAAGACTTGGTTATCATTCATACTTTGCATGGATCGTGCCTTTCGTGGCTATGCGCCCTTCCAACTGCTGAAGCTATTAAGATGTATTGTTGATTACCCATATTAGACAGAGGGAAAAGCAAGGGCAAAGAAAAGCAATCGCCTCCACGGAAAACGCCTGCATTGCAAACACCAAGCTATGCGTGATGAGTGTTTCATCCCTGATTGCCATTGTTGTTTTGTCCCTGCTCGCATAAATTCTCGTTGGCGTCGTTCTGTTTCGGATCCCGACTTCATCAGTAGTTCTTGTTGTTCTGTTTCTCAATATTTCTCATGGCTTGTCTCTGCATCTTGCTGATGAGATTCGCGTGTGCATTGTCCAGTTGTCCTGCTCTCATTCTCCCCTCGATCTCAAGCGTCCTGCGACGTTGTTGTTTGTCTCGTTGTTTGGCCTTGGCCGCTTCGGCAGCCATGCCCCTCCTCTGTTCTAGGAGTTGTCTCTCTGCTGCTTTTCGCCTCGAGTGCTCGTCAAACTCCACACGAGCCATCAAGGTGGGTTTTGCTCCGGGAGCTGATCGTCGTTGTGGCAGGCGGAAGTCGGCGTCTTCTGGGATGACGGCAGGTTGTTCGTTTATGCCATCGGGAGCAAAGCTGTGGCCGGGGCTGAAAGCTCCATTTGAATACCAGTATGGAGGGGCCGAAGGCTGGAAAGATTCACATGGTGGTAGGGGATAGGGATTTCGTAGTGGTGGAGCGACCATAACGAAAGGAGGACAGTTTTGAGTAGGTGAAGGCCCACTTGGAGACGTTGTTGGAGATACATAGACTGGTGAAGAAACAACCGGCGTGGTTCTTGCTGTCGTATCGGCGGGTGACTGTCCACTCATGCTGCTCGATGTGTAAGGTCCGTGAGAGTATATCGAAGAGCCTTGGCTGTTGCTCACTGCTCGTGTGTGCAGAGTCTTTCGTGCTTGCGAAAGTGTTATTTCGTCAAGATCGGTTGACTCCACAAGGTCTGAGCTGCTTTCTGCAAGCTTGCCATGAGACCCGAAGTATCTTCTCGCAACGATACCCTGATTTTCCCCGGCGAAGTTCACTGAGAGACAACGTTGCTTCTTCTGCACCTCTCTTCGTGCAGCAGCTGTGTCCAGAAGAGTAACTCCGGTGTCCAGCACTGGCAACGAGAGATTATGCTTGCTGACCCGTGCAGATTTGATCGGCATAGGTAGGATGGCTGAATTATCCTCAATGTCCGAAGTACATCTAGACTTGCCTTTATCCTTTTTGAGAGCGCTTGATTGTGACAGACCATGTTGCTGCTGTGACTGTGAGGCAGCTAGGTCGTCTTCCTCCAACCGTTCAGCAGAGCCCTTTGTTGCGTAAGTGCCCTCGAAGTCCTTCCACAAGATCGTCTCGTCTTTTGCATCGTACGATCGCACACTTGAGGCTCGTAGATTCGGCTCTGCGTCAACCAAGTTCTTGCTCCACTCTTGCGTCCTACTCATGACTTCTGCTCGTCCATGAGCTTCGGAGTTGGGGATTCGTGAAGAAGGCTCGACGGCTTCGTTAATATTGAAAACTTCGCTCGCGGGTCCGAGGTGAGCGTATCGAAGCGTCTCATTTGAAGGTTCCAGGTCTTCGGGAGTCGAGTGTTCTTTATTTGCGTTTCTCTCGTCAACGTTGGGCGTGCGGGTGATGTGCTGCTCCCATTCGGACAGGTCATCTTCGGACAGTGTGATAACAGTAGGCACCATTCCCTCATCCTCGTGTGATTCTTCGACATCGCGTGGCTGTTCCGTCGTGTCCACCAAGTCTGAAGCCGAGTTCAGAAAACTGAACCTTGCTGCGAGGGCTGGCGGTGAAGGGCTGATGGACCTCATGTTGGCATCTTCGGTCTCATCCCAAGGTGAGCCGCATTCGTAATCCATTGCTGGAAGAATTGGCGGAGGTCGTTTCGAGGTTGGTCTCAACGTATACTCAACCTCCTCACCATTCTCATTGAGGGCCTTGCCATTTTCGACCATAAGACGCTCAAGAATGGGAATGACGGACGAAGGGATTCGGGCCTCTACCTCCTCTGAATCAGGAACGCCTTCACTGATGACGAACGGACCCTTCGTTTGCGAGGTGTTCAATGCTGCTGGAGAGATGGTCTTGCGTGCTCCGAGAGGTGATATCTCGTCATGGTGCTGATGTCGAGCGTCACTTGATATCGGCAACAGGACATTATGATCGGGCTTCAACTTGTTTAGCACAAAGTCCGCCACGCCGTTGATCTTTTGGCCAGCTCTCGAAGCAAAAGATGGTGGATCCACTGGCTTTTGTTCGACATCTGGTTTCTTCGGATCCGGATCCTTGTTTCTCGCTTCCCAGGCTGTGAGGTCTCTGTCGGCCGCCATTCTGAAGGTACGTCCAATCTCAAGCGCTTGCTTTTCTTGGTCCTCTCTGAGGGCAGCCATTCTTGCGGCTTCTGCTTCCTTTCGAGCCCGGAGAGGTTTCCAAAACTTGTATTGGATAATCAGGGCGGCGACAAACAAGACAGGTATCAGGACATTCTCAACTATGATAAGATGGGTCAAAGGGTAGGTTTTGGTTCCGAAGCCGAAGAGCTCGACTCTATGCAAATCTGTATGGGGTCAGCAGAAGAAAAGACACAGTCCGGACCCAACATACGCCATGTGTAAGCCCAGAACTCCTTCAAGCCAGCACGGCTGTAGCAATCGATTCCTAGAACAAATGCCGTGCTGCCAGAAAAAGCCGAGAAAGTCATGTAGGCCGGATCTGCCCACTTCTTGAGCATGGGAATCGAGGGCGTGAGAGAAACAGCACACATGGCACCGATCAAGAGGGCGGTCATGGAAGACGTTTTGATGACACCTCCTGGGCACAGCGTTTCGATCCACATGGCCATGCAGAAGCCTCCCAAGACGCAACCAGCACGTCTCGCCAGCCATCCGACGAACCACTGCAAGAGACCGCCCACAATGATGGCAGGCAAGACGGCGGCGACCAGATATCCGCCCTGAGCACGGTCGCTAATGCCTGCGTCCAGGTGCTTTGTTGTAAAGAGTATTATTACCTGTGCGGTGGTGAGTGTCGTGGTGTCACAGGAAGGGTAGTACACATACGGTGATACCAATGCAGACGAGGTATGTACAACTGATGGACATGTAAAGCCTTTAATCATTGGTTAGCGAGCAAACATCTCCGAGTTCAAGGGCGAGCGAACCTTCCATATCTGATGCTGGCGAGGGCGTATGGGATGCTGGTCATTATGAGCAAGGCACCAGCTAGACCGAATGCAGGCGTAAGACGCGGTGGCAGAGGCAATGCATGATTTGTCGAGTGGCCTGCGACGTGTGGTTAGCAGTGATCCAACAGCGTAGTGGTTGGACCTGTTCGACGCACCTGGAGATGCTTGTGGGAAAGCATTCGTAGCATTGGTAATGATGCTCGAGTTGAAACCACTCGTCGAGTTGAAAGGACTCATGGTCGCGAAGAAGAGCAGTTGCGACCGAGAAGTCGGGGGCTCTGCAAGTAGATCAGACTGGTTTGTGCTGATGTTCAGCTTTCGCAGCCACTTCGTTCACTTTCAAAGAGGCATCCGCAACGAAGAGGTGATTGATGGAACTATGACGAATCGGACGCTCACGTTGGTCGCGAGAGGAGTGAGGGTTAAATGGTGACCGCTATGGTCAAGCATCAAGCTTTTAGTTCAGAACATTGAAACACTAGGCCCTGGCACTTTGGGAAAGCTTGAGTGAGAACATGCGAATTTGAGGGACAATCGACAGGAGGGGTAAGATGGCGAGAGGTCCTGCCCGGAGGGGAAAGGGTCTGAAGATATGCGGACACTCGCATTGCCTATATACGGCAGGAACGATATGCCTCGCGACTTCGACATTTGATGGCAAAGGCAGGACGAGGCCCGCGGACCTACGTGTACTGTAGGTGAATATGCATGCAAGAACTCTAAGGTCGAGTAAGCGTGCAGCATGATGAGCATCAGACTGCCCGTTTGGCTTTGGATAAACTTCTTGCCGCTCGCCGGAACGGACGTCTGCTCTATTCGACTCCACCCTGTGTCTCAAAAGAGGTGGGTGGTTGGACTTTGGACCAAACGAGCGGGTGCCGGGCTGCGCGAGCGGCTGCTGTCCGCCCGATGCCAGCAAATCATGACTGGGGCATGCTGCTGGGCATCTACCGGCCGCGCATGAGTGTATCCAAGTCTTCCAAGTTGTGGCTGTGACTTTTCCCAGGTGATGATCCCGGCGGAGAGGAAAAAGAGGCTGGTGCTGGAAAGCTGCAGATGCAAGCAAGTGGAGCACGGACACCGCTTGCTTGCCAACGGTTATCCGTAAAACATGCGGAGACATCAAAGATGCTGACGATCTCGCACAGACCTGGCGTGAGTCCTTGTCATTGTTACCCGCATTTGCATTCACATCCGGATAATTGACAAGGTTGCTCTGGATGCACAGAGCCCTGCCGTACTCAACTTTGCGCCTGTCAGCAAAAGCTTCCTGCGATTGAAAGTCTGTCCAAGGTACGTTGACCAAAGTACCTGCGAGTCTGGTCCTCCAACTCCGCATATCATTGCGCGTTTGCAACCACCCTGGTGATGAGCACAAGGTTGCAGCTCCAGAAACGACTGCCTCACCGGTGGTCTGATATGCGTAACTATCATGACGTGCAAAACCCACTGCAGACTTCTGCATACCCTCGAAGTCACCAGGAAAGATGAGGTTGTTACTCGTACCACGCAGGCTGGGCTGGTATGAGATAGCGTTTAACTCTATCTGCGTGTCGCTATCACCGTTGCAGTGCTTGCAATCCGGTTTGGTTAGGAAACTCTTGGAGACATTGAGCAGGTTCACGAAGGTCAAAACGAACGAACAATTGATATGTCTTACTATGCGGTATACCATTGTGAATTCTAAGCTCTTCTTCCTTCTAATGACTTGAAGCGATATGGGAGAAGCGAAAATGCACGACTGTCTTTGACACTAGAGAGATCTTGGAGGAGCGAGCCAAGAGGCCATCGGCGTTCGGTGCCCGTTGCACCGAAGCAAGTCCTCCGCTTCCGAAACTTATGCAAAGTTTTATGTAAATTCGTGCAGGCTTCGCTTGCACAACCCCCTCACACACCGCTATACCAGCAAAAAAAACTTCTTTCCAACCACCTCATGTTTGACATAGTCATGCAAAAAGAATATCATCAAGTGCTGCCCCCTGACGGAGTCGAACCGGCGACCTCGGCATTACTAGTGCCGCGCTCTACCAACTGAGCTAAAGGGGCTTGATGAGATGCAGTTCTTGTTGGAGCAGTACATGTCCAAGAGGTCGAACGGGCTCTGACGGGCCGAAACTGGCCCTCACCCCCTGAGGAACTCCAAGTCATGTATTTCTGATGTAGGATTGACTCGGTGGTTCGAATGTGTTGGCATGTGTGTATCGTGATATAGAAAAAATGCTACGCTCAAGGCAAGATGGCCTTTTTTTTGATGATCCATACATCTCTTTCTTTCCCAAACGCCACGCTAAACAAAAGGACACAAGGTCAAAGGTTGAACTCATTGGTGACGAGTGCTCTGAGCACGGGCAGACTTGCCCAAACGAGCAGGACCCAGACCGAAACGGATCTCATCAAGCTGCTCCATCCCAGTCTGGAAGCCAGATTTCTTGATATGGCGACCACGGTTACCAGCACGCGAGTGGCCGGCAAGGAAACCATCCATGATGCTGTCAAAGTCACTGCGGACGAGATTGGGGGCTTCCGAGTCGGTGGCTCGTGAGTATGAGCTGATGGCTGAGGCGTGAGACATGCCAGTCATGCCTGAAGCCATGGATTCGGCATCATCGAATTGGGAACCATAGTCATCGAAATCGTCTTCGGCGTAGGCTTCTTCGATCTTGTCGAAGCGTTGGTCCAGCAGACTTTGGGCGTCTGTGCGGACGAGGGCGGACGAGGACATAGAGTAGCCGGATGTCGAGGTCATGGCACCCTTGCGCTTCTTGCGGCGGCCAGAAGCCAGAGATGAAAGACCGGTGTTGATGGACTGTATGTCTGATGGTGCAGGCTTGGCTTCTTTCTTGGGCAGAGCCTTTGCGGCCTTGACGTCTTGCTTGAACTTTGTGAATTCTTCCATCCAGGCTCCTGCGCTGGGGTCTGAGGGCGGTGGAGCAGCAGTGTCGGCAGGCGGTGGTAGATGTTCGCCCTTCTCTCCCTTTTCTCCAGCCTTGATTGTGTCGTCGGATTGCCAGCCTTCATCGTCGTCGTCGACGTAGCCGTCGCCCTCTTCCTCGTCGAACTCGAGACCTTCCCAGTCATCGCGATCGACTTCCTCGGCGTCACCAGTAAGTTCTGCAAAGATGTCGTCCTCGTCGTCGACGTATGCCTCGTCGTCCAGAGCCTCTAGGGCTTCGCGCAAACGGGGATCCATGTCGGGCTGGAAGCCAGCAATAGCGTCTGGTACAGCCTGCATATCCTGGTAGGTTGTTTTGCGGACAAAGTCGCTAGGCAGCATGTCGTCGGGCATCAGACTTCTGGTCGAAGCAACACTCTCTCCACCATAACTCTGCAAGTCATCATCCTTGACGTCCATGCCGCGGAGCGCATCCTCCAGACTCATCTTCCCCTTGTTCTTGTTCTTTGCTGAGCGAGCCTCAACCCAAGTAGCGGCACCACCTCCAGAGCCCAGGTCGCGCAGATGTTGCATGTAATCGTACTGGGTGTCGTCGAAGTAGACACCGTGCTCGGCTGCCTCACCCTCGTTGGGCTTGTAGTCTGTACCGAACTCATCTTCTAGATCGCCACGCTCCTTGATCTTGCGGCTGTTTTTGGCGTATTGAGGACCTCTGAGTTCGGCAAAGACCATGGAAGGGGCGTCGGCATCGTTGATGAGAGGGTCGTTTTGAGCGCGGTGGACCAGGGCGAACTTGGTCGCATCCTTTCCGCTGAGATAATGTTAGACTTGGAGGAGAGCTGCGAGACATGTCGAATACATACAACTTGCGAGGAGCCATGTTGATTGCTTGTTGTGTTTGTGGAACAGAAGAGTCGGACAAAAAAAGTTTCAAGATTCGTCAGATCGGGCAGGCACCCAAGTGGCGCCAAGAGGAACGCGGGCTGACATGTGCCTTCCTCGACTGTCCACTTTCACCGTCGACATGTCAATCACCATTCTGCCATGTCGCAAGACCCTGAAGATGAGGTTCCCGCTGAAGAGCTCCTGGTCCATGGCCGCGCAAAGAGAGCCACCGCGGGCAACCGCATGCACTTTCTCATGCAACATCTCGAAGACGAAGACGTCCGCAACGACCTGCTACAAGAAGATGAAACAGACCAGATAGACTACCAACTCTCCGACACCGAAGATGTCGCCTTTGGATCCAGTGACGACTCGGACGATGAAGGCCCGCCACGCGAAGGTCAGGACGAAGACCTACAAGGAGAGAAAGAGTTGCAAAAGACCGAACGCCAGGAAGCCCGCAAGAAGAAGCGCAAGGCCGCCGATTTCGCCAATATGCCTCTCAATCCTCTGATGAAACGCCAAAGACTCGCTGCTACCAACTCGCTGCTTGCTCCCCGTCCGCGCAAAAAATCCGAACGCATCTCCTGGCTACCTACCCTCGACGATGCCCCGACGCGCCAGTCGCGTCGTCGCCAGACTGTTGCCAACAAGGAACAGACAGAGGCCAAGCTGAAAGAGAGTCAGAAGCGCTCGGAAAAGGCTCACGAATTGATCAAGATCGCTGCCGAGAAGAAGGCTGCTTCGGCCGTGCCCGCCCTCACCCAGGAAGACCGCATGAAGAGAGCTTTGAAGGTCGAGAAAGAGAATAGCAGGACACTCAATCGCTGGGAGAAGGCCGAAGAAGAACGACAACTTGCTCAACAGAGGAGGCTTGAAGCCTTGCGCGACAGACAACTCGAGGGTCCTGTCTTCAGGTACTGGAGTGGCTCTGTCATGTGGGAAGGAGAGAAGATCAAGGTCAAGCGTGTCCACCAACCGAGGATTGAAGCTGTCATCGAGACCAAACCGGATCCTCCTGCCGAAAAATCGTCAACCGAGACACTCCCTCAAACCACTGCCACCGAAGGCGACAAGACGCCCACTGCGAACGATTCCCAGAAGGTCAAGTCTGCGCAGGAGTCAGAGGCTCAGCAACCCGAAGACACAGTCATGGTAGACGCAACAAACGAACTCACGCCTGCTGGAGTACCAAGCCAAGAAGAGAAGGAACCTCTAAATACAGCAAAGGACGAAGGCACGTCACCAAAAGCCACCAGCAAAACAGCCGAGACTGCAGAGCCGGCTATAGCAGAGGTCGCCGAAGCGAATGTGCCAGAGGCTACCAAAGAAACAGCAGCTGAGCAGGATCCGGCGGAGAATAGCACAGCTGAAGACAAACCATCCGAACTAGATCAGGCTCAACCGACTTCTGGCCTTGGAGCGAAATCACAATCATTCTTGGATGGGATCCATTACTGGGCTTCGCAGTCGCCAGAAGCCACTGCACAAAAGAATAAGGCTTCTGCGTCACAGACTCCGGCACCGGCACCGGCACCAGCGCCAGCACCAGCTTCCGAAGGACAAACAGCAGAGACAGCACCCGTCCAGACACAATCTACAGAACCAAAAACGGCAGATCAGCCTCCTCCAGCGCCAGTCATGGATCCAGCCAAACCACCTACGACTCTGGACCCTACCCTACAGCCAACTGATCCCACACAACAAACGCCAACACCATTCGACGTATTTCCCCAAGTCCAACCAGAAGCCACACCTGCGCCTCCATCCATGCCCCTCGTCCGCGAACAAGCCCAACGCACCCTCATAATCCTCGAAGCTTTTCCAGAACTCGAACTCGCGCCCCCGGTCGCCCCCTCCAACAAAAAGTCGACCAGCGCATCAACCATCCTCTCCTCAGTCTTGATTCCCGACGCTCTACCATCTCTCACCCCGCAAGAATCCAAATACCTCTCCTCCAAGTCAGCGAAAAAGAAAGAATTCTTGCCTCCACCACCTCCCAAGCCTGTTTGCGCGATTACAGCCAAACCTGCTCACTACAAAGATCCCAAAACGGGAATGCCGTATCAAGGGTTGGAAGCGTATAAAGCTCTACAGAGAGTGAGTGCAGGAGGATGTAGGTGGGGAGGCCAGGGGTGGGATTGCTGGATGGGAATTTTGGGGCAGGGAGTTATGGGACGGGTCGCTAGAGGTGTGCCCGAGTGTTTCGTTACGGGGAAGGTTGTGAGGAAGGGTTGTGAGGAAGGAGAAGGAGAAGAAAGAGGGTAAAGAGGTCAAGAAGGAGGATGGAGCTGTGAGTGTGCCTGCCCCTGTTGCCGTTGCACCTACTGCACCTGTGGCGGCTATGACGGGACCTGCCTGTGCTCCTGCGGCGAACACATCAAGCAGTGCTACTACGTGAAAGACAAATATTGGCATACAGCATTAGCAAAAAGCATAGCATGATATCCATCACACGAATTAATGAAACACGACTTGTAGACACATCTTATGTCCTTATACCTCCATACCACGCACATGGGTTTTTTTCGACCTAGGAAAAGTGGAAGACCTGATAGATACGACATAGAGACATCACTCATCCGTCTCAATATCGAGTTCCTCTGGTAATGTCAAAATACCAGCCAAGGCCTTGTTTGTTAGATGGACAAGGAAATCTGACAGAAAGAAATTATCTGAATCCAAATGCCTTGAGTCAAAGTCGGCAGGGATGGGTTGTTTTGAGACAGGGTTGTACAGAAAACATTGTTTTGGTGGTGACAAGGTCAATCAGATGAGACGGAAGATAAACACAGTATGAATGTCTGCTGTGCTGTGCAGTGCAGTGCAGGTTCTTTACCTCAAACGAAAATACGATCTCTTGCCTTTGCGGTTTATTTGTTCGTAGACAAGCGAAGAGTGGATGATCAAGATGACATGAGAGATCTAAGAATGAAGAGAGGAGAGGCAAGAAAGACCGAACTTTTGTTTTTGATGTGATATGATCGTTAACTTTTTCGAAGTTTGGTTTTGGGTATGAAGGGACTACGAAAAAGCTAGGAACCACCGTGACGCCTTTCGTCCCCCATCCATGGACCACTGCATATTTTGGCAATTGGTGTCCTTTTAGATAGCGTGTGGTTGCTTGCGCTAAAGAGATTGCATAGGCAACTCTTCTCCACAGCCCAGACAAGAAACAAGAAGACGACAAGCGACGGACCACTACTCTGATTAGAGAGAGGGGCGAGACGCTTATTTGTCCTTCTTGGCCTTGGCACCCTTGACCTTTGCGGTACCGGTGAGGGTCTTCATGCGGTTCTTGCGCTGCTTGCCTGTGAGGGTGTGTTAGTACAGTGTGCGAGGCAGAGATGAGGAAGGGTGCATAACGTACGCTGCTGTCTCGAGGCCTTCTCGATCTTGGTGGCCATGCCAACACGGACAAGACGGTAGTGGGGCTCGAACTTCTTCATGGCCTCGTTGGAGTCGTAGATGAGAGCGAAGCCAGTGGACTTGCCACCACCGTACTGGGTGCGGAAACCGAAGACGGAGACCTGGTCCTTGTCGGCCTTGTAGAGCTCGGAGAGCTTCTGACGGAGCTCATCCTTGGAGACGTTGGGACGGTTGGGGTGGAGGACATCACTTGAGGGCCCTAGTCAGTACGGGTGGATCTCAATATAGAGGAGATCAAGCTGTGCCGGCTGCCGATGCTGCGTCTGTCGTCGACCTGGTCGCTGTCTTGTGCCTTTTGTCCATGCGGAAACGAGTGGTTGAATATTGCGGAGAAGATTTTGCTTTTGATTCTTTTCTTTCGCACACGGCGGCGCAATGTTGAATGTCGCAACGATGCGATAGACACAAAATCCTCCTCTTGCTTCTCGTTTCCACACAGGCGCAGGGTTGGACAGTCCTTGGTCGGCGGCAGATGCAGCATCGGTGCTCTAGCGGGACGGGGGCGAAGGAGGAGACTCACACGACCATCTGCTTGCGGGCAAGCAGGGGGTTGCGGATGAACTTGCGGGTGCGCAGAGTAACTTGAGCGTCGGCCATTTTTGCGAGTGATGGGGATGGGATCGATGGTCGTCGAAAATGGGTTCTTGTCGTCTCGAGCAGAAGAAGAATCCGGTCGCAGGCGCCCGCGCAAATTCGACGGCCAGTCTGGCTTTGTGCGTGGTCTGTGCGTTGAGCTTTCTAGCGCTGTTTTCCGATGTCGACCCGCTTTGCTCTATCCATATCTTATGCAGGCTTGTGCAACGTTGCCTTTCACTTGTAGATTCTGCGCCCTCACGTCTTCACGGCTTTTGGTAATAGTTCACTCTCACGATGACTCCGAATGTATCAGAAGAGGCACTTGAACAGATCGGTCTGTTCCGCAGACAGTATCTGCAACTACTCGATGCTCAAAACCTCACTTGGCCCTCTCCAGACACTCTCCGCGCCTCACAGGCTCAAGAATGGATATACGAGAACCTTTTCCAGACAGACGACCTTGACCACTTTCTGCCTCCGGAAAGGTACCGTCTGCGTATCTTGAAGCTGCTCATGTCCAAGATCGAATCCTCCATTGTAGACCCAGAAGAAGATGTAAGCGTCTTCTTGTCTCATCTTTTCTTGTCACTTGCCTTTTTCTGATTTCCGCTTCTTCGTTGTGCATTCAGGAAATATCGGATAATCTCATGTCTACACTTGCCGAACTCATGTTCTCTCCCATGCCTGATGATGCCACCGCTGCTCAACAGCGGAACTGGGTAACGTATACTCCTCTTGCTCAGGGTTCTCCCATCGTGGACAAGGAGCCTGAGTTGAAGTTGCTGGAGAACCGTGCAGTCATCTCCGGTGCTGGCACTACTGGGTTGCGCACTTGGGAGGCTGCTCTTCACCTTTCTTCATATCTGCTTTCCTCGCCTGATTTGATGGAAAGTGTCAAGGGCAAGAAGGTGATTGAGCTTGGTGCTGGTACAGGGTTACTGTCCATCTTGTGCGCCAGCCATCTGGACGCTGCACACGTCACGGCCACCGATGGTGATGAAGGTGTTGTTCAAGCTTTGCATGAGAATGCAGCTTTCAACGATGTCAAGGATGTTATGGACATTGGCGTGCTGTGGTGGGGTCGAGCTCTTAAGGGCTCTTGGATGTTTGACAAAGATCCTTCGTTTTCCTGTGATCTTGTTCTTGGTGCTGATGTTGTGAGTGGCATGCCTTTCTGTTGTACGAAAACATACTAACCCTAGTTTCAGACATACGACAAGGCTGTTATACCGGCACTGGTCGCTAGCATGCGAGACATGTTCGAGGCCTGGCCTCATGTACAGATCATCATCTCAGCGACCATTCGGAACACTGACACTTTCGCTGCTTTCGAATATGCTTGCGGTAAGTTTCGAAGCATGGTTACGCCCCACTTGGTAGACTAACATTTGACGAAGCACACAACGAGTTCAAGGTCCACGAGGTGGATTATCCTTTGATTCCTATGGAGCAGCAGACTTCGCTCTTCCATTCGACTGTGGTTCCAATCAAGATCTTCTCCATCACTGCACCCGAGACGCAGAAAGACCCTTACCAAGTATAACCGATCTACGACCAATCCACAGTAGTGAGAGGGTCGGCGAATACAGCCTTGAACCAAACACTTGAGCCGACGAGCGACAGGAACTCAAGCAGAATCTGCAATTTTTCGGATCTCTGCTCTATCCTCGGCTGTGGTGGTATTTCTCGGTGTCTGCTTGATGATCTTTGCCGGGTTGCCCGCCACGACCGTGTATGGTGCAACGTCCTGGTTCGAACATCAGCATACTTGACCACACTGGAAACAAACATCGCAACTCACCTTTGTCACGACACTACCCGCACCCACTGTGCTACCACGTCCAATCGTCACACCCGGACAAACAACAACATTTCCACCAATCCAAACATCCTCCTCAATGGTGATAGGTTTCCCAGACTCTGGACCATTTGTTCCATCTCTCAAATCAGGATCCAATGGGTGAGTGCCAGAATACAAGCTCACGTTTGGAGCTAGCAGGCTTCTTGCACCGATGGAAACAAGACAGGTGTCGATGATGGTGCAGTTGAAGTTTATGAAAACACCTTCGCCTAGACGGACATTGGTGCCGTAGTCTGCGTGGAAGGGAGCTTCAACCCAGGCGTAGGATGCTAGGAGTTCTTCATCTGCGTCTTCTGTGCTGTCTTCCTTGCGAGGAGGAAGCGGGGTGGTATCGCCCACGATACTATAAAGTCACATTTGAGTATGAAAGTTTCATAAAAGAGAAATATATACTGGTAAATTAGATAAGTCACTTACTCTTTCCACAATTCAACCTGTTGCCTTCTAGTGATTCCCTCGGCTTTGTTGTATGCAGTGCAAGCGCGTGCACATCGGCGACGCTCAGCGACTAGCTCGGGGGTAAAAGCATGATAGAGCTCTCCTCTAAGTGATCTAGCCTTATTCTCTGAGATAGGCATGATGATTCAAGAACAATATGTATAATGCTTCTCTTTGTGTGGGAAGATGAAACGTGGATAGAGAGACAGAGAGATGGCTTGGCAGGACTCCGGATTCAGCCAGGATGCGGGAAGAGACCCTGACCGATCGCCTTGATATTGTTCTCGAAGTTTGGACTTTCTTGCGCATCTGCTCGACTCGCGCGTGTTTCTAGTCCGGGCCAGTGTCTGTACTTCTTTCCTTGACACATCAGCAGTCCAAGATGGCACATCAAGACGACTCAGACACCTCTGCACCTTCGTCTCCCACAGAGCACAACAACAACAACAAAAATGGGGCAGCAACGCAATCACGTACACCCCTTGTGGACCCAACCATCTACCCCGGCAACTCACGTTCCATCTCTGCAATCGCATTACACGCACTCTGCTTAGGCATCGTGTTTGCCTCTTGCAGCATCGCTACTATCCTGCTTGCTCATCACTCACACCGTATCTGGCGCCTTGCCGAATTCATCGCAACTTTGTCACTGTTCCATTTCTTGGAGTTTTGGACCACGGCGAGATACAACACGCATAATGCAAAGGTATCTTCGTATTTGCTGACGAGCAATGGAGGCGCGTATCTCTCTGCCCACGTTGCTGCGATGGTCGAGATTATCATTACCTCTTTCTTCTTCCCTGCTCTCCAGGATGCCTATTCCAATATCTTCACCATCACTGCAGGAGCAGTGCTAGTCATCATGGGACAAGTCATCCGCAGTACTGCTATGGCGCAAGCAGGAGTCAGCTTCAACCACATTCCAGCCAAGAGCAAGAAAAACGACCATGTGCTGGTGACTTCTGGACTTTATTCGTGGTTTCGCCATCCGAGTTACTTTGGGTATTACTTCTTTGCTGTCGGCACGCAGGTTGTGGTTGGAAACAAGATTTGTTTTGTGAGCTACGCCATCATTTTGTGGTTCTTTTTCAAGGATAGGATCACTCGTGAGTTTTGTTCTGGCCCAATTTTTGTTGTGATGGTATGTTTGCTGACTTTTTTGTGCAGATGAGGAACAGGATCTGGTCAAGTTCTTTGGGGACGACTATCTTGCTTATCGCAAAAGTGTTGGTACTGGTATTCCGTTCATACCATAAAGATCTTGAATTGATCAAATCATACACGAGCAAAAGATTAATCAAATCGTGGGGAATTCTACTCGTCCAAGACCTTGAGAGTACAAAATAGTCATACACATCTGATAAATAGGAAAGATCGTAGGTATGCTGGTGTAAGATATAAATGCTATAACAAAACCCATCGCTATGCCATCAAAACCCAAAGACAATCAATCAATCAGAGGCCGTTCGATCAAGGCAGACCACATAAGTTCAGGTAAAGAGCGTTGCGCCAGTGCAGGCTACACAAGGCCTCCAGCCAGGCCTTTAGCCGTGCCCGTCACTCCGTCCGTCTTTTTGGCAACTCCATCAACCCCAGCCTGCTTGGTCACATCTTCCAGCTTGGCTTGCTTGGTGACATTGCCGACGTTTGCATTCTTCCTGATCGAGTCTGCTTGCTCGCCAAAGTCGACTCCGCTGGACTTTGCGCCTTGTAGCTTCCTGGGCTTGTTGCCATTCTGCTTTGGGCTTGCGTCGTCCTTGGCGTTCTGACCAGAGTGGTCTGGGTATTCCTGACGTGCGCCGCCCATGATGAAGTCGAGTCTTCCGCCAGTGAGCGCATTGATCTTGTCACCGATGGCATCGCCTTGTGCTGCGGGTGTCTCGCCCTTGTTGAACCACTTGAGAAGGTAGTATCCACCCATGCCCCACAGGAAGAAGAAGCATGCGGCAAGGGTGGTGAAGAAGACGGTGGGGAAAAGTATGACCAGAGCGACAATGACCATGAAGAGGGTGAAGCCAATGGCGACGAGCAGGCCGACCAGCAAGGCGACGACGAGCGAGAAGACGAAGACGGTAAGAGTAAATAGGATGAACAAGAACATGGGCGGGCCCGTCAGGGCGATGTTGGTCAGGAGGAAGGCCTGGCATATATGTTAGTGTGCGGCTGAGAGGAGTGAATCGAGGTTTAGCACATACCGACAGCTTTGGGTTCTTGACGGCAAACTGCTGGAGCTTGGTCAAGAGCTCCTGGCGGCGCTCTGGCGGAAAGACCGAGTCGAGAATGGACATGGCTTTGGTAGTCATGGTGCTGGCGAGGCCTTCGATGGTGCTCACGATGCCCGACATGGCGAGCAGAGGTGAGAGCTGAGATAGGTAGAGACTAGGTTAGGCAGAACGGCGGGGGACGTGTCTCAGGTGGGCAGGGAGGTGCAACGACGTTTTTGTCCAAGTTGCAGCGTATCTCAGGAAGGAGCAAACACGACTTATCTAGCTTTTACACAGACTACAGGGCAGCTGCTTTGTTACGCAACTCTCGACGGGCCAAACCGCAGCTGCTGGTGCAAGACGGCAGAGAAAGCAGGGTTTCATCTTGTTTGGCAGTCGCGACCCTCACACACACGTCACATGGCAGCGACAGGCTACAGCCCACTCGGCAGCGGCTGGCACGGGCCATCCCGCATGACTCCAGCCCCGGCCAGAAACTGGAGAAGAACGAGTCGCTCGGCGTAAAAAAGTTGGCTCCAAAGATTGTCCGTCGATTGCGAGAGCGCAACCAGACATTCGCATCCACAAAGACACAATGGCCGCCCACGACGACAAAAAGAGGAAGAGAGCTGCCGAAGGAGGTGATGCTCCCAACAAAAAGGCTTCCAGCGCCGCCATCAGCGTTCGCTTCCCGGCACCGCGAGACGAGTTGCACCCCGTCATCGGTATGCGCAGAGTCCATCATTGCAATCTACCGTCATGTCACTGACGCTTGTGTCCAGCTGCTGCACCCGGCCTCAATGTACCCACCGCTCCCTTCAAGCCCTTCGTCAAGGTCACCAACCCCAAGAAAGAAGGCGCCTCGCCCGCTCCCTCTTCACACTCTCTTCTGCTGCACTCAACATCACATGCCCGTCTCGACTTCACCGCACAACACGAGTCCAGCCAGGGTCTGTCCCACTACGTCGCCGTCTACGATCCTCAATCCTCGTCTCTCCAAGTCCTCCCTGCACACCCCGTCACTCTGCGCACCACCCTCCGCGCAGAAGCTCAAGAAGTTGCCGCTCAGAAGGCCGCTCGCACTTTTGCTCAACAGCGCGAGGACCTAGGACAGGCCTTCGGTACAAAGAAGGCCAAGAAGGCTCTTGCTTCCAAGGTCGAGAACGCCATCACAACCAATGCCGACAGGAACCGCGTCGGCGGCAAGCTCGATAACGTCGAGTCTGCCGTCTTGGACAGCGTCAAGGAGGCTTCGGATGCCATGCCCGCCAAACAGGCCCAGCAGGAGGAAATCCTTGCCTCGAAGCCCATCCCCAAGCCCAACCTCAATGCCACCGAGGCCGAGAACGTCTACCCTATCGGCATGCTCATTCCTGCAACAGACATGCGCAACTTGACAGTAAAGGAGTGGCAGGATGCTCAGGGCGAGGACCTCAAGTTGTCTTCACGTTATGTCGCACACCGTGTCAACCCCATCGCTGTTCGTGACGACGTTCAGAGACTCAAGGCTCTCAAATACCTCATGCTCCTGATCGAGTTCAACCTTGCCCTCAAACCAGCAGGAAAGGCCGGCAAGAAGGTGCCACAGAAAGATCAGCTACGAAGCAAGCTGCAAGACTGGCCGGAGACTTTGATCGAGAGTGTCAGGAGGAGGTTCTCGGACAACAACGAACTCAACAAATGGCACATGGACAATCTCATCACACACATGGCCGCCATCTCGCTGTTCATCGATGGCTACAAGACCGACACACACGACTTGCGCGAGGATCTGCGTCTGGAGAACAAGCAGTACGTTTCAGAACCCACCCGTCTATATCTGATCATGCTAACAAAGTCTACAGAATGTCACAATACTTCATGGAGCTGGGCTGCAAAGTCAACAACCCGACCGAAAAGGAGATGGCCGACTTCAAGATACCGAACAAGGCTGTTGCTGCACAACGCAGAGTCGCCAAGTTGAAGCTTCCCCTTGACTTCCCCAAGGTCAGGATGATGCCGCGCAGAAGATGATCGGCCTCTTGCTGTCCATAGTACTGTTCCGATGATCGGTGTGCGAGCATGACAGCCGCCAAAAAACAGACCAATTCCTACAATTTGATACCCCCTAGCTTTTGTCATCTCTTGCTCTCTTCCTCTCGGCTATTCTTGTTCTGTATGTCTACTCATAACTTGTTTCATGTCTCCAAATCATCCTGACCATAATCATGATTTGGGTCAGGGTCGTACCTCTCTCATGTGCTTGAATCATGTCCGACGACATGCTGCAGCAACCATGCCGGAAATTCATATTTATATACTGTGAAGCAACAAAGTTGATATTTTCTCATCTTATGGCTTCTTCAGATGGTCAATTTGCGACTCACTGTCGCTACGAGACGCGAAAATGAGAATTCAGACCTCGAATTTCGAGTTGTTCGCTGTGTCCAGCTTATTTCTTCACGGTAAATCTTGAACTGCACAACAGTGATACCATTTCTCGAATTTCGACTTTGATCTGGGTTTGAAACAGGCAGATATCAACTTCAGACTCTATTGATACTGGTGATATATAGTTTGATGAATGAGTCAGACTGTGATGCTGACGGCGACTCGGCAAACCAAGGGTCAGGGTTTCTCTTGGAGCAACATCTCGGTCTTTCGCTACGTTGTTATCCCGATCGTCTTTCTTGCGTATTCAGCGGTCACGCTGCTGGAACGCCGATGTTTCTGTAAGACGCGAAAAAATGTAAGAAATCTTGGTAAGCCGTAGAAAGTGTTTGTCGTTTGGTCATAGGCTTGTACTGAGCAGGCCGCTTTTGAGCCAAGAGGTAGTGCTAGCTATAAATATACATTTTCAATCCTGAGCACTGTACTTGTCCATCTCCTCCTGGCACTCCTCTGTCCATGGATGGTCTCGGCCGAAGTTGGATATGTGGTAGTCCAGGACGCCTTGTTGCAATTCCCTTGCTTTCTCCTTGTCGCCTTGGGCATTTGCGATTGAAGCCAAGCCCGCTATACTTCGTTGAGTGCAGTCATCTTGCAGCCCAAACTTGGCCAGACTCGTCTGATAAGCAGTATTTTGTAGCTGCCATGCTTCTTGTACACGTCCCTGCAAGAGGTATATGTGCGCGAGGCTATGGGAAGATGTCAGGGTGTCTGCATCATCTGGGCCGCTGATTTTGGTATACGCTTGCACTACTTTTTCGTACAGAGGGGTGGATTTGTCGTATTTGCGCTCGTTTTGGTAGTAGATGGCCAATTGCTCCATGCTTTCTATCGTGTCGGGATGCAGTTTACCCAGAGCTTCCTCCCTCTGGGCTAGCACTTCCAATTGCAGTTTCTCGCATGCATCGTCTTGACCCTGGCCAGATAAAATCATGCACAGCTCATGTGTACTGCGGAGTGTATCCGGGTGCGTGTCTCCTAGTGTTTCTCGTCTAGTGGAGATTATGCTGCGTTGTAGTTCCTCTGCTTTTTCCCATTGTCCGGCGAATTGGTGGCCGAGACTGAGGTCGTGGAGGGCTTCTAGTGTTTCGGGGGCGCTGGTACCGTGGGCACTTCGACATTGTTCGACTTGTTGCTCAAGGGCGGAAAGCTCCCATGGGCTTTTGGCATCGCCGCGGTCGGCGGTGGTGTCGGCATCGTTTTGTTGAACAGTGACAGCCTGGTCTGGCTGGGCGACGCGCGATGCTTCAACGTGAGATGTCATGGTATATGTGTGTTCAATATCGTGTCCCGGGTAAGTGGGCTACGAGATGAGATAAGGACAGGACGTGAAGGATCACTTTACCTCGTATACTTCGTTAGCCTCTCCACGTTCGTATATCGAGGCAGCAGTCATGGATGGAGATCTCTCTGCAGGCAACAGTCCTGATGACTGTTACCAGACCTAGTATATCTCTTTGCGAGGACTACATCGTGGTATCACTGATGAACCACGAAGGCTTCCAGGCAGGTCGATGCAGTGACTCGGGACTCGCTATAGAGGCATCCGAACACTTCCGACAGCCCCACAACACTGCAACCTCACCCCACTTCCACCCTGGTGCGGAGAGAAGGCCTAATCACCTTCTCCAACCTCCTCTCTTGATTGTCTTGTTACTCTCTTTCGTGTTGGACATCGTCTCAATCAGTCCGGTCAGTCTCTCTGCAGGCTTTTCCTCTAGCATCGGAACTGCGTCCCAACATCGCGCATCTACAGGTAGGCTGGATAGAACGATATGGCCAGCATGACTTCGATGTACATGACATCCCCGTCAGTGGCACATCTATACCGGAGGTGAGGTACAGTAGTCTAAGCCACCTTAAAGAAGATCGTCACTTCGCTACTCCGTTTCCCCCTCTGCCAAGGTGACCATCTTCTCTTGGTATGGAGCTTCATCACGTCGGCCGGCTGCACAATCACGTCTTGCATCTGCCGGCAACAGCTACTTAACGTGCTTGTCGCCCACCGGCTTTGAAGCTTGAACTCACCGTCTTTGATAACTACGATGAAGTCCGCACTCTCGGTCAATGCTCTTTTTGCATTGGCGGCTCCTGCTGCGGCGTATACTTCTTTGAGCTATACCAATGTCTCTGACCCTTACTATGGACAGAGTCCGCCTGTGTATCCTTCTCGTGAGACTCGAATCCCACCAAGGAAACTAAGCCTGGTACTGATATGACTTGCAGCTGTCGGCAATGGATCGAGTAGTACCCAATGGGTCAATGCTTACGCCCAAGCACGCGACCTTGTCTCTCAAATGACCCTGGAAGAAAAGGTCAATGCCACTCGCGGCTTCACAGGCACCTGCGTTGGCAACACTGGCGCCGTGCCTCGTCTAGGAGTCAAGCCTATGTGCCTTGCCGACGCCCCAGACGGCATTCGCGGCCAAGAGTTCGTCAGTGCTTTCCCTGCTGGCATCCACGTTGCTGCCACTTTCGACAAAGACCTCATGTTTGCCTACGGTCGTGCTTTGGGTGAGGAGTATCGTGGTAAGGGTATCAATATCGCTCTTGGACCTGTTGCTGGACCGCTTGGAAGAGTTGCTAGAGGAGGCAGGAATTGGGAAGGTCTTTCTGCGGATCCTACTCTTGCTGGTGCTGGTATGGGTGCTATCACTCGAGGAATTCAAGATGCTGGCGTTATCGCTACTGCAAAGGTACGAGATGATATGGTCGTAGGAATGCTCTGATGCTAAACAATCGTCAGCATTGGCTCCTCAATGAACAAGAGTTTCGCCGCAATCCCGCTCTTGGGCAAGGCGAATGTGAGTTTCTCCGTCTGAGAAGCCCAACACATCGAGGCTGACATATTTTTTTTTTTCTTTAGCTATGTCTTCTAATGTTGATGACAAAACTCTGCACGAGCTCTATGCGTATCCGTTCATGGACTCTCTGCGCGAGAACGCCGGAAGTGTAATGTGCAGTTACCAACGCGCCAACAACTCTTATGGATGCCAAAACTCCAAACTCCTCAACGGCATCCTCAAGACTGAATTGGGCTTCGCCGGGTTCGTCATGTCGGACTGGGAAGCACAGCACTCGGGAGTAGCATCTGCGAATGCTGGACTGGACCTGATCATGCCAGATGGAGGCTTCTGGGGCGGTAACCTCACACAGGCAGTCAACAACGGCTCTGTTACTGTAGACCGACTGGATGACATGGTCACTCGTCAATTGGCAGCATTCTTCTATGTCGGCCAGGGCGACGGCTACCCTGCTGCAGCCGTGCACAGTAACCTTCAGCTCCAGGAACCGGTCAACGTACAAGCTGATCATTCAGATCTGATCAGAGAAATTGGCGCTGCAGGCACCGTCCTTGTCAAGAATGTCAACAGTACTCTGCCTCTCAAGAACCCTCGTTTCTTGTCCATCTACGGCTATGATGCGACCATTAAAGCGAACCCTTGGGAGAATCCAAGCAGATACGGTGGCGGCTACGAAGTGAACTTCGGTTGGGACACCTTCAATGGCACAATGATCACTGGTGGAGGTTCTGGTGGCAGCACACCTCCCTATGTCATCTCACCCTTCCAAGCCATCCAAGAACGCATCGCCAAAGACAAGGGAACTCTCCGTTGGGACTTTTACTCAGAGAATCCTTCTCCACCTTATGTCAACACCGACGCTTGCTTGGTCTTTGTCAATGCTTACGCGTCCGAGAGCTTCGACCGCACAACATTGGCTGACGAGTTCAGCGACAACCTGATTACGAATGTAGCCGCGAATTGCTCAAACACCATAGTCGTCATCCACAGTGCTGGTATCCGCGTTGTTGACTCCTGGATTGACCACGAGAACATCACTGCTGTCCTTTTCGCCGGTCTACCCGGTCAAGAATCCGGACACTCTCTGACAGACATTCTTTACGGTGACGTCTCACCCTCTGGTCGTTTGCCTTTCACTGTCGCCAAGAAGGAAGAAGATTACGGCGGTTTGCTCAACTCGACAATATCCTTTGATCCTCACCCCCAATCCAACTTTTCAGAAGGCGTGTATATCGATTACCGACACTTTGATCTCTACAACATAACCCCTCGCTTCGAGTTCGGCTTCGGATTGTCTTACTCAACCTTCAACTATTCTGCCTTACACACCGCACGACTCACCGATGGAAACGTGTCAGAATACCCTGACCCCTCCATAGCCATTGTCCCCGGCGGCCACCCCCAACTTTGGGACGAGATCTTCTCTGTCACCTTTGACATTACAAACACTGGAGACGTGTTCGCTCATGAGGTTCCTCAAGTCTATGTGGGCATTCCTGATGCTCCGAAGAAACAGCTTCGGGCCTTTGAGAGGGTGGCGTTGAGGCCTGGGCAGAAAAAGAGGGTTAGTGTCCCTTTGACGAGGAGGGATTTGAGTGTCTGGGATGTGGTGGCGCAGGCGTGGAAGCTACAGAGGGGAGTGTATGAGGTGTGGGTTGGGCAGAGTAGTAGGGATGTCAAGTTAGAGGGTAGTCTTACTGTTTGAGATTCGTAGTCGTATGAAAGACCATCTCGGTGCTGTTTCTTGCGGATTTTTGATGTCTACTTCCTTACCCACCTCTGCCACTCTTTCTCACCCTCCACACCCCAGACTACCTCCTTCTCGTTGTCCATTGCTGTAAATCCCAACTTCCCCAATATCCCCGCACTACCCACATTCTCCACTTCTGTCTCTGCGATAAATCTCTCAGCCCCAAGAGTCTGTTCGCACCATCCCATTACTGCTTTTGCAGCTTCTGTGCCATATCCCTTGCCCCAATGTTCAGGATGAAAACCATACCGCAATTCTATCATTTGCTGCCATGGCTTTGTAGTTGGCTGGGCGGTGGAAGTTGCGTCGCGCACACCCACATAACCTATCCATTGCGCTTCTTCCAACTGCAACTCAGGCGCGTCTAGAACATTCCACTCTTCTTCACCGCTTTGCTGTTCTGTGGTGCGCGATGGCAATAACCCCACGCCAAAATCTCCCATGCTCCTTACTTGCCATGATCTCTGCACTTCGCGGGAGATTATGGGGTGAATGGTTGAGGTATCCCAATCTTTCACACCCCACGCAGCTCCAAAAGCCATGGTTGTGAAGTCTGACATGCGGTGCAGAGATGAGTATAGGTCTCTATATGCGAGGTTGTCGAGGAGAAGGAAAGAAGGTACGATTATCAATCGTGAAGATCGGATTGCGAAGGACTTAGGGTTTGCCATCTCCAAGGGGTCTGGCGGACCTAGAAGGGGATGCGAGTAGGGCTTGAAGGATTGACAAGATGCTCAGGGAAGAGCTAAAGGTTCGACTGGAGTTGATACTGTTTAGATACGGCTAAATGTCGGTGGAGGAGATTACCCGGTTCGGTCACCGCAGTGTAAGATCTCGTGGTCGGAGCTCCGTCCTAGTTTTATGCCTCAATCTCTTATACTTGAGTGTGATATAATGCTGTACCGAGTAGCTTGACATAATACAAGTGTTAGCAACGAATTGTGCTGCACGGGATAAAGCCATCGTATCCGGAAAGAGCTACTTGTCCGAGGCTTGGGAGAAGGTTTTACCGAATGCCGGTTCCACGTCAAAGCTTCGCTATAGCACCGTGTCCTATATGTCTATGACCACAATTGCCGATTGTCCTCGTATGATCTGGCTATGCAACTGTATGATTCTATGAAGGACAGATCCCGATCTCTGTATGTACTTGACTAAACAAGGTGGGCGGGCTTGGCAGGCATCTTGTGCTTCAGCTCTTGCAGGGTTCCTGAAAATCCCTTCCAATCAAGGCATGTCGAGATGTCTCTGCAACATACAAACCCGGCTAGAACAGATTGCCTTACCCCTTTACGGCACTTCAAGAGCTCTTTTGCTCTCCCTTCTCGGCTTTCCGATCTGTCACAACTGGAGAAAAATCTCATGGATGGTCCAGATGCAGTCCTGAACCGAATTTTTGGGCCGCACCTGCAGCAGAGACACATGGCCAAGACCGTCGTTCTCGCATCCTCAACATCATTCCGATGAACGAAAATTCGTAGAACTGTCTCGTGGCTTTCGGTGGACACTTGGCGTCGCCCACTCGCGGCTGGGAGGCAGACCAACATTCGGTTCGTGTGGCGAAGCAGCGGTTCGTGGACAATGAACCGCTGGACATGTCCGACGTCTTCTTCAAGATGACAAAGTCGGCGCATTCTAGCCAGCATCTAGAGCTTAAGCCGTGGAGCTGAAGTCTGTGAGACGTGCTCGATGCTATGGTCGACATGAGTCGGTCGATATCCTTGAGCGAGAGCTGACAGATCGTGAATTTGGTAAATGGTTTAAAGAGGCACTTGGTATCGTCTTCGGAAAAATATTCATCATCGCCCTGAGATCTCTCAACTCAACATCTACATCCAATTGGGAGCAAGATGCATTCTGCTATCCTGATCGCTGCATTTGCGGCTTACACCTGCGCTCAGAATCTCGATGCTGATGCCATTGCTCAAGCCGATCCCGTTCCTACACCTGACATTCCGGTTGTCTATTCCACGAGTTTCGACTATGCCCTCCCTACTGCAACTGTTATCGCTGAGACCATCGCTTACGATGCCTCTGCCGCAGCAGCATCTGCTTCGGCTGATGTCGCTGCCGAAGTCAACGAACCTCAACCTACGGGTGCAGTCCTGAAACGTGACGACGCATCTTGTGCGGCTCTCCAAGCTAAATTCGGAGACGTCTATATCTCGCCCGTCAGCCAGCTTAATTACACCATCAAGTGTGGCTTCGACTACAGTGGTTATGACCTCGCAGCAGTTTCGGGTTCCTCCTTTGCCAACTGCTACGACAAGTGCGATGGCTACCCTGGATGCGTCAGCTTCTCCTTCGCTGGAGGTTCTGGTGCCGGTACCTGCTACCTGAAGAGAAGAGGTGCCAACACTGCCAACGCCAATGGCGGTGTTAGTGGAGGTGCACTGGTCAACATGCCTACTCTCGCCGCCAATCTCTGTGTTGCCCAACCCACCGGTATTTCGCACACATCTTCTCCAGATTCTGACCAAGCTTTCCTTGCCGACAAATACTATTCGGACGCCGCTATGGCAGCTTCTCCTCCTGCAGGATACACCGAAGCCTTCAAGAACCTGACGGCATCCAATAATGCTCTTGGGTACCTAGGTTTCAGTTTGTTGAGCTCTTACGACACCGCTGTCTGTGCTGCCCGCTGTGACAAAGTGAATGGATGTCAGGCCGTGAACATTTACTTTGAGAGAGACCCTTCAGGTAAGTAGACTCGCTCCAAGCTACAGGAGACATACTAACAGTCTTCAGTCGATCCAAACGATGCGTCATGCTCAGACCCTACCTCATACGCTCAAATCAAGGTGAATATCGTCCTTGTCTAGACTCATAGAAGCGATACTGACGTTTTCCAGTGCGTGTACTGGGGAGGCCCCGTGTCCCAATCCAATGCTTTGAACTTTGGACAATATCGCAACAAGTTCCATGTGGTTATTGCGGGCAGCAACGGCTACGTCAACCGCTCCATTGACACGCCCGCTGGCTACACTGCCCCAACTTACCTTGGAAACTCAATCATCAACGCACCCAAGACTGATTGCGCCGACTACCCCAATCAACTCCAAAATTTGCTTTGGCCGACCGGTCCTTTCGATGCTGGACGCTGCGCGGCTGCGTGCTCAGCTTACAACGCCAACCTGCCTACTGGTAGTGTGGCTCAGACTTGTCAGTTCTTTAACACATACATCCTCAAGGGCAATGGAAAGGACGCCGGACAGTATTGCGCTCTCTACCAACAAGCTTTCCCTTCGTCGGCCTCGACCAGCTCAAGCGTTGTCATCAATGGTGTTACTTACACATACGGATACTCTTACACCTTCACCAATGCCACTTCGGCCGGCGGTCCCGCTATCCCTTGTGCGGTCGCCTCGGCTTCGAGGATCATCGGCTCTTCCACTCTTCAAGGATTCTGCTCCACGCTGCTGGGATTTAACGCACCTACCTCCACATCGACAGTGATCGTCACCCCAACGAGCACCGTTCTGTCCACCGTCGTGCCCGTCGCGAGCTCCGTTATCAGTACCAAGGTCACCACCACATTTGTCGCCACCTCGACACGCGTGCCTGCGAAGCGTGCAGAGCAGCTGCAGACCCCATCAGCTCTTTCCTTCCCTGCTTCCGTCATCACAGCAGCCTGCAGTCTTCAGGCTTCAAGTGCTACCACGACTGTCCTTACCACAACCACATCCACAGCCTCTACTGTCTTGTTCACCAGCCTGACAACCGCTACCGCATCCACCACCACTATCATCGTAACCAGCACAGCCAAGGCGACGGCTACAGCCAACCCCAACGGTTGCTCCCAGCCCAATGTCTGCAAGTCCGATCAGAAGGTCCCGACATACTCCTGCCCTGGTCAAGGCAAGAGCGGTCTTTGCGCCTGCGGTACCGATGCAGCGGGAGTCAATGTCTGCTACGCCGCTGACGATTGTACAAAGCAATGCAAGAAGACCAGCGATTGTGACAACTTTGGAAAAGTGGCCATGGTTTGTGTTTACAACACTTGCTGCGACAACAATGGCTCGCAGAGCTCGGGCATGGGCAATTGTATGCCTGCTAGCACCACTTGCATGAATGCTGGATCTGCTAGCAGAATGTTCAAGCGTGGAGAGAGAAAGTTTGGACCTGTGGTTAGGAGACAGGAGGTTACTGAGCAGGATGAGGAGTGTACGGCCTTGTCTTGCCCTGGTACCTGGGTGGATGAGACCACTGGTGTTGTTGTTCAAGGCATTGATGCTCAGCTGTAAACCGATGTTGGTCGTCCATGTTGATAAGACTTGCTGCGATGGTCACGGTTTCAGATAAATACAATCTTTGAGTTCGTCTTCAAAAGTGTGTTGTATTCAAGCGAAGTACGTACTAAGTCCTCAAGCCTCGCACTTGCCCTTTGATTACCTTGATCAATAGAGCTCATTGAAACGGAGCAGTGAACGAGTTCGTATGTGTATAAATTGCAACCTCTCACGAATACTTGGCCACAAACTCCGCAACAGCAGCATCAACCTCCTCAGGATGACTAAACGACAAAAAGTGCTGCCCACCCTCCACAACCCTGAGCTCTGCATCCTTACTCCCCACAAACATCTCAATCTCCCTTTTTGCATTGGCAACCGAATACACCACATCTTTCGTGCCATGCAGCCACAACACCGGACACTTTACATCCGCCAATCTGCCATGCAAACCATCTCTATCCCTCAAATTGATCGTTGCCATTCTAGCTCTCTTGCGCCCTTCCTCGCCGATATAGTTTGCGGCAATTTCGTTGCGCCAGAAGTCTCGTACGGAGGAGTCGCAGTCTTTGCCGAAACCGATGTCGATGAGGAAGTCGGCGAAGGAGTTTCCTGGGCGGAAGGAAGAGTCGGAGGGGTTGCTCCAGGCGTCGATGGTCGGTGTTAGGTCCGAGGGTGCGTCCCAGCAACCCAGTTCGCGGGTCTTGGGAGATTCAAAGTCGAGGCTTGTGCCGAGGGGGATGATGCCGGTGATCTGTGTTTTGGTGGTCAGGTATGTTTTTCTTGCTTGGTCATGTGGATGGAAGGGGTTGTTTACCTTGTCAGGGGCCAGTAGAGCCATACGCACAGTGATCCAACCGCCTTGACTGGTTCCGAGTACGAAGACACCTTTGCTTTGATCGATTTTGCCCTGCTTCTCTAGTTCCTGCAGAACTTGAATGTTCATCCATGCTGTGTCCCAGTAAGTCCAGTTTTCAACTTTACAGCGCGTTTGGCCGTGACCCAGCAACTCAATTGCGAGGAGGTTCATCTCGGAGGTGAGGGTTTTGTTGGCATATTGTGTTTTGTAGAGTTCGGATGAGGTGGTGAAGGAATTGACCAGGACCAAGGTGGGCTTGGAGGTGTCCAGGCCGGGAGTCTGATAGGAGGCATCGATGCCGCCGAGATGGGGGACACGGATGATTGAAGTGTTAGGCATTGTTCAGGAAGTTGTTCTTAAGTTCGGAAGTTAGAGGATCTGGAAAGCGAAGGCTGCAGAAGGACTTTTGGTATCTCTTATGTCAATGCGAGTTCCATTCATCCGTGGAGAGCATCTTAGGTGTAAATCGTGTAATCGGGTATTGATGTCTTCTAGAGGTGGGGAGATGTTATTGATACAAGCACCGAGAAGCGGGGGTGCATGACGGGGTATTGACGTGCCTGCCTATGTAGCAACCCTTGTACCTCGTTGACGTGAAATTGCCAAGTACGCTCGCTGGATATGGCATCCGTTCGACCATAGCCATGGCTCCCGAGTAGATATGTGTTCCATCGTCCATGAGCAAGCTCAGTGTCGAAGTATGAGATCCAGTCCGAGGCGACGGCTATGACATTGTTGTATGTGTTGTCATGAACACAGCGAACCTCCACATTGTCTACCTCGCCGTATTCAACTTGGGACTCATTGTAGCCAGGATTCACGCGATCTGGTTTGACAAGCTTTTGCAATGAACAAAGTCCACAGATCATAATCGATCATCTGTCGCGGAAATGGATTTCGAAAGCGTTGTCGCATGACAGGGTTTGACGAGATTTCCAAGCCTCAACACCCCGATATTCAGCGCATTGCCGTACGTCCTCATCTTATGTCTCGAGGTGAATAGTGGCGTTAGATAGAGGTGTCAGTCGACAGAAAACGAGTTTTGTCCAGGATTGGGTCTGCGGCTCAACATATCCGCGGCTCAACAGTCGTAATCCGGCCGCGAGAAGAGATGGGTAATTGCCGGAGCGGAGCTACGCAACAGACCATTTCTGAGCTGAGTCCATCCACTGACTTCAGGATGATTTCAATATCTCAACTGTTTGTGGCCTTGGCAAATGGAGCTTTGGAGCTCACATTAACTATAGCAGTTCAAGCGGGCTTTCAGACTTCTGCAGGTGCGTCTTCCGAAGGTCATGTCGGACCTTCCGAGCACCTCTGTTCGACTCGATGCAGCTGCGACAAAGGGTTCGAGACCGACACCACTTGCAGGACTTGTCTAACATGTTACCGATGTCATCAATGTCTTTTCGTTGTTGGTGAATTCTGCTTGCTTGCTGGTCCCTGCGCGATTCAGCGCCTTCGGATCGTCCCGAATCCCCGGTGGCCGCTTTTCCTCATCCCTGGAATTCTCTACCGTCCGTCAACAGAACGACACGCCCACCAGGTACCGTATGCCGTATCGTCATCTCGCATTGCTCGGTATCGACGCGTCTACAGAATTGCACAGGACGAGATTCTTGTCTCACCAACATCTTCTGCAAGATTTACAGATACAGCGATTTGGCCACCGTCTGACCTTGTCATGGAGCTATTGCATGATCGCTACGAGATGATAGTCTGTCTATCCTGATCCCAAGCTGGCGGTACTCACAATCTTTGCTTGCTCTGGCGGCTGGCCTATGTTGATCTGCCCATCTTCTGATGCGACTTCCCGATGCGCATGAGCGTATGCCGTATATGCGGGACCGATCATCTGCTTCCCCACGAAGAGGCATCGACTCCATGGAAAGAGCAGCCTGACACGACATTTCTGACAGGCCAAAGACGACTTGAGTAGCTTTCCAAACTACTTGGAGAGCAAAGCCGCCAACTTGAGCATACGAGTCATCCCTAGACGGCACCAGTGCTTGGCAGGCAAATTTAGCGTCTTCAGACCCTGGAGCCAAGCTTCATCTCCAGACCCGAAAGCGACAATCCCTCTCGAAGAACAACAACCCAGCCTAACGGAAGGTTTCGATAGGCATCTTGACCTTTTCGGGTCGAATACAACTGCTCGGTCAATTAGCAAGATGGACAGGAGTCATATCCCTTCCAACTTGGCGTCAGAGCTCGATTCATCAGTTTAATCGACAGTCAAACGTGGATGCATCTCGACTTTGAACTCTCAACTTCGACGTTTCGGCGGATACCCTATGACTCGCATCACCTTGCCTTTCGTCAATCAGTACTATGCTCCCCACGAAAGCTCCCCTCATTATGTTAATTTCAATAGATGTCTGCGATGACAGAGAGGTCGCTGCAAGTTGCCAGGAAACAGCACAACACTCTGAAGTTTCCTACTGCAGTGCGCTTTCACGCCGTTGAAACGGACTGAAAATCATCCCCGTCATGGCACCATCCGGGCTTCATCCCGCGCGCCAACTCTGTCGTCGGACCATCTCCCGAATACCTTAAAGGAACTCTGTTCATGAATCATTTCGATAACTTCCTACTCTCGACCACTCAGGAATCACGAATTCTCGGCCGTGAATTCCTCGTCGAACGATTCGCAGGAACTGCCGATGTTTACCGTCTCCGACGGCGTCTGCGCCAAACGATGATCCTGTCCGTCGAGCCTCATCTGAAACTAGATGAGTCTCGTTGTGATGGATCTCGGTTGACAAATCTGGCACCGCCATACTTTATTATGTTACACTGACTGATTCATCTGGACCCATCCAGCTATCTGCCTATAGATACCTACCTGTTCCCTTGGTCTGAACTTGTGTCCTCTCAGACCTGTCTTTCCCCACCACCCGACCATTTATCTGGAGCCGTCAACATGGCAAGTCAGGCACAAATCGCTCAGATTATGGCCCTGGTTGAGTCGGGCATTCCATTGAACGAAATTCCTGCTGGTCGCCCACCGGTTGGCCAGGTATCTCACATCCACAATGCGGTTGGCAGAACACATATGATCACGACATGCGACATTATCTGCATTATTATCGTTTGCACTGTCGTTGCTATGCGATTTTATACCCGCGTTCGTCTTCTCAAGAGCCTATGGTGGGACGATTGTGAGTTTCCTTTCGCAATACCACACAACTCAAATGCTAACAACAAGCAAAGGGTGCACATTATTCGCTCTTGCATGCTGGCTAGGTGAGACTGGATTGTTCCAATACGCCTGCAAGTTCGGAGCCGGCAAGCACATTTACGACATCACTGTCGCGGACCTCTACCCCAATCTACTACGTGGATGGGTCGTTTGCGCGATCATGTACAGCATTACCATGCTGTTCTCCAAAATGTCGATCCTGTTACTTTACCGCCGCGTGTTCCCCATCAACAACTTTGCCAAGCGATGGTGGGCTGTCGTCGCCTTCACAGTCGCCTATTCGCTCGGAGCTATATTCGCATCCTTATTCCAATGCCGACCAATGGAATCTGCCTGGTCAGTAGAAGCCCGAACATAGGTCAAGTTCGTTTCTCTAATAGTGATTGCAGGAGTATTGACATCACTCCAGAATACTGCATCAGCACTGAAAAGTTCTACACCGCCAACGCTGCCTTGAACGTCGTATCTGATATTTTGATCCTTCTACTACCTGTACCCATTGTCTGGGGTCTCAACACCGACGTCCGCAAGAAGGTCATCCTCACTGGTCTCTTTTCGATGGGTAAGCGCGACAAAATCATTGACATATCAAAACTCTCCATGACTAACACTGCAATACAGGATCCATCTCTTGCCTTGTCAGCATCCTCCGTATGCGTTCCATCATCGTCTTGTATAAGTCTGGCTACAGCGATTTGACCTGGGGACTTGTGGAAGTCGTGCTATGGTCGCAAGCCGAACTCACGGCAGCCATGATCTGCACATGCACCCCTTGTCTTCGACCACTATTCGAGAAGATCATTCCCGCATTGCGTTCGGCAACCTCGAGAAAGGGTACACATGGAAGTAGCACTGGAGGATACATCCGCACAGGCGACTCCGGACACAAGAGCTCGGTGAGCAAGTCAAAGTCGATTTCGGATATCGAGATGGATGCTGGGATTCGAAAGAAAGTCACTGTTGATGTCAGTGCGCTGGGGTCTGACAGTGATAGCCAGAAGAGCATTATCCGGCATCAGGCGTGATTTGGAGTGACGAGGCACTCAAAATATCACTTCAAGGAGAAAGACAAAAGTGATCGGAGCACCATCATTCCTGACGTATGTCGGTTGCCGCTTTCTGAGCGAGGAACAATGCATATGATTTGGCATTTTCGCCCGCCCATCGACTACTATCATTACCAGACAAGTCAGGACGCGGATTACGACTAGAACTGTGAGGACATCGAACAGCGTCGCCTGCATCTGACCAACAACTTCTCAAGAGTAAGGTGATGCATCTGCAGGACCCATGATGGTTGTTTGCAATGCCAACAATCCGACTCTTCCGGATGCATATTGCAGGATGTACCTAACCCAGGAGGCTCTTCACGGTAACACCGTCATTACTAAAGAGCTCGTTATAAGCTGCAAGTCCAGCAACGATACCCACTGTTTAGGATAATAACTCTATCCCACCAACCATCGGCATCCTGTACCATGTGTGATGTACAAAGCAGTGAACTTCTTGGATTGTCGATCGAACGGTGCGGCAGGATGCGCCGTTACTCTCAACGAAACATTGAGAATCACAACAGACCGTTTGCGCATTTGACCTTGCAGAAAGCTCGAGAATGTAGAGATCTGTGTCGAGATCGTGATTCGCTTCTTCGGGAGATAGGAATGTAATCAGCTGAGTGACGGAATAGCTCTTTGGGAGGTCGAGATCATGGCGCGGTGTTACTGGTAGATCGTCGGCCAGCGAGAGATTTCCGCAGAACAGATGTGCTGTATACAACCGCATCAGCGACAACGGATGGAATTGCTCAAGGAGCATTGCGTGTAAGGGTTCTCGATGTCTCCCGATCTTGTGAATGGTCTTGCGGACATGGAGACTATCGGGTCTGATTGCCATATCAAAGCTTGATCTTTCGGCGCCAGAATCCGGTGCGAATCAGTTTCGACGACCTCGAGATCACCCAGGTCGCTTTGCTGTGGATTGTGAAACATATGGACTGTTGGATAAGCACGCCTGTTGTGTATCTTGATGCTCAGATTCTCAAGAAAGGAGGTCCGATGCTCAGATTCTCAAGAAAAAGCTTCAGATGCCGGCATGAACAAGCAAGGCAAGACACCGGAAACGCTCCACCTGCTAGAAGAGAACGACGGCAGTTGCTGAGAAGGATGATAAAGATCAGAGCTGTGAAGATCCGACTTTGACGGATAGTGTCTCAGCAACCCATGGTGATAGAAATGGCGAAAGGCAGGACCGGAGAAACAAAGTTGCGGCCGGGAAAGTTTGCTTGTTTGACTAGGCAATTTATGTTCCGAGAAGGCGATTGCATGTATCGCAGACACTTGGCCTACTATCTCAATCAGTGAGGTTGTCGTATTTTTCTCGAAACTGGACGCTATTTATATCGTCGATTCCGGATATCCGGAACGCTGTAATGATTAAGTGTATCCTACATGCAATCATACCCAGGATCCGTCAACTCAGCATACCTGCACCAAACCGGATCCTTGTTCAACTTTTCAAAATGCTGCATCTCCATTCCAACCGCAATCTCCATACCCAGATGCTCCGGTTCACCTCTGGTGATCTGCGGATAGATCATACTGAGACCGTTAAACAGTCCTCCAGTGGGGAATCTGACTCTTTCGATTTGACCGATTGCAGGGCCAAAGTCAAGATCCAGAATGTCGAGTTTGTACCATGTGGAGGTCATGCAGTCGGTGGTGAGGAGGGAAGGGAAAGACGTCCATGCGAAGTGGCCATAGCCGGGGATGTTGTTGAGTAGAGTGACAAGGGACTCAGTGTATGCGGGTGTGCGTTGGTCTACTTGGTCTCTGATCGCGCGGGCCAGAGGAGCAAGAGAGGTGGTGCTGCAGAGCTCACGAAGATTCATGCCTGGTCGGGCGTAGTTCATCGGGCATCCGGGGTAGTGCTTTGAGAGTGGTGGGCTGGAGCGTAGACGTAAGTCGACAACGACGACGTGGTGGGACATGGCATCTTCAGGGAGGGTATCGAAATCGGCTTGAGCACGGATGATTGAGCGCCACATGAGTGCTGTCGCTGCGTCATTTGTCGAGATCCAGGAGTCGCCAGACTCGGTGCAGTCGTTCTTGAGTTCAGCCAGGGCTTTAGGTGAGAGGCGGTAAACGCGTTGTCTGTGTGTAGTCCTGAAAGCTGTCTCGGGCCAAGAGAGAGTGAAGGGGGCGACAATGAACTCGGGATGCTTTTCAGGATTGCCAACATCTGCCGTTGACTCACGAGTAGTGATATGAGCAGATCTCTCGAATTGTGCTGCAGGAAGGGAACAACGTGCTGGCACGGCTCCATCCTGTACGTGTCGACAATTCTGTGCCCACACTCTGAGAATCTCGTTGATAGCTTGAGCATCGTAGATTGTGTGATGGCTGTGAAGAGTGAGAATAAAACCTCCATTGATGATGTTCAGTTGAGGAATCCAAGCAGGCTGGTTCTCTCCCGGCCGAGGGAATACACCGCGGGCGCAAAACACATCTGGGTCAAGTCGTGATTGAGGAAACTTTTGTTGTCGCAATTCCTCGTATGAGAAACCAGTGCCTCGAACGTCCTTGACAACCAGATAGCCAAAATCACCATGTTTGAGAGCCACTCTTCCAGTCGGGGTCTTGCCATCCTCAACTGGCACAAACTCGCAAGCCAGCGATGGAATGGCTTCGAGGGTCGGCTTCAGGGCTCTGCGGAGGATTTCGACAACTTCCATCTGATCCACACCCTTGACCGCAGGGAACAAGAACATGGGTCGTGTGTAGCCACGGGGATTGGCCTGCTCGAGATAGGAGAGCTCCAGAGCATGTGCAGGCGGGCTGTTGAAGTTGATACTGTCGATGATCTCGGACACGGAGGTGCTCATGGACTTGAGAAGATAACCCGGATGCGAGATAGCATTGGCTGAGGGTAAGATAGTGTCCATGATGAGTGGTCTGAGTGACTGTTGGAAGGTAAAATGCCGAAGGTAGATGCAAGGCTGGGAACTTTTATACTTCCAAGGTTCAACACTCCAGGCCACGAAAGATTGTCATAGCATTCTCAACAACACAGACCCCTCCTATTCCTGTCTTGTAACTTAGCGAACATCTATATTGCAAGTTCATTTGGAGTGGACCCTCTGGTGATCAAGCTTAGGCCACCCCCAGAGTCGCGCTGCGACCTAATAGACAAAACCCACAAGTTTTTGACGGTGCGGAATTGCTCTGAGACATGGCCAGCATTCAGAATGGTCACAATTCTGTTGTTGAGGAGACCTGTTCTGTTGGAGTTCAAGGCGAAAGGGTAGAGCTTTTGTATGCATAAGTTTGTGCACCGCACTAACGGTCAAAAAGGGAGATATGAATGAATTCTGGGGTATTATGTAAATATGAAAAATCGAGATCGCTTACACGGTTGCGTCGCTGTTCGCAGGCTTGATCGCTTCCATTGTATGCGATGGGGCGCGGGAAACATCAGTGTCGCTATTGCTGTGATCGTGCCCACTCGACAGATCTTCTTTCGGCTCATTCTCTAGAGGCTCGTCCTCTTTTTCTTCCTCCGTCGGCTCCGGTCTGCTGGGCGACGTCGGTGCGAACTTCGACTTCTCACGGATCGGTCCTCCGTATTTGTAAAAGATGAAAGGAATGGGCGCAAGCAAACAAGCGATACCGGCGATGAGCGAGCCACCACCGCCAACACCCAGAGCGTCGAACATGTACTGAGTGAAGAGTGGCGCAGCGGCGCCCGCTGCTGAACGAGCAACTGTGTTGGCTGCCAAAGCACTGGCTGCATACATGAGATACGTATCGGTCAGGTAGTTGAGGTATGCAACAAAGATCAACAGGATAGATGTTGATAGGAAGACACCAGCAATGGTCGGCACAATCCAGTGTACGCTGTTAAAGTTTCCGGTCCAGGCAAACCAGAACATAGTGACAGGGAACATGATTCCACCAATCATCGCAACGGGAAGACGGTCCTCCGGCACAGCTTTGTGGCCAGCAGCCAACCTCTTTCTATCGCGCGCAGATACGGTGAAGATGATGGACCCACCAATTACTGCACCGACTGCAGTTCCGATAAGTGGAAGCTCACCAACTCCTGAGTTCCAACCACGCTTCTCTTGGAACACGATAGGGTAGATGGTGAACAGCATGTACAGCAGTGCGTACACGACCGCGAGATAGACGGCAACGGCGAACGAGATTGGGTCAACCAAGATTTTCCATGGGCGAGTCAAGGCAACTGCGAACATGCCCTTGAGGGTTCTGTCGGTGACTTCGACGGGGGCCTTTACATTCTCATATCCGGGGATCTTCAAGGCCCTGATTCTCCTTGCCTTGTTCAGGAGGACGATTGAAGGGAGGGTCTCGGGGATTGTGAACATCAAGAATTCGGTGAAGCCGCCCAACCACAGAAGGACGTAGAAACTCCATCTCCAGTTTTCTTTCAGCTCTAAGAATCCCGAAATGACAGGTCCAAGGGCAGGGCCAACGAAAGTCATCATAGAGAAAGTGGCCATGGCATTGCCGCGCTCGACGGGACCCCAGATGTCGGCAAGGACACCGGGGGCATTGGACAATGAGGCACTCGCAAAGGTACCAGTCAAAAAGCGACCGACAAGGAGGCCTGCAAAATTTGGTGTGAAAGCGCAAAGGAAGTTGAATGCCAAGTAGAAGGTAAAGGTAATGTAGAAGATCCATCTGCGACCGTAAAACTCCGAGAGTGGGGCAAAGACGAGAGGCCCTGCACAGTAACCAAGTAGGAACAGAGTCACGACTAGTCCAGCGGCTTCTGTCGAGACGTGCAGATCCTTGGCAATTCCATTGAGCGTACCTGACGGACTCGAAGAGGCGAAAGTTGCGTTAACGACCAGGATGACGGATGCGACGGTGATGTACCAGCGGCGAGCCTTTGACCAGTTTTTGGGGTTTTCCATATCGTCGGGGGAGAAGTCCAGTAGGCCGTCCTCGTTGAGCCATGGTTCTTCCGAGGCTTCAATATCGCGTGATCGGTATGGCTTCGCCGTCGGCCGTGAGAGCAAGCGTTCAATCCGCTCCATCTTGGCGAGAGAGATGCGTATGCTGTGATGGGAAGAGTTTGAGGAGAGAAGCCAAAGAGAGGGATGCAGGTTCGATCAAGACACTCATGCAGACTTAAGGAGCTGAATAATCTGTTTCAAGCCGCTTTCTCAGCGAACTTGAACTGCCGTTCCATCCGGGAGAACTTGTCAAAAACGAAGGCGAAGGGCGCTGCAACCCCGCGAAATGGTCGAAGATCGTAAGCGGCAGCCGCGGAATTCGGCACGCCCATGACGAGACTTTTACACTTTCGCAGATTACGGCGTTAAGACGCGAAATCTGCGTTGGGCGGTCGGAGTATTGTCGACACACATGGTTCCCATCGCTGGTCTTTGCTATACCATGAGATAGAACGGAGACGGTGCATTGCCATGTGGAGTGGCGGAGTTGTTCAATGGGTCGTCTGCAATCGAGGTTGCAATGGGAGCGGTGCTGCTTGACTGTTCGGACTGCGACAAGTGATACGACCAAGCAAATGTCAAGCGAGTGGAAGATCCTGTGAGCAAAACTCTTACATGTTTGCGGTTCTTGCTCGATTTGCATGCCTGTTTGACTCAATTTGCAAAGTGGAAACCCTAAGTAGGTCAAGTTGCATGGTGAATCCTATGAGGCCATTGTGTGCAAAGCGTAGATTCCGGTACATCTCGCTGGGATCCAAGTATGACACCAATTTCACTCGATGTTTGTATGGAAAACGTGTAGATCAGTCTCTGAGAGGTAGACCAAGAACCGTAATCAGGCACTTTCAGCTGGTACACCAATGTTTCTGAGCACGAAGAGAAAGAAAAAGGTTGAGGTCTGTAGGACCCTGTCACGCTTCCTGGGCGCAGGCCTTGTCGGGCAGCGCAAGCGGAGCGGAGTGAGCGGAGTGGGACAGTGCCCGGCGGAAACAGTGCACAGTGGAGGCGGCGGAGCATGATGTGACCAAGACTCTACGGGAGATCGACCGGGGACAATCTAGTGCGACAGAGAAGTTGACCATGGAGGTGTCGTAGAGCAGTTCTCTTCGTGTTCTGTCGAGCCTGGCAGCAATGACTATGGACTCTGTGGTCGCAGAGTTAAGCATGTCGCAATGACAGTAAGGCAAGGATTCCTTGGAAAGCGGTTGTCACATCGTCATGCGGCTTGAATTGACTTCACTGCCACAATGACGTAGCGTGGTTTTTCGCAGCGCTTGGTCTCATCACGTCGACGCTCCCAAGTCCCTTTCTATCATGCTCCATACCGCCAACACTCCCCCGAAATCCTACAGACCCGGAGACCCAGCACGCCCAAGCACAATGGACAAGCTCAAGAAGATCTTCAAGCACGACAAGCACGACTCGTCGTCGTCGTCGTCGACAGCCACGACCCCCTCGCACACAACCGCCGAGAGAAACAGCGCAGCCACCACCACCCACTCGGCGCCGCCACCCCAAGCCGTCAGCAGCACTCCTGCTCCTGCTGCCACCACTTCCAGCGCCCCCGCCTCCAAGGGCCCTCCCGCCGGCGTCCTGCTCGAGACCAACTACGGCAACATCACCATCGCCTTGTACAGCGACAAGACCCCCAGAGTGAGTCTTCACTTGATCCTGACCTGATCCAGCCCACTCTAACGCAGCGCAGACATGTGAGAACTTTGCAGGCCTCGCCGACGCCGGCAAGTACAACGGCGTCATCTTCCACCGCATCATCCCCGGCTTCATGCTGCAGGGCGGCGACCCCACCGGCACCGGCCGCGGTGGAGAGTCCATCTGGGGCGGCAAGTTCGAGGACGAGTTTGACAGCTCGCTCAAGCACACGGGCGCTGGTGTCTTGTCCATGGCCAACAGCGGTCCCGGCACAAACGGCAGTCAGTTCTTCATCTGCCTCGCACCTACTCCTCACCTGAACGGCAAGCACACTGTTTTCGGCCAGGTCGTCGATGGCATGGATGTCGTCCAGAAGATTGGAAGTGTCAGAACCGGCTCTGGCGACAGACCCATCGAGGACGTCGTTATCGTCAAGGCTCAGTCCTTCACTGCTTGAACGCCCCTATCGTAATTACCTAATGACAAGTCTCCTTCTATCTGTGCGTTGTATCCTCGACAACTTGATCGTGCATGTGCAACAAGTGTCCAGACTGAGTTTCGCAACCCCCACGCTATATTGAGCACTCGATATCACGCAAGAGGCATGGACCTGTCGCTCAAACGTGCGTGGTATTGGCTTGTACGAGGCTCCTGCCTGTTCGAGAAGAATAGAACGAGCAGTCGATCAACGATTGGCCTTTGACTTTCTTGTCGATATGAGCAGGCTTGCAGGAGGTTGATTGTGCAAAGAGTCACATGGAGTTTGACAGGCATCAAGCCTCGGCGGTCTGGCCCGCAATGTGATAAGCTTTTGATCTGCACGGGCTCATCTCGGCTAACTCAGCTGCTGTTGCCCAATGATCAACACTCGAGGGGATTTCTGCGTTCTGCCCTGCTTGCGCTCGCGCTTCAGCTGCCTGATTTGCCATCTGTCACGCCCATGACAAGACACGCCCCATGTGCCTGACATCTGTCGCAAACGCAAATGACCAACGTTGAGCGCAGGTATTGTGGCAAGCCGCACCTCCAAGCTGGTTTGGCCACCACGGCCGCGTCTCCCTGTTTGCCTCCAACATTCAGGCATCATGAACCGCGTCGGAATATTCACCGTCGCATGCATGCCAACACGTTCTATGATTCGAGAAGGTCCGGGGATGGCGCAATATTCGCTACAGACATGTTTCATAAACACAAGACGTCTCTTGCATATGGCGCCGTCTCGGCCGCTATTGCTTCTCCGTGTCGCCCCTCTAATTGGCTTCCTCAGTATTGCCCCCAAACCTCGCTTGTTCAGGGGATAGCCTATCAGACTTCCAACACATGCCACTTGCCAGTTGCAAGTCGACCGACAAAGATACCGAGGCCGAGAGTGTTGGACGTCTTTGCAAGCGTGCACGCGCTGAAACCATTCCAGCTTCCAAATCTGGCTAGGTATTTGACTGATAGATCTACGGCCGGTAGAAGATCCCCACACTCCATACGAACAGATAGCCTCACGGACCTGCGTGCCATGCACACTAGTCCAAGCTTACTTGTCCTTAGCTAGACCAAGCATGTGCCTTCACCACTCTTAGCACGTTGGCCACACGCACTTCAAGCGACTGCCTTTCAACAACCGAGTCTTGGGATGTCGATCTGCTCATCACTCCCCTACCTGCCCTGCTCATGCTGCCATGCGTTGAAGCTAATATGTGATTTAGGACCAGAAAGGCAGCTGCGGGTAAATGTTGCATCTATCCTCCGCATTTTCTTGCGTCCGTAAACAGAAAACCCTACTCTGTACAACACCATTGGCCGTTCAAGCTATGCATGTAATTCTACACACGACTGACTAGGACTCGGGAGGCGACCACTGCTCGCTCTTCAACCGAGCTGCCATGTCTATCAATCCTTGCCTCGTGGTATATAACCAGCCTTCCCTCTCCACCATGAACACCCATCATCACCACTCACTCACTCCTCCTTCCTCCTCCTCCATCTTCCTACATCATGCAACAAACTCTCGCTGCCCTTGCTGCAATTGCAGCTGTGGCTGTCGCCTCCCCCGTTGAGCCCAGAGCCAGCGTCGGCAATGTCAAGTTCTCAGTCCCTCAGGTTTCTACTGGCAACACCAAGGTCGCTGCTCCTCCCCTCGCCTTGGCCAAGGCCATCAAGAAGTACGGTGGTACCCCTCCCACTGTCGTCCAGGAGGCTGCCGCAGCTGCTCAGCAGAGCGGCACCGTCACCGCCACCTCTTACAATGGCGACTCCGAGTACCTCTGCCCTGTCTCGGTCGGTGGTACCACCTTGAACCTCGACTTTGACACTGGTTCAGCCGATCTCTGGGTCTTCTCTACTCTCCAGTCCTCATCTCAGAGATCTGGTCACGCCGTCTACAACACCGCCTCGGGCCGCAAGCTCAACGGTGAGACCTGGAGCATCAGCTACGGTGATGGCTCCGGTGCTTCTGGTCTGGTCTACGCTGACAAGGTCGTCATTGGTGGTGTCACTGCCACTTCTCAGGCTGTTGAGGCTGCTACCTCCATCTCTGCTCAGTTCCAGCAGGACACTGACAACGACGGTCTGGTCGGACTTGCCTTCTCGTCCATCAACACCGTCAGCCCTGACCAGCAGACCACCTTCTTCGACACCGTCAAGAGCACTCTTGCCCGCAAGCTCTTCACTGTCGACCTGAAGAAGGGCGGACCCGGATCCTACGACTTCGGCTACATTGACACCTCCAAGTACACTGGTGCCCTCACCTACGTGAACGTCAACACTGCCAACGGCTTCTGGCAATTCACCACCACCGGTTACTCCGTCGGCAGCGGCGCCACTGTTTCCACCTCTTACTCTGCCATTGCCGACACCGGAACCACCCTCATGCTTCTCCCCGACTCCGTCGTCAACGCTTACTACGCCAAGGTCTCCGGAGCCCAGTACTCTAACAGCCAGGGTGGTTACATCTTCCCCTGCTCTGCTACCCTCCCCAGCTTCTCCGCCGTGATCGGTGGCAAGAAATTCACCGTCCCCGGCAGCTACATCAACTACGCCCAGGTCACCTCCTCCCAGTGCTACGGCGGTATCCAGTCCAACTCTGGCGCTGGCGGCGGCCTTTCCATCTTCGGTGACATTTTCCTCAAGAGCCAGTTTGTTGTCTTCTCCATGGAGAACTCGACTCCTCAGCTTGGTTTCGCTGCTCAGTAAATGCATCATAATGCGATCTACGACTATTGTTACGACATGATTCTTGACGGCTGGCTGTCATTTGCATCTGCGCTTGCAGCGATTTTTTTATTTGTCTGTGGTGGAAGAAGTTTTTCTGCTTTCTCAACAAAGCATTTCTGCGATGAGATGAAGAGATGGAAGATGATTGAAAAAGTACTTAGCTTTTCTCAAAAAATGCAATCGCGCTTTTGTCCAAACTGTTTCTCCTTGATTGATCTCGTCTGTGACAATATCGCGGAAAACACATTTCTCTCTGATTATGCCAGCTGTACAGCATTGCCGCTTGATCGCCAAAGATCAGCATAATGCGCCTGTCTTTGCCTCGTTTTTCACACGCAGCTGAAGGTAGATCTGAGTTATCTGGGTCACCCGCAACTTTATCACATTCAAGCTCAAACTTTGAACCAGCTGCCGATCACGGGGATCTTGAGACAGTAGCAAAATGTTGAGGCTTGCCGATTTCCGATCTCCGGTATCGAGTCCATTTGATCGCCCGTCGAACTTTTTCTTCTCCTGATCTTGTCGCTCTCTTGCACAATGGTCGACCTGCAAGAATGGATCCGGACTCGCGCCTAACGCGTCTGCATTCCCCCCACGACGAAAGCCCGATATGGAGATCGAGCACACCAAAGCCGATATAATCGAGCGACAACTTCGACAAGGGTTTGGGGTTTTATACCGCTGCACGTACTCGAGCGACTCTGCCTGGGCGGGATTCGCGTCGCGCCTCGAATCCCACATACGGGAGTCGTTGAGGTTGCATGATGGAACAGGATGGAGGACCTTGACTATCACGATCTTGAGGATGAAGCTGTACTCGACGCTGCAAGCCCCGCCACCGGCAAGAGGCTAGTGCACTCATTGGAGAAGAATGTAAGGCCGAAAGCGCGCATGTGTGGTTGGGCCCAACGGTGAACATACAAAGGTTGGGATCAACCAACAACGAGATATTCGGACACTGCTGAGTCATTATTCCAGGAGCCCCCTAGGTGGGTGTGGTTTCGAGTCATACTCTGAGGACCCTTTGCTCAGCGGCCATCTCGCAGCAGCCATCATACAAGGCGTGCAGAAGCACGGAATCGCATCGACCGTCAAGCACTTCGTCGCCAACGATATGGAGCACGAGCGCAAGGCCGTTGACTGCATCGTCTCGCAAAGAGCCCTTCGCGAGATTTATCTTCTTCCTTTCCAGATTGCAGTCCGAGATGCTTCACCAATGGCTTTCATGACCTCTTACAATAAACTCAATGGTTGTCACGTAAGCGAACACCACCATCTGCTGCAAAAGCTGCTTCGAGAGGACTGGCGCTGGCAAGGTCTGGTCACCAGTGACTGGTATGGCACGTATTCAACGACGGAAGCCGTGAATGCAGGACTCGATTTGGAGATGCCTGGTCCAACGGAGTGGCGAGGTTTGATCCTAGCCAATGCAATCCGCGCCGGTAAGATCTCCATGAAGACACTTGATACCCGAGTGGGCGCGGTACTGCGTTTGATCGACCAGACTTCCAAGTCTGGGGTCTCAGAACGTGGGCCGGAAAGCACGAACGACACGACACAGACGTCAGAGAAGCTCAAGCAGCTCTCCACTGAGGGACTGGTGTTGCTGAAGAATCAGGATAGTGTACTTCCTCTGGATATAACCAAGACTGTAAGCTCAAGACCATCTATTGTGGGCGCTCGAGTTGAAGCTGACCTCTTATGAACAGGTGGCAATCATTGGACCCAACTCCAAGATATTGCAGTTCTGCGGGGGTGGTTCTGCTGCACTTCGTCCATACAAAAACACAACGATCTATGATGCCATGTTGGAGGCGAATCCAAGCACCAAGTACGCTCTCGGCTGCGAAACACATGCGCAGCTGCCGTCTCTGGGCCCGTTACTTCGGATACCCGGAGGAAGGACTTGTTTCTTTACCTTCAACGTCTATCTTGAGCCTCCAGAAGATGTCGATCGAGTACCAATTGATTCCCTCGAGTTGGACGATACCAATGTGCTGTTAATCGACTATCAGCACTCCAAAGTCAAGGAGGACTTGCTCTTTGCAACGATGAGTGCTGAACTATGCCCTGAGGAATCTGGAGAATACATGTTTGGCTTGACGGTTGCTGGGACTGCTCTTTTATACATCAACGACGAGCTCTTGATCGACAATTCAACAGTCCAAACATCAGATGACAGCTTTTTTGGGTCAGGGACCGTAGAGGAGCGAGCGAAGACGTATCTTGAGGCGGGCAAGACGTACGAATGGCGCGTTGAATTCGGAAGCGCACCTACATCGAAGACCAAGCAGAACGGGGTGACCACATTCGGACCAGGAGGCGTTCGAGTTGGTTGTACCCGCATCATCAATGCCGAAGAGGAAATTTTCAAAGCCGTCTCTGTAGCACGCCAAGTCGACCAAGTCGTCCTCTGCTGCGGTCTCAGCGGTGATTGGGAATCTGAAGGTTTCGATCGCGCCAATATGGACCTTCCTGGTCTTCAGAATCGTCTCATCGAAGAAATCTGCAAGGTCAACAGTAGGACAGTCGTGGTCCTCCAAAGCGGTACTCCCGTCACTACTCCGTGGGTGGACCAAGCTCCAGCGATATTGCAAGCTTGGTATGGTGGCAACGAAACAGCCAATGCTATCGTGGATGCACTGTACGGCAGGTCCTGCCCTAGTGGAAAACTTCCACTCAGTTGGCCTCGACTGAATCAAGACAACCCGGCCTTCCTGAACTATCGCAGCGACGAAGGTCGCTGTCTGTACGGCGAGGACGTCTATGTCGGGTACAGGTACAACGAGAAAGTGGGACGCCAAGTTCAATGGCCCTTCGGTTTCGGTCTCTCTTATGCACAATTCCAGCTATACGGGCTGACCACCACACGTCAAGGCTCTGATGTCATGAGTGAAAAACTCTTGGTCACTGTTCAGGTCAAAAACACATCTACAAAGCATGATGGCGGCGAAGTTGTGCAACTCTACATTAGCCCTCCGACATGTGGCATCGGACGTCCGCTCAAGGAGCTCAAAGCATTCTCGAAAGTGGTTGTACCTCACGGCGAGACTGTGACTGCAAGCATGTGCGTACAGTTGCGCCATGCGACAAGCTATTGGAGCGAGCGCGAGGATGCCTGGGTGTCACAAAAAGGACGATATAAGGTCTTCGTTGGCACAAGTAGCGACAACACTTCTCTTGAAGCGGCCTTCGAGACCGCGAGCACTTTCTCCTGGAATGGGATGTAATCATGTCGGAACGCGTTCCGCAAAGGCTTTGCGTCAACAGGCTTGCAATAGAACGTAGTACATTAGCGGCGTGGAAATCTGTCGAAGTTTTAGCGTCAAGCACACATGATTATTGTATGGATAGCTGTACAGGTACTCCACATGTAGCGTCCAATGCTTATTGCGGGTTGACCCACAGTCCGCTATCGACGGATGATCAGGCTGAATTGTTGGTCACAAAGCTTGGACACGGATTACACGATCTTCTTTCACGCACGCAGTATTCTCGCTTTCACGGGTGGCGTTCTCCACCAGACTATGCTGAGTCACTCAGTATCATGCTTGAGACTTGGTGCTGGCTTGGTGACGAGTTGAAGCAGCTTAGCTGTCACTACACGGCCTCTGATCCCAATTTGCTGCAAGAATGGCAGGAGCAACATCCAGGCGAACAGCAGCCACCGACTATGATACCCGACTCTCTGGTAGATCCTTTGATCCACAGCTGTCATGCGCTTCGAGCACTTTATATGCTGGCTCAACTGCTGTTTCGTGCTTTGTAAGAGAGTAGTGCAACATGGATGTCAGTAAGCGAAAAAAAGAGAGAGACTTGAGTTTCATCCCGGAAGCAGGCTCGAGTGCGAATATATGGAGATGCCCATGCGCAGATGCCGAGTATCCGGAAGGCCGGCATTACGAGACACGAACCCGACCCCATGGGTCAGGGGCCGTCTGCACTGACCGCCGTCAATATCGCGCTATCTCCTGCCTATCATGGCCCTCGACCGAAGATCTCCCAGGATGGTACATGATAAGATGAAAAGAGTCGCGTCCTAAGGCTCTCAGACTTAGCTGTACGAAACCTCTGGGAAGTCTGTATCGTCGACGAGAACATTTGCTTGTATCGGGATCGCCATGGTTTCGCGGGCGTGCGCTTGCTCTGCGACAAGTTTTGGTCCCGCTAGCTGTTCGGGACATTTTGATTTTACCTTGCTCTTCGAACAAGCGATTCTCGGCATCGCGCCTGCCTGTCTTTTTCTCTTCGCAACGCTATGGCGCTTCCAACATACTTGGAAGGCATCTATCAAGACAACACCCAGTCATAGGTACATACTCAAGCTCGTGAGTTCCTCTCTGCCGCCGGCCTCATTAGCCAAGTCCTCACAAGAACATGACAGTCCGCCATTGCGGTCTTGATAGCTTTGCAGCTCACTCTACTCATACTCTGGAACGTACGTACATGTGAACGCACCGCCACATCAACAGCGGCTGCTGTATTGGCATTCATCATCGCAATGGTCCTTATCCCTCTCTCGCATACGGAGCATACTAGATCAGTCCGGCCTTCGACCTTGATATGCGTATATCTCGTTGCATCGATCGTTTTCGACGTGGTTCAGACGCGTACTCTCTTTATCATCAAAGACAATCTCGCCATCTCAGTAACGCTGTGCTGTAATATCGCTACCAAGATGGCTGTGCTATACCTCGAAGCAAGTGAGAAGCGCGCATATCTTCGTGTACCTTACAACTCGTATCCACCAGAGACCATCGCAAGCACATTCAATCGCACGTTCCTGTGGTGGCTCAATCGAATCTTTCTCACAGGTTTCCGAAAAGTCATGACACTTGATGATTTGCGTTCGACCACTTCTGAGCTGCGTTCCAAAGGACCGGGAAAGAGACTCAGAGAATCTTGGAGATCTCGATGTCGAGGTCACAGTCAGCTGTCACCGCCAAACAAATGGATGCTTCCACTCGCTACGTTTTCCTGCTTCCGATCGGAGATTATCTCAGCCATTCCCGCTCGCCTTTTCCTCATAGGCTTCAATTATGCGCAGCCTTTCTTGTTTGCCAGGGCTATTAAGCTGCTTGCTGGGCCGGTAGACCAAAGGACAGCAAACTTCGGCCACGGACTTATCGCTGCCACTGCAATCATATATCTTGGCATCGCGGTAAGTCTAGCACACTAAATAAGGTCGCGTTTGGACTGACATCTTGTAAGGTGTCTACAGTCCGCTACCAGCAGAGTATGTTCAAGACATTGACAATGTTTCGGGGAGCCATGGTCACTCTGATCTTTAATCATTCTGTGGCATTATCCGATCACATGAATGCGGAAAACGCTGCAGTCTCGCACATGTCTACAGGTACATCAGCCCTTGATGGGACATGGATTTGTTGTTGAGCGTGTTCGCAGATATCGACTCTCTCTCACGATCATTGGTCGAGATCAACGAGTTCTGGGCCCGGCTCATCGAGGTTAGTAAGCCTCCTAGCATGTAGCTTTGTGCCTACTAATCGTGAGATCAACAGGTTGGCTTGGGGATCGGCCTATTAGCGAACCAAATAGGTGGAGTTGCTGTAGTGCCTGTCGCTCTGGTCGGACTTTCGACTTATTGCCAGAATTTTGTGTCGAGAACGATAGGTGCTAAACGGAAAGCTTGGAATGGCAAAGTTCAACAGAGAATCGGTCTCACTGCTAATACCTTGGGTTCGATGAGATCGATCAAAATCGGAGGTATGCGTCACTCAGCGTGATGACTTTGTCAATTGTGCTAATCATGGACAAGGCTTGGGCTCCGTTGTCGAAGAACTGATACAGGTCTCTTGCTTACAGGAGTTAAAAACATCTAGAGGATTTATGTGGTTGATCCTGGCAATGAACTTCATCGGTGAGATGCTAGAATATACCATGTATGTGACCCGTCTGACATACCCAGCTGTGATTCCTACTACCTGGGCCCCAACCATAACGTTCATTGTTTATGCTATCCAAGCCACGATCAGAAACACACGATCTCTCGGGATCGCCCAAGCATTTACATCATTGGCTCTACTGACACTCATCACGGCTCCTGCGTCAAAACTGCTGACTGTCTTGCCGCAGTTCGCAGCAGCCATGGGATGCTTTGAACGTCTACAGGCGTTTCTTCTTCTACCGGTCGTGCTCGATCAATCTGCGAGCGAAGATGACGAGACTGATAACGAGGACCCATCGACAATCTCATCCAGGCAACCGTCGGAGCTCGAGATGCAGACACTTCGACCCAAGACTGATGTAGAACCAGCGGTGATCACGGTGACAGATGCCACGATCCGCCCTACCGCCACCGCCCCAGCCGTTCTATCTGACGCCTCATTCCGAGTCGAGAAGGCTTCAATCACTGCCCTGCTTGGTCCAACAGGCTCAGGCAAAACTACTCTACTCAGGACAATACTTGGTGAGCTTGGCTCAGACTCTGGCGATGTGTCAACTTTGTCAGGTCCGATCGCATACTGCGCTCAAACACCCTGGATGGTCAATCGCTCTATACGCTCCAACGTCTGTGGACCATTTGTACGCGATACATATGTGGTCGAATCGTGGTACAACCGAGTCCTCCACGCTTGTTGCCTAGATACAGATATATCGATCTTTCCCCACGGTGATTCAACACAAGTCGGTAGTAAAGGATTCAGTCTGAGTGGAGGGCAAAAGCAGCGTATCGTGAGTAGTTTGTTACTTGAACCGAACTCTGTGACTTACTCATACAGGCTCTGGCCCGAGCGGTATACTCGAAACTGCCAACACTGATCCTCGATGACGTGTCCAGTGCTGTGGATCAGGATACAGCGCATCTGATGCTTACTCGACTTCTTGGCCCTGAGGGACTGCTGCGAAAGACTAAGTCAACCGTCATCATAGCAACGCATTCTCGTACGAATCGCTCCAACATATGAATGTGCATCGGTAGCTAACAACTTTGCAGTGGCTGTCCTGCCTTTCACCGACACAGTCTTGCGCATCGACTTCAGCGGCGCAATCCTTGCGACGCAGAGACCACCAACCTTTGAGCGGCAGATGTCCATATCAGGCCCAGACTACACTGATCTTTCACAGGACCAATGTGTACAGGGCCCGAAGCCCAAGGTGCCTCTAAAAGGACCAAGTGATGATGAACGCAAGGCTCTTACAATAAGCACTGGCGACAAGAGCATTTATAAGTTCTACTTCCGATCCATCGGAGTCAAATGGTTCATGACATTCGTTGCCACTACCATTGCGGGTACCTTTTGTAACCACTTTTCTCGTAAGTCCAATTGAGAAGCAGCTACTTATAATATCCCTAACAATGCCCTGGATAGAGGTTTGGCTTCAACTATGGATTAGCAGTGGCGGAGCGCGTTTGTCGTTGTATCTCCCAGTCTTTGCGGTGCTGGCTCTTCTGACTAACATCTTCACAAACCTCAACATGTGGTACGGAGATTCCTTCTATGTGGATATTTGATCATGGCAACTGACAAAGCAGGATCATGTTTCTTAACATCATGCCCAAATCTGTTTCTCATCTCCATGCGGTCTTGTTGAGGACAACGATGATGTACGTATGAGCTCGCAGGTCATTGGAGGCTGAGAATTGATGTTTTCGCAGCGCACCCTTATCCTTCTTTGCGTCGACAGATACGGGCAACATCTTGAACCGGTACGTAGCTTCAAACAGCACCTGGTCTTTCTCATACTGACTGTGACGTGAAGGTTCAGCCAAGACATATCCTTGATCAGTATGACACTTCCCACCTCATTATTGTCTTCGGGAATCGGTAAGACCAATGTCATACATCAACAGTAACCCTTTCTAACGACAGCATTAGCACTTTTCGATAGCCTTGCCCAAGCCGCACTGATCAGTACCGGCTCCGCGTATATGGCGACCACAATCCCTTTTGTACTCATTGCCATCTACTTGATACAAGCAGTGTACCTACGAACGTCGCGACAAATCCGATTCTTGGATCTTGAAGCAAAAGCCCCGATCTATTCGCACTTTCTTGAGGTAGGTGAAGGCGCAGCTACGGTTAGAGCGTTCGGGTGGCAAGCAGACGCAAAGGAACGCAACGCGGACCTGTTGGATGCCTCCCAATCTCCGTATTATCTGATGTACTGTATCCAGAGGTGGCTCCAACTGGTGCTCGATCTGCTTGTCGCGGTCATGGCCGTTGTAGTCATGGCTCTTGCAGTTTCTCTTCGCTCATCGACCAGCGCCGGGCTCTTGGGTATCGCTCTGAACAACATTCTGGGCTTCAATCAATCTCTCGGCAGACTGGTCCGCGAGTGGACCAACCTTGAGACGTCTCTTGCGGCAATCTCTCGAGTGAAGGCCTTCTCGGAAACCACGGTTCCGGAGACAGACTGCGGATTGTCCGACACAGGACCCTCCTCGTGGCCATCAGGAAGCATTGGTCTGAAGAACGTTTCGGCATCGTACAACGGTAATGATGTGGCCCCAGTGCTTGATAGCATCAGCTTCGAAATATGCGCTGGACAGAAGATCGGCATATGCGGGCGCACAGGCAGCGGCAAGAGTACCCTGTTGCTTGCAATGTTGCGGCTTATGGAACTGAGCTCTGGTTCGATCACGATTGACGGGGTCAACATCACGGATATACCCCTGCAGAAACTCCGCTCAAGCATAACGACAGTCGCACAAGATCCTTTGTTGCTGCCTGTCTCTATTCGACGCAACCTCGACCTCAGTAGTAGAATGACGGACGAATCCATGATCGGCGCACTTCGTAAAGTTTGTCTATGGGACATGGTGTCAGAGCGTGGTGGCCTTGATGCAGTTTTGACGAAGGATTCCTTGAGTCACGGACAGCTACAGTTGCTCACTCTTGCAAGAGCTCTGCTGCAGACATCGAAAATAGTACTTCTGGACGAGGCAACGAGTAACCTTGACCATGAGACGGATCAGATTGTTCAGAAGGTCATTCGAGATGACTTCGCGACATGCACAGTCATTGCTATTGCTCACCGAGTAAGCTTTGCGTCCCAGTGTGCAGCTTGACACGACTAACAGCTATTCGCAGCTCGAAACTATCAGTGCATTCGACAAGATCGCCGTGCTCGACCGCGGTAAATTGGTTGCTTTCGACTCTCCAGCTGCGATTCTGCGACGTAGCGATCACATCGCACTTCTTACAGACTGAACTGGTTACCTGGGAGACAACTGAGATGATCTGAGGAAGTGTATCCGTGAGTTGAAGAGCTGTGGCATGAACGGGTAACGCAGTAGGTTGTACACGGGCATGTGAGAATATAATACTCTGGCCTCTCTACCATGCCTCCTGGACGAGGATGCGGATATCCCGCAAGACCTTTTGTAATACCGAAATATGTTCTTTCTTGATGCCCTTTCTCTCCATGTCAGAAGTGTTGATGTGCAAATCAGCTGCATCAATGCCTAGATCGAAGACATGTTCAGCATTCTCGACTGGGTAGAGCCTCACTACGCCTGTATTTGAGCCAGAGTTCCGAGCGTTCTTGATCTTCTGTACTAGTGTCTCGCTCTCAGAGATGGGAACTTCGTAATCTGTTGTGCCGTGGACGATTATGGTTGGGACAGCAGCAGAGAACCTCTTGAAGTCAGCAAAGTCCGTTGGGAAGAGGACTTCGAGGTTGTTCTCCTCAGGCTCGCTGGCTCTCCGCTTTTTGATCGTTGCCTCGATGCCAAAGTTCACCACATCTGCCGCAAATCCCTCGATTCCAGTAAGATAGTCTAGCCATTTGCCAGATTGTAGGATCGCTCATAGGAGCGGGAATCGTTTTCGGGTCGATCTCCTCCTCTGACGTCGGAAAGCGTTCACCTAGACTGATTTCTGTGTCTCTGATGCGCTGTTCCGCGAAGACAAGATGATCGTGGACTGCCGCTTCACACATTGGTTCCGGCGCAGCAAAGATAGGTTCACACCATCTTGGGTTGCCGAGGCAGAGCATAGAGTAGAGTAGCAGAAGGGCTTTGGGTTTTAGGGAAACCTGGGACACAGCATCAGGTGGCTGCGCACAAAAGTGGAGCGCTGCGACGAGAGTGCACCATCCACCTGCACTTGCCCCTGCAAAGACGATATCAAGGCTTTGTCTTGTGCTCTCGGCGGAAGTAGTGCGACCGCATTCTGTTGGATTCTCAGCGATCCAGTGACATGCGGCGAGAACATCTTGGATTACAGCGAAACCGTTGGACTGCGGAAGGACGCGATAGTCTGGACAGACGACAGTCCAACCCAGAGAGAGGACCGAGTGTAACAGCCATGAGGGCACGGCATCTCGCGTCCCAGTGACCTACACGGATGGATATAGACTTTAGCAATCGCAATCGTGTGTTGAGTCTGATGTGCCCGTTCGCAATGAGCTGGACAGAGTGAACAGCAGGAGAAAACCCACGAGATAGCCACCATGAAAAAAAGAGAAGAATTGGCCTATGTTTGTGCTGTTGGTCCTTGGACTCACACGGCAGGGTCGGGAGAGGACGGTAGATATCGAGCTTTATAGGCGTGTTTGCATGTGTCTTGTAAGTGCTAATGTGTTTTTTGTGGAGAGGCGGCGTGGTCATGTCGGGCAACGACTTCCTGTCGTGCTCTTGGAGAGGCGGTGATGAAGAAGAAGAAGAAGAAGAAGAAGAAGAAGAAGAAGAAGAAGAAGAAGAAGAAGAAGAAGAAGAAGAAGAAGAAGAAGAAGAAGAAGAAGAAGA